>NW_026294743.1:11995773-13195773 GCF_026119805.1 Tympanuchus pallidicinctus
GTTTCCTTTGTTCGATGTACTCATTCATGGTTGACTCCAGCAAGTAGGCATATTTTCCTTTGGACTTCCGTACTCGAGCTACCCCTTCTGCTGTAGTCCTCACAAACACAGATGGCTCTGCACTTTTCATATAGGTCCACATTTTATCAAACACTGCAATTTTAGATCTCTGTGGAGACAATATGAAGCCTAATTAACTAATTTTTACGTAGACAGCAAAAGCACACGTGGGAAAATATGATTACACTATTTCAGGCAAGTTTATTAACCAATGCTGAAAGACTACAGCAGCAGCTACGTTATCTTTTTCTATTAATAATATGCTGTCATTGTATACATGCTTCATATTTCTTATATTGAAGTTTTGAAGCAAGCAATGTTACTTCCACTTTATTAGAAGCGTGCCAGATTAAAACATAAGAAATATATTTAAACTTCACTAAAACATTCATCAAGAAGGTTCCACTCAAATAAGATGATCATCTTTTTATGCAGCTCTCCGCAGCTACTTATTACACGACAGGTGAGCTGAAACGTATCAATGGTACCAGAAAGATTCAGATTGCTCCACAGAGGATACTAAAATTGCTATGAAACCTGAAGGGAACATCAGTAGTGAGGCACCTGTTTCAAGGTTGTTCTTACTTGTAGTACTATGCATGACTCACTGATTTAACTTGGCAAAACAGGCATGTTTTTTTTTCCCAGAAAGAGTATGATCTAAAGCACGTTTCCCTGGCTTTAACCAATTGGTAGTTATAACTATAAGTGCAGTTATAACTACCAATTGATAGTTATGCACTAACCTGAAAACAAAACAGAACAAAATTTGCTATCTAGACGTCACCAAAAGGGAAGCTTATCAAAGAAAAAGCAGATGGGGCTGTTTTGTTTTTTTTTGAAGTACACCACAGGTCAGGATCAATAACAATTAACAGTGAGGGAAACAGTATATAGGGCTGGATTCCTCATACTGTCACATGCTGTACAATTCCAACGAAGAAAATGGCAAGCATATGTATATATCATCACTCTTCATGTAAGCTGAGCAGAAAACCTAAGCGTGCAAGCATTTCACATTCCACTTTGTCTGACCAAAATGTCTATGAAGCTAAAATGAGAGTTAACAATGAAACTCAGGTGATTTTCTTAAAGATACAACCTAAATCAGTATACGAAGTAGGCAAGAACAATAAAGGATAAAATACTGCAGAGTGCAATACCATGCTGGATATAACTCAGCTACCATGGCATTTCTACTTCGCTGTAGAAAACTAAGGACCATTTGTTTTGTAGTCACCTTATGCGACTTAACTACTGTATGTGTAAATATACCAAATCTCTGCTGTAATAAAATGTATGAGAAACAACTTCTCCACTGAAGACGTAATGTACCCTTCAGAACAGCACTTAAACTATAAATATATCTTTAATCAAATCATTTTAAAAATAAATGAACCAAGTATAAAAGCATGAGAAATGTCTTCCCTGTCTCCCAAGGCTTCACTGTCCCTGTGTAACAGCATTATCATTTTCCCAGACTTACCCTTTTTTGTCCTGAAATACCGCACAGAAAGATCCCAAGGCTCAGATTTTGCCCTCATCTTAGTACATCTATTAGCATTTAAAGTTCTGGTAGCACTAACCACTGAAGGTTTTCCATCTATTACCAGCATCCACACATGCATTAGCACAGCTAATGTTCACTTGCAGATGTATTCTTGTATATTCTGATCTGTTGTGCTACACATACTCAGTATACCCACTAACATCAAAATGGTTGGATATACTGAGCACGACCAGCATGACTGAGAAACTCTGCTGAAGGCAGAGCGGGTTTCTCAGATTCCTGCAACATCTGCCATACGGAACATGCATTGCTCTTGTTCCATTCAGGAAGATCCTGAAATACAAACATTCTAAAATCAATGGGAAACCTGAAAAATGTTATAAGGCACCATCTTTGAAAAGCCAGATAACAGTGTAAACTGTCACTCTGTACTACAAGCTGTCAGTGACAATCCAGCGTTACACTTTGCCTGTAACTTACCTGATACACAGAAAGGCAGATAAATGCCTCTGAGATGGCGAGTAGTATCACAAGCTGAAAGAGAATTCTACCTGAAGATCCAAGTCAGTTAGGCTATTTAGTATCTGACCAACTCCTCTACCATCATCAGAAAGTATAAAGTGTAAACTCTAACTGCATGTATAGCAAAGTGGATGGCTTCCTATCATCAACTCCCTGTGTTGCTCAATTTCCCAAAAGCAAACCTACCAGAGTTTAGCTCTTCAAGGTGCTCACTCTTCTCCATTCATAGGCCACTCAGGGTTGGACTAAGATGTTTCTAACCTCATATGGAGGAGATCAGTCTTCTCTGAGTTCTCACTCTCTGCATCTACCCTCTTAATTGAACCCAGATGCTCCACCCCATTTGCTTCACAAGTCAACATACATTTGGCAGCAAACATCCAGCTCCCTACATAGGACCCACCACTATGAACCATGCAAGGGACATCTAGCTTCCAGCAGTGATATCAAAATGATTACAGTCATTTCTAATGAATTATCATAGATTCACTCTATAAAATGGAAAACAAATTTGCACTAGCTTAGATCCATCTCAAAGGTTTTAGCTCAACTCAAAAGAGAAAATATCAAAGGCATCCAAGAGCCTGTCATCACAATTTTCATTATAATGCATTCAAATCTTGTGTTGCAGAACAGAAAAGGTTATGCAGGCATTTAAAACATAATTTCCTCACTGAAAAAACACTGAAGTACTAAATAAATACACATTCTTCGTTCAAGTTAGGCTGCTATCAGGACCAGCTTCTAAAACAGACTTAACTGCCTTTGCTTCCTTAACTGCACTGCTTCCAGGTTTATTTCAATGACCTTTTACAGGTTTTATACATGTATATATAAAAGTTACGGACATCCAGCTAAGTCTGTTCTGCTTCCATCATTCTTAGTAAAACACAGCTCCCCATTTCCCACCATCACTTGACAGAGATCTGATCACAGCAGATAAATTGAAGGAAGAAGGCAGTTGCATTACAGACAGAGTGGCGGGTGCTGGATGTCCGAATGGGAAAAGGCCTAAGAAAAAGATTTCTCAAGTGGTCAAGTGTTACAAAGAAACTTCCCACTAGATGGCTCACAGGCTCCTTGCCACATCACTGAAGGTAAAATGACACCTGAGCAACCACAGAAATAAAAACACGTAATGCAGGCATCACCAGAACATAACGCTCAGATTTTTTTCATGACTGTACAGCCTTCTTCAATCACGAACACTGAAAGAAACACCACGCTAGAGTTCATGCTGCTCACAGCCTTGACCCCTACCAAGTCCAGGGATGTGTCATTGTTCTTCCTTCACACTCAGTAGAAACAAAAATCATAAATGTCTCAAATACTCCTTGTTCCTGCTGCAAAGTACTTACTAACAGTAATTTTTGTTTTAGGAATATTATTTCCTTCAACTTTTTCTTTCCATCTAAAATTTGCCTTCTATATGAAAAGCTGTACCTAAAGCATGTAAAAATAAAACCAGCGTCCAAAGAGACCTTTACCTAATACTTCGTACTTACATACAAGTGAATTCAAAAGGCTAGAATTATCTGTTTGATAAATGAGTATGCATGCTTCACCTATTCACCTATCCAAAATCAAAAACACTTTGAGAAAGCAGCAGCAAGAGATTATTTAAACTTGGTCAGTGCTATAGATGCACACATATTATTCCTATAGAAATGATTCTCCTCTCTTTAAACCGCACTTGCAAGAGTACACATTCATTAGCAAGGGTGGATTACAACATGAAGAAACAGAATTCTTGTGAATGCAGGGTGCAAATTGGGCTTTCACGCCTCTTCCTAAAATATGTTTTTATGTGGCATCAGTAAAACAGAAGATCAGCAGTGCTTCATTAAAAAACACACGTGTACCAAGTCAATTATTTCATTATTTGACTACACTAATTGATGTGGTTTACTGCTATTGAAGCATGGCACTCAAGTACATAGATGAAATGTTAAAAGCTGATAGCAGCTTCATTATTACAATCATTAGCAACGTGTAAGCACGAGACACATATTCATAATGCACTTTTTTCTTAACTTACCATTTCTACAAAAATATCAAAGCATCCAAACAGCTACAATTTTTTTTTATTATCGTGTCAGCACTATGCATCATGAATTTCAAAATTATTAGAGTACACATCCCATTTAGATGTAAAGTACTGCCTCCATTAAGAAACTCATTAGGAAATTAAATTACGAAAAGCTTTATCAAATTAATTAACTGTGTATTTTGTAGGTCATCAGATAACTTTTCCATTTTGTCATTCAAAGACCTAATATTCTTAAAATGGGATGCTGTAATTAGCGTGTCACCGATAGAAATAGCTCCCCACACCACAGACATTCTACTACATGATGATCTTTGTACTGCAGGTGCAGAACTTTAATTCTCAATTACGGTTTGTGTTAAGATCTTGTTGACATTCTATACTGAAGGACACAAATCAAAAGGGTCATCAACAGCTAGAAACTTCAGCTAGAAACAAGTCTTGCCAATTTACACACTAAACCACTTGATACATTCCCCTTCCTTCCCTTCCACTTGCTCTCTCCCACCGCACCAAAAAAGGCCAAAACTATTTTTTTCAGGCTTTTTAATTAACTCAAATTAAGTATTTTAGAATACTTAACCTTGTTTATACTGGTATTGAAAGTGAATAAAAATGAAAATACTGATAATTTTACTAATAATGGGTAAAATCAATTGAATGCTTTTAAGATGCAGTTTTACAAGCTTTCCAGTTTCCATAACTTAAGCTGAAATACATAAAGTATTTATACATAAAGTATAAAGTATCTTTAACACATTTTGTCTTAATAAGAAGACAATAAATTCTATCTCGAGAATGTATTCCTCAAAAGCCTACTTAGAACTCTATTTGTACTATGAATCCACATATGAAAAGATAGCATACGAATGTGCAAGACAAAGACCTCATGTCATCGTCATATTCATGTGATTTAGAGAGTTAAATGTTCAAGCAGGCTTTTCTTATGAAGGTATGTTAGCACTGCAGCTTCTAGCACATTTAATCACTGTTGAAACACTTGCCAAAAGGATTTCTCCTCCAAGTCATTTTAGTAGGGTAAATTCAATTTCTAACGAATCTAAATTCACAGGAATCTAAATTCCTCTCCATTCAGCACATTCAAAAAGTCAAGGCAGGCCATTTAAATATCTTTTAATTAAAAGCTCAGATAAATGCTAAACAAATTTCTAGAAAGATGACCCGAAGAAATGTGTTCTTTGAAGCCACAAGAAAAATCTCCTAAGGTTATCTGCCTGCTCCTAAGATTACCTTCATCACAACAAACCTCCTGATGTTGAGGCAGCTGTACTACTGCCATGCTGCAGTATCTACTACTACAGCTTTGTTACACTGTTGTACTACAAATGCAAATTTGTAAGTAGGATCTTGATTTGATTGGAGGAAATCTGATAACATAAAGGAAACAGTATGTAGTACAAACTGCAGAAACAGCAAACAGTAGCAGATTTTCCAGCCTCGTGAGTGAAGAGAATAGGAGAAAGGAAAGAGTATCTGCTGCGTGGTTGGAAGACAGTCAAAGAAAAATCTAGGTATAGAATCATGATCTAAATTCCTACCTTATTATTTTTTACTTTTTCAAATGAGATCGAATTAAAGAAATAATACGTAATATGATGGAGAGTGCAGAAGTGATCAAAATGAGATAGATGCAGAACAAAAAACTTACTGTGCCTCTATATGGGATGGGTCAGGGAAGAAGCAACTACATCATTAAACACAAAACACTATCAGGAAACTGTAGATTCCTTAGTGAACTACAGATGCTATTACTGTAGTCTAGAATCTATCTAACATACTAAAGGTATTTAAGAAGAATGAAGAGTCATTAAAAACAACTGCAGCCCTTTTGGCCTGAAGTACAGCATGGCACACACAGCCTCATCTCATTTCAGAATGAAAACATTTGAAGATAGAAATGAGTTGTATTTGTAAGAAAGGAAATTGGTTGATCAAAACATATCAAGCCAAACAACAGGAATTGTTATATAAGAGAAGTGGAAAATTCTAATCACTAGAATGACGTAAATGAAATGGAACTTTGTAGGTTGGAAGCATTGCTCAGCATCTCAGGACCAGTAAGAAAACGTGCAAGAAAATGGAAGTTGTTCAAATGGAGAAAAACAACAGCAAAGGAAGAGGAATCAATCACTGTGATCAAAATGTACTGTAACAACTAAGGAAGAATTACCCATAAAACACTCAGGTTAGAAAATAAATTTCTAACAATCACGTCATGTTAGACTGTGACATTATGGGATGATCAGTAGATCATCCTAGGGGTAGTGCAACTCCTTTCACACCAGTGGAGAATCTCCAAACAATGGTTCAGGAACTGCACTGCACCCAGCACAGAATTATCTACTTGAAAGCATACCTGGGTTAAAACATCTAAAAAGCACTTGATAAAAAGAGAAGATCAAGGAATAACACATTTCTTTCACCAGACACAATTTGCCCTTACCAATAAGAAATGAAAACTCTGTTAAACATTTTCTTCTCAATACATGTAATGCAAATAGTAATTAAAATTAAAACTAGGTACTATAGAAACAGCTTCTGAAGCACCACAGCATTTTGGTCACTACAGGCTAGCAGAGATGTCTGAAAAAAAAAAAAACAAAATCCATCAGGATTTCAGGTAATGCAGAAATAAATGTTTCCAGAAAATAACAAAGGGAGATGCCTTGAGAAAAAAGAAGAATATTCATTACTGCATTTGTTATTTTAAAGTAAAATTTCAGAATGCCCTAAATCTACTTTTAAGTATTTTGCCCAGATGTAAGAACTTTGAAAATGAATCAGTTGAACTCTCTAGACCAGAAAAAAAAAGTATAACCACGTCTCCACTTGTTTGCTATTGGAAGCGAATGGCAGTCTTTCCATTATCTCAGTATCTCTTCCTTCTTTCAAAACTCCAAAAGTCAAAGCAGTGTTTTCTAACTGCATCTCTTTCAGGGATACACGAAATTCAGTCCTGTGTTCTCTGCTGCTTAAGGTGCAGAGCACAATCCATGATAACAGCCTTTAGTCTCCATCGTCCCTTGAACATCCCTTGAGCTCAACAAGATTTAAATCTGGAACACATGCTCTGTGCATGTGCCTCTCAAACAAACAAAACAAGCTGAAGTATTTCCAGTTAGCAATTTCATTTATTTCTTTCTTTAAATCAGCGTTTCTTCTCCCTGATTTTAGAGATTTCCAAGTACTTTTTAGAAGCTTGAATGACATCTTGAGTGCAAAGACAAACTGAGACTCAAAGATTGCTTGCTGTATGCTTTTTCTCTTTTTGTGCAATGTTTTATAATATAAACATCAATTTAAATACTTTTTAAAGTGAAGAAATATTTCAAAGTATTTATAAATTTAGATGCACCAGGCTGTGTTGAAGATCTTCAGAAAAGATCTTTAGCCAAATTTCCTTTTTCAGGAGAAATGACTCAGGGGATCTGTCAGCTCCTCCAATGTTTGCTGCTGGCTTCTCACTATGAAGAACAAACTATTGTACTTCCAGATTTTCCATGCCCAACTTTTCATTGAGGAACTCTCGACTCCTGCTTGCTCTGTTCAGTGAAAGCTAAAGAATGCTTTCCTTGTGGAGCAACTCTCCTTGCTTCTGCTTTGGCAGAGGATCTACTCTTAAAGGTCATCAATGCATAATGAAACAGATTCACTTGTACATGTCACACATGTATGAAACGTTTCAAAGTAAAAACCACTGCAGACATAGAGAGTATAAAATAGTCTAGTTATTGCTCTGCATGTCACTTTTAATTTCTGAGATGTCTTCTGACCTTACAGAACAAGTTGCTATCCATCTTTTAAAGTGAAAAGAAGGCAGAACAATTGATTTCATTTGTTGACCGCATTTGTACACATTTTTGATGAGCAGTGCTGGGCAAACAGCAAAAACATGACTGAAATTTACAAGGGATTAGACTTGTGTCTGCCTGTATCACTTTCACACCCATTTTCCATAAGTCTCTAAGCAGATGAAAATAATAGAAACGTGCTGCTGAATATTCAGATTGCATACTTACACAGCTGCACTCTGTTTCTTACTTCCATTATTGTAGCTCAGGACATTCAGCACAGCAAACTCAGGAATGTAACACATATACACAGTTCTTTAAAATTAATTTGAGCAGCAATAGGGGAGCAGTAGCCTGCCTTCTTGGGTTATGATGACTTCTACCCCTTAAATCAAATATCTTGGCTAACAGTATTAATATCAAGTATATTTAGAGTGGCTGCAGAGAGATCACTGGCAATAAGAATACCATGTGACTGTAGATAGTGTTGACAGTAAGTACCTACCAGAGCAATGAAATTCTGCTGTCCCACCATTTAGCTCTCCACCAAGCAGCACCTACTGTCTTACAGCTGTAAAGATGATGTGCTTGTACAAAAGAACTGAAATGATCCTTGCATCTTTCAACCTACGCTTGCAGTCATGTTGCCACTGTTACAGTCAACCTTTAATTTGAGAAAAACAGTTCTTTTCTGGAAAAGCACAGCAACACACAATTTCTTCACCCATTACTTCAGGCTGTAAATCCAGAAGAGAAAAATGCAATCATAATGCACTGTATATCTTTATTTAGGCTTTCAGTTGCACTAGAAACTCTAAAAGCAATATCTGTAAGAGAGAGCCACTAGTGAACGACAGAACTGACAAACATCCCAGCTCAGTAAAAGAACTCTGAAAACCTGTACTGTACTTGCAGTCCCATTAGTAGCAACTTTGAGATATCCTGAGCAAAATTATTCCATGTCAAGAGACGTAACTGATCTGCTATTGAAGCAAATTCATATATCATACATTATTATTATGCAATAATATTTTCCTGCAGATTTTTACTGTATTTCTTTTTAACACTGTTAAAATCATCTGCACCTCTGCAGGATGTACCATGTTTCTGCTTACTCTCTTAAAGAAGCAGTGGGAACACTGGACTACAATTCCTGGTTCATCCTCTGTTATGTTTTAGGGCCAGCCAACACTACTCGAGTAGATGACTCAGTGACTGGTATCCTGAAACAAAACAGTTAACAAGCTAATGTGACATTTCCAGCTTGCCCAGGTTAGCACAACTACTAGTTAACCTCTGCTAGTTCATGTTATTTAAGCATTTACAGAAGCTGGACAAAGATTTTGACCCATTTACATATATATTCAGCTATTCAGAATATAATCTTTCATTTAAGTTTAACCATTTAGCTTATTGCTGAGAATTTCTACCTGGAAAATGACAAAAACCAAATATATCCCAATGGTGATTCACCCCATCTTAAAAACACCAGGTAACACAAATTAAGTCTTTTATTCTTTAAACATACTTTCTTCACAGAGAAGAACAGAAAAACAGCATTGTCTAGAAGAATAACTCCCACAAAACTGGAGTCAGATGAGATACGTACTATCCTCTGTAAGTGAAAGTCATGATGGAAGAACGTGGAAGAACAATCACTGAATATACTCAGTGCACTTTAAAGGAGAGTGAATATTGTTTGGATTCATCTAGCGCTGATGATTCATTCAGAAAATAAAAATGCTTGCCAATGAAACTCTGAAAGTTAGAACAACAAATACATTCAGAGGTACTGTAAGCATTCTGTGGATATTCCAGGGTGAAAAAGAAAAACTGAAGAAAGACAATGAATGCCTTGAAGTAAATTGTTGCCTAAATAATTCATTCAGATCTAGCAGTGACACATTCATTTCTTAGTTGTTGCAACACTGTGAAAAAATTTACCTTGACCTGAAGTGCTCCAGGTCTGAAACCATGAACTGATTTATGGTTTATATGATATTTCACTTTTATGATTGGCAGAAAGATACCATTTGACAGAAGGATGCCTGTATTTTAAAAGCAGCTGTGGGAAAATGCATGCAAAGGAATAAGCAAAGGAAGTAAGGCTTTTCAAAAGTGAATCTAGAAGCTAGATTACAAAAGTTACTACCATTTCAATCTCAGTCTATATGGTGTAAGTTCAATCAAATTAGCACTTTTATCATCAGGCAGATCTTGGATTCTCATCATAGATTAAAAAAAAAAATCTCAGATGAAATGTCTGAAGTCAGCAATTATTTCTTCTATAGTTCGAGTGGCTGACGAACTTCACCTCACACACCTCAGCAGGTAGCTGGCTACCGTCATCCAATAACAAATTTTACTCTCTCATTTCTGGCATCCTTCATTACTCATTTATTGAACCCACCTGCTGCTAGGCATATAGCCCGACTGCCTCAGCTTTTTACACAAGTGAAAAAAGATGTGCTGCCCAGCTCTCAGACATATGGTCTGATTTTGGGGTGGTCCTGTTTGAAGCCAGGAGTTGGAGTCTATGATGCTTTTGAGTCCCTTATTCTATTCTATTATTCTATGATTATTACAAAACATGCTTTAGCATTAAGACAAAGTCTGCTTACTATTCTTATCACTGCTATACAGTAACTCCTACTTTTTGTGCTGAGAAACGAGAGCTCTAACTAGTGAATATTTAGGTACAGTGTACACTCCACCATTAGAAAGCATACTGGAAGATAATATCACTTCTTGAAAAGGATGCAGACTAATTGTGGAAAAACAAAGCAATTCATGACAGTAACAAAGACCCTTAATTAGCTTTCTGCTAAATACTTAACTAGTTTCCAGCTGTTCAAAAAGTCTGACTTCTAAAGTCAGGTCATAAGAAAGACACATACCCAATGCAATTCAGTTACAAGATTCCAGGTGAAATTTTAGTCTCCTTAGTGCTAAAGACTGCTTTTCACAGAGTTCCAATCCTAAAACACGAGTTTCAGGTTTCAGAAAGAAATTCTGACAACTATTTATTGAAAAATAACTGGGAAAGCTGATGTGATCTGGAGCATATAGTAGATAGAATCATCGGACTTAGCAGCTGCATCACATGAAGTGCATAAGTTGCTGAAAAGAAATTTCCAGAGACCAAACTAACTTCTTACTGATCCAAAGCTATCTTAACAAAACACAAAGAACACGCCCTCACAAAGCCCACAGCTGTGTAAAAGAGTACTTGGGAAAATGTATGTGGATTCAAACCTTCTAATTCTTATAAGTGACCGCCACAGAGAGTATCTCAACCTACATTAGTGAATCCGACGCTAGGAGCACAAATACCTCATCATGTAAACATACCACACAAGTCTGAGAATCTCTGAGGAGAAACTGTTCAGAAGAATTTGAATAGCCACAATTGTTATAAGCTTTACACTCTCAAACAGAAATATATTTGTATCCTTCTAAACGCTTCTAATGCTTTTAGCATGGAACGATCTTTCTTTTACCTGCTTACAAATCTGATCTTAGTCTTGGTTTAGATCAGCAGGATTGCAATCAGCAGCAGAACTTACTAAATCTTATGTTCTTTAAAAACTGTAATGCAGTGAGGTAGAAGACTGACAGAAAGCATTACTGCAATGCAAATACAAATAACATCTGATTTCAAAGGCAGGCACGCATTTTCAACAGTAGCAAACAGGGCTGTAATCCATTTCCCCTCTGCAAGCTTGAAAAATAGGTAATATTTAATAAATCATGGCTGTGCACCTTCTCACATTCCTATTCACTGCATGACTACCTAAAATATAGCACCACTGTTAGTCTTATTTAAAACTGTTAGCTACTGTCTTAGGGCCTACAGAAACAATATCGACTCCATTTTATGAGCATGTCTTGGTTTTTTTTTCTTTACAGTGGAATATTTTTTGGTAATTCCTTGCAGTCACTTTTACCTTGCATTACTTACACCATGGCCCCTGGGTTAACATACAGATAATAAAGTGTTCTGATAATTAATAAACTAAAACACATATCTTCAAGTTAAATTGCACACATCACATTTTTATAGCAATCTTTTAATAAAGCCTAGGGAGAAAACATTTACACGAGTGAAGACCTAGTTGCAACAAAACAAAAAACTAAAAAGTAGAAATTCTTACCCTAAAAAACTCTTTAGTGGAGCCAGAATCTAATGTCCCATATGCAATTTCTGTTTGCTTGGAAAGATCCTCTGCACTTTCAATGGGAGACACCATCCTCTCAACCGTCAGGAAGGCAGCTAAGTTAGCCGTGTAGGATGAGATTATGATGAGGGTAAAGAACCACCACACACCTCCAACAATGCGCCCAGACAGGGATCTAATAACAAGTATGAAATGGATTTGTAAAGTGAAATGAAAGTCCTAAAAAGGAACGCATGTTATCAGTTTTATGCAAATGATGCATTATGCTACTGGGAGGCATTTCAAGTCATTCTGCAGTGCAGCTGTACATGCTAATAGCACGGGGCGACCATCGCACGCTCCACTACATCGCCTGGACCCTGCTGGAATCAGAACTCCAGAGTCTACTTAAGGAGAATTTAGAGACCCACTTCTTTAGTGTTCTGAGTGCCCTGAAATGAGACTGCTCATCTCAAATTGCTACATTAACACACAAGCTTATCGTTCCCCCCGATGTGACACAAAAAGAATCAAACAAAACCAGTAAAACAGACCTTTCACATAAATCAGTATGCGCTTAAAAATTAAGTCTCTTCAGACTGCTTGTTTCTGTGAGACATTCAAAGACTTATTTTTTACAAAACAACGGCTTATGCTGCTACAGCCTACCTACACTAAGAAACAAATAGCATTATTTGCAATAAAAACTGGCCCAGGGAATATCCATAAACCAAGAAGTGCACACAACTTTTGAAAGATACAAACATTTAACATGCTGAGGACTAGACGTGACACAGGCAAACTGATAATACAGATAAAACAGCAAAGAAAGTGTATTTTTTAAACAATGGTAAACTGATGTTTCTAACTGTAGCAGGCTGGCTCTTATGGATCTTTGTTTTGCATCTCCTGCTCAAGAAGAAAGAAGAAAAGAGAACTCAAGAAAATATACAGAACAGTATAGTGAACACAACTAGAGGAATTCACCAGCTTTCAGTACTAAAACATTGATAGGATTATTGATACTGCCCTCATTGTCAAACTTATTTCTTAACAAGCTTTTAAAGTTCGAAATTACTTACTATTTTGTTTCCAAACAAGACATTAAAGGAAGGAAGTAGTACAGAATCTTTGGAGATGTACTTAGTTATTTGGCAGAAATGTGCATAGAGTTGAAAGCCTAGTGCTAGACACTGCAGTAGGTTAGGTATGTCATGTTGTGTCTCCTCTATCTATTAAGTAAACAAATCACAAATCACTCACCTGGCCTGTAGTACTGTGAATGAGATGTCAAATTAACTCTGACAGAATATATATATATATATATAGGCCTATTTATATTTCTACATATACTTTTTGAAAGCGTTCTTTGATTTTAAACACAACAATCACGTAAAGCTGATTTATTAAACTGGGAAGAAAAATAGATTGAAACAATTCTGGACAAATAATTTAGAAAAGATTTCTGATAACTGAGACATGAAAAATCATAGAATCATTAACGCTGGAAAAAGCCTCAAAAATTATCTTTCCCAATGCTCCACCTACCGCAAACTCACTGATCCACTCCAAAACATGAAAATCAAGTTAGATATGGTCCAGTATACATTATTAAAAAGGACCACAGAAAAGAAGTTATTTCATGCTCCTTCTAAAATGAAATATATTCATTTAGATGTTTTCTGTCACTTCTGACAACATAATGATTCTAGAATTGAAAGATTAAATTCCATGATAAATATCTATTTGCAGGGTAAAAATCTATGACTGTGTACTTACTGTTTATTTTATCCTATCTTATACTGTACTGATAACGTCCACTGTAAAGGATAATTCATCAGATTCAAAAGCCAGGATCTGTCAGCAAAGAACTGTTACTGACCTTGTAAAACAAGGATAAGATCAGTCCAGAAATTATGCTCCCACATTACTTTTTTGTAAGTAAAATTTTTAGGCTGGTCATTTGTATTCAAAATTTTCCCATCTGTCTGTTCCAGTTAAACAAAGCTTTCATTTTTTAACGTGTATTTTTGAAGAATTCTGAATTTGACAATGATGTGGTAGCCTGAACTCACACGTGTGTAAACACCCCATATGTCAGGTCAGTAACATCTAGTCTTAATGTCAGAACTAAAATTATTGAGGTGTATGCAGCCCTTTCATGTTTTTACAATAAACAGATATACAAACTAAACACCTTTCTCAAAACAGTTAGCAATGAAATAAGGTGTTCTTGAACACTTCAGTGGCACTAAATCAGCCATGTCAATCTCCTTATTAACTTCAGATTCATGCATCTTTATGATGGCCACTTACCATATTGTCACATCATCTTTACAACGTTATCAAACTTTGCACAACTGTTAGGCTGTAATAGCCAGGAGCATTGAAAAAAAATGTCATTTTACTATGGTCATGATTCAGTAGCAATAATTATATAGCTAACAACTAAACTTGTGAAGTATATAATCACTATAAAAACCCAAAGAACTGAAATTAAGACAGCTTCTCATGACCCGAAGTTGTTCTCTCTTCATTGTCTCATCTCTTGCACACAATTCTTGCCATGCTGCATGACAAATCCATCACGTCTTTCATCACAAAGGCTGCTATACTTCTCTGAATAAGTTAAATAAAACTGCTAAATATCTCACACAGAAAGTGCTCTGTTATTTCTGCAGAACTTGAAAATCTGCTGTTGTCTTTGGGGATATAAAAAATGCTCCATTTGGGTGATTTTAATTGCAAAACAATCACTGGACTGCCTAAAATTTGACCTATTCCATCTTAATTGAGGACACTCAGAAGAAAGCTAACTTGCTTACTATAGTTAGGAAGATGTGATTTAATTTCCTAAAACCCAGTTGCCCTACTTCACTTCTTACTACAGTTCCTTCAAGCAGCAAGTAGCATTTATCTACCTACTCATCACTGCTGAATCAAGGCTAGAACCACTTAAGCACAAGGGAAACAGAATATTTAATGAGCTGCAAAGGAATTAGCTTAAGTGCTTCACTGTTGTTCCTAATAGGGTAGGTGAAAATCCATGAGGAATAAAGCATTTATAAACTAGACTTTCAAATTCATTTTAGCAATTTCCTTTGTGACTTTCACAGAACTAGGCCACAGAAAAGCAGCAACGTTTTGCAACTGTTCAGAGTAAACTAGAGCAACCACAGGATTTCAATTTCAGTTCAAAGCTCTCCTATGGAAAAACAGTTAATAACTGCTGTGACATGTAGTGAGTTTTAGGGGTAAAGTGCTGGCTGTGCAGTTCATGGCTGACATTCTACCCTTCTTTCCCATTACAGTTGTTGTGAACCAAATGCACTGCCAACTGTAAAATGGGAATATGCAGCAAAAACACGGTACCCCTCCAAGAAGGCATGGAACGATTTGAACCTTATGCATTTTCCAGTCTCTCCATGGTACACATAACTTCACTTGGCAAACGTACGGTTGACATTAAGACAGTTCTGAACACCACCTCGTGTCAGAAAACGGCCTTTATTTCAAGGACTTCTGTGGTTTTTGAGGAAAAAGAAACACAATAATGCATTTCTTTCAAGTGAAAATATATGTACCATGAACCTCCGCTGGCTGAGACCAAAAATGCACAAAGTTGAAAAAGGCGAGTAACCAACCTTGGCGAAATATCGCATCCTTGCTGCATAAAGGCACCCAGGGAAAACCAGAGACTATTAAATATCCCAAACTCATTAGTTGATTCATTAGTCTGTGTCTCTCTTCCATCTTCAAATTCCTCTGTGTGCCACTCGTACGGACTAAATCTGCTGACCAGGAATAAAACTACACTGACCCCAATGTAGGCAAAAACAATGCACATCCAGATTTCATATGCTAATGGATCAAGAAATGAAAACACTCCTGGCTTGGACTTCTGAGGTTTCTTGATCATTATTGATATCCCCAGGCTCATAAAGGGCTTTGAGAAGTCAATCACCTCTTCTCTCACCAATGTTATAGTTAATGGAGCAATTGCAATATCAGCTTTCTGTAAAGGAAAAAAAAAAAAAAAAAAAGAAAGAAAATAATAGCTAATATAATGATCATAGTTTAGTTTCCATTGATTGCATAAATGAAAACAGGACAGCAGACATGGCTAACAATCTTTTCCCTGAAAATGTCATACTGAAAATTTCAGAAACACATGCAACCAACCATATGGTTGACATATTCTAAGCTTCCCAATTTATGAGAATATGGCCTTTTAAAAGTATATGACATTTAAAAGTGTTAGGAAGGCCTTTTGCCTCGTAAGGAGGGTGAAATACGTACTCATTTCCCTCCCAACTTCATTTACATTTAAAATCCAATTCTGTGCCTTACTTTTTTTTAATTATTATTTTTTTATTCTAAGACAAGTTACTAATTCTTTATCAGAGGAACCAAATAATTTTCCTCTACTTCATGAAAAAAACTAAGCCAAATCCCACAAATCCCAGCATTTTTAAATTGTTTTATTATAATAGATATTCTTACCCCATAAACAAGCTCTCCAACCATCCCATTCCATATTTTCGTGTCTGCATCCCTGGCCCCATACTTGCCATCCCCAACAATTGTGAGCTTATATTTGAATCCACAGTGCTTAGCAATTTCTGTAGCTAGGTCCACGCAATAGCCCTCGTATCGATCATTTCCTTCAAGCATTTCATGATTTTTCTTCATCATAACATATGGGGACTCCTGCACAGAAAGAACTTGCTTTAGCTACAATGTAAAGGTTGTGCATTTCCTAGATTAGCAGATTTCCCTTTTACAAGCCAAAAAAAAGACAGTAATAGCATGTATGATTCAGGTGCCATTATGTCAGCCATACATGATTAATGTGATGCATTCTGTAAAAGGTTTAAATGCTACATTCTTCACAGTCATATACAAATAACAATACTTACAGGCATAGAGATCCCAGCAGTATGTTAATAATGACCATGAACGTTAACAGGAGTTACGCTTTCAGAGAAGAGAGAATCTAAGTTCCAAAATCTGTTTCTTTCTCTCTTACAGTTTGGATAGAAGAAGGCAAAGGCATTTAGTTGCTTTTGTTGTTGTCTTAATAAAATGAAATTATTTCCTATTTCACGGCTATGTTCCTTCCTTGAAACACACTTCTGGCTCTTCAGGCTAGAATTAATATTGAGTTTTTACACAGAAAAAATATATATCTACAGATGTGCAGTAGTTCTATCATCAGCAAAACTACGGGTGGTTTATACGTTACATTAAAAGCAATGCACCTCCTCTCTGCTCAACTGTTATCCAAATATTCTTGCATCCACTGGCATTACATTAGCCTGTGACTTAACCAAATTGATAAAGAAACTTTGCAATACACAAATGTTGCTGTGTAACAACATATAACATTACTTTCCAAACAATTACAATATAACTTTTTTATCTCATACTTTACCAGTCCATACTAGCTAAGATTCTGAAGTGCAAAAATGAGTCTCCTTCCTGTCTGGTAACATTCATTTCCTAATAAGCAATCGATTAATAATTACTATTGTGGCTACATCATTTAAAGCTCTCTTTTTCAGAAGCAGGTATTTCATTCCTGATTTCTGGACTAGAAGAAATAACTTTCTAGGATTTTCTCTTCCCAGTCAATGACAATCTGTCTTCTACAGAAGAAAACAGCATACCAAATTGCATTTCCTTTGTTTCTGGATTTTATTAATGTATCATAATGAGTGACATACCACAACCTCAAAAAATAAACAGGAAATGAACTAATATTAACAGGAGAAACAAATCACTGTAGAATACACTATCTTCTGACAAAATATGAGGTTCATTACCAAAATAGTGGTGACAATAATAGTCTTATTCTCTAGTCCCGAAGATTCATTTCCGAGAGGGCCATCAAGGGGATTCACAACCATTTTGTCCACTTCACTCCAATATCCAATCTAAAGAGAGTTTTTAGGATGCACAGACACTAGTGAATACGAACTTCCACAGAAAAATTTATTATTACCATGCCCAAGATTTATGCTCACAGAGAACTATTTCAGTTACGGATTTATCAGCATAAATATTTCTATTTACAGTTACTATAGCAAATATTAACAAGAATGAGCTAATGATATTAGCTCACATTATTCTGGTTGAAGTATATCATTTTCATTCGCATATCAAGAACCTTTAGAAGCAATGTCATCTGCTGTGAGATTGATTTGTTATCAAATACTCCAGATTAGGAAGACATGATAAAATGGCTTCTCCCAAAGGATTTCGAATTACAACAGAAAGATAATCACATTTAAGCAAACATTACTGAAAAGCAGTATTCTGTATTTGTCATTCAGATGTGTATCTCCCCAATTACTGGCTCACATTCAGTATTTTAGATCAGAAAGTAAGAAGTTTAACCCACAAAGCCGAAAGGAAAATACTGTCATATAGTACTTACCAGAAATAAAAACTCTATTTGTTAGAAAGAAGTAATAGGTGCTTTTACTCTGCTCTGCAAGACCAACATAGAATATATCTCTGAATACACATTATCACAGGTCATGCTTTAACTCATTTGCAGTGTTTCATTACCTACCTTAACCCTCTCTTTAGTGTGATAAAACCTTTAAAGACACTGTAAGACAACTCAAATTACCTTCCGAGGGCCAGTACTTTTGAGTTCCATGACGTTTATCGTAAAATTGATTCTCTTTCCGTTCTGATCAAACTTTATATTCCCTGTTAGACCTTCCACCTGAACCTATACAGACGAAGACGAAAGTGAATTCAATTATGTTCCTTTTAAGAAAAATGAATTTTGTTTCCACAAATAATTATTGATTTATCACAAACATTCAGTTTAGACACTTTCTGTACCCAATGTAACTTAGCAAAGGAACAAATTCCTGATGCGGAGTTAATTTCCTCATTATTCTCAGCAAGATCCAGGCAGGTTAGAAGACTAGAAAGCTCTTTTCAAGCATTTATAGAAGACTTCACACATGCACTCATCTCAGCATTCATTCTAGGGAAGCTACCTGTTTCAATGCCCTTTCTATTTCTACACCATGACCCCAGGGTACAGCTGGATTTGCAAGACAATCTCCAGCATTTCCTCTTCTGGAGATCTCAATCCTCTGTTTACGCAAATTACGGAAAGCTTCTGTCATCACTTGCACAGCATCATAGGTCAGAGCAGATGTATACTGAAAAGGAGTGAAAACATTTCATTAAAAAACAGCTTCAACCTCAGTATAACTTCTAGCATTCTCCATCCATTTGACACGGGAATACATTAAAAATAAAGATGACAGTACGCCGTCCTTTTGTTTTGAGGTCACTGCCATCTGAGGGGCACCTGCACTGATTCACGTACAGTGCTCTCCATAAGAGTGTTGGAAAGATAATGCTGATAAGCCTGAACTGAAAATTTACAGCTGTTTTCATGGCGTGAATTCCATTCATTTCTCATCACAAATGTGTAACACTTCGGTGTCCAGATATGGCTGAAGTTCACAGAGATGAAAAGGGGAAAAAATAACATCCACTATTTAACCTGAGTATGCCTTTAGAAATAAGAATTTTTTTTTTACTCTTGTTACACTCTTCATTGGAGGTGCATTTATATACAGAACTCAAGATACATGTCATCCTACATATAGGCTCACAAAACCAAAGTATATTGGTATATACATGTGTTTAAATTATTGTTACAAAGGATCAGGAGAGAAGTTGTTTGCTGGTAGGCAATATCTAGGCAACCCTTTGAAAAAAATACATTATGGACTGTGGTGTCTGGAGGAAGACATGGCAATTCTCAAAGAATGATAGGCAAGGAAGAGTCCCACGCTCCTAATCTGACAGATATAAGGAGCTTTATACCTTACAACTTTTGAGGTATCACAGAAGAATCTCACCATCATACGTATCAGCAGCTGGGGCTAAATAGTCAAAGGTAGTTATCTGCAGGTACTGGAAAACTCTGCATTGTAACTAACTGAACAAAAATCACATGTGCATACACATAGAGGACTTAGGTAGACGGATTTTATGAGTCCAGAACATTACAGAACATTACAGCTATTCCAAATTTAACACCCATTTTTGGAAATACAGGACAGAATATAAGAACTTACAGCCTTATGAATGAATGCAATGATCCCTATGAAGGCTATTAGATGCTGAAAATACATAAACTCTAAAGCAGTGAGAAATGATGTATTGCCTCTTTGCTTCAATGGCTCAGACTTTAATGAGAATTTTAATTAGCTAGCTCAAGCCATGCAGAAGGCTGTTGTAATTCTAACCAAAGCAGTGCTCTGAATTGAGGTCATTTTTGTATGCAACCACCAGACCTTGGAGAGGAAGAAAAGAAAGGTGGAACTCTTTTTCGGATGCATAAACTTACTGGATGATTAATGTGAATATTCTCAAGAAGGTTCTCACAGCGGTTGGTATGAAAATATTTAAAAGGATCAGAACAACAGGAAAATAAAGTAAAAGACCGGCTGGAATTGACATTATTTTCCACCACTGGAGTTGCAGTGATGAAATGAGAACACGCATTTATAGATGAGAAGGTAACAGAGAGAAGAAAAGATACTGAAACATTTTCATGGGGACTGGATAGCAAGGCTGTTTCAAAAGTAGCTTTTTCATTATAGAAATAGAAATACATACAGAAATACACTGTTGCAGTCTGAGAAAAGCTTAGCATACAGCACTGTCACAAACCACGGATACATTGAGTGGCAGAGGAAATACAGCCTTGAAATTGAGAAGCTGCAATGGCATCTCAGTTATGTTTCTTTCGATAACTGGGATTTTTTAATCCTTTACCTCAGCAATATAATCCTAGTGTTACATAATTAGAGGCCTGAACATCCACAACTCAGTCACATATTCACTTTGTGCAGGGCTTTGCCTATTGATTCACATCTATTCCTGTGTACAACCACATATGAAATTCACATGTGCTTTAGGTTAAATCACGTTTAATCTAGGAATCTCAATATATTTTCCAAACGCTTCACACCCTCACGCTGTAGGGGATGTCACAAAAGCAAACATCCCATTCATAGTTTCTTGCACCAGCTCCTAATAACCTTCATGGAGATTATTACATTCATTCATTAAGGTGTAGATAGTTTTTAACACTGCCAAACTGAAACCTCATGACCAAATAAGAGACCTCGTGACCATAAGCGGGAGGTAACGTACAGATAACATTTGCTCAAGCAAATAGATGAGTGTGCTCGTGTGTCTGTAAGTGTAAAGACAATCGTCATGAGTCAACAGATGCATTAGCACTGTCTTGATTCACTTGGTTATATAAGAGATTCATTCAGGTTCAAATCTGCATCATTAAAATCAAAGGGAGCAAGACCTGGAATATTATTCTCTAGAAGTGGAACGGGCTCTTACAGACTACTACTTTCACAGTGCTCTAAAACTAACTTCATTTCAGTTACTTCCAATTTTAGATGATAAACTGGGTAAAATTTAATAGAAAATGCTATTGATACTATAACACAGTTCCTGCAGAAGTGCCTGTAATTATTACAGCCTTGCAAAGAATAAGCAAGAAGGTGCCCTACATTATCATAATTCTGGAGCTACGATATTAAGGTGAAAATATAAACTTGAATGCTCTGAAGTGCTCAAGGATTTGCTGTCACTTTCTATGAAACATGGACTGCATCGTGACTCTTGCCTACGGATTCCATTAACTCCTTTTGCAGTGACTTCTGCAACTATTAGAGGAGCCCAGGGTAAACAGCTCAGATACAGATGTCTATGCTGTAGACACAGTAAAACAGATGAAAACCTCCCATGGGGACTACAAACTAGCAGTTCAGTCCAAAAGTAACAGAACAGTGATAAAGAAACAAGTAGAGACTGAGCCAGAGACCACTGCACAACACACCAGGGAGACCTCAGCTAGAATGGCTCATACAGCTGAAACAGCATTCAGGAAGGCTGAATTCAGATTAAACAGGTATAGAAGAGGGCTCTTCACCCTACGTCACCAGTAGAGCTAAAGAAAAATACGATCAGAAAGCAGATGTGAGTATTTTCCTCAGCTGGAGGTAAGATTCAAAGAGGTAATAAAGGAAGCACTCCTTGTTGCAAGTGTAAGTGGAGAAAAGCAGATGATCAGTATTTTTTTTTATATTTAAACAATTTTAGCATACTCAAATATAAGCATAATATAAATCAAAGCAACACATACAATAAAGACTCAAAAGTGTGCCTCTGTATTTTGTGGGTATACAAAAGGCTGCCTTACTGCTCTGCACCAGCCTTTTTTTTCCAATGATTCGCTAAACAATTTATCACCTTGTTTGCAATATTTCAGTAAAGTACAGAGGCTAATTTGAACACATTAAGTTGTCACAGACGTTTTCTTCCTTTAATAAGCACATGGATCTTGCAGGAAAAAAAAAAAAACAAAAAAAACAAAAAACAAATTAACACCAATTACTTGCTTATGAGTCCATGGTGCTTGGCAGAAATAATAAAAACAATTATTTGAATTTGAACCTGCAGAATTTATTTATGAAAAACATTACTTCTAATTCATCCCACTGTTTGTGGAAACTAACCACCCTGACGAAGTAATTGTAAAATCTCATCTGTTCATGTAATTTTACCTCCAACCTTAAGACGAAAGTGGCTGCAAAAGACCAATGCAACTGCTATTGATAATTACCTTTAAACAACAAAGAACGCAGTCTTTTTACTCATAGATGTATGATTCCATAAAACTCTTATTTTTCCTTCAAATATAACCACAGAATCACAGACTGGTTTTGGTAGGAAAAGACCTTAAAGGCCACTCAGTCCCACCCCCCTGCCATGGGCAAGCATCCAGCCTTGCCTTGAACATCTCCAGGGATGGGATGTCCACAGCTTCTCTGGGCAAACTACTTTGGTGCCTCACCACCCCCTGAGAAAAAGTTTAATATCTAATCTGAATCCCCTTCTCTTTTAGCTCAAAACCATTCCAGTGTCCTATTTACTATCTGCCCGCGTGAAAAATCAGATTTGAAATGGCTTGAAAGACCTATTATGAATGCTGAAGTGCAAGTACAATAAATTGGAAAATTCAAACTGGCTGCTGCAAACTAAACTAATATGCATATGTAAGAGGCTTCAAATAAGATCAAGAATGAAGCTACGTTGTGTCTTCCTAAAAATGAATCTGAGTGTTCAGAAGCATCTTTAACTAAAGTGCTATTTAGGTCTGTGGGTATTTAAAGGCATTTTGTAAGAGGAAGTCTGGATGCAACAGAACACAATCACCTTCTTAGTCTACAGAAGAATCCTTTTAAAAGCTAAGAACAAATACTAGTGTATTACCTTTTTGTCCACTTTCCATTTACAGCAATGACCTTTTTTTGCCACTCTCAACATAAGAGCAGCTAACCAACCCATGCTGTCCTTTTTCTTCACTGCTTTGCCCTAGAAACACCCTGGAACCTCTTTCAGTTCATATGTTCCGGCACAAGGCACTTCCACTTCAAAAATTAATAATTAAGGTAGTGATAAATCATTAAGTATGTGACTAAAAGAAGATAGACATTTTTAAATGTAAACTGCTACTTATTAAAATATTTACTGAAATATAGTTTTCAACCATTGTTCTTTTATTGATTAAAACAGCCATTCAAGCATTATCATCTACGACAAATACCCCTGGTGAACTGAGCTTTCATCCAAGAAAGTTCCTGAGATGATTATAAAAATGTATCCCACATTACTTTCCAGAAGAAGAAACTCACGGTTGGTGTAATTAATTAAAATTATTTTAATAATTATCATTAGAGATTAGATATTTGGTATCAGCCACTTTATAATACCATGTGAATAGTAAGAATCCAACACTTCCAGCAGGCTCTTCAGCTATGCTATTTTTACTCATAGCCAGTCAAAAGTCCTACACAGATCCAAGGGAATACATGCTAGTAATTATCTCAGAAATTTAACAACACTGCTGTAGCAATGAGCCTAAATTGAAATTTCAAATTCCTTGGATTAATTGGATTTAAATTTTAGACTACTACATAAAGTACATAAGTACATGTAGTACTACTACTACATACTACATTCTAGCCTACTACATAAAGCCACACTAAATCTTTGAGCTTGGTTTTAATGCACTTTGAATCATCATAAATGGAGGGCTATACAAGGCATGGGGACACGGTGCTACGATTTACCCTGCACAAGTTCACTTACCATAAATAAATAAATCAACACACTGCACTGTTCTAAAACTTCCCAGAACATCTAATTTGAATACTAATAAGTCTTTACCAAAAAAAAGTGCAAAACCTGCCTACCTACGTGATCAAGTCTCACCTACCCCAGCCAGCAAATACCACAAGTATTTGCCTACTTTCTCTAGGGAAAAGACTGTCTCTTGTAAGCCTTTTCCTTTGAATTACTTTGAAGCAAATTAAATATGCCGATCTTACCTTACTTAGGTCATTGATTTAACCAAGAAGTAGCAACTTCCACTGAATAATAAACAGTTCATGTTTGCTACTCTGCCACCCTAGATTCTAGCTGATAATACACACAGCTGCCCAAGTATGTAACTGAGATGCTGGCTGAAAAAAGTGAGCTACAATCCTCAGAAGACTTGCAAGCACTTTTCCTTTGGCACAGTTCAGCCACTCATGCCTGTAGGACTGAAGGATCTGTGTCAGAAGTTCTTTCTCAGGGTCTGAGACAAACTTGGTGATACCTTAGACAACCCACAGCTTTCATCCCTTGAGTTCTCTTCAAAAAATAGAATGAGCAGTTACTTATACAAAGGAGTCTTAAGTTATTAAAAAGAAGCATATCATTTCACAATGAAACTTCCTGCACCCTTGTTCTTCACATATATTTTTATAAGTAGACAAGACTGGATATCGGTATTCAGAACTGCAGTAAAATCAGGTAGGTAGAGCTGCTAGATGCGTATTTTTATCTCCAGCAATCATGAAACCAGAACACAAAGACATAAAAATACAGGCAGAAAAGCCCCACGAATGCAAGACTAGTTTTACAGAGCCAAAAAACAAGCAGTTCAGCTCCTGGTTAAGTTACGCAACATTATTGAAATGGATTCATTATAATCATTATAAATTTTTAAAATCCACATTGAATTGCTTGAATTTTGGCATTGTCAATCACATTTCTCTATTAAAAATGTATGTGATGCAACAGAAGACCTTACAACTTTTACTGAGTGCCAGGTGTTATAAAATCATTCAACATGCCGCAATCATAATGAGCATTCTCTAAACGAAGGCACTGTTTAATTCACAAACTGTACACTTGTGCTGAGTAGTATCTAGATTGCTTCCTGAGTTTGCAGCCTGAAAAAGCTTTTGCTGTCCTCTAAATGCTACTTATTTCTGCAAGCTTTCATATTTGTCTGCATGTCCTGTGCATTCCTTTCTTGAGCTATACCAGCACCTGAGGAGTTGAACCAAAAGCTATGCATTACTCCCTGCTCATTCTTCCTGACTTATCAGTTTCAGATCAGCAGTTTCCTACTTCTGCAATTTTGCCATGAACAGCACACTGTTCTGTACCATAAACAGGCATTTTAGATTCTATAATCACATTAGCTCTGATAAAAAATAGATCTCATAATAGTTCTAGAATACTAGATTGCTGTTTAAAGAAAAGAAATTGAAAATGTGGAACTACTAAAGTCAAAAAATCAGAAGAAAGAATAACTTATGATTTTGCTCTTAGCTACACATTGATTGTACGTGGGAAAGGGATTACACACCTTAAAAAGCAATCTAACACATTCTGAACATCTGAAACATAGTGTACCAGCATGATGCAGTTTAAGGCAGTGAAAATAACTTCAGCGGCCATTGGATTGTTGCCATCTTCCAATACAGTGGTGTTCTCTATAAGCCTGAGCTACTTTAGTTTTTCAACTGGGCAGCCACAAATTCTTTTCTGTGTGCAGGCTCCATTGTGTTTATGCCAGTAGAGAATAAATACTTCTTGCATTTACCAAGCTTTCAGCTGTCTTATGAAAGCTCACGACCAGGTAGAATGACTTTGTACTCTGCATGTCTCACTAATGTTCAGAAGATATGAACTCCACCTGAAATTATACCAAAGGCTGCCCCCACTGTAAGCGTTAATAGGAAGTTGAGGCATTTGGATGTGTATGGATACATCATCTTAGGCATACCCTGACATTAAAGCTCTGAAAATCCTGTATGTGTTTAAACTCACACACAAAAAGAAAAAAGCAGCAAAACAGGACTTCAATTTCTGTCTTGTTGCTCTGTGGACTGTTTCAAAATTTGCACATTACTGGCTCTTTGAAGAGCTGCATGCAGAGACTTGACAACACCTTCAGTTAAAACAGATTTATTCTGAATTTAATTTGAGGAACCCTGAGCATATCAGCTTTCCTTTAGAAAGATGAGAAGTCCTTTTGAAAAAAGCCAGCAAAGCAGTAGTTTCGAGTATCTTTCTGAATCTTTTTATTTTGTGCATTTATCAATACAGGCATAGCACAGTAACAAGTCTTCTGTCACCTGTGCATTAAAAGTGGAACAATATTTCAATTAATATTTTATAAACTATAAAGGAATATTTTTTGAATTTGATCCAGGTCCTCTTTTCAGCATCTGTGGTATTAGAGCTCTACAAACTACTCTTCTGGAAAAGTGACTGTACTGGGGCTGTGTTCCACTGGGTGACACTTCATAATGCAAAATGAACATAGGAAACCAAAAGAAAATTGCAGTGCTATTGCCTGCAATGAAACATTCGCAATATCAAGGTTAACATTAACCTCTGACACTGGGAATTTGGAACTGGAAAATCTTTAAGGTTCCTTCCACTCCAAACCATTCTATGATTCTATAGTTACCAGCCAGAGGCATTCAAGCTTCTTTGAGTTATATATCAGTAACACGAAAATCCTATAAACCAAGCTGTTTCACACAGATTTTGCTGTCATGGCTTTAGAACTCTAGAATCCATTTGAACTGGTAGCATAAGTTCATTTATGAACAGTGGCAGTTTGGATTACTGCCTCAAAATCAGAGGAGAGAAAGGTTATTCATTGAGATCATGGAATGGACCAAAAGGATGTTACTTTACCTCAACTACTTGGACATTTATGTAGTACACCAAGCAGCACAGGATAACTCACATGACTAGAATACTAATAAAAAGGAATGGCTTGTTCGAGGAGAGGCAAGGAACACAGTTCCACAGGAATAGATGTAAAATCCTGTATTTTATAGGAATGATTAAATGTACAGACTTAGGATGAGACTGTCTAAACTGGCAGCAGTACAGAAAAGCAATGCAGCACAAGCTCTGGATGTCAGTATGCATTTCATGACAAATGTAGTTGAACTGTGCCATGATGGTGGTAAAAAGAGTATCACAAAAAGAAGCACTGAAAAGAATGGCTCTGAGCCACACAAAGCCATGTACAGTGCAGCACTCAGCTGAGGAGCAGAACCCAGTCTGGAATTTCAAAAAAGATGAGTCCCAACTAGAAAGATTCTAGAGCAAGATGAGCAAAAGGATCTGAGGGCAGAAAATCCAAGGGAAGAGGGATTATTTAGTTCAGCAGGTAGGACAAATACAGCAGCCATCTTCAAATATAGAAGGAGAGTGTGCTCATACATAAGCAGCAGACAGCAGTAAGGGATCTGGAGACAAAGCCTAGCTTAGGTTAGTCAAAAAAAGCAAAAAGCTGGTCTGTGTTTGCTCTTAAATTGAACATCTGGGAAAGCTGTGAAATCACTATCCATCAGGAATTACACAGGTGTATTCGATTCAGCCTTCAGGCAAGGAAGATGGACTGGATGACTGCTTGAAGGTCTTTCTTGCCCTGTTTCTGCTGTGGCCATCATTCTCCTCTGCCTCTAGATCCCTTAGGATGGCAATGAAATATGACATCTCTGTGCCTCACACATAATCGAAGGGAACCTGACAAGTCACATCTGTACAAGGGCAAAAATAGAAACCTATGCTAAGAAACACAGCAATTGATACAACCAATCTTCTACAAGCACTGCAGCAAACATCTACTCCCTTCTCCTCCCCAATACTCCTCTCACTTATAAATGATCAGATAATTTAATATAACTTCTATCCAAATAGCAGTGCAATCCCATATATTCCTTGTGGAGATACTATGCAAACAAAGATAAAAATCAGATCGGGCATTTTAATTTAATTTAAAATGTGCTCTGAAACATGGAGTTTATGGAAATAATCTTTTCATTTATTTTTCCTATCCATAAAAAAGCAAACTCCAAAACTAGATGATATTCCAAATATTCTCTTTTATGGCCTTCAATTTCTAATATAATCAAAAAGAACCAAGAAGGAAGATGTAAAGATAGTAACTGTGAAAAAATGACAAATTTATGTTGTAACAAATCACAGCAACTATTTTTTTGACTTATGCCTTTCACTGTGATTACTTCCAGATTAAGATTCTGCAACATTAGCAAAGGTAGGCAGATTTCATCCCTTGAAAACCAGCGACACACAAAAAGAATTTTACTAATCATCCACAGTCAGTTCATCCCTTGTCTTTTGCCTGAATGACAGAAACACATATTGCACAAATATAAAAAGAATGCATCTAGAATCACAGTATTGCTCAGGTTGGAAAAGACCTTAAAGATCATTGACTCCAACCACAACCTGACAATCCTACCCCAACTCTAACAGCCCTCTGCTAAATCATGTCCCTGAGCACCACATCCAAACGGTTCTTAAACACATCCAGGGATGGGGACTCAACTGCCTTCTTGGGGAGCCCATTCCAGTGCTTAACAGCCCTTTATGTAAAGAAGTGTTTCCTCATATCCAACCTAAACTTACCCTGATGCGACCTGAGGCCATTTCTTGAGGCCATTTTCATCTAAAGGCATGACATGGGCCCTAGCTTCTTCTGTTAAACAGTACAAGAAAAATTTACTTGTTCTCTCAAAGAACAGAAGATTAAATACAAAAATAACCACAGAAAAATCATAGCTTCAAAATATGTTTTCAAAATATGGTATTAAAAAAAAAAAAAGAACCCGTAAGCTATCTATCTATCTACATATATATAATAAACATTAAGGTTGGGCACTTCAAGGGATTTCTGTTTCAGGAATTTGCAGCATGTTCCATTTCTTGCAGAAGGTTTTTATTCACCTCATTACCAGTCAAGAAAATACTTCATACTGAACCTATAAAAACTTACGCTTAGAACATTTGCCATTTCTTTCTTTTGTGGTGATACACTTGAGAATCACTTAAATACACTTAAATCATTTTAAATAAAATTTATGATTGCATTAAATTTCCAAAGCAATAATTGATCTCTGTAACTGCTAGATAAGACAAGATTATCCCAGTTTTATGCTGAGGGACAGCTGAGGCAAGGAAGTTTACCTTTTTGCACAACGTCACATCTTGAGTCACTTAGACCTGGAATAGACCATAGTTCTGTACCTCAGGCACACTGTTTAATTTTGTAAGTTTTTGTAGGATTTAGTCACCTGTCCCAGAGCAACTGGTTTATCATTTCTTTGGTAGGACAGGAAGTGTTAGATCTGTGCTCCCTGAGAACATGCGTATGACTACATATGCGCCCCTCCAGAACATTTTAAAACTAGGAGAAAGAGACAAATCAAAAAGAAGTCAGCAGCTACTTAATATATCACATCAAAATATTCCTAACAAGTTGTCAGGCAAAGATTTACAGTTATACAAGAAAAACTGATGCTGTCTTTAACATTCTTTGACAGTGCAGTATCTCTGCTGAACCAGCACAATTATAGAGAATGCTAAAAGTACCCCAGAGAAAACATTAGGATTGGCACAGCTGATTTTGTCAGCTTTTCTCTCTTGTCTTTCTCATCCAATCCCCTTGCTTCCTGTTCATCCTGTCACAGTTAAAACAAATGCCAGACGTACCTTTATCGTACTAGTGTGTGCACCAGGATATTCTTTTTCCTCTAACGTTGACCAACGTTGTATAAATTTTGACACCAAAGGATCGTCGTAGTCAACTATCTGAAATCCTGAGACATTAGCTCCTCCAAACTGAATTTTGGATAGATCCCCATCAGTAAATCCCTGGGCACAGAAAACATCATGTCTGTTATTCCAGTAGTTCTGGCAGATCTCTCAGTTGCCTTATACATATAAAAGCATCACCATATGACGTCTATTGCAAATGTGTATGCCAAATGTTTTCTTCAAACAGGATCCAAGTCAAAATCCTGGGCTGCCAGCCAACAATGCCTCTTGTTGCTCAGTAGTCTTATACTTCCATAGAAGAAGTGCTACCTTTGCCATCATAACTTCCTTAGAACAAAAATAACTGTTAATTTCAATGGGACTACTTAGATTACAAAGTCAGTAACAGATAGGAGAGAAAATTTTAGCCTGGCCGGTTGTTTTTTTTTAAATATATAAAATGAAAGTGGGTTACACTAAAACAGTTCATTTATGCAAATTAAATGAGGGATGTCTAATCCTGTCCATCAGTATAAAGACAATATAATCAAAGACTACTAAAGTTTTCTTCCTGATAGAACACTTTTTGAAATCACCATCATATATATATGGTACATATGAGAAATTTACCTTTACAAACACACAGTAAGCGAATATGGTAATAGACAGCTATAAAATATAATGATTCAATGTGCTTAAAATCTTATAGGCTTGAAAATCTTACTGTAGCAAGCCAAGCGATGGCTAAAATAGCAAGCAGTCAACGTAATGAAATACACCAGGCAACTTTCCAAAACGCTTATTGCCTTTGAGACCAAAAATATTTATACAACAAATGCAGCACAAACACAGGGAATTTTCAAATTCTGTATGACTTTTTGCTTTTCTTGTGAACATGCAATACCTTAACTTCTTTGTTCCAAAAAAATCAGTTAACAAATACAAATATGGATCCACACTGTTATACTTTTAAAGAGACCTTGAACTCTCAAAGCCTTCCTTCTTATATAGCAACATAGATAACTTTTCAGAATACTCTTGTCCGAAGGGAAGAGGACTTTTGATTAAAGGCTAGGAGGAAATATGGGCTCTATATGAAGTGTAATTAGGCACACTACAGTCATTCTGTATTCTCAACTCCCTCTAAAATTACTATGAAAAAGAGTGCAAATCAGAGCAATTTAGGGGCTTTGCTGAAATTTTTGTTAGTCAAACCGTATCAAGCTCCAGGAATAAAGATAATAAATAAATTATATAAAAGCATTCTCACCATACAACCCTCAAAGCTCTTTTGTGGAGCAGAGCAGTGGACATTCAAGCCCAGACTTTGCTTTATCCATTGCAGAAAAAACTATCAGATTCTCTAGCTGAAGTCCATAAGTACTGTTGACTTTGATGTCAGTAAAATGGCCATTCATCTTTAAGAATTTCAAAAAACAACCTTGACAATTCTGAGAGTTTCCTGAACCTTCTCTTCCCCCTTAGGAACAGTATTAGCTGTACTGCCTGATTGTTCAAGGAGATATTCTATCAAACTGATTGCCACGCCAACCTGAGTAATGAGGATGTGTGAAGGTGAGATTCAGTAGCCCAGCAGAATCAAAGCTGAGAGCTCTGATTTTTAAAAACTAAAGCAGTGAGAGAAGAAACAAGAGTTATCTGGATGAATGCATCAGACCATGGTCTGGAAAGCTGTTTTTCTGATTTTCCTACCTACACTGACTTTCCTACAGTATGCAGAAAAATGGACAAACCTCTACTGGAGTTGCTGAGCATACTTCAATCCCATTGACAGGAATTTAACAGGAAGCATTTAAGCTCTGAAAAGACTCAGCCAATAAAACAAACACTATCTGAACATGCACATATATTTGACAAGAATAAATATATTTAGCTTTTCTTTATCTTCTAAGCATTCATTGAAAATACAGTACTAGTTTATGTGCCTCCATGAACAGCAAAATGTGTAGTGCAGGTATTTTAAATACTAAAACTGCTTACCAGATTTGCAATAATATAATGGTATCCTTTAACATGTTTACCAATTGTGATAACCTGTAAGAAAAAAAAAGTACCCATGACAAAGAACGTTCAGCTGATAGGCAGACTAAGACTTAATCACTAAACATAATACGATCTAAAAGTCAGTTATGAACTTTATCATATGCAATAGTGAGTTTGTTGAGTGCTGTACTTTTATTTTACCTCATGAAAATACTCCCCGCTGGTAGAAATTTGTCATACTGAAGATCAAGCTCCAAAATCTGTAAGAGGACTTGAATGCTTCATATTAAAGGTTCAACCCCTAGAGGTAGGAATGGGTACCACAGAGTAGATTGAACCAGAAGAATCACTGTGACTTAGGCCTTCTCGCTTAGGTTCTGCTCCATTTGTAGCAGTTTTGTAACATTTCTTGAACCAAAAACTTAAAACAAAAAGCATTACAACATAAATGAAAGAATCCACATTATGAGGAAATTTTAGAAGCTCAAATTGTTGTTTGTTGTCCTAAAGCTTCCTTATAATCTCTCTCAAAGCCAGCTGGTGGTTTCTCAGCTATCTCCACTGGCAAGCATGTATCAAGGATTTTTCTCCCATATAATCCTAATTAAGACTATATCTTCACGGGGAAGTTTGCACTTGGAAGCAAAACACTTCTCCAGAGAAAGGAAATGGGAGAAAATAGGTCTCTAGAGATTTCTTCCATCTTTTGAACAATGAGAACAACAGGAGTGAACTCAAAGTATTTTTCAGCTTCAACTCTTACATAAATGGTTGTAATCTGGCAAAGAAGCTGTTGCATAGGAGGAAAAAAAAAAAAAAAGAATGAAGGAAGAGCTTTGCAAAACACTGTATGTCTGTATAGTGATCCAAGGACCACAAAGCATTACTGGGACACAGCTTCTGAAGTGAGTGAGATAAACAAAAATACTGAAGAAGGTTTGTTCAAGAATGGAAAGCAAGAAAGAAAGCAGAGAATTTGCAGCTTAATGTATCAAGAAAGCATATGATACTCCAAAATCCAGGAAAAAAACTGGTCAACAGAAAGCCCACTGTGCACTTCTCAGTAAAAGTAATAAGGAAAAAGAAAAGGCATTCTGATACAAAAGGCTGAAGGCACGCTCAGGAAAAGGCTTTTGCTGAGGCATGGCTTTTGGTTGTTCTGGGTTGTTGGTTTGGGGTTTTTTGCCTAGAATTAGAAGGGTTTTTCAACAAATAAATCTGCTAGTAAAGTAGAACCCAATGTACCTAACTAGCAGTTAGAAAAGAAAATCAGAATGACACAGTCAAAGAAACTCACAGGCCAAAAAAAACTTACAGGTACTCCCAGAAATCCTTTCTTAGGATGATTATTCATTTTAGGTGGGAGAGAAAATTAACAGAAAAATAGTCATTTTAGCATTTATTTCGGACTACTTGAGAACATCAAAGCGGGGTTTACCTTAAGGTAATGGAGTCATAGGAGCAAAAGAGTAGGGATAAAGGACTCCAGAAAACAGATCAAACACCAGAAGCTGGTAGGGTATCTTTCAAAGAGAATCTCAAGGCTAAACCCATGAGACAGCTGACACTTAGCAGCAAAGCAGAAAACTATTTTGATGTGAATAAATGATTGGAATTACAACGATCCCTGTGGCTGATCCACAACTTTTAACACTCTTCAGTGACTTAGAAAATCAGATGAGCAGAAACAAGAGTTTATCCATCCATATGCCTTCAGAAGTGACACAAGTCTGCGGGGATAAAGTGAGAAAGTCTAAATCTCAACTAAGGTACGACCTGTCAATGTGCAACAAGGGTATGAAAAATATCCTAGAGATGCACTCAAAATAAGAAGCCAAAAGAAAACAACAGGTATATTACAAACAGAGACAAAGCTAGTAAGAATGCACGGTAACTAAAGTGATGGTTCCTGTCATTAAAAAGCAGCACAAGGTGAAACTGAAAAAAATTAGTCTTTGTATCACAAAAGAGATTAAAATTATATATCTGATTGTATAGATTTTAAAGGATATTAAGATGATAAACAGTCAGTGTACTCTTGTCAAAATCAAAATATGTCAAAGCAATTTCTTTCCTTTCTCTAATGTGATATTATCTGTCAGGAAGGCTGAGGAAACAGCGGGTGCAACACGTCCAGCCTAATAAGGCTCTCATTGTGTGACATCATTATAAGCTCCTAAGGAAACGTGGACAAAAGTCAGTGTAAGGTAAGCAAACAACTGTCTGATAAGTGGTAAGCAGTGTTTCTCTCAAGCATTGCTCTGTTCAGTACACATATGAATGACATGAAATTTATTGGTTTTTTTTCCAATCAGTATGACGAATCAAAAAATATGATTATAAAACACTGCAGATGGTGACAGAGAGAGGTTGTGAATGCCCTGAAGGACAGGATCAAATTAAAATTAATCCTGAAAATTGCAGAAATAGTTTCTGGGTACAATTTCAAAATAAAAACACACAAATAGAATGCATTCAGTTTGCATGCTCAAACACAATGCTCAGTGCCTGAGCCTCTCCAAGCTATGATCATTTTCACAGTGAAGACTAAAATAACAAACCCTCCAAAAAAGCTTCAGACTAAACCCAACCAAATGCAACTAAACCTAGCTAATATATTCCTAAGGATGATGCACTGTCTCGCATGGTCAAGTTTAAATCAGTACAGAATTGTTCTTAGTCTTCCATTGCGCTGTGTATGCATGAAAGCAGTAAACAAGATAAAAAAACAACGCTGAAAAGATCCATCTGGACCCACCTAGACACTAGGACTGAAGGGGTGGATTTGGAGGCAATACAGGAATTTGAATCAGAGCACTGTGATGCTGCTATACAAAGAAAATTCAAGTAAGTAAATAAATAATTTTGATAAACAATATACAGGTGGGTGGGGAGATGGCATCTTTCTGCTTTGCTGAAAGTTCAAGAAGCCCTCACTATGGAAGACAGTGTCCTAACTTGGTTATCACATCATAAGACAGTGACAAAAGAAGAGAGAAACTAAAACAAGGAATTATGAGGAAAACTGAATGAAAAAGATAAGCTGCTGATGCAGTCCTCCAAGATGTATAAGTTTTTTTGGAAGAAAAAAAAAAAAAAAAAGATTAGAAATCACACAGCAAAATAACCCATAGACTTACATATCTATCTGTAAAGCACCATTTACAATAGTGCAGGAAGTACATATAATGTAGTACAATACCTAGACAGATTGCAAAGTAGTCTTAACGAGATTTTTTAAAAATAATCAGGATAGAAAGCCATACCAGATGATCCAGAGAGAATTATCCTGCATTTGAACAGAAGGAGCAATTACAGGATTTGCACGATCTCTTTCTGTCCAGTGTGTATGTGGCTCTCAACAGAAATCTGTCACTTCCAAAAGATGTATAATGACCACAAAAACAGGATCGACAGAAACAAACTCATTATGCTTTTTACAGAATATAAATAATTGCCATAACTGAGAAATAGGGAACAGCAAACCTGATCAACAATGTCGTTGACTTTATCGCGCTCACAGTCCAAAATCACTCTCCTTTCCTTTTTCACCTCTAGATCTTGGAATAGTGAACGGTATGTTTCATCTTTTCTGTCATTGTTAATGTTTCCTACGTTGATAGCAGTCACTTGCCACTTCTTCTCAGCTGCAGAATCCAGCACAGCTTGCAATGTTGATAACCCTAGTGATGCACAGGAGAAAGCAGAAGGTATAACTGACAAAGCTTCAGGACTAACAAGCTTCTGGAAGATGATTTATGAGATTACTTATTTAAGATTACACAATCACTTGTTTGAAGTGTCACATGTAGCTAGAAATCAGAAATGAAGATATGCGTCCAACTTTCTTGAGTGAAAATTGTATTTAAACAACTGGAAGGGATCAGAACAGAGCCTTATAAGGACAATATTTTGGTTTTGCTTCAACTTTTTTTCAGAAGGGGATTTTGCCAATTCACTGATTCACTGCTGGAATCCTATGCACACAGAATGAGGTCTTCCAGGAGAAAAATGATCCAATTACAGAAAGAGGATCAGCTCTTTATTACTAAATTCTATTTAACTGTTCCTGCTCTCAATACTTAAGCAGTAACCTATTTAAATCCTGATCTCACTGAGGCCTGTGGCAAAATTCTCATGTTTCAGAGTTATGAGAAGTTATTATTTCTGTTGCCTATAATCACAACCCAGATAACTGAGCTATTATTTCTGCAGACCACAATCAATCCCTGATAATGAAAGAAAATTTGATTGCATGTATTTTTTTCCACACAGATCCGTAGGCCCAGCATTAGCACCTAGCAGCGGTCTGTAGATTTTTGCTGCTATTTTAGCATTTTGGCATATTTCTGGAAGCTATGATGTCTGCATAGCTTCAATTGCCTACAAAACACTGTAAAATCAGTGAAGATTTCACTTGACTCATTTTTCCTTTTCAAAGATTAAATAACAGAGAATAGAGACGTGCATTCATGTGCAAAGAAATGAAAAGGCATGTAAAAGGAAGCTTCAAGGATAACCCTCGTGAGAAATGATAGTGATTATGAACATAACTGTAGAAAGAAAGTACTAAGAATCAATTTGCCTCAAAGTTTGTAAACACATTAGTCAGTTTTAGCAATTCAGCTTCTGGAGCGAAAGCAGTAATAAGGAACAGCAATACATATAAGACTGGTCATCAGCAAAGGAAGAAAATGGCAGGCTTCCAAAAACATAATTTCAGTGATATGTCAGATAGTTCTGGCTTTCTATACTGAAGTATAGGAAGTTCTATATGTCATGCAATGAGTATTTTAGAATAAAAGACAGCTACAGTCCAAGGGCACACAAATTATTTATGACATGTTAAAGACATGTTTTCATTTCCCAGAAAAAGATAACGAACATAAGTGACCTAAAAGACGTAAAGAGTATCTTAAAATATTATCAACTATTCAAAGTAATTCTATACTTCAAAAAAATGTTCTTAATGGCAATTCTTTACTTGCGTTCCTTTTTAATTCTTTTGGGAGATCACTCAAGACAAACAATTTCTGCTATTGCAGATTTTTCGTTTTCTGTTCCTGGGAATACAAAACCCACGTTCAATTTTGCTTTTAGATTACTGGTGTTGCTTCTTAAAATGGAATTAAGACTGAATTATCGTAGAAGCTTTTTGTTCCAATTTCAAGAGGAAATGTCAAGGCATTTTCCAAGGAAATGACAACTTCTTTACTACGCATCTCTGTGATATCAGAGGTAGTCATGTGCAGCTCACTCAGTTGCTGAATAACACTTCCTAACATCAAGAACAAGTTTTATAAGAGGGAAATCTTATTCTGAGAGGTATATACAAGTAAAGTTGTATATACAAAGTATATCTTGAAAAAATATACTTTGGATGAAGCTAGCAATGAAAATTTCAATGCATAACAAGTAGAGGAAAAAAGAGCAAGGAAAATTAAACCAACTTTCAGAAACAAATGCTTTTGCAGGTTCCTAAAAACCCAAAGTTCTAGCATGTGTGAACATACTTGTGTAGTGTGCTAATTCCTATGGGCTTGGTTTAAACATGTGTCAAGTTCTTTTGCTTCAAATCATCTAAATTTTATGATTTTTCATTATGAAGTGCACTGTTTGCTTTGCTTCGTTTGCACATTTTTCAATGTAAAATCATCTTTATTAGTAATACAGCAGTGAAGACCCTAAAGGATCTGATAATTTTGCAGTGCATATTATTCGTTTAGTCGCATTCTGTTCCTGTGTTTAACAGCTTTGCTTCTTCCACATACCTGAAATTAAAGAAATAGTTATAATAAAACGATCCCAAAAATTAACAAGACATTAAATATAATCTGAATCACTGTTTCAGATCTGATTTAGTAGATTCTAGGTTTTCAAACATGTCCTTGAGGGCTGCTAATGGTACTGCAATCCATTTTAATGAGTTTCTATATTTTTTTCTTCTCATCTTCCACTTTTCCTAGGGACTCCTTTTTTTTTTTTTTTTTTGGAGTACCCTCTGCAGTGAGCAGATTTGTTGCTTTTTAGTGGTGACAGATCTGTCATCCTCAAACAGTTTAGTTTACTCTGATAGCAACAACACAACAGAAAGTGAAAAAAAAAAATTATTTACAGCACTGCTTTTGAGGAATGATCTCTACAGAGTAAAGGAAGTATAAATCTGCAGAGGATAAAATTCTAGCAACTCCAATTGGTGGTTGTGACTGCATGAGTATTTCCATTTGGGAACTTCATGTACCTGGACCACTTACAGTTAAGATGAGACAGACTGTTAATTCTGTGAGTTCTGAAAGGGAGGAATGAAAAGAGGCTGACTAAATTAGCAGCTCTGTTACAAAGAGAATCTTATGTTCATGTCATTGCTTTCTCCAAACTGCACTGCTTAGTACTGGCATCACAGAGAAAGCAAGGAGGATACAGTGTAAGCCACTTTACATGACATCAAGTGCCACATTAAACCAGAAACAGCTTGGACATGCACACAGTGAATGGCTTAACTTCTTACAGACAAGAATGAGATATGAAATTGTTCTGCACTTCATTCAGTCAGCCTCCAGACACAGAGGAGCTGTAAAAGTTGCAGTAAATTTTGCTTTTGGAATAAGTCATTAAACTAATTTCTATTAGCTTCCACAAGCAGTAAGTCTTTTTCACATCATTCCTGAAGGAGGAAGCATCTAACATTATATGTAATTCCTTAAGTATACATCACATTAACACTTAAACAAAAGCGTTTGGAGGAAGTGCGAACCCTGCCTGCTCAAGGTCTGATGTCATCAGAAGTGCTGCCTCCATGCTGCTTGACTCTGCACGATAGGCTTAGAGCAGGCAGTGGGAGAACTGATTTCACTCAGCATAAAGGCAGGAATTTCATGCCTTAGAGCTCACTGTCACTGGGGTGCCTTGCCTCAACTAAAACAAACAAACATAAGAGAGAGGCATCATCAAAAGGTGACTACAAACAGAAGTTTCATGCTATTATTCCCAGCCATTGGCCAGAGCAGCCACCAGGTGTTTTTCATTATTCCTTACATATAAACCACATGCAGGTCATGTACCACACACTGCTAGCTGATTGACAGAGCATTTCACATCTGTCCTTTCTAAAATGGCAGTGACTGTTTCAGATTCTAATGTGATCATTTGAAAAGGATCTGCAACAGAAATAAGCTTGGGGTTCATCAACCCACATGACATTACTGCTGAAGGCCACATGTCAGCTTTAGTTTTTCTTACTTCAGGGCTCAAAACAGTGAGAATGAACTATTTTGAGGTATTCCCTTCAGCATCTGAGCAACTTTTAACATTTAAAAAAGCATCAGAAGGCAGAGAATTTAACATTACTCCATCACTCAATAAACTGGTGTATTTAATATTACATTAACCAACTTACAATCTTACAGAAGTCCACCTTACGATTTCATGTGCATTTAACTCTGATCAATGGCCATGCAGATAAGACACAAGATGGCCTTCTTAAAGGGAAGATATGAAACTGGGAATAGAAGGAAGTTGGTCATGGACTACTGGACTAGGAGAACTTGAAAACAGAATGATGACAAGGGAATTCCACAAAGGGCAGTCAAAACAAAACATGCTGTGTGATGCTATTTCTCCAAAAATTGATACATCATCACTCGCAAGTAATTTTTCACAGTTCATAAATTGTTAGGCCACAATTATTATACCCTTAAAAGGGCACTGCACTTGTGCAGGCTGTACCCCTGAAAAAGTTGCCTACAAGCAGTGGATTTGGGTTCATCAATAAAAAAAACAATAAACAGCAGGGAAGAACTCAAGTACTGTCAATGGTGGCTTCCAAGGGAGAATGGACTGCATCCAAGGCTCTTGTTCGTCTTCTGCTCAGCTACTGATTTCATACGTTGTGTGGAGTAAATCTGTGCTAGCAGACATTCCTTAACTCTACTGAAATACAGCTGAAGCACAACTCAGAGTGGGTGGCATCTTCAGGCCTCCAATAACAGGACAGCTACCTCTGGAGCTCACAGTTCATAAGGGTAAACTCCAGCAATCAGCTATAGTTGCAGCATGGAAAACAGCCGTTTGGTGAAAGAATGAGCTTACTGATGTTTGTGTTTGACTCTAATTTTAAATGGCTCAAAAGCTGAGTGTGGATAACGAGCATCATTACGTGAAAAAGTATCTTAGCCCTTTTAAGTTTATTTTTTTTAATCCTTAGATGATTATTTAAAAAGACAAAAACTCATAGGAACTGTTTCACAGCAAGCAAATAATCTCATAACTTATCAGAACATGCTTGAAATTCTGCTAATGCCCACTATAATTTCATTCTCATTTAAACTATTTTCACGTCCTAAGAAACCATTTGTAAATTTAAATGTTTTTTGCTGTATTCCTCTCCTCGTTTTCTAAGGCAAATTCAGCTTTTCAGCAAGAGACCATTAGCAAACGGCATACAAATAAAAACTGGATCTCACCTCTGTCGCTGTCATATAAATATGCAAACTTGGTCCACTGATAGTATTCAATCAAACTAAGGAGAGCTCCCTTGAGGTCAGGTCTCATCTGAATGACAAATGGATGTGTTCCATCTGTTGGGAAGCTCGGAGTTATGAAGGAGACGTGAAGAGTCCCACAAAACGATGTTATGGTGTTTACAGACTTCTTATCATAGAATCCAAAAATAGCAAAGACTCCTCTTGAAAACTGGGAGCAGACTAGGAGAGAGACAGAAAAACAGTTAGGTGGGAATTCTTTTTTTCCCAGAAATGCACTGAGAATCCTATTGTGTGTATACATCTTAGAAATAATGAAGTTGTCTAATTTCACAATGGGAAAGAACAGTAATGCTATGCTATGGAGGTAATTATGTGCTAGCATTATTAATCAGTAATATAAAGCTTTCAGTAAAAACAACAACAAACATCAAAGGTGTGGCCTGCAGTCCAAGTTATTTAGAAATTAAACGCACCTATATAAACATCGATGGCAGCTGGAATTTATAACATGAGTCATCATGATCACCCATACCACCAAAGGAAGCAGATAACTTTTTTGTCACGTCAAAAATAAATTGGTTCTGAGATCAAGACTCCCTGAGCTTTTTGTTTAATTCTTTATATTGCCCCAAATTAAAAAAGAAAGAAAGGAAAACGTTTCAAAGCCAGAACTAGAAGCAAATCTCTTAGCTGCAGAAAATAAGTTGATTTGTTTTAAACTCGAGTTTCAGGCATTATTTTAATTCTCTGTGCTTTCAGATTCAGCAAAAGCTGGTCTTCCTGGATGACACTTGCAGTCATGCTGCAGAAAGAATAACCTCAGATGTAAATCACCTGCTGATTATTCAATTTTTATCACTGGAGACAATTCAAGCCAGCTGATGAACACTGCTGATAAATGCAGCCTGGAGAGAAGAGCTAGCTCTTCTGGGTCATCCTGTTCTTTAATACTGCAAGTTATATTAGTGCCTAGGTTTTAAAAACAAGATAGATTGAGGAAAAATTCCTCCCTGATTAATTCTGAGCTATCACCTACGCATTCTTCGGTTTGCACACTGTCACCTTGAACAAGAGGCAAATCCTTTTAGACAAAGCACCTAGCCAGCCTCACTGCAAACCCTGCTACATCTGACCTGCTGATAGCTGTAAATCACTACATAGCTGAGTCTAACTTCTCCTGGCTGTTTAGAGCACTAAACAGCACCAATCCTTGAATACAATTCACATATGAGGGCAGAAATAAATTGACTTATTTTTGAAGCTTCTCACATTTGTTATTTTCTCTTTTAAAGTTATCACATCCTTATTAAAATAAAAAAAAAAAGCCCCTTTATTATGTTATTATTAATTTCTATTTACTTTGCATGGCTTTTCCTGTCTACCATAGAATCGCAGAATAACTTGAGGGGAAGAGATCCATAAGGATCATTGAGTCCAACTCCTGTCTCTATCTGGACCACCCAAAATTTGTATCATGAGTGACAGAATTGTCCAGACACCTCGTGAACCTGGCAAGCACAGATCTCAAACTGTAACTATTTCTATGCTTCAGTTAGAAGTATCTAAACAGCCTGGGTGAAATTCTGAGTCCAACAACTTCAACACATCCCCTGTTAACTTTAAAAAGGTCAGAATTTCACCTCAGGTGAGAGGATAGAAATGACTAAAAAACAACCAATGACTAATGCCCCTGTATAAAAGGATGCTGCGCAGGCTACCAGGACAAGAGTACAAGACTTCATCTATAATAAACACCATATTTACGAGCACTGCTCTGAAAGTGATGCTTCCTATTTTATTATGTTGGCTAGCAATGTCAGAGACAGATGTCGGTGGCATGTCAGTAGAGGCTGAACCTTCCCTCCAATATTCCATTACATCTTGTTGCCATGTGACAGATGGCAGCAGAGAGGCGGTCTGACAGAATGGTGGCTGACATGGAAGTGTGTATGAAGCCAAAGTGTGCCACCGAATTCCTCTGTGCAGAAAAGATTTGCACATGGTCACACTGATGCTTGCTGAATATCGATGGAAACCGAACAGTGGATGTCAGCACAGTGAGCTGCTGTCTGATATGATTCAGCAGTAGCAACAGTGGGTCACCTCCTCTGGTGCAGGCTTACAAGCACAGCCTGCAGGCTCTAGTTTCATGGCTAGCAAAAATGCATAGCTAACTGTGGTATGTTGAAAAGTAATGCTTTGTGGCTGAGAATTCACTTGGTCAAATGGTATCACAGAATCATCGGGGTAGGAAGGAACCTCCAGAGATCATTGAGTCTGACCCCCCTGCAAAGCAGCCCCCTACAGCAGGCTGCACAGGTAGGCATCCAGGCTGGTCTTGAATATCTACAGAGAAGGAGAATCCACAGCCTTCCTGGGCAGGCTGTTTCAGTGCTCTGTCAGCCTCACTGTGAAGAAGTTCCTTCACATACTGGTACAGAACTTCCTATGCTCAAGTTTAGGGCCATTTCCCCTTGTCCTGTCCCCACAGACTGCTGAAAACAGGTTAGCTGTGTACACTCAAGATTTTTATAAGCTTTAATAAGTTCACCTCTGAGTCATCTTTTCTCAAGGCTGAACAGATCCAGTTCTCTCAGCCTTACCTCATAAAAGAGGTGCTCCAAGACCTTTACCATCTTTGTGACCCTCCACTGGACTCTTTCCAGGAGATCTTTGCCTTCTTTTTATACCGGGGAGCCCAGAACTGAATGCAGCACTCCAGGTGAGGCCTGACCAGAGCAGAGCAGAGGAGGAGAATCACTTCCCTTGCCCTGCTGGCTACATTCCTTTTAATGCACCCCAGGATCCCATTGTCCAACCAGGGCACATTGCTGTCTCAAAGCCAACCTGTTGTCCACCAGGACCCGAGTCCTGCTCTGCAAAACTCCTCTCCAGCAGATCACCCCCCAGGCTGTACTGACATTTGCAGTTATTCCTTCCCTCCATGACTCCACCCTTACTTTTGTTAAAGCTCATCTGGTTTCTTAAGTTATTAAATGATTAATAATTAATAAATTAATTATTATTGTGCTTTTTGTACTTGCTGTAGTTTCTACAGTAATAAATAGGAGGCGTTACCATTGGAGGGACCTATTATCTCAAGTCCATTCGAGGTATAACACTGATCAAGTTGAAAAAAAAGCCTTCTGAAAAGGGCTGTGAATTTTCTAAACAGCTTTCCTGTTTGAATTACCTCTAATACCACTGGACGGTGCTTGAAAAACGCAGGAGCTCTGCACCCATTCAGGGGGACGCATGCAACTAGCCCACTATCTTCAAAAAAGACCCAAGAGTTTACAACCCACAATCCTTACATTCAGAAAATCATCCGTCCATAATTGTACACATCATCTGAGAAAGCTGAGTGCCATCCTCTCAATCTCCCCCACACCAAGCCAGGGATGAGCAGAAAGCACATCCTTTGGCTGAGGAAATGAAGTGACAGCATCTCTATCTGCTTACACCAGTTTAAAAGCACAAACACTCCATCCCCACACTATCAGTATAAAAGCATAAACACTGCGTGTTTCTCAAACTATTAAGAAACCTGCAACAAAGATATAAAATCATTTAATTCAATAGGGAAAACCCAAATGATAGAGCAAAACTTAAGCAAATCTTAAAAGTAAGCACATTATGCACTCTAGCAGATATTAAGATTTACCATAAAAAACAGGATAAGCTTCAAAAGTTTATGAGCAGTGATCAGTGTTATGGTTGAACTGAAATTCCTCAGTTCTATGCTTGCACGTGTGAAATTGTTATTAAAGGTCAGCACAAGGGCACCTGTGCAACATAGTAAAAACTTGCTACGGTTATTATTTAGAATGTCACAAGATAAATGCTTGCAACTGTTTTGGGACTCTTATTCTCTGAGGGCAGGAGGGGAAAGAAGAGAGAATATTTTTAAGTACGCAATGGTGATCCAGGGGTTATAAAGCAGAAAGCGTAGATCTTTCTGGCAGGATTCATACATTAGACCACCAAGTCTACAGCCATGCTGTTACTGTTGGAATATGTTAGTTTTTATGATAAGTAATCACATGCTGTTCATGATTATTACAGTAAAAAAAAAATAATCATGGTGATAAGGACTCTGAAGTCACTGAAACATGAAAGCCATATTAAAGACATCAGAAACAACTGCTATGATTTATTTCTTTCAAGCTCTTCCATACAAAGCATTCCTCTTTAGGTCTATGTACTTCCCAGAAGTGGTCAGTGGCCTACAGAGCAGCAAGGGGACAAGAATAAAATACACTCCTTTTCTCATCACTTTTCTAAACAGCTTTGCTTAGGCTGGTAAACAAAGGGGGACAGCAAGGAACAGGGTAAATAATTAAAGGTATCTGAGAAACAGTTACAACAAAACCTTCTTGGAATTGCTAAGATCTCTACATATTCTATTTGAATTATTCTTTTCCATTTAACTAAGAGGCAAAGATCCATTCTGTTATTGCTTTCCTGAACACTGAAGATGGGTCCTAATCTTTTTTTCCCAAACACCAAGGCCTTGATTCATTCAACACACACACAAACACACAAAAAAATTTAAGCTTATGTCTGCAGTGAGAAATAACGTGGTGTTAAAGGAAAACAGAAACTACCTGCTCAGTTATTTACCCTTCCATTGATACTATACCTGTTTCTGCTTTTTACTGCAATGTACTCATAGCTTATTTTATTTAATCCTTTCTCCATTACATTATCCTCTTTTGTCTATTAAAGTCTATAAAGATTTTCAAGGCCAGATTGAATGGGATCCTGGGCAGCCTGACCTAGGGCTGGCAAACCTGCCTACAGGAGTGACTTTGAACTGGACATCTTTATGGCCCTTCCAACTGAAGCCATTCTATGACTATATGATGATTAAAACAAATGTCTCGTAGTACCTGCATGAGGATACAATAAAGTAAAAGGTATGACTTAAGCTTCTTTTAACTGCCATAAGGATTGCTGTTATTTGTAAATATGAGAGTTTTGATACTTGGTTTCTGTCCAACGGTGACAATTTTTAATTACTAAGAAGCTATTCCACCCTCCAAAGCTTGCATTTTAAATGCTGTTGGCATTACCATCGCTCCACATGTTATTTTGTTGTCATAAATTGTTTTGCTACAGTGCTAACGGAATGGCTTCAATACTGACATAGGGAAATAAGCCTTTAGCACATATTATTTAACCACGTCCAATCATTCTCTTCTACATAAGAAACTACAGCATCAGGGTGAAGAAACATCAGACACAGCCCCTGCAAAGGGACTCAAGACAAAGAAATTCCTCCTGGTCTGTAAAGCTGACAGGTGTGTCAGAAGCAGCCAGGAACAAGACACAGAAATCAAATGCCCAGTTGTTGATTTCAGCCTCCAAAAGGCAACATTAAGAACAAACAGACAGCAGAAAGGAACCACAAACAATATACTGTGCAATAGTAGCAAAAATAATAAACAAGCAAGCACCACAGCTGCCAAAAGAATTCACACAAGATTGAAACCGCATCAGAAAATCATTATGAGAATAAAAAAAGCATGGAATGCTTCCAAAGCTACTGAGAAAAATGCAGCATAGCATACAGGGTATTGCATGCACTTTCACAGACTACAGAATTCTTTTGTATTGGTTTTTGTATTGGTTTTTATTGTCTCTGTGGTCGGTTTTACCCATTTGGTTTACACTGTCACGTTATGGATGTGAGGGAGAAATTTCCTCTCAGGAAGGTAAGACAAAAGGCCAAAGCTTCATGCTAGGACTCAGTAAAACACAGAATAACAACAACAAATAAAGTCTGGTATTTTAAAGTCCCGAGGTATCTTTTAGCAAAACTGGGAAGCAAATCAATGCCAATTAAAACATCAGTGGTAATAAGAACTGAAAATAAGCTGCATTTCTGGAAGACAAAGGAACAGAAAAATCTTTACATCTCTTTTTGCTATTCTTAACCCTAGCACCAATTAATTAAGGTGGACTTTCTAAGCATTTATGAAAATCTGCGTGCATGGAATTACAGCAATTCAATACTAATCCAAACTGGGCATCCAACCTCTTTGTAGGTTGCATGTGCATACACACACACAGTGCTTACAAACAAATGAAACAACAACAACCAGACTCACTTAGACAGATGAATAACAAATATTGAGAACGCACCCAAAAATAAGGAGTGAAATAATCCTTTAGGAACTTGGTGATGTGCTCCTCATTCATACCTCATGCTGCTACACTGAATTTCCAACTTTGAGCAACACTCTGGCAATTACTAAACAAAGTAAGGAAAGGAGGTTACTGTTTTGCACACAGACAACAGGAGAAATTGTCACAGTCTCAGTGAGAGAAGAAAGCAAAATTTATATCCCATGACTGCAGTATCAGTAGAGGCCCGCTATGGTGGAGCCACCTCTCCAGCAGAAATGTGGTCTTCAGGTTTTTTTGCTATGAATTTAACTGTTCAGATATCATGTGACTGACTGGAACTTTCCACACCATTTTCAGCAACAGAGGCTTTGATCATTGTGAAATATTAGATTCAAAACCTGGACTGCTGCAGCGCAAAAGCAGCTCAGAGACCGGAAGAGAGGCAAATTAATTTATTTCGACCAGTCAATCATACTTCACGCTGAGAAAAGAAATTTCGTGCCAATATAGGATATTTTAGGCAAGTACAAAAAAGCCTCCAAGAAGTTAGGGGCCATCTGTTAGGAAAGTACATGATGGTATGGCACAGCTTCTTTATATGCTAATGCGTTGGTAATGAAGGTGGTAAATAAACATCGTGCTCAGATAGAAACAACAGGTCAGAAAAACAGACTGTTTCAATGACAGTTGCATTCAATTACATACTGCTTGGCTGTGTACTGTAAGCATTTTAAAATCTTTTTCATTGCTAGGCCAATTACCATGATGAAAAAGAAATCACTGCAAACACCACTGAAAGAACCATGATAAAACAATTATGCTTTTATGAATAAAGTAAGAATTCCATAATAAAATTAAAATGCAATGCAAGTCTTTTCGTGAAGAACATGCCCATATCCAGTGAATCCTTACAGAGCTCTTTGGATCACAGAATCATAGGATGGTTTGTGTTAGAAGGACCCTTTAAGATCCCCTGCTATAGGCCAGGTTGCTCACAGCCTGGCCTTGAATGCATCCAGGGAGGGGGCATCCACACCCTTGCTGGGCAACTTGTTCCAGCATCTCACCACCCCCACGGGAAAGAATTTCTTCCCAATTCCTAGCCTAAATCTTCTCTCATCCAATTTAAAGCCATTTCCCCTTGTCCTGTTGCTACCTGCCATTCTAAAAAGTCCCTCCTCAGCTTTCCTGTAGGCCCCTTCAGGTACTTGCAAGTTGGTATTAAGTTCCCCAGAGCCTTCTCTTCTCCAGACTGAAGAACCCCAGCTTTCCTCAGCCTGACATAGTAGGATGCTAGTGTGCTTGTCTAGATCCCTATTTCAAGGTCAGGCTATATGGGGCCCTGGGCAGCCTGATCCAGTGGGTGGCAACCCTGACCACAGCAGGTTTGGAACCAGATGATCTTTAATGTCCCTTACAACTCAAGCCATTCTATACTATAACAACATACTGTAATTCTATACTACCAGCTGCAAGTACAATTCTTCCTAAGCTCAGAATCTGGTGACCTGGCAAGTCTTTTTAATACCAAACGTAATTTTACCTCGTCTGCAAAAACCAAACCATTCTTCCAGAAGCTTCCCTACCCTGCATCAAAGTCTCCCCAAACTCCCTCAAATAAAGAAAAGTTCTATTTCTACTTAGTGAAATTTAACTTTCATGTATTTGTTTCCTTCAGATTTAAAGCCATCTTATAAATCTGCCTTTGTCACTTGTTTGTACCTTCCTGAACAATTACAATCTTGCAGTAACATAAAATTTGTCGCTGTAAGTGTTCAACAAATACCACCTCTGGATGCAGGTGCACATAATCAAATCTAAGAGGAAACCACTGGCTTTTCAGAGCCACGCTGCAAGCTATAGAGAAGTCAGCTCTAATGAAAGATACTGAAACTGTCTTGGAAAAAAAAATAAAATAAAATGAAGATAAGTTTTAAGAAAACTGCTATAAGGAATAAAGAAGAGAAGAGGATTTCCAAAGGCAGAGAAAGTACAGCAGGAAATAAGCGACCTGTTGCTCTCAAAATACTTCATACTACAGTTGTAAAGGAACAATCTGCTATATTCCAGCCAGTCACTTCTGACCTGCAATACCTCCAATATGAGGAAAAGGCTGAAATCCACTCCTAGACTGCTTACATCTCTCTCTGAACTGATGAAACTGGGAGCCCTCTCATAGTGCAAACCACTGCAGCTCGCAGCCCTTCAGACCACACAGTCATCAGACAACAAGCAACTTTGCTGCAACTCTGCCCTGCCTATCCCAAGGCTCACACTCTCCAGATGGCTGAACTCACTTTTAAAATAAATCTTCTAGCTGGAACTGTTGGCATAAAGATACCTCTGCAGAGAATATCTTCCACAAGCTAACGGTTAATGTGATAATAAGCCCGACACACGAGGCCTTGATTCCCTACCCTAACAACTGTTACTCCCTTACAGCCAAACCCACGACCCTCTTCCACTTGGAACAACTTCCAGCCTGCGCTGTTCCAACCTAAAGCATCTACCCACAGCAAAGGGCACGCTGCATCACAAGTGCTTTTCTTTTCTTTCCTGTCTTACTAGGCTGCAGTTCAAGACATGAACTCTAATTCCAGTGATGACTTACTGATGACATTCACTAGGACAATTAGCTGTTAAACTAATTGCTAGGCTTTATGTGGATTTACAAATGATCTAGTACTCACATGACACACGTTCCTATCTGCATGCCCTGTTTTTCCAAGGAGTGTAGAAGTAACAGAAGCATTACATATTTCTGAAGTCTTCAAATACCATTCAATAAACATCATTAGTAATACAAATCAGAAATACAGTAAAATCCTGCTAATTAGAAACCTTAGCGAACACCTTGTTGCTCTGATTATACAATTCTTTCAATAAAGAGGTTATTCAAAAGCTAAAACAGCACAGAGAGCATCAGGACAATAAAGTAAAATAAGAACCCTGTGCAAGCATAGGAAGGAAAGTCCAATTCCTTGCACTTTATTAGTTTGTTCCTCTAATCCTTAACAATTTGATGCATTTCAGCTGCTATTTCAGAAACATTAGTTCAGCACTGGAAAAAAAAAAAATCCTTGTTTAATAAAACTTACAAATATGTGATGAAGCATAGCTGCACTAGTAAAACAATGATTCTTCCTTCTAAGTGCAAAATACTACAGTACTTGCCTCACTATGACTGAAATTACAGTTCTGGATATCTTCTTCCTGTGCTCAGATTACACAGGAGCAGGGCTAATGAGCTCAGGTGAAGTTCTATACCATCTACTCTCTATTACTTAACTTGAGCATCTAGGTCATACTACAAACAACGTACAAAGAACCATAGAACCACAGAACTACCTGGGGTGAAAAGGACCTCAAGCATCACCTAGTTCCAACCCCCTGCTGTGTGCAGGTCACCAACCAGCAGCCCAGGCTGCCCAGAGCCACATCCAGCCTGGCCTTGAATGCCTGCAGGGATGGGGCATCCACAGCCTCCTTGGGCAACCTGTGCCAGTGCCTCACCACCCTCTGTGCAGAAAAACTTTTTCCTAATATCAAGCCTAAACCTCCCCTGTGTCAGTTTAAAACCATTCCCCCTTGTCCTATCACTATCCACCCTTGTAAACAGCTGTTCCCCCTCCTGTTTATATGCATCCTTCAAGTAATGGAAAACCTTGAAGGGAGGTCTCCCTCAGAGCCTTCTCTTTTCCAAGCTCAACAAGCCCAGTTCCCTCAGCCTTTCCTCACACAGAGCTGCTCCAGCCCTCTGCTCATCTCAGTGCCTCCTCTGGCCCCGCTCCCAGAGCTCCACGTCCTTCCTGTGCTGGGGCCCCAGGCCTGGACGCAGCGCTGCAGATGGGGCCTCACAAGAGCCGAGCAGAGGGGGACGATCACCTCCCTCTCCTGCTGGCCGCCCCTTTTTCATGCAGCCCACAACACAGCTGGCCTTCCGGGCTGCAGGCGCACACTGCTGCCTCATGGCCAGCTTCTCGTCCACCAGGACCCCAAGTCCTTCTGCGCAGGGCTGCTCTCAAGGAGATCTGCCCCCAGTCTGTATCAATACCTGGGGTTGCCCCGACCCAATGCAGCACCCTGCACTTGGCCCTGTTGAACCTCATTAGGTTCACATGGCCACTTCTCCATCCTGCCCAGGTCCCTCTGGATGCTTCCCTTCCCTCCGATGCATCGACTGCACGCTCAGCTTGGGGCCATCTGCAAACTTGCTGAGGCTGCACTCGATGCCATCATCTGTCATTGATGAAGATGCTGAAGAGCACCGGTCCCAAGACCGACCCCTGAGGGACACCGCTTGTGACCGGCCTCCACCCTGACACCTTTGGCTGTGACTAGTCAACCAAATCCTCATCAATCCAACAGTCTGTCCTTCAAATCTATATCTCTCCAATTTAGAGAGAAGGATGTGATGATGGACCATGTCAAAGGCTTTGCAGAAGTCCAGGTAGATGACACCCATGCTAAACGGATCTTCTACCTGCTCACACCTCACACAGATGGAGTTCTTGCTGCCCTCCTCTTGCAGCAGCAGGCTCAGACACTCCCTGCAGCTGGAGATCCGAACAGCCACATTCTCAAGCAGGGCCTCCGTTTGGGTCATGTATAATCAATGAATATTAACGTGTTATAATTATGAAATAAACAAGAGAGTTTGACAAAGCAGACTATGATAACAAAAAAAAGGATGAATACAAGGCTTACCCCTACCCTGGGCTCACTCACAAAATACCAGCAGAGGCTGGTGGGGTAAGCTTGTTGCCTGGTGGAGACCATGGTAAATCTGTGGTCTCAGAGACTGCCAATAGGTAAGCCGGTCTTCCAGGCGAGGAGGGACAGCACTTCTGTGGCTTGCTGCACAAGTTACCACCACTGCTATGGGTATTGCACACATGCTGCCATCTCCTCACTGTGCTGGTGGGCAGTGACATGTGGCTGCCCTCCCAGAAGCTTTCTCTAAGGCAAGGGGTGTGGATGCAGATCCGTAGCCCTGGTAGTGCACCACGCTTTCATGAGAGCTGCTGAGCCACTCTGTTAGCTTGGGGCTCCCCTGGTAAAGGAAACCAACCGAAACCCCCTGTACCTTGCAATCACTTGCTGCAGTTCCAGCCAGGATAGCTCTGAGGAAGCTAATCTCAGCGATCAAACTGACACACAAAAACACTATACCTTGAAATAAAATAATTAACAGAGAAAACCTATGCCATGAATAAATCCCATCTGAAAACATTTTCCCACTTAGCACTATGATATCATCTGAGGTTCACAGGCCTTCCGGTTCTCTATCAGGTTCTGTGTCAATATCAGAATATCAGTCAATCTTTCTGCATTTGATTTGAGCATCTCATTTACCATTGCAAATAAAATGTCAATGTCATTGATAAAGAAGTTAAAGAGCACCAGTCCCAAGACAGACACTCGTTATCTTCCTGGACACAGAACCATTGATGACCACCCTCTGTCTGCAGCCTTTCAACCAGTTCCTTATCCATCAGGTGGTCCACCCACCAAATCCACATCCCTCCAATTTGGAGGTAAGGATGTGGTGGGGGTCCACGTCAAAGGCCTTGCTCAAGTCCAGGTAAATGACATTAGTCACCTTTCCCTTGTCCACCAATGCTGTCACTCCATCACAGAAGGCCACCAGATTGGTTAGGCATGTCCTTCCCCTGGTGAAGATGTGCTGGCTGTCTTGGATCACATGCTCATTCCTCATGTGATCAAGCATGTCATCCAGGAGGATCTGTTCCATGATCTTCCCGGGTACAGAGGTAAGACTCACCGGCCTGTAGATCTCCCTCCTCCCTTTCTTATCAAATAGGAATGACGTGACCCTTTTTCCAGTCACCTAGGATCTCACCAGATAGCCAAGACTTTTCAAATGTGATGGATCAGCAACCACCTCAGCCAGCTCCTTCATAACCCTGGAATGCACGCCATCCAGCCCCACAGACTTGTATGCATTCAGTTTTAGACTTGCTCTGCCCTTAAAGTGGGGTGGGATTTACTCCTCCAGTCTCCACCTGGACATTTAGGGATGCAGAGCTCAGGGATGTGAGAAATATTAGAATCCTGGCTCCCAATGAAGACCGAGGCAAAGAGCTCATTCACTACCTCAGCCTTCTCCTCATCTGTCAAAGCTAGATTTTACAATTACAAAGGAGGTACACTAGCTTTGGCCTGTCTCTTCTGGCCAATATGCCTGTAGAATGAATGCCTCTGAGGTAGTAAGGTTGGGCTTAGTAAGAAGATCCCACCACCCCATTCCAACTGTTGTCTCCGTGCTGTGCCCAAAAACTGGCTACACAAACAGCTGAACACAGCAGACAGGTATGTCACAAAACTGTCTGCCAAGTACATAGGATCAGAAACTCATTTTCAGAGCCTGAGTTGTTGTTGTTGTTCGTTTGTTTTTACCAGAATGAATCTGTTTGCTTTAAAATTTTATCATAATTTGACTGAGATAAACAATCATTAAAATATTTACCAACACTACTTAGTAAATACTATCATATTTAGAAACAGCAAATAAAGCTTTATAATTTCCCTTGCCAATAGCGATGAGAGACCAATACCATTTCGAGGCACAGCTTTAGTCAAGACAATGTCTTTTGCAGGCACATTTACATCTTAGAGATGAGAATCCCCTATCCCTTTGTATCAAACATCAGAATAAAGTATTTAGTACCAATTATCCTTCCAGAAAACTGTAGGTTTCTAGAGATGCAGCAATTTCAACCAACTCACACTTAGCACTGTAAAAGTACATTACAGTCATTAGAAAAAACATTATCTGCACTGCTCACTAGAAAGCAAGACTAAGGACCTAGTCAGACTGGCCCAGCAACTTGGAGAGCCACTCACAGCATGTTCTGTGCTCTGATCATTAATATTGTGCCTTGTGTATATTAGTGAGCAGTGGAGATCTCCAGAATGAAAAGTTAGTATTGAAGATCAAGCATGCACATTTCAGAGGTTTTATTCCAGGCTAATTTCAGGTTGATCTTCTGGACTAAACACCCACGGGCAGATTCTGGAAACAAATGCAGATTTGTTTCATTCAAAAATAATTTGTTTCTCATGCTCCAAAACCACTCCATAACAAGAACAAAGCAGTCAAGTCAGTGATTTTCTTCAAAAAAAAGCATTCTTAAGCCAAACTGTGTAGCTCAGTGGAAGTAGCCATGTATTTTCGGCAGGTACGAAAGGCTTATTTCCATTTAAATCTAAGTAAAATGTTACAGAATTGTGTACTACTGTAACCGATTATATTGGACTGCTTAAGTTTATTATCAATTTTACACTTCAGGTTTGTTCACTGACAGCATTCTAAAAATGAATTTACTTTAAGAATTGAAGTACTAAGCTTCAAGTGTTTAATTTTTCACACTGATATGTGAACAGGTTACATCTGTTCTCACAGTAAAACCAATAAAAGACATTCTGTTTACCCATGTTGGCATCTTGCACAGCATCTTGTTTGGTTTTTCATTTGAAGTTCTAATTGACTGAAATAATCCTAAAGGTGATATTCCTCAAAGAAACGTTACCTGCCTTCTCATTATTTTCAAAGGCACTTCAAACAAGGGTCATGATTTGGCTATCTGTTTCATGAGGTGAACTGAAGGCACTGGCAAACTACAGGAAATCATACCATACATCGTGTAGACTGATCTGTTGTTCTTTCAAGAGGCTGTTTAAATTCCCAGCACAAGCCAGCTGGAGTGGCTGCTGTGCACTGCAGAGGCAGTAGCCCAACTTCAAATAACCAGGCTTGAGAGCTCTAGCATGGGACTGAGCTACTGCAATTAAAATAAAAAAATTAACATATCTCAACCCTACCCATATTCCGTATTACTTTGGACAAACAATATAAGATTTCTGGGTCTGTGTACAGATCTGTCTGGGCAGATCTGTAGGCTGGACATTCATCTTCCCACAGAAACATTTTTGAATGACAGAGACAAGCAGTATCTTTTCATTGATGAGCACCACAAATTCCACATCTATAAATCAGCAGCTCCATCAGCTCCTGAGGTTGAACAGCTAAGACTACCCTAGTACTGAAAAAAGGAACATTCGAGAGTTTCCCCTACCTGAAATTCAGTAGCTATTTCAAATTTTGGAAAACATTGTTGGGTGGGTTTGCATGTTTGGGCATTTTTAAATTAAGAAACAATATTTATGTTACTCCAAATGATAATGATTAAAAATATTATCTCTGCAGGCCACACAATATACTTCATGGAAATGCTACCTATGGTTACAACATCGTTTGGGGCACCTGGTATCTCATACTGCTTGCTCAAAGTAATCAGCTTCTGGGCATGCAATATTCTAATGCGTACAGTGTCACGCTTTTAAACGGCTTCTAAAAATACATCTGATCAACACGTAATGCAACAAAATACAATACTTCATAGCACATGGCTTGCAAAGTGGTGAAGCAAAGGACATGCCTAGATCTCAGCTGCAGCATGCCACCTACTCTGCTCCATAACATTTATATAAACATATGGCTCATCCTAGGTGGCAAGCCACCACTAAAGCACAGGTGTGTTTTCTCTCACTTGAATTCATGACCCCTACTACAGAAAGCTGCAATCAGCTCTTTCAGCTGCATATTCAATGTCAACTCTGTTGTATAAGTTTACTTAGTCTTTTCTACAAGAAACAAATGGAAATTGTGCATTATACCCACGCGAGACAAAACACCTACACTGAGTACTGTTTAAACGTATTTCCCTCTGGAGAACATAGCCTGATTAAAGCTCACTGATAATGATAAAAGCCACGTAACAAGGATGATGCATTTTTAAAGGACAAACTTAACAAGTTTCAGCAGTGGCACATGGATTCCCTAGCTTCCTGTGAAACAGCATGGAATCAATCTCATTTAGTCTGGCTTGTTACTCAGAGAGGTTAACTCAAACATTTTAGCCTATATGTATTTCCCAGAATATGCACTTCTATAGTACTTCAGAACTTTTCTGTATGGATACCACATCCTCCCCATTAGCACAGTCTCTCTCGCTTGCTTTTCACCTGGATAGAACCTCTCCATTGAAAGCAGTCATCAGAGTTTAGTATGTTTTGTTCCCCAAAGGATCAGAAACTGACAGAAAGTGTACCTCTTTTAAGCAATAAATTATTATTAACTGATGTTAAGCTGCAGTTACAGCATCTGCATCAGCTTTTGCAAGAAGGATGAAAACAAATAATTCCTCTGAAACCCAAGGGTAAAGCCAAGAAAGAACTACACAATCATTGGAAAAAATGTGATTTGTATGGTTAAATAATTCCATTGCATGTTTCCTATTGTTCTCTGATGCTCAACCACAGAAGGTGTCCATTTTTTGGACATCAGCTAGAAAGAGTGCTGTTTCATTGTTGATCAGCTACTGTTCTCAGAGGTGTTCAACTGAAAGTCCTGCACACACTGCTTTCCTTTAACGTGATATGACCTCAACAGCTTTCGATTTGAGCACCAACATTTGCCCAGCCCCATCTCACAGACCTTTGGCTCTTTGGCTACTGGCATTTTCAACTGAAATCTGAAACTCTGCAGAACACATTCTGTTTGGTAATGATATGATGCACTAGGAAGTACTGTCTTTGCTTTTCAATGCAGGAAAAGACTGGTCTGCATCATCCAGCTGAGTCACACCAATAGATTAAGTAAGGGCACCCACATCAGAGCATGATGAGATGACAGCATAGGAAGGGAAAAACGCTTTTCTAAATTTGTAACTAAAGCAAGCAATAAAAACAACAGTGAAACTAACACCTTCAAAATCATTAAGATCACCTAAATCATTCTTATAGGGGACTTGTACAGAGATTAAGGAAAGATTTCCCTTTGTGTTCAAAGGCCTGAAATACTTCTTCATCACTGAAAAAACCCCACAATTCCATCTACAAATGTAATGATAGTAATGAGCCACTGTTATAATTAACCATATAATCTTTACTGGAGAACTATTTTAGAAGCACAGAACATTTTGTGTCACTTCAATTTAAAAAAAATGGAGGCATTGTTGAGTGTTTTAGCTGAGTGACTTCCATGAAAAATAAAAAGTGAAGGTGTGCTGTGAGTAGAATTAAGATCCAAAAGAGCAAGTATTTCAGAAAAACCCACCTGTGATCTGTGATTATATCCCTGAAGCAGGTTCATACAAGGTACTAAATGCTCAATCCAAACACTGGCAGTTCAGCCAGAGGAGAAAAATCTATCTTTTTTAATGATCCTTTGAGATGACATGGCTTGCAGCAAGTTTGGTGCTTTTTGGTACATTGCCTATGCTCCAGATAAGAAAAAAAATGAAGATACCTAAAGGACCTATAGAAGATGAAATCACTGAGTGACTGTTCACTGACTGGCAGTCGAGGAAAGGAAGCCCTTCATGTCCCAACTCACAGGATGCAGTGCATGACACCTTTTACAAAATCACAGCAAGCTGCAGATCGCTGTGGAGCAAGATAAAGACAAAGAGAGGGCAGTAGGTCAGCCTCAATTTATGTGGAAGAAGAAAAGCAGCTGACCTGTTGAGTAACGTAAAAATCTTGTCAGGGAGTGTAGCATTTATTTATATTAGTTGAAATTTGCAATAAGCCTATGAAAACTGGAAACTAGGGAAAAGTGGAACAATGAATAGTCTTGAATAAGGGTTTCAAGCAACTTTTTCCAAAGTTTAAAGACTGTATACCCTTCGATCAAAAGAAAATATGACAACAGTAAGGAATCTGTATCAAAAGCTACCTCACAAGGACTCTGGATTGCACATTTACATGTAGAAAACTCCAGCAGCTCATAGACTGAGAAAGCTAACACCCATGAAGTTACATTATGCTCAAACAAAAAGCCAGAAACATCAACTGGCCAAAATGCCATTAGTATGTACACAGCTGCACTGCAGCAGTTCCACAGATCGTATCCCTTGCAGTGCACACAGTTGTTTTTTTATCCCAATGCCAAGGTGTTAGCACATGATCTTGGAGCTATAAAGATATAACCTTAATGTGAAATATATTTGAGAGAAAATCCTGTCAGAGATATTGGGTCAAATAAGTTTTCTAGAAAGACCAAATACAAAAGAAGAAAGCTGTGGATGTGTCTGTTCGCTGTTATAAAAAAATAGCAGCTGACAATTGAAAATAAGCTAGCAGAAGAACAGAATAAACGAAGCTCGAGGCAAACAACCTCTGAAGAGAACAACAATGTGATAAATATAAACAACACACTTCCAGGCAAACCAGACATTTCAAATGTCAGGAAAGGATTGAGTAGAGACTGAACTACGGAGGAAAAGAAGAGAAACCTCAGAGAAAATCCGTTCAAATATTCTGGAAGACAACTGCAACTAACCTGGTCAAACCTAGAATAATTCAGTGACCGTTGAATTAGGTGGCAGATTAAAGGAATTCAAGAGGTGCATCTTCTGCTCCTTTTTCACATCGCCATCACAAGGTGCATTCTGACCTTTGGCTAATTCCAAAATTCACAGTTATTAAAACTGACCTTTTTTCTATCCAGTCGCTTTATGACTGTACTGTGCTCTTTCTTGTAAGTTACACTGCAGGGCAACCATTTTACATTAAATATACATAATGTTGCAAATAATGGTGACTTTTTCTTTGCTGTCATTTGATATTTTATTTAGAAAACCCACATACATTCTAAAATAATTAATACTTTTAAAACAATGCAGTTTCTCCCCCTTTGACTTCTTCTTTAGGTTTAAAAGTCTACATCTTATATTTTTTGTTCACTTGAGCAGAGAAATTAGAAGTGCCTGTTACTGACATAACATGCAGGAACACAGATCTGAGACATTTAACATGTTTAATTCAAAACCAATTGCAAACCATAGTACTGGGAGCGTAAGACTTGTCCTTCTTCATCTCTCTGTTCTGTTTTACTGCCTGCTCTGTCTCCAGAGGTCCTTGTGAAAGCTTTGAATTAGCTTTTTTTTTTTAGAAAGGAGGAAATAGAAGCTCATTTCCTTAAGAATTATTACTGGTTAAGGTTTAACTCTGAGTTGAGGAAGCCTAAAAACTGGATTTTATTTAGCAGAATAGCCAGAATTTGAGCCTCATTTTTTTCTATAACAAAAGCCTCATAAACACTACACTGTCAAGTCTTCAAGCCAATGATCATAAGCAAAGGTTGCAGAATTTTGTTTTTATTAACAAGTGTCTTATCATTCAGCCTCTATGTGATTGAACGCACACTGAAAGCAAATATTATTTTTTTTTATTTTTTGGCAATTAGAGAGACTACAGTAGAAATTCTAGCAACTGGCCTTAAACTGAATAGACTACACAAAAAAATAATGATAGGTGCTGGAAAAAATATTTATATATTTACACATTTAGGCAATCTCACAACAGAAACAGCAAATTTCTGCTCTCACATTCAGTTGTATTTACACACTGTTTAATGTATTTAATTTTTAGTATTTCTGTTCCTTATGAAGTAATTCTTAATTTTATTCATGTAACTCAATTGGAAGCTCATTACATAATTTCTTCTGCCTTAGAAATTAGTTGATTCCTGACCCTCAGGCGCATGGAAACAAGAAGGAAATGACTGAACGTTCAATCATTCACAGAGAAGAGGGAACAGTAGTTCCCATCCACAATTTATTTTAGGAAAAAAAAAAAAGAGAGAAATAAAAAAAGCATGTGGAGCATTAGCCCAGTTCTGTGGCATTAATCATTTTCAATAAGCATATCATTGCAAAGCACTGAGTTTTCAGCAGTTCCTTATTCATCAAGAGGCATTTTCGCTTTGCGGCTTCTTACCATCCAACAGTTGCTATATTTTTAAGCTCCTAGTTATTACGCAGCTCACTGACTGATTTGCTGTTCAAGGCATTACGTGCAAATGCTAAGTGAGAACTGAAGCTACTCCCATTTCATGGGCGGTTGGGTGATGATTTGAGATCATCTCCGCTCGAAAAAAAGCCTACGTGCTACTCACAGAACTGCTTCCCCCTTGACTAGATGCATGCAACTTCACCATGAGGCAACAAATAACAGGCAAGCCATTTAGTGAAGTGACTTCCTCACTCTCTTTCTGAGGGAGTGCAATCCAGCCATGGAAGAAAACAATTTGAGAATTTCCTTTTTCTTCTGCAATTGAGAAGCAATCTGCTGATACAGGAACCAGCTGTAACTTTCTCTTTCAACACACTGGTTCGGGTTAGTATGCTAACATTTACAGCAGCTTTCTACTGGGTCAGTCAAATAATACCATTAAACCAATCAGAGGTCCACCAAAGAAATCTATGGGAACACCAAAAATGATTTGTGGGTCCTGCTGTAGCTCTTCTCCAAAAGACAGCTTGAGGAATACTAATGTTATTCTGCATGAAGGATTAATACTGTCACTGGAAATAGTCATTTTATGTACGATCTGGAATATAATGTCCCTTGACTGAAAACAATGTAATGGAGTAGTTAAGATTCAAAACATTGACCCCAGATTCTGGAGCAGGATATTAGAATGGGTAAGTAAGAAAAATTTGATAAGACACTCATTTTCTATCAAGTGAAACATCTTGTTTCCTTCTTCCCTCTCATCCCAAAAGGGAATTTTTAAGATCCAAAATAGAATTTTGGGTCACAAACAGAAAAAGGAGAAAAAGGGCAAGTATTCTCTTAATTAGCCCTAAAACAATGCATAGGGTCGAGCACCTGAATCATGCTGAGGAGAAAGTGACTTTGATGTTCCTTTTTATATAAAACACTCTAACGTGTTTCTCTGTCCCTCCTCCCACTTATTTTCTCTAATGTCCTTCTCCCCCACCTTCAACATCCTCTGCCTTTTTTCCTTATCCCAAAGAAATTTCTCAAGGATTGTTTTCCCTCACTTACAAGGAAGGAAACCAATGTCAGAAAAAAACAAAGTTTTCTATCAAACAGAATTCATGTTTTTCTCAGCAGCCCTTAGGAAAGCTATACTCATTTGCAGCTCTACTGTAATCATTCATTATGACCTTGAGTAAAAAATTCCATCCCTTTCCACTCGCCATTTTCAGTGCATGTGAAAAGATGAAAGAAAGTTCTTCAGCTCTCTCCATTATATACCTCAGTTGTGAGTATTTTGGGCCGAGGATCAACACAATGTACAGCTGTGCAAGGTCTAGAATAGTAATCTGCAATACCTCCTGGGACATCCAGACATGAATGCAATGCAGATAAATGCAGATGATGATCTGCAGTACAAATGAGTCCTTATTTACAGTTGCTGAAGAGTTCTACCATGAAAAGTGTTTGCACAGTTGCTAAATGTACAGCAATCACTCTTAATACCTTCTTATGAATACAGGAGTACTTACTGGCTTTTGGAAGACTAAAGTAGCCTCAAATTAGCTATCCTGTATATTAAAGCAGTCAAAGTAATTGATAAGAAGCCCGTGTAGTTCAAATCCATCAAAACTAGTGACCAATTCAGACCAATCTAAATGGAGCATCCCAAATGCTCTAAACTGACTCTCACCATCCTCAGTTTTCATTTTGTCACTAGCGTATGACACACTAGAGGAAATGAAATGACTATGGGGATTTCAGAGAAAAAACACTGATACACAATCATATTGTGAATCATTTATGTACACTTTAAGTTGTAATGGTACACATAGGTTGTAATGGTCTGATTTACACATATGATTTATATCTGATCGATAACCACATGCATTCCAAATCAGGATGAGCTTTGTATTCATACTATGCTGCAAATTAACTGGCTGCAAACTGATTGCTCCTTCTATGCTGCAAATTGACTGGCAGAAGCTTTTCTCTGCATTCCAAAGATTTAATGTCATGGTATCCAAGAGCACATGCTTTTTCAAATGTGGGTGGAAGGTAAACTATGTCTTATAGGTAAACAATTTGAAAAGAAACAAGAGCCAAAGAAATCCCTCCATACTATGAGGAAAAAAAAAAATAAAAAAATAAAAAAATAAAAAAATAAAACGTAAATAAATCACCACACAAAATCACTTAAGTCTGAAGACAAGTCCACCGTAAAAATCAGTACATTTATAGCCTGATGAAACACCAGCCCACAGAGCAAAACAAGAGTCTGCCCTTAGAGAAACACAAGGCCTTCGTGCCTAGCTAACGTTATTGCAAACAAAGGACTGGCTGATACTAAAAAGCCCTCAACGGAGCTCAAACCACTCCAATTTATGTTTTCTCCTGAAGGGAAATGCCAAGCCCCAGCCTAGGATTACACCACTGTGACAGTTAACATGCAGCTCCAGAAAAATGCTAACGCTACTGTTCACATTTGAGACTAAGTCAGACCTCATAAAACAATTTCTCACATCAAACATTACTCTCCTGTCACTGCCTCACATGGTAGAGCACAGCAAAGCAAATAGAGGAGTGTTCTTAAAATAGCCATGCATTTTTTTTCTCCCAGAAGTAGAATCAAGCCTGTAAGACGTACATGGATTAAGCTAGGCAGCATGAGCATCCAAAACAGGCTCTGGGGGTTTTTAATGCCACCGTAACGCACTGCCAGAAGGTAACACTAATAAGAACTGCAGAAGAGCATGGGAAAAACTGCACCCAGTTTCCCTGAAGGACACATCACAGTATGGCAGAGTCCTTTGTCAGAAAAGTGTATCAAGTTTTTCTTGATGGCTCAGCAACTTCTCATTTTAGCAGATTTTATTCAGAAATTAGCAAAGCTGCTGCTGTAGGAGTACAAAGATTGCTAATAAAGATGTTAAATAGAAGCAGCCCCCTAGCCCTGGGGGACATCACTCGTGACTGGTTGCCAACTGGATTTAACTCCATTGACCACAACTCTTTGGGCCCAGCCATCCAGCCAGTATTTCACCCAGCAGAGCATACGGCCATCCAAACCATGGGCAGCCAGCTTCTCCATCCTCCATCCAGAGGATGTTGTGTGAGACCATGTCAAAGACCTTACTGAAATCCACGTAGACCATATCAGCAGCCTTACCTTCATCCACTAAGCAGTTCACCTTGTCATAGAATCAAGTCAGGTTTGTCAGACAGGATCTTTCATTCATAAACTCATGCTGACTGGGCCTGATCCCCTGGTTGACCTTTAGTTGGACCATGATGGCTCCTGAGATTATCCATTCCATAACCTTTCCTGGCACTGAGGTGAGACTGATAGGTCTGTAGCTACCAGGATCATCTTTCCAGCCCTTTCTGAAGATGGGCATCACATTTGCCAGTCTCCAGCCTGCCAGGACATCCCTGGGTAGCCAGGACTGTTGAAGAATGGTGGAGGGCAATTGGCAACCACATCTGCTAACTCCCTCAGCACTCTAGGGTGCAATCTATCTGGCCCCTTGGACTCGTGAGCATCCAGCTTTGGGAGCAGGTCCAAAACCACGTCATCATGAATTACGCAGGGCCAATTCTGCTCCCCATTCCTATCTACCAGTGCAGAGGACTGTGTGCCCAGAGAGTAACAAGTCTTACTATTAAAGACTGAGGCAAAGAAGGCATTAAGTACCTCAGCCTTATCCTGATCCTTGGTCACCAAGTCGCCCTCGGCATCCAACAAGCAATGAAGATTCTCCCTAGCCCTCCTCCTGCTTTTGATGTATTTATAGAAATATTTTTTTGTTGTCCTTTACCTTAGTGGCCAAGTTCACTTCTAGCTGAGCTTTGGCTTTTCTAATTTTCTCCCTGCACAGCTTCAGTACATACTTGTAATCATTATAAGTAGCTTGCCCAGTCTTCCAAAGACCATAAACTTTCTTTTCGCTCTTGAGTTCCAGTCAAAGGTCTCTGTTCAGCCAGTTCGGCCTCCTTGCCCATCAGCTCGTCTTCATGACTTGGGGATGGTCAGCTCCTGCACCTTTAGAATAACTTCCTTAAAGTATTCCCAGCCTTCCTGGGCTCCCACAACTGCCAAAACTACCTCCTAAGAGACCCTCTCAACTGTAGTCCTAAAGGGGCTAAACTCCACAAGTCCAAGCTGGCAGTTCTGCTGACTCCCCTCTGTGGTTCAACAAGGATCAAGAAATCTAGGATCTCATGATCACTGTGCCCCAGATGGCCTCTAACCTTTACATCCCCCACAAGACCTTCTCTGTTAACAAACAGCAGGCCCAGGATTTTGCTTCCCCTTATTGGCTCCCTTCACCAGCTGTGTCAGGAAGTTACCTCCCACACACAGTATAGGAACCTCTAGGACTCCAGAACTGCTGTATGATAAATCCAGATGATGTCTGGGAAGTTGAAGTCCCCCACAAGAACAAGGGGGAAAGACCTCGAGACCTCACCCAATGTATTCTACATCCAATCACATGAATTATTTGATCATCTACACATCACCATCCTTTTTTAATACACATTACTTACACGCCACGGAAAAGTAATTCCACAAATATTTTAGAGCTGTTTAACTTAATCTTACACTTTTGCAAATAACTTCCAGTTTATTGCAGGATTCCAAACAGGAAAGATTAAGAGATAACATATCTCTTCTGTCGCCTCACACAATACTTCACAGTTTGAAGGAAAAAAAAAAAACCATAAATACACATTGCTACTTTAAGAACCAGCCACATGCAACCACAGCGAGGAGCAAGGCCACACAGGGACTGAAGAGCTGTTTTCCAATGTCAAAAGCTGACTTTTAGATGATTTAATTGATTTTCTCTTTTTAAAGAGGAACTACAGTTTATAATGAATACACAACTAAATGTAACTAAAATTAACTATTTCTCAAAAGTGTTGAGAAATGCAACATAAGAATGAATACACAATAAGAACAGAGTTAACTGGATGAGCAAAGCAGTCCTTAAATAATCCCATGAAAGCAGGACTTCTTAGCCAGCCTCTATCACAGCTGCAGCTATTGGCAGCAGTTCATCTGCCTGGCCTCGAGGCAATTTGGACACTGAAGAGAAAGGTCAGTACACACAACGAGAAAGGAAACGGGCAAGGAAGAGAAACTCAGCAATAGGGTATACTGAGAAAGAGAAACACAGAACATCCCAAGTTGGAAGGCATCTACAAGGATCGTCAAGTATAACTCCTGAAGATGCTGTAGTAAGAGAGGATACATACACTGATATCGTGCAAGACAAACACAAAGAGTAACCCACAGAAGACAGAAATGGTGAAAGAGACTTAAACGTGTCCGGTTAAAGATATAAAGATAACCTGAGGAGGAATAACTTTAAAAGACCAAGTGCATACGCAGGCTTTCAATCTAATATACTCCATTCACTAGGATTTCTCTTAAGTCACATTTTCCAATAAATTCCAGAATAGTATTCCACTCTGTGAAGAACAACAACAGTTCAAACGATTTCTATCTTGACAGGTCCCAGAATTCATAGAAGGTTTTGCTGCTATTGCGAGCACTCAGAAGCCCTGCACAGCACCTCAGCCCTGGGCCAGAGCTCCTGCCTGCATGCTTGGAGGTGACAAAGCACTGACCATCCCTTCAGAAACCCCTTTGTGCATGGGAAGGAAACCCATGTGCCCCAAACAGAAGGTATGGTAGCATACACTGATACTCATCTGTCTCATCACAGGATTAGGGGTACAGCCTCTACTCATCATCAGCCTCAGTAATTCAAAAACATCTCACTTAATCCAGCCATTCTTTGCCATGGTGATCCAGAAAAAAAAAAAAAAAAAGGAAAAAAAGCAATCCGAGTTCTTTATTGCCATCACATAATTTCCCTTTCATAGGAACGGAGCACGATGGGGACTAACCGCTTCCTACATAAAGATTACAAAGAGATTAACAAGGCAATATTATTTTATCTGGCTACCAAAAGTAAAACATCATTTCTAAAAACAGCTCAACTTTTTGTTTTCCTACCAACTCTTTCAGCAAATATTCTGGATGAAACAAATTTTGCCCGATGGATCACAAGATGCACATAGAGTAGATGCTCACCATGCTGTAACGTGATGGAAAGTACAGCAATAACAGCGGGATGGCAAAGTCCTTGACTGCAGCAAACGTGAGCAAGCCCAAACACAGCCCTGAACGCAGAAACGAAGCAAGGAAACGTTCTACCCTTTGGAAGACCACAGATAGACAGGGATCTCCAACAAGAGACACCCTCGCTTCCACTGCCAACCCTAAATGAGGTCTGGGCAGGGGTGGATCCTGGCTCCACCCCTCCTATCAGAAAGGTGCAAACTGCTTGCACCTGAGCTCCCATGGGTTGGCTCTGCCTTCCCACCAGTCAGCTCAGTCACTGCTTCAGGCTGTGACTTAGCATTTCCACTACAATGATCCTTCATGGAAAACACTTTGTGAGCAATACTGTAATCTTTAAATCCAATGCCTATTAACTTAAGCGTCCATGAATGCAACTGCCACAGAAGCCAAATTTTTATTCACATAGCACTGTTTACACAGAATATGCATAAAACCCTCCAGTTTGAAGTCTCTACCCTGCATTTAATCTAGAAACAGTGATGCCACCAGAGCATTGGGAAAATAAATACCACATTGCTTGTGGTCAATGCAGCTCAAAACAAAGTGTTAACTTTTCCTATTAGAAAATAGGATGCTAATTATAACTCCAGGATAGTAATGAACTCATTCAAAAAAATATACTGCAGTTCTTCCTGAAAGTGGTGGAAAGACTTTTTTTTTTTTTTTTTTTTTTTTTTTTGTTACAGTTCCTGTATCAGGATGAAAAGCACAGATCCACCAGAACAAGATAAAAATAAGAACTTGTCTAATGAGAAACATAGAGGTTGATACCTCCAGGAGCAAGAAACACGATCATATAATTGCTTACTTCTCTTCACACACTTTCAAAATACCCCTCCTACCCTGGCCTACAATGTATTCCATATAGAGAAGGCAAAACTAGCTTCTCTTTCACAGAATCACAGAAACACCAAGGTTGGAAAAGACCTACAAGACCATCCAGTCCAACCATCCACCCATCACCAACAGCTCTCACTAAACCACATCCCTCAACACAAATTCCCACCAGCCTTTGAGTTTCCAGTCTCCCGCATCCTTCCTGTACCGTTGGGCTGTTCCACCAGAAAGGTGGGACACCTGCACAGCACCCAGAGCATCACAGGGACTGAGAGTTTAAACACACTACAGCTGAGAAAGTACAGCGGCCATAAATGCTATCTGTCAGAGATGTGTTCAGTCATCCAGAATTGGAGAAGAACCGTTTTAGTCAAGAGATTCAGTTTGAAGCTTCCTAAACAGCAGCTTTCTGTACTTCAAGCTGATTTAGGCTCTCTTCCTGTAGGCACTAACTGTTGCTAATTTCATTGCTAGGCATCTCATTCTCCCCACTGCCTGTAACACAGGTGCTTCCAGCCTTGTTTCACTGCAGGATGCCTGAAAGTTCCCCACTCGTACATGTGACAGTGTCACCCATCACTGAAACCAAGCCTCTTTGGGGACTGTATATGCCTACTTCATGGAAGAGAACTGAAGAAGCACTTGCCTGCAAAGTTGTACAGCTTCTCCTCTGGTCTGCTACACGTACTTAGAGATCTGATGAAACATCTTGTTCTCCATTACAAAAAGCAATCAGAAAGAAAAAAACTATTTCAACTCTTTCACTACTGTCACTATAGGCCAAACTGACATATTCGTAATAAAAATCAGTCCCTGAGCAAAGAGTTCATGAATTGGAACCTGGAAAATAGAAGCCAATTCTGATGAGATGGAGTGTGGTTCCTGAACACAGAATCTTGGTATACCTAGCTGGAAGGAAGGAAAAGTCCAAGTGCATACATAAATGTGTAAATAAATGTTTTTGGTTTTGTTTTTTTTTCTAATAATAAAGAAGTAAAAAAAATAATCAGAAGTAAACACATATAAACTGCAGTACACAGATCTAGGCACATAGCTAGTAAGCAACCTGTAGCGATATGGCAAGTGTAACCATGTTCCTGCAAACACTGCTTGCTTCCTCAGGAAGTTTTAAGTGACATGCAGTAAATAAGACACAGCTTTAAAGGCAAAAATCTCTTGCGACAGAGCCACCAGTGTGTCTGAACTGAGTAGATAGCAGAATCACTTCCACAGTCTTTTTAACAGACCAGTAGCAATAACTAGTTATGGTGAGCTGTCTGAAGCACTATGAGAACAAAATAAAAAGCCTTCAGAATTAGGTTGATGTTGAAGTGTTTCACCTACATGAACAGAGAGAAATTCACAAAGTGACCTGTTTTTTTCCCCTAATACATCTGGATTTTTAAGGCAGTTGCAAGGTAGTTTGGGAAATGGCCTCTCAATGCTGTAACATCCACATCTTAAGAAGTCATGTAATAACAAAATACTGCAGAGTCACAGAAACATAGATTGGAAGGGACCTCAAGAATGATGAATCTCCAACCCGCTGCCACATGCAGGGCCACCAACCTCCCATTTCATACCAGCCCCGGCTGCCCAGGGCCCCATCCAACCTGGCCTTGAACACCTCCAGGGATGGACGGGGCATCACAGCCTCTCTGGGCAGCTGTTCCAGCACCTCATCACTCTCATAGTAAAGAACTTCCTCCTGACATCCAACCTAAATCAGTTGCAACACTTGTTGAACTAATGCATGAGCCCAATAAAGAACCAGAAACAACTCTGAACAGAAAAGAAAACAAAAATCCTACAATGAAATAAGCCATTGTTAGCATTTCTCGGACAAAACTGGAAGGAAAAGCAGATGTGTAATGACAGTGGAGACACTTCAACATAGTGCAGTATAGTGGAAGTATGAGTTTATTTGGAATGACTCATGATTTAATATAAGCCACACTTTCAACTACAAACACCAACTAATAACAACAGTACTAAACAGTCTACAAAACCATCAGGGTTTCTGAAAGCTGTTTGGGTGTTTATGAACATACTCTTTCCTCATGAGACCAAGGAAATGATTCAGATTGCCACGTACACGTAGCATGCACTGAGGTATCCCCATAGACTGCCAGATACACCACAGGACTATCTATCTAGTTCTTACGTGTAATGAAATCATATAACAGTGTTTCCAGGTGTTCATTTTAATGGCTTGAAATGCTTTAAGCTGTGTATGCATCTGGCTAACCAACACTTGTCGATGGAGCAATTATTTAAACCAGCATATACAAAAAAAAAAACAGAATTTTTCTAAGTTTCGTTTTCCTCTGTGCTTGATCACAATAACAACAGAGAGCAAGAAATTGTCCTCATGCTTTCAAAATCCAGAAGTTACTTTTCCCCCTTTCTGTATAAGGACAGAAGGGAAATTACTAAGTTTTCGGGTTTTTTTTTCTGCCCTGGAAAAATAACAGAAGCAGGAAAAAGGCAGAAAAGTGAGGAAAAAAAAAAACCAGAGACTATGCCAAACTAAAACAGCCTGGCATTCAGGGCATTCAGTTGCATGAAAGGAAAAGAAAGAAATTCAGGCTCTGCTACGGACAGGATATGAAATGAAGGGTTAAATCCAAGGTAGCTCTCCTTGCCACCACTGTGATTCTGTTGTGGATCAAGGCAGCTCCTGCTACAAGTGACACTGCTGTAGCTTATGTAAGCAGGAGCTTGGGGTACACACTAGCTACGTAAATTGTTTACCCTGCTTTTCAGATAGAGCAGGGACACACTCTTTGATAGCACATATGCACATGGCACAACTGTGCAGTACTAGCAAAGTGGTTTCAAATTTGCTACACTCATATGAACAAAAAAAAAACAAGAACAAAGATGAGTATTATGGCTTAGAAACCATTTTGCAGACATAACTCTTAACTAGCACCACACCGGGAGCACTGAGTGTAAGCAGACTCTGAACACCCTCGATTTCTAGTAGAGGAACCATTCACTGGGTTGAGCGCAAGGCACAGTTGCCAGCATGACCTCTGAAAGCAGCCTTCCCCGCATGAACGATGAGGAAAGCTCCACATCCCCTACCGTATTGCTGCTCAGATTATCTGTCATGCTGAGTGCTTATGGTGTTCTGTCACTTGCCATTTCCTGAGCGTGTAAAACAAAATCAAGCTCACACGACTTGCAGGAAGCACAGGCATCTTTCCCACTCCAAATGATGTTTTGAACTTGTCAAAGCACACACTTAAACTGTGAACAAATTACAGCCTTAACCAACGCAGCATCAAATCAAATGCAGCATTAAGTGTATGGAATCAAACCTGCTATGCTATCCCACCTCTAGGCACTTCAAGCATGTGCTCACTTACCAACGTGGTACCTATTACAAAACGAGCCACTGTCTCTTACTGAGCTCAGATGCTCGGCTGTGTATGTATTTAGGAGTCAGGGCCAACGTGAACACTTCACAGAGTTGTATCTTACCCTTTTCTTCATCATCGAAGAAGTCATTCTGCAAAAAGCTGCCCATTCCAAGCTGCAAACACGAGAGTACTCTATTTCTTTGTCAGCAATGAAAAGTGCAAGCCCACGTGCCTTCTGCAGTTAAGTGATGAAAGTAGCATTGTGACGTGCAATGGAGCCCAGCAAGTCATTCAGGGACTGGCTGCAGCAATTGGTAATTCCCTTACAGCCCCAGCACCCCAAGCACACACAGCCATTTAACTGAACGAATACAGACCAGAATATCCTTATCTGATATGAAATAAAAGAGCAGATTAGAGCTGAAGTAACACACTGCCGGTGCCCAATTCTGTCACCTTTGTAATGTTTCAACTCTGAAAAATCCTATTAATTTTTGGGACAGGTAGATAACAGGGAGGGGATAACAGTAGCCAAAGCTGAACCTCACCTCCTTGCAGAATAATAAGCATCTTATTAAAATTTTAAGTCTCTCATGAAATAGCTAACTGTAACTAACTGTATTAAATATAAATGAAAACAAATTTAGGACAGAAATATTCATTCTCCATATTTGTCTCCCCAGAGGGGAAAAAAATGAAGTCATCTCCCCACAAACTCCCTGCTTTGAGCACCTTTCTTAAAACAATAAAAAATGAGGATAAGTAAAAAAATGAAACAACTCTTACAGAATTATTTTTCAAGGCATCTACACCACCAGTAACCACATTGCCCAAGCAGAACAAAAACAAGCCAATAAAAAAAAGCCTCTGCCACTTAAGCACAGTCACTGATTTAAGGAGGTGCAACAGGGGTCTGCTCAACATTTGGTTGTTTAAAGTCTGCTTTTACTCCTCAATGTTTATCTCTTTCAGTGCTTATCTGACGCTTTTTCTCGCTGCTTGTTGTTTATCCTCAAAGAACTCACTATTGAAAGAACTTCATTATTTAAATCGAGGCCCTTTCCCAGTTTCAACAAGTGACATCAAATATGTACTTGTAGCCAATATAGGTTTCTCAATGAACTTATTAAAGAAAAAAGTCAAGATTTCAGTACGAAACTGTACAAACCTACAATTTTCTTATGAAAACATGCAGAAATCTACAGTGCAAAAGGAACTAACCCCTCATCTGTAGTCTTCTAGAAGCACATCACTGAGGAAGACTATTAAGCAAAACAGACCTGGCTGGCCTGAAAGGGTCAAACAGGGAACATGCGGCCCCTCCTGAAAGGGAAGGACTGCCATGTGAGACTGGCAAGCATAAGTTACAGCTTCTTCATTCCATGACCAAGAGCAGAACACGTTCTGTGAAGAGAACGCATTTTTAATCTCCGTACTGATCATAATACACAAAAGAGTTACTTAAATAATGATGTATAGCTGTCAGCTGCATGAATGTTATCTGATTTAGGTATTGTATACTCGCATAGCAAAAAGATATAAAATGCTTGTAACAACAATAAACTTTGCTTATGTGCCACCAGAGCCTAAGCCCGTCTGTCCCAGGCGTCTTGAGCTCACTGTTTGCATGTACTGATAGATGCAATGAATAGCTACTAGACTATGGAAAAATCCTCTTCATCCCAGAAATGAATGTTCCAGTTCACTGTTACATGAGAAGCCCATTCATGTGCACATAAATGCAGTCTGATACATCCAACTAAAACAGGTGTGTATTCAGAGCGTCTTTTCAGCATTATTTTCTCTCTGACCTGGTATTCTTTGCCTTCAGCCCTAGGGATGTTAGTTCCAGAACATAGGTGTGATCTTCCAGTATAAAATACTAGCAGTTCATTCACTCAATTCACTCGCAGGGGTGAGAACTGACTTTAAATGATCAATCTTCTTTAATAGTAAGAGCTCTGAGACAATCCTCTTCAGAAAATGGGCAGCAAAGTCCTTCTTTAACTTGTGTCCAAAACAAGCTACTCTACAGTGTATGCATAAAATTACACATGTACATGCAAACACACATACATGTACACAGAGACATACATACAGACGTACACTTATGTTTACTATGGGTTAATTCCTCCTTCTGGTTCCTATACATTAGCACACCCAGAATATATTAGAAATTCATTAATTTCAAGTTATCTTTCCCTAAAGCAAACGCTTCTTTGGTCAATCATAGAATTATAACAATTTAAGCATTCCTTCAATGAAGGAGCCTGGTGTATTAATTTTTACAGATTATCTTAATCTTCTATGTAACTACAAGAGCATCTGTCCGTTTAAATGCGTTTTCAAGACAACGTGTTCCCAGTTATTATCCCTAGCAATTATCAACTGCTCAAAAAGAATGACATCTAACAAACTTGCCTTAATTGTCAACAACATTTTAAGAACCAGAAGCCTGAAAAAGAGCTGAAGAAATCAGCAGTAACGGCGTTGCTTCATGCACTGGCCCTAGGGTTAGCATGCATAACCACACTGGGTAGTAATGAAGTCCTTGCACGTGTAAGAGTTAAGTACATCCTCACTACATGCAGATTCAATTGTCCTATAAAAGCTGGTGTAAATTAAAGCTTTTATCAGCATAAAAGCATGTCTACATATTAAAAAGAAATAAAAGCACGTGTAAACATAAGCACGTTATCAAAGAAGTTGATGGATACATTGGCTGATAGAAGAATTTGGTTGGAATATTGAGGCTTGATTGATATACTAGTCACAAATTGTTATTAAATCAAATTCACTTCAATGTTTATAAAGATGAAATAGATGCTTATACTGAACTCAAAACCGCATGGTAATTTTTTATTTTAGATATACGGGTGACAGCAATGCAATAATCACGCAATAAAACTCTAAGAAATTGGGCAGCCAAGCCAAAGCTTTCACAATTGCATCACACATCTGCATGAAAATTCTCTATGAGCCAGGAGCAAGGAGACCCAGCAGGGACAGCATGGCCATGCCACAAAGACCCAAGTTTCTTTAGGTAAAACTCTCATGAGTGGAACAACGTTCAAGGTTTGCTGTAGAGCTTGATTTTTAAGGAAGAAATGCTTCCAAAAAAGCAGCAAAAGCATAATAGTTCCTGTTTCAGGATACAGCCTGCTTTAAAGATTACTTATTACAGAAGTCTGTGTGATCTTATCCATTTTAATTACAAAGAGGGCATCGAAGTTTCACAAGCACTCACTGAGCCTGAGAAATGTTTTACAGCGAAAATGAAATGAGAAGGACCAGGAACATGAATGAACCAAAACAGAAGCATTTAATAAATTCCTCCTTTCCTTCAAAGTCAGTTTTAATCACTCACTGCAAAATACATCTGGGCTGGGACCTCAGCAATTTAAATTCATCTATACTTCATCCATAAATATTCATAAAAATCCATAAAAATTCATCCATATATACATCTATACCTGTTCCATCGTTACCACCACAGGATTTGTGGTAATATTTATTTTTGGCTTATTCTTTAACTATCTTGCCAGCAGGGCTCTGCACGCTACTCCTTTAAGGATGCTATCTCTAGCATTATATTCCAAAATGGCTGGGAAAACCTTTGTAATGACTCACAAGTTGCAACATGCTAGATATTCATACGTTCTCAAAGCTGCTGAAGATACAATGAAAGGGTCTAAGGTTTATGCATGAATCAGCATCCCCTTGTCACAATGTCATGGTGCAGTGATCCCTGCAGAGCTGTAAGCCTTCATTTAAGACAGAAAAACAGCACTGGCTCTTGAGCCAGCAGAATGAAACATCTCAGATCATTCATACATTACCCCTGTGCTGGAACCACTGTATGAAAACCTTGTTAGGGTTATGAAGGTTTTATAGTAGTCCACAGGAGACTTCTGTTTAGGTGACTCCAATATCCTTTCAGTCTAAAAATACACGCAGATGTAATACAACTACCCCCATTCAGGTTGGATGGTTTAAGAGGAAAGGATGTCATCTTCACTAGTTTTATTCTTTTGATAGAATTAACATTTTTTTTTTAATGAAAATCTGATGCTGCCGATCATCAGCACTTCTCCAGTTAGCTTAGGCTCAATTACACTTGGCTGAAGGACAATAAAGTCCGATTTTTGGACACCACCCAAATCCCCATGAATGACCTGCAGTGCTTGCTGTACCTCTGCCCCAGCTGGTGCCACCCAGGGAGGTTCTGACAGAGTGAGCTGCCTTGCTAACAAACCTAGCTTGCCACCCTCTGAATCACCATCAGTTCTCAAAGAGGGGTAAGTGCAACCCATTGCTCTGGAAGAATGTAATTACGGTCACAGCAGCCAAAGGCTCTTCTCATTGTGCCATCAGCCTGCAGAAAGATCCATCCCTCCCTCAAAAAACATAAAACCCCCAGGTGCTGCTGCCCTGCGAGGTGTCAAACTGCTATTAGATGACAGCAGTGACTCCTGATGACCTGGCAGCACAGCCCTGTGACAGTCCGACGGCTCAACATGACTGCCTTATTGCATGAGCTACAGCAACCATACAGCACCGAGAAGCAGAGCACCTGCCCTCCTCTGCCATGTTTCTGGGCAGCCTTCAGTGGCTCGGTGTTCTTACACAGGTGCAAACATCCCTTAGCCGTGCACCAGCACTGCCCCCTCTTCTACGCAAGTTTAAAACCCCGATCCAGCAGCAATCCCGGCAACACAAACCCTTTGCTCCGTAGATGAGCTAACACTACAGGCCGGAAGCCTCCTGTGGATAGCCGCACTGTTCCTTTCTTTTTCCCTCGGTTATTCCCAGGCGGAGGGCAGCACGGCCAGAAGGGGGGCGGTGGGGCCCCGGGTGGCCGCCGGCTGCCACCTGCTGGCCGCGGGCCCGGCCTCGTGGGAGCGCCGCACGGCTGAGCTCAGCGCTTCCTTCGGGCAGAAAGAGGGCACCGCCTCTGCCAACGTGGAAGCCCTGCTGCCGCTTAGGGAAAATCGCTCGCTGGAGTGAAACAGCGAGGCGTTCTCACTGAGGTGTTCTCACTTCACGCTTTTCTGCGTTTCTCTGCCCTTCTACGTTGGCTCTGCTGGGTTTGAGGGCAGGCTCCTCACGCACTGCTCTTGAAATAACAACCGGCCAGTTTTTCAACAAGAGCTCCAAGGGAAGAGAGAAAAAGGAGAGGAATAACATGGAGCCTCCTTAACCGTTCCTGCACGCAGCGCTCTGAAAATTCATCACCTGCTCAATTTTGCTTGTTGTCCTCAGCATTCCTTTCCCTCCAACCACTCGGTTGGAAGGCAACCGAGGGAATACTGCCATACTTTCAGCATATGGTTCACTTGTCAGCCAAAACCCACAGCCGAGGTAACCTCGCTCAGCCATCAGCAGCAGCTGAGGTGCCTGAGGAGCTCACGTGTGAGCTCTGTGCTCCGCATGATGGAAGCCTTGGGGCTCAGACAGAGGACAGCCCACGCCTCCCTCCTGCCTGTAACCCTACAGCACATGCACACAGCAGAGCCACCCACAGCAGGCGGCACAGGTCAGGAACAGAGCAGGTGCATGGACACACTGGGGGCTCCTTAACTTTCCTACAGACACAATCTCTGGCACACATGACATGGAGGAGGCAGGACAGATCTGTCTTCAGTACTAGCAGGAAAACCTTTTCTCACGTTTTATGCATTTCAGCAATTTCACAGCACTGAAGGAACACACCAGAGCCATCACAGTTACACAGAACGCCACCTCGAACACCACACCACACTTTATGTCACTGAGGGTCTTAGGGATGCACACTGCAAAGTCTCCCCACATGCAGACCTTCCCCCAGTGGGTGGTCGAGCTTCTCCAGCAGCTCGCAAAGGTCACAGCCCTGCTGGGGCTGCTGCACGCTTCCACCTTTTGGACGTCTGCTCCGTGTACCCTTACATCCCCACGTATGCTCCTCGGGATGAGCTCCCGCACCGCCTATCCCAGCGTGCGCCGAGCCAGCACCGTAGTAGCTGAGCCGGAGGTGCGATAAAACAGGAAAACGCTCAGGTTGGCAGCCGACCTCCGGCTTCAGCACCCCGTACGAGGACAGGGAAACTCGCCCTGCAGCGCCCGGAAAGGAGCGAGCTCCTCGCCGAGCGCGCCGCCGCTGGAAGCGGGGAAAGGCGGACCGCCTCCGGCCCCGAGGGCGGCAAGCCGCACGCCCCCCGCCCCCCTCCTCCCCTCGCCCTTCGCTCCCCGGGGCCACGCACGTGCTCCGCTCCCCGCTGCACGCGTGCGGCCGCGCCCGAGGCGGGGCCGGGGCAGACCCGCACCGCTCTCCCGCACCGCTCCGCTCCGCGCGGGGCCTCGGTGCCGGGCTGCGACGCGGAGCGGTAAGATGGCTGACGGCGCTCCGGCGGGGGCGGCGGGCTTCCATCTTAAGGCTCCGCCGGCGCCGGGGGGCGCACGGAGACCCGGCGCCCACCTTCACCGGGGCCGGGCCGGGCGCTGCCGCAGCCGTTCGGCGCCGGCGGCCCCTCCCGCCCCGGTACTCACAGGCGTTGGTGACGGCGAAGCTGTTGGCGACCTCCAGGTTGTCGATGTGGGGAGTGAGCCTGAACTCGGAGGTGGAGAACTGCACCATGCCCACCCGGAACGCGCTGTACTCCTGGTCGGCGCCCCTCGGGAACAGCCCCCCTGCAGGCAAACACACGCGTCAGGCGGAGGGGCCGGCAGGGCACGGGGCGGGGGGCGCGGGGGGCGGCCGCGGGCACCTACCGATCTGTATGCTGTTGGAATGGGCCCCCCAGATCAGTCCCCACAACACGGGAGCCAGGCAGACAGAAATATGCATAATCTTTTGCATTTCCAGGAAAAGGAGAGCATCCACAAAGCCACAGAAACGGCCCTTCCTTCTTTCCTTCCTTCCTTCCTCAGATCCTCCGCGCTCCTGGGCGAGCGGCCGGGGGCTGCGAGCCGACCCTGCGCAAGGAGGCGAGGCGGAGGCCGGGCACCGCGAGCGGGAGACGCCGTTCCCGAGCCGCCGCCGCCGCTCTACTCTTCGTCCCGGCTCCGGAAATAAGCGGGGGGCGGGTGGCCGCGTGCCGTCGGCGGCGGCGCCGCTGCGCTCCCGCTGCTGAGCGCTCCCGGGCCGGCCCTGCCCTCACACGCGCTCCCTCCGCCGGCGGCGCGCCTGCGCGGGCAGGGAGACTCGCGGGAGCGCGCGCCCCGCAGCCCCGCCCCTCCGAGCGCGGGCACGGCGAGGGCCGGCCGCGGCCTTCAGCACCGCGGACAGCGGTTTCTCTTTTTTCCTTCTCGTCGCTGCCATTGAATCGTCCTGAGCCTCTGCACAGGCGGGGAAGGTCTCAAAGCTCCAGGCACTCGGATGTCTGTACGAGTGCAGAGCCTGAACACACGGGAAACAGGCGCTTTGAGGCCCTCTGCCCACCGCTAATTTAGTTTCACTCGAGTCGTTTCACCTGGTACCAATTTGGTACCAATTTCTGTCTGCGCTTCTGTCATTATCTCTCTCTCTCTCCTGAGAGTGTGATGATCCTAATAAAGACAAGCCGTGCTGCTGTGGTGGCTGGCAGAGAACGGCTTGCATTTAGACAGTCAGGCAATTAAATGTACAGGTATTCACATTTAATACATGCTTTGATGTCGGGTTGCCAATCTCCTTTAACAGGAGCGCAGTTCGAGCAGAAGCATAAGCTCCTTTCATCCAAGTCTGGGTAAGGAAGAGTCCCCTCATGCATACCAAATGAGGTTAAAATACAGCAAAGATCATGGCTGGAATATTGTATTTTAATATTTTATAAGAAAAGGAAAAAAAAACCCACGTTTATGCCAATTCACATTCTAGCTGCATAATGAACTTAAGTATTCCTTAAAACATAGCTAGAATGGTGCCAGCTGAAATCTACAAAACTCCCACTCTTTGAACTAATTGCCATTACAGGTATGGAAAGGATTTAAACCTCTCAGCTGGGTTGGAGTTTTTTTGTTCATTGTGTTGTATTTTAGAGAACAGCACTATTCCACATGCGCATCGAGACCTTTGTCAGAAATTGTTAGAATAATTCATGGTGATATATGTTTTAGCTGGTTAGGTAGTAAAATATGATTTAATTATTTCTCCTAGACTGCATACCAATGCCAAACTGAGTCTGGATCCCGCTGCAGCAGGCACTACATGGCAGGCAAACTCACCTGAGTCAAATCTGAGACCTACAGAACATCAGGTAGCAGTTAGGTCTGTAAAAGTGACTACAGTAGGAACTTATTTACCAATTACAGCTGGGTGTTTTTTTTGTTTGTTTGTTTTGTACAGCTTATCTGTGGTGAGTAATCAGTCACAGCTGATACCAGTCTGGCAGCTGACTTGCTGTTTCCATTAAATAACTGCATGTGTGTGTCCACATACGTGTTTAATGCCCCAGGTTTATATTGCCATGTCAGAACATGCAGAAAAAAAGAATGTCAACTTGGTAGTTACGTGGCCATATGCTGGGATACCAGAAAATAGAAGTTTTCAACTGAGATGAGTAACTCCAAAAGGACAGCATGGGCTAGTGAATCAGCAAGAAAACAGTTTAACCAGAATTTATTAACAAGGAAAAATGCTCATGAAAAAATAAAGCTTTCTTCAATAGTCCGTTTTTTTTTTTAAAGTCCTATGCTAATTGAAAAGATACAAGTGGGCAATGGATAAAAAAGGAATTTACAGTTGATAATAATTTATGATCATGTACTAAGAATAGACATACTCATTAACGTTGCACATAAAATAAAAGTCAGACCACATTACGGGAAATCATATTCAATAATTTTTTTCACCAGAAAAGCAAAAGAATCCAGCAAGAGGTAAGTAAAATCAGATGATACTTTCACATGCATTCTTCTAAATCCACAATAAAAGCTCATATAAAAATGCATTAGTTCAGAATCTGAACAAAGCATCAACAAGGGAACTGTTAATAATAAGCATCAATCACTTGTGGAAAGGAACATAGCTGTGCAATAACAATGAAAACAAAGACAGATGACAGGAGGCCAGATATCCAATAATAAGATGTCAACCTCCTAAAAAGGCTAAGTACCTCATCCTGATTTCATAGAAGGTCTGGGAGAGATTTACTACCTATTGCAAAGAGTGGGGGATATGATAATGGCTGTATTTGATCTAGTAGATTCCAATAGATGATAATCTGAACACACAGCACAGGCTGGTGAGGAAGCTAAAAGGGCTAAGCTAAGTACTAGTCCAAAATAAATAAGAGTTTATCTGGAACACGTATCCTCAGTGATTCATCCTGGCACAGACCCGGCTGAGACAGGGGCCGCAGATCAAGGAAGCGTTCATGTTTCAGCAGGTGCACAGAAGGCATAGACAGAAGCTTGGGAATTACTCAAGAAGGGGAAATTTCAGCCTCAAAGTCAGAAACATGCAGTGCTCACTTACCTGTCAGCAATGGCTGTGGAGTACATACGTCAGTGTGCAAAGTAGATGCTTGGCAACAGCTCAGGTTAAACAGTTATGGTGGCCCCATCTGGCCTTGCCTTGTTTGTTTTACATGCCTAGGATAATTTTCACATTAAAAATGTTTATTAGAAAAAAAAATGATTTGAGCATGCCATTTTTGCAGGTTGCCAAAATGCTGCAGAAACATACGAACCCTTTGATTGTACGGCTGGCCGAGAATTACTTCCCTACACAAAAATTGTTGTCTTTGGAATTTTTGAGATCTGAAAAACCTCTGCAAATACCAACAAAAGTTTTGAGTTCCGAATCTTCCTTAAATTGTTTAGTCCCATATGCTCACGCTGTATCTCAAGAGTCCTTTTAAAAATAAAAAGTACATCCTGATCTCCCGTGCTCATTCTGCTTCCTCTGCTGATTAACAAACATGTCCTGTTCTCATTAACAGTACATCACCTCGGTGATGATTGGCACTAAGAAATAGCTTATGCTAACTCCTATGATGCAATTCTGACAGTGAAAGTAGACCTCTCTTTCCAGTGGTATAAATAATGTGAAATAATCAGTGATAATCAGGAAACTTCAACTCCTTTTGCTGCATAGCTTTCACTGTTACTTGCTTAGCTGAACAAATATGAGGAATTTATAGTGAATTGGGATTTATTATTATTCATTATATTTATGTGAGCTACTTCCATGCTTGCTATTTGCAAGAAATGTTAAATTTATTTTGCAGATGAAATCCCATACGTGTAGAGCCATCTATGTGTGTAGAAAATCCACTACGGATTACTTCAGTTTTTCCTACTGAGATTATAGCAAATGGCATTATTGAGACTCCAGAGAAAAAATAGAGGAACTCTTTCAGATTGGACTATGCATACAAAACCTATAGCTCTTGTCTGGAAAGCCTTCTCTTTAGAAGTGCCAAGACCTTCCCATTCCTTCCAGTGGGATAAAAAGTGTCCATTGCTTCGTCTCAGTCCCAGGGAATACATTTCTTATTCTTGTTGTGATTATTTTCTGCTTACATTTCACCTCTCTTCTTTCTTGCTGTCTTTATCCTTGCCTGGCTTTCCATCTGTTTCTCCAAAACATTGCCATTACAATCTTTTTTCCTCTCATGTTATTTTGATATTACTGTCCACATTTCCCTAGTGGAGTACAGCTAATTCAAATGTGTTGTATATTTTCCTTTAGACTGCAACAGTCAGCCTTGATCCTCGCTTTTTCATCTGCCACCTTTTCCATCTGTTCCATCAGCAGCGCCAGCCTTGAGCATAGCCTTGTTTTTTATTCTCATCGTGTTCTTATTCCTTTTCCACACTGACATCTATGTTTGAAATATGAACCTTACACCCATTCTTCAGGTCAGCTCTTAATCAGCGCGACTCCTCTTTAAGCCTTGCATCCATTCTGTCACCTGTGAGAAATGCATCACTCACTGTTAATAAAGAAAAGCCCTTTGGGGCTGACGAAGATGTAGGATTTCATATGCTGATGGACCACGATCTGCTGAGGTACGGGAGTTTTCTAATAAGCTTTCCATCTAGGATCCTCTGAGTTCATAAACCACACAGCCAAATGTTTAAAGGAAAACACAAGCCGATAAGAATATCACAGACCACTCTCTACTGACATCCAGGATGCACTTCTGTTACTCATTTTTCTCTCACTTGTGACTGGGGCCCTTTTTCTGTACAACAGAAACAATTTCTTCACAGCTAGCTGTTTTTACTCAGCTATCACCAATCACCAGCAAGCACCACGGTGGTTTCACATCTCCAGAATCCCAAAGCACGCCAGTGAGGAGCAGCGCACAGTCCACAAAATATTGTCAGACTGGAAAGCAAGGTTAATATTTACCACTGATAGCAATACATTTGTATATGCATGCTCAAATATTTCTGATGGCTGCACTCAGCATTATCTTCAGTAGGAATTTGTTTCTACCATTTAGGAACTGAGCGCTGAGGCAGTACTTCAAGCAGGAATAGTAGTGGACAAATACCGGGCCATGGGAAATGGCCTGTGTAGTGACCATCTCAACATGGAGGCAGCACATTCTTGTTTTAGCATTTCATTTGTAAAAACTATCCATAAGAGACAAGCCTACTCTATCTACCCTGGAAACATGGGAAAAATCAGGTGATCTTTTCAGGACTTGAGCCTACTGCAAAACTGATATCTTGACAAAGTCAAAGAACCTAGGACACAACTCCCTTTTATAACACGCCTGGGCAAAGGTAGCTGCTGAAGATCAAACAGTTAGAGATGGGAAGTCCTGAAAGCAGTACTACATTGTGACAGCAGCTTTACTGACATACCATTACATGTCTTGTGACCTCTGATAGGACTGAGGGTAGCATTTAAACAACCTTTGCAAAGATGCTTTCAACAACAGCAGAACAGATTAATTCTTAGCTTTCAGTCAAATTCCTTTTTGAACAGCCTTCCTTAATATCCCACAGAACAGGAATAGATCTCTCCTACCTACCTCACTTTGTCTGGACTCAAAGCTGTGGAATCTCCTCCATCCTCCCCACAGGGCTTGAAGGCCAGGAGCTCCATGACCACCCAGTAGGGCTGCAGCAACCACACTGCTGTTGGCCCAACTTTGGCTTGGAGACTAGCTGGGCCTGCAGCCCATGCTGGGAAGGGGACGGGCTGTGTGCCACCCCTTTCTCTTGGGGGCATGCCCAGTTTCAGAGTGCTCAGCAGGGCATGGGTGACTGGAATGGCTACCGGCCTCTTGAGAAACATAACACAACAAGACAGCCCTTTTGCTCCATGCACTGCCACCCAGAACACAGCAGTGCAATGCACTGCAGTCACCAAGCAAGTAAGTGAAACTGCCATTTTGTTTCTTCCCCCTGCATGCTACCCTTCTGAGCCCTGTGGTAATACCAGAAGGTGTGCAGACGTGTATGGAGACCACTAGTCACAGGCATAACCACTTCATAAGGAGCTGGCAATGTAATATGGTTTTATTTGTCCTCAGGTAAGAAAATTAAGTCATAGATTAATTTATAAATAGCTTCAAGATGGGTATTTTATTTTGTGAGCATGCACATTTCTAAAAATGAGACAAAAAGCCACTCAAAACATAGTATTTCTTTTAAGAATACAGATGTGCATGTTTAGGGTTTAAACACTGGTTATGTTACTTCAATCACCTGATCATTTTGTCACAGCTTATGTCACTAGGACAATAAAAGCTTAAGCTACAGTAAGAAATTAAACACAGATCAATCAAGCATTCCATTATGCTTTATAAAAAGAACAGAAAAAAAAAAGATATAAAGATATCAGCCCAGACAGAGCCAAGATATCAACCAAAATGGTTTCAGCAAATGTTAGAAAATTTGTTTTTGACACAAATAAGTGAAAGACAAGTTATGATGTTGCAGAAATTACGCTGTGGTGATTGAGCAGTTAGCAAAATTAAAAAATAAATTCAGTTGGTAGAACAGCTGGAATTGCCCAAGATGAGATGGTAACTCCCTTGTTCTGAAAATATCCCTCAGGTATGAAGATACTTTTGTTCAATAACCCACTGCAGGCATTTTATACCATTCTTTTAGAAAACCTATCAAAACTAGGAACTACAATTAAAAGACCATTCTGTGAGACATCAGATCTCACCCTTATCTTTATGAACCTTAAGCAACAGAAATGTCCTTTGGGTTCCCTGTTAAGTTGTTTGACATCAATAATTTCCGAGAAAATAGTTCTGTCAAGAAGTGGCCCGCTGGAGTTATCGCAGAGATGCGCAGAGCTGTGCTCAACCAAAGCTTATTTTTAGCTCCCAAGAACCCCTCCAGTGGCTCAGCCCCAGAACTAGTTCACAGTACAGATAAGAGGTATTTTTATTCTCACCTCTGCATGGGCATGTCCTCCCAGTGATACACAGCCTCCTGGGTGTGATAGAAGGCAGTGGTAATGTCAAGTTTTTACGGCAGAAAAAAAATAAAATAGTAAAGAAAACAGGCAGTTCTCACGAGGCACTTAATTCCACAGTTAGGACTAGAGCTACATCTCAGTAAACGCACAGAAAACAGCTTTTTTCTAATTGCTTGATTGCTTCAAATACAGGATTTAATTGCAGAGCTTACAATGCATTTTCTACCAATGACCAAAAACAATGCAAATTACGCTGCTTGTTTCTACTGAAACTTCATTTATGTTACAGAGGAAAGTTACAGAGATTAACTGCTGGCCATTCTCAGTGTCTATTTGGTTGCCATTTAACCTGAGGCTCACCTTACTGCTTGCTAATTGCACTGCCCGAACAAGATGTATGCAGAGCAAAGATGCATGCAGATAGCTGGGTTCTCAGCACTTTTAAATGTCTAGCTTCCTTCATCACAGGTCAGCATACACAGCACAGTGCATCAGCTTAAAAAGCCATGGTCCAGAACGTTACGTTTTGAAGGGACACTTTCTCCATTCATCACTTGATTACTTTCTGTTTATGTTAATTACAACTCATCTCAATACACCACCTCATTAGGACAGCAGACAGTTTGGTGTTGTTGACAAACAACTGTGTGATACCTACGGATAATCATTTGCAACAGCATCCCATGGAACAGCAGCAAAGTGAAATGGATGGAAATCATCACTCTTCCCAGGCTCCTGGAAGCTTTTCTTTTGAGGCTAGGCTTCCTACATCTGAAGAAGGTAGCAAGCTAACTGTGATTAAGATAAATTAATTGAATTTACTTTTAATTTCTTGCATACAAGCCAGACCTCAATGATTGCATCTGCACTGGTGTGGATTTATTGTCCTATAAATGAGAGTTTGTATCACCTAATCTAGCATTCCTATCTCAAGTATTGAGCTAACCTCAGAAAATACGTTCATACTTTCTGTTACCCCGTTTATGAGAGTCATTTCTCTACTAGTAATTAACTAGTAATTAACTAGAACTGCAATAGAACGTTGCTAGTACTAACAGCCTGGTAAAATAATACTAACTAATCACTGTTTTTCTTTAAAAAGGAGGAGCCATTGACTACATTACACATCACAACGTTTGTTCTGAATGTGCAACTGAAGGACTTTCTCCAGCCTGTGGCTCCAGCCTATGGCCCACATAGCTGACTCAATGTCATGGGAGGGGATGGCTTATTTTGCAGGAGGCTGGGAAAAAAAAACAACAGTAAAATGTTGATGTACTTCAAAAATGCTTGTCAGACAATAGTATTAAAAATGGAAAAGGAGAGTACCATTAAGGCAGTAAATGCTGACAATACATTTTCTTACTCCTAAGAATGCTACTGTACTATGCATGGACATGTATGTGTGTGTACACCTGACTCCAAACTAATAAATGTACCATTTTAGAATACACCACCCTTCCTGCAGATTCTTCTGCAGAGTTTGGATCTGAGGAAGGAACTGTTTGGTTATTTTAAGGAAGGAGTAACATTAAAGGGGGGAATGCACACATAAAGGGAGTTCAACTCTCCTCTGAGAGTAAAGCAAAATAATTACACAGTAAAACCAGCGTAAATGATGGGGAACATCAAGCACCAAAAATCAGAGGCAGACCACCTCAAGAAATGTTGAGACTACAGGATGACAGATATGGTTATTACTATCGTCTATGACCACAACTATTCTTAATTATAAAAAGTCTTTGTGTGCATCACAGTAGTGCCTTAAGGCCGTGTACAATACACAGCAAGAGAATATTTTCAGCAAGGCAGAGTCAATCTAAACAAAAGGCCATTAGCTGAAAGGAAAGTAGCATTGCTAGTCAATGCAGCAGAAGGTAAAAAACAATTTAAAAAAAGGAAATAGCCAGATTTGCACAGGAGGTCTTGGGGAGAGAGCCCTCTCTTTAGTAACCAGGCATTCTGCTTAGCTATGGGCCCTCACTTGGGACTTTCAGAGTAGAGCTGTTCAGACTTAGGCTATTGCTGTGCCTTTCGTCATGCACCACACGCCAGCCAGCAGCAATAGCTGTGCTGCTCAGCCAAAGAACATCACTTCATCAGCTGCAGTCACGTGGCCTGAACTGGTAGGAAGCACACACTGCAGGGGAGCATGCTTACATGGCACAGGTAGAAGGTCACTCTGGACAAGATTACCTGGGTGCTCCCATCAAGCTATTTTGTTCTGTTGCACACAGAAAACTACTGCAAGGTTCACGCTGTCCTGTCTTGAAAAGATGGAATCTCCTTCCAGCCAAAATAATTTATTCCAATTGTCAAAGCTCATCAGCCTCCCAGTGTGAGTCTTGCATAAATGGATTTTTTCCTGGCTGTTTCATTTGCACACTCCATGAATTTTTTTTCCACCTATTTAATTTCATCAAGACATTCTTCATGGAGACTAGTAAACTCACTGCAAGAGCACAATAATGTAAAATACACTGCCTCCTTTTTATATTCCCATGGAAAAAGATAGGATAAACTACAGCACGCTTTAACAACTCACACGCTTAGAAAAATTCCCATTTTAAAACGCTGTTCCTGAAATGGGAACAGTATGGAATCACACGATAAATAAAGCATGCTTTAAGTAACTGATGATATAATAAAGTGCTACCAAATTGGATACGGATTTTCTGTTTAAAGTCTCCCACGGTGAAATTCCTAACGGTCAGAATTCCACAAGAGTGGTATAAAATGCTCCTGTGAAACTGCAGAGCCTGGGAATATCACTATGGTGCTTTTGCAGTTATTGTTCTCAACAACGTGCCTCTCTGTTGCGAAGAATGTCAAATGGCAACTGTGATGAACATGTCACTGCTAAGGCACAGGGTTTGGGAGGCTCAGTTGTGTTTTTCTTTTCCTGTTTGCAGCACATGCAGCCACCCAAGGCAGTACAAAATGGGGTTAATCGCCGTGCTCCTGTACAGCAACCGCAAGCACTTACACAGCTGTAGATGCTTTGGAGCCTTCCTGGCTTTAGCATCACAGGAGGAGCTCCAAGTCCAGAGAAAACAAGCAAGTACTTTAATTTTTGGCTGTGGAGGGCCGATGCAACCCTCTGCTACTGTTATGTATGTGTGCCTTTCCATTTGAGAAAGTTTTTATAAAAAAAATTAATTTTACTCTTCAGTGAATCAACTAGAAAATACCAAGTATTAGCAGATAAAGATTAAAGCTCAACTCCATGAAGCTGGTAACAGCTCACGGTGGATGCTGTATGCTATTTGCATTGTCTTGAGAAGAAGAAGATGGTTTCCACAGTCACCTGACTCTGAAACCCCTCCAGAAGGTTTAGCAACCCAAAAAGGGCTGCAGCTGAGCAGGACGTGTCAGCAGCACAAGCAGGTAGCTTAATTCAAAGCAGAAGTTGATGCCGGATTGGCCCTGGTCAAAGACATCAGCCTTTACAGCCAGCTCCTGCCAGCATCATGCCTTTGAAATAGCCAGTCTGTTAATTAATGTCTCCCAATGTGACAGCCTTTGGGAGTCAAAGAAACAAACAAATGAATCTGAAAGAAGGAGCCCGCTTGACACACTGATAAATCTGTTGTGACAGCGTAGGGCTTATTAAACACTGAGGAATATATTTCCCAAACCTCTGGGTCAGAACCAAGTTTGAAGGTTAATCAACATTTTAAAATAGTCACACGTGCTACTTTTCTTGCATATTCTGCTTTGGACAAGAAACTCATGATCCAATACATTGAACTAGAAAATACATTGCATGCAGAGAGTTATTATCCAAATAAACCAATATTCTAAGTTAAAGGGACATAGCTAAAATGACACGATGCAGCTGGCATTGCAATTTGAAAGCCCAGAAAGCCTCTTGCCATCTGTCATCACTGATCTGTTCCTGAGCATCAGAGTTGGTGTGCCTTCATGGGCTCCATCAGGTTGATGTGAGGATCCCTGCCCAGACATCATGAGATGCTGGTGTGACATCAGAATCATCTGGATGAGGAAATAAGGCCGGCTTGCTGAAAGGAGCACTTTGCAGAACAAAAAAGCTAAATGGTACTATTGATTATCACAAGGAATACTGCAGAGAAAGAAGAAACAAGGGGCTGCCAACACAAAGCTCTTCCTCTCAGCATCAGCAGCTTCAGGGATTTTTCTTGCAATTTGTACCATTAGAGGAGGGTCTCTTGTAGCTGGAGGGTCTTGGTGGAGGGCAGCTGTACAGCAGCTTGATCTGCTATACTCAGGAAGGTTTCTATGTCCCTAGAACCTCTTGACTTTGCTTTCCTAAGTGAAAAATGATTCCTTCTGTGATGCTCATGGAAAGAAACAGGCATGCACAGATGCATATGAAAAAATAACTGATCTACTCCCACAGCCTGGATAACAGTTACTCATAACCCTATCCTTTCTACTCCACAGCCTTCATGCTCCTTCTTTTAAAGCTCGTTATGTGGCTTATTGCCAGCTGGGGTGCATCAGGCTCAGCACTGCCTCCAGGTAAGGGAAGAGATTTTCCCCTCTGCTCAGTGCTGTGCTGCCTCACCTTGAGCATTGCATGCAGGTCTGGGAGCCCCAACAAAAGAAAGACAAAAATATATTACGAAGTATTCAAAGAAGATGGGGACTAAGAAGATGGAGAAAGATGCAGAGGGCAAGACATACAAGGAGCAGCTGAGGTCCCACTGAGGTACAGCCCAGGGCAGAGGAGGCCAAGGGGAGGCCTGATGGCAGCTGCAGCTGCTCAAAGGAAGCAGACAGGCATGGAACAGGCTGCCCAGGGCAGTGAGAACAGATCCAAGCTGCTGGAGTTCAAGGAGCATTAGAATACCACTTCCAGACATAAGGTCTGGATTTTGGGTGGTCAGTATGGAGCTGGGGGTTGGACTCGATGACCCTTGAGGGTCCATCCATCTTGGGATGTTTTGGGATACTGTGATTTTAAGATGATGATCCAATCATCATTACCAGCATTAGTGCTTTAAATAGAATGGCACTTTTCAGGGATAGTCTGTATGACTAAGATGCAGCAGGCAACCTCCTTCATGCTCAGATGGCCAAATCCCACTCACTCGTTTACACTTGCGTTGGTTCAGCACGAAGAGTTTCATTTTTGGCACTACCAGTGAACACCGTTGTCAGAACATGAAGCTAAATATGACAGAAGAGCTTCGTGCCATCAAGACGCACATTTTACAGCAGCATCTCTCACATCACCAATGGAAGAAAACAATCCAGCTCCACCCCACCGTGCGTCACATGGAGCTCATCTATCCTACGCAGACATGAATTGGTGAACACCCCCATCAGCTGACTTTAAGCCTGAGCAGGGCAGCCAGGGCAGCAGCAATCTGTGTGGGGGTTAACACCAATTCTGATTGTTTTCCCACACCAGCAGGTAGGCTTTCCCCACCTCTGCTTGTGTTGCCATGGCTGCTTTGCTAGCAGTCCCCAGGCAGCAAGTTTGAAGTTAATTTGGGTAAGCCTGCATTAGCTGCAGATGTTCCAGGGACTGCAGAGTAGATGCATTCATAGCAATGAAGGTTTTTCAGCAACGTTTCAGAAGAGTCACCTGTCTTTCTTCTGATGTCTACCACTGCCACTGAAGGAGTGAGGACAGCTTACAAGAGATGGACAGGCATGCAAGTTTCCAAGCCAAAATGCAAGGGCATGCTGCAAGCAGCTCAGCTACGTTCTACAATGCTAGAGACACAACTATAACAATGAGAATTTATGTATTTAAGACTGGAGTTTATTTCTCCTTTATCCCAGCGTGGTCCCTCCTATGGAAAGCACTAGGTTTTGTATCTTTCTGGCACCACAGATGATTTTTTTTTTTTTTTAAAAGCAATTCTTTGTATTTTTATAAAAAGAAGGCAACCACTATACCATATTATTACTACATCCAGAAAAATTAAATTGTAGACACAAATAAAAGTACTTTTTAATCTCTCTGTACCTGAATTTCAGTGTTGGCTTTTTTTTCCCTTCAATTGTATCTTTAATCCCAGAATTAGCACACCAAAGCATGAAGTAATGGTGTTCTAACATTCCCTTATCTGCCCTATACACCACATTTGTACTCATTTCAGCACTCAGTTATCTCTATAGCCTGACAAATCACTTGACATTGCGTACACTCAGGCTGCACTCTCTGGAAATAAATAATTTATTGTTATCTATTCTTACAAATATCCTCAGCACAAGTTATTCAATAACTGCCATGGTAAGCTGCTTGAATTGAAGAAGAAACCAATGGTCTCATCTGTATTACGAAGTCTCTGCATAAATTACCGAAATATTTATGGCAGATTTCTTAAGTGAATTATCTTCTCACTCCAGGGTGAAATACTTTAGTAAATTAGGGTATGTGCTATCAGTATTTCCTTCAAAACACTAATACAAGCATATCAATCTTTGTAGGTTATGACCACTGAACTGCCCCAAAAGGCAACGTTACATTCTCTTCAATGAATAATAGAGTGTTAAATCAGTTTTCGTTTTAGTCAAAGTCTTCCGTTTCCAAGATGTATAATCAACGAAAATAAAGATGTTATAATTAAGAAATATACAAGAAAGTTGGGCTAAACAAGTTATCATCCCAAAGAAGAATGGTTAGAAAGCTTACCCTTGTCCTGGGCTCACTGAAAAGACTTCTAGAAGACCAATCTCCAAAAGAGACCCTTCCCTGCTGGCACTCAGCTCTTAAATGGGGTCTAGGAGAGGTGCAGCCTGGCTCCATTCCTTCCCATAGCACAGCTGAATTGCCTTCACCTGTGCTCCCAGGGCTGACTCAGTGCTCGCCTCAGGTGGTCAATCAGAGGTTCAGGCTGTGATTCAGCAGTTCCCATACACAAGACCAAATTGATCCAATGAAACCTGTTTGGCAATGTTTCTAAGTGGTCGGTAAGTTGCACTCACAGAAAATCATTTCTTCACTCCAAAGATACACTGCTCACATATACTATCTCAGACAGAATTAACAGAAGACTGAAAAAAGAGGAAGTGACCAAAATCACTGGCAGAGCTGTTCTTACAACTGGGCATCAAGTACAAATCTAACCAGCACCACAGAATAAAGTATGGATTTCCACACTTGGAGAGCCAAGTAAATTACTTCACCACAGTCCACCCCACACATCCTGGTAGAGTATCAGTGCACAGTAGCTGATAACCTGCTCAGGTCACATCCTTACTTATTGTGCAGCTTCAGTTTCTGGATGAAGTTAAGTAATGGATTAATCCATATCTAAAGTAGCACTTCCTGCTAAAGAGTTCTAAGTCTGACCTATAAAGATGCTTCCAAAGCTTTCAAGGAAAGGATGCTACCCCCTGATGCTTTATTACCAAAAGATACTGAGGTTTATGCTAAGGGTAGAACAGAGATTTGTAACTCTCCTAACAGCCAAGAGGAGACCGTAAAGCAAATGCCAGCTGAAACACAGATGGTCTCTCCATTAGAAACAGATTTTGAATCGTGCAGTTTGTTCACACGTCATGACCACATCATCCAGTTACCAACGTGCTCTTTATAAGCTTCTTATAACCTCTACTACTAATAAATGTCTTATTTCCTGCATTTCTAAACCATACCGCATGGCAGGTTCCCATAGCTGTCCACTGATTTTGTGTCCATCCATTTTTAAATAATTAGCTTTTTTTTCATAGTATCAAGTAATATTCTATACTTTCTATACAGTCTTATACTTGCACCTCTTTCTGGAAATAAGTCAGCAGACAGAACTTTACAACTAGAGGGTGCTGGAGGACCACAATGCGAAATCATACGCAAAACTCAACGACCTTTAGAGGAAAGAGGCAAAATAAATCAATTATTACTGTTCAGTAGGAGAAGTTAATACATTCTGAGCTAATTCAAAAACTGCAACATTATCTTTATGAGTAAAAAATATTATTACTTCATAGTTGATAACTGTTTTTTAAAAACTGCTATTAAACTTTGCTTCTGTCCTTAAGTCTTTGTGCTGTAATGAATGAAAAGCCTTTATCTTAATAGTACACATTCCTTTTCCTTCCTTTTGTTTGAGCTGGAAAGCAATTACAGTGAATTATTGATTAATTTTTTTTTTATGATAAAACACGAAACCCATCAAGTAAGCAGGAAAGCAAGAAGGAACAAAGATTAATTTAACAATAAAATCTGTAATTGTGATTATACAGATAAAATGTGGACATTAATTACAGATGAATCATTTAATAACATTTCTAACAAGAAAATTATCTTCCAAAAGTCATATAATTTCCAATACATATAATTGTTTTCTTGCCTTCCAATGCTGTAAGAAAAAATACAAGTATGAGAATAAATAATGTCTATAAATATAGCACTCTGATGTATGTATAAAAGTCACCCCTCCCTTCCTCTTTTTGAGTTATCCTTATTGCTTCTTAAGGTCCCTAGCAATTCTGTAAATACTTTTCAACTTTGAAACTTTGCACTAGAACTCATGATAACCACTTTTCCCCCAGTTCAACACTGGGGAACTCATTATTTCTCTTCCATAACATTTCTTACTTCCTTTCCATTTCCTCTTCATCAGAAAGAAATCCAAAGGACAAACTCTGGCTGCCTAGTAAAGAAAATCTCCAAGAGAAAATGGCAAGGAAGCTCAATGAAAGCATGCAACCTTACTGCGAACAAATGACCTCTTCTGCCCAAACACGAGTTGCAGGAACAAAAGACATCTGCAGTAGTTTGTATCACAAAAAAGATGTTAGGCCAACAACCATCAATAACTTCCAAGATGGAAGGCCAACCACGCTTTTTAGGTGGCAGTAATATGAAATACAGCCGTTGCAGGGGCTCCACGTAAAACCAGTACTGGGCTGTTGATCATGAAGTGGCAGTGGCTAGAAAACCACTCTTAACAGATCCATCAGGTGCCCAGTGAAGCCAGTGTGACCTAATTCTCTCCTTCTATATTTCCACTTTCAACCTTCTGCTTATACAGGCTCGTTGTACATCCACAATGCTCTCGTGGCAGGGAGCAACACGAGAATGATAGGAGTCCTTTGTCTCCCTCTGGCTCAACGCATTCTATAATAGAACTGCAGCATGACAAATGTGAATTTATCTGGTTTTTTACCTTATGGAATATTTTGGGTATTTAATCCTGTCCTTTCCAACAATCTATATTCCCTTTAATGATTTGCCAACCTATCAAGAACTGTCTTATTTTCATATTTCAACTACATTTTATCCCCCAGTTTTACAAGTGGAAACATGTTTCTCTACAGTATGTTGTCAAGAGCTGAAGATGTAGTCTCTGTGTGCTCTCAGGAAACATACACTACTTGGACTACTTACATACAAGCAGCTTTCATTTGAATGTATTTTACCTCATTACTTGCTCTTACAGAGTAGTATACTGTGGCACCAATGGAGACCATAGGTACAGATTCCTGCCCTATGCACCCTGGGGAATCCATTTTTCTGGTTCTCTCTGGAAAAAAAAATAATAATGGAGAACAGCCCCTAATCAAACTGTTTCAAGCACAGGATCTTATTTTCCAACAAGTAGCACCCAAGTAAATGAACTGGGAGAGCAGTCATCAATTAACACACAGGCGTAAGAATTCGTGTGTGTTTAATAGACTTAGATCCTTGGACTTCTAGCTAGCTAGATGTTAGCTCAGATCATCTGTGCTACAAAAGGCAAACAGAAAATGTGTAACTAGAGTTAAAAAGGGATTTCATCATGAAAACAAATAGTTTCTTTAAACCATGGGCTTTCAAGAGGATAAACAAAGCAAAATGAGTAAGACATATCAGACTCAACAAAAAAATTGTGACTTTTCGCTGTAGGCTTGCAAGACAGTGGAGAAGATGAGCCAGAGAACAGACCAATGTAAAAATGTATAATAGAAACAGATACTGAACAGCATCTTGTGGTGTTGCTCCAAAACTCCTGATACCTTCAGTCTAGAAAGCAGACTGTTCGACACATCTAGCTTGTGTCTAAGGAAATAAGAGTCAAAATTGGGCACAATGCTTAATAGTCAGCATATTCTAACACATTTTTGAAGTGTGCTTGCTTGATGGATGCAATTGCTTTTTTTTTTCCCCCTAAATTTTACAAAACTGCTGATTTTGGTTACAAAATCAGCAATTATCTGACCTTCATTTTTCCACATAGACAAGACCAGCTTATTCAATCCTGCCTTCACTTACGACGTCTAAGTAACAGGATTCACAACTTAGCTTTTTCTTCACCAGTGCCATCTAAAATTATACAATAACAAGATGTGTTTTTTTTTTTCTCAGAAAGTCAGCAGAAAAGCTTTTAAATACTACATATACTAGAATACTGATTTTAATAATACTCAACGTGCACATCAGTTTCATTATCAGAAACACTTTAAATCTCTGTATGTTACTAGTAACTGAAGGGAGTTATTCAGCTTTATAATGTCATATGCATTATCTTTTATATGTTCCTAAAGCAAGATGTATGCTGTACATTTATATACAACATTGGTAGAAGCACAGACATTGCAGTGTCATGCTTTCAAATTTCAGATGCCATATTTTCAGTACAATCGCATGGCATCAAAATGCAACATATTGCTTTGCAAACGCAAATAACTTCACACGTCGGCCTTCATGACAGGGAAGGGATATGAAATGGATATATTTTACAGGTGAAAATAATAAATAAAAGATTCATCATAAATATATGGACCAATATATGACGTTGAAGAACAAGAAGCAAAAAGGAAACAGTGCTCTCGCGTAAAGATCAATTCTCTTTGCTGCTGATGGAATGACAGGCTTGGGAGGAGGAGGCTTCTTGTTGCTCTTGGCTTGAGACTTTCCGAGCCCATTGTTGACTTCAATGGGCTTCCCATAACAGTCATAATTTGATAACTCAAAATCTCTTGGCAAGCTTCCAACAATGCTGAAATCGTTGGATCTCAGATCAGATTTCGAAGTGCAAACTTTTTTGCATCTGGTCTCACCAACCTATGAAATAAAGAGGGAAGGAAATCATGTTCTGCTCACCATAATTCATTAACAAACTTAATGTAGATGCTAGAGAACACTGCAAACAAACATACAGGAAATTACTTGTTGATAGGGATACATTACATCAGGCTAATTTGCTGAATGGTTGCATTATAAAGTACTTAAGCATCATCAGTCAATCATACAAACTAATCCAAACATTCATAATTGTGTAATTTTTCATGCACAAGGTGCCTCTTGCTGTGCAACCTGCTATAGTTAGGCGCCTTCATTTTAAGGTGACAGAAGAGGAGAGAATATTTTAGTAGAGAATATTTTTGGAAACAGATTCTGTGCTGATGAATCTGCAGGAAAGACACTATTCAATGCTTACTTTTTTTTTTTTTCTTTCTTTTTTTCTTTTTTTCCAAATGCTCAGAATTAGCTCTAAAATTCAGATTTTGATCAAAAAATTATTAAATCTGTTCTGATTCTACGTACTAGCCAGCTCAAGATTGCTCATCTCACCCTGGGTGATAACCTCGTGAAGTGAAAAGACACCTTTGTACTGGAAGTCACTGACACCTCTCTAAAGAAGGTAACCAGGATGTGACAGCACTCCAGGTACTTCCCATTGATATCTGGGAAGTCACTGGAAAATGTAAATTAACAGCTGAATATATGTCTTTCCTACAGCTCTGTCAGTGTTCTCGGGTTCAAATATTGCTGCACCAACTGGTATCCCCAGGTGAATCTCCCATTCCCACAAGGCAGACAATTCTACAAGTCTATTAGCAATATATAGAGAGAGCAATATATATATATAAGCATTCTGGGGAAAAAAAAAAATTCTGATCTTCCCTTCCTTGGATTTTAGAAAGATTCTATTTTAGACACAATAAATCTCAGTGAGGATCATCTCACACTATTAGGTAGCCTGAAGGAATTTGAAGACTTCTTGCAAGGCTCTGTGCTGTGTGATTTTGGTACATCTCTCTCACAGCATTTCCTTTTATTTGCAGTACAAAAAGCAGCAAAAAAAGAAAAAAAAAAAAAAAAGAAACATAACAGCATCATTAATAATGCCATTTATTCACATAAATAATCTGAGAGTTGAAAAACATGCTGGCTCACCAACCAAGGGATACACAGAAGCAAGTGACATTAAGATAACTGCTGGAGCTTCCTGGAATCACTGATCCACTAAACTCAGTTCTCCCCAAAGCTCCCCATTTGTGTTCCCAGCATCCTCTCTCCCCATCACAAAGCCTTCAGCCTCAGCTCCCTCCACCTCTGGTTTTCTGCAGTCTGATGGTTTGAGATATTTACATTATCACATTTCATAGCTTATTAAAATAATCAGAATGGAATGCAGTACCAGACTTATGAATGAATGAAAAATATCTTGAATATTTTTGGCTTCTCTATGACAACTGACAAGTTATCCTTGATTAGAAGAGCTGTGATAGTCAGGTAGAGATGTAAATTTTGGCTGGGGCTTTCACTCCCATTGCTGACAGTGATGACTCTCTGTAAGGCGGAGGAGAAGCAAGGCAGAATTGCTTCAAGCAAGAGTGAACCTCCCCAGGTTTGCCAGACATATATTTATTAGGAAAATAGTCTATTTCAAAAGCAATACACTAAAACTGAGGTGCGGGCTTCACCACAAAAACAAGATTACGGTTCATATAAAAGAGAAGTAAGACAGCTATTCCATGATTGTACAGAAAGATTATGTATAAAAGTTGCTGAATTTGTTTGCCTGTCTTCAAGGAGCTGACATCCAGAAGCAGTGTTCTGTACTCAAGTATAGAATATTGTTCCTTCATTCCTTATTTATCACACTCCCTCATGGTCAAAACTGGTAACATTTAATAGGTTATACTGTTGTGAGAAATAGGTTTAATAGGTTTAATAGGTTAATATGTTGTGAGAAACAGAATCATGTAAAGAATTAGAGACTTCTTTTCGGATTTGCAAACTTACAGTCCATTCCTCATACTAGCAGAGTAAAACAGTAAAACTCAGTGATGTTAATTGTTGTCTCTGTGCTCTCGTAAGGCAACGTGGAATATTCCTGTCCCACTCCAATTTCTAAGAAGTGTTCTGGTAGAGGCTTTTACAAGTCAGTTCTCATTTGCTTGCAAGGAGAGCTGAGGGAACAGCTTCTAGGTCACCTATCCCTCACAAGTGGAAGATTGCTCATAACACATTCACACAGAGCCCTGCTTAGTTGAGTACCAGCTGATTTATCATGGTGACACAATTTTTCTTGTAAGAGTAAAACCTGGCCCCAATTTTTCTTTTCTAAGCATATGCTTCTATTATATTAAATATATATATATATATAAAAATAAAGTCTTTCATTCACACAATTCAGTGTGATCCTATTTTCTAATTCCGTTGCTGCCTGGACATATTTTTTAATTTCTTCCCATTCACCCCTTCAGCTCTCCAATATTTCTGTTGCTCACACCCACAGCCTTCTTTAAACCAAGTGAAGTAATATGTATTAAATGTAGGTTAAGTGCATTTAATTAACCCTGACTGTGCTAGAAAGTGTAATGATACTCATGACACCTATTAAAGATTACATGGACAGTATCTGTGGAATATGATGGTAGGGGACTCGAGTAAGTCAAAAAGACTTTACCAAAGATTTGCAAACAAAGTAAAATTAAAGGCTTCCCACATCTCTTATAAACTTTCAACTCCATGCTGACACAGAATGTGGCCTTGGAAAGGATTTGCTATTGTTTTTCTTGCCCTACCTCAGCACGGTGACCTGTGCTTGGCCAGCAGGAGGGTCCCAGATCCATAGCACTGGGGTTGGAAGCATTTGTGTGGGGAAAAGGGAGTGAGTGCCACATCCAAGACAGAGCCTGGAGCTGCTCTTCTCCTGCCAGTATAGATGCAGAGAAGGGCAGGGAAAGGCACCAGGGCTCTCTCTTGAGGCTCAGCCCAAATACAAGCTTTGTACCACAGTTCCCACCAGAGATAGGCTTCCTAAAGTAGGTCTGGTATGGCTGGTGCACAGCTCAGAAGTATCTAAAAAGGGCTCCCAGAAGCCAGAAGGTCTGTTGCAATGACCCATTCTCACCTTCTCCAAAATTCAGGCTGGCGGGTGCTGCCCACAGCTGCAGTCCTGGGTCACTTACACTAGATTTTCCTTTAAAAACATCCCAAATCGAGATATTTTTTCCACGACCTTGTTCTCTACAAACATATGTGCCTTATTTCATTCCTAACCTGAGTTTATTTGGCTTCAATTTTCAGTCATGAAGCATGACCATACTTAGCCTGATTAACTGCTGGTACTTACAGACAGTAACAAATCTAACCTTGACTTTGTACAATTCAGATGATGTAATCATGCTGACACACAAAGCCAAACATTCTTCACAGTTTCATTCCTCCATTCTATTACCTCTTCCAAACAAACTGATAGTCTTTAAAAGAAATTATACCATTTGATTAAATAAATAAACGTGCAGATCACCTTTCATTTCACTGACCATTTTAAAGTAGTAGCAAATACGGAAATGAATTATGAGTAAAGTTAATCATAATTAATAATTATGAATAATTATTATTATTCGGCCCCCTGTGATCTATTTAATATTTTCCACTGATTGATGTCCATCTTGTAATTATTCAAATTATGTCACCCAGCCTTTAAAAGTACTGGAACAAAGTTAGATTCTCACAGTCATCTGGAACCCCCCCACCCTTTCCCCCCCCCCCCCATTTAAAAGGATTTATTATTAAAAAAATCAACATTTATATTCCACAGCACTCCTGGACCAGTTCTGTATAAAATCTTAGAGGAAACTTTACCTGACATCCTGGTTTCAAAATGTCTGATTTGAATAGCTACTGTTTAACATCCTCATTACCTGCTGTCAATGGAAACTAGCTCATCATTTGATTGGATGTACTCATCTTTCTCCCAGAAAACTGGAACATTTTATCAACACTTTTGTCTTTTCTAACTCTTGACTGTCTTTAGTAACGGACCAATATTCTTTTTACTGCTGTTTTTGTTTTGTTTTACTGTTGATATACATGTAAAATAACTTTCTGTTGCTCTTTTGATCAACCTGGTCTTTGAGTAATCTGTTCTAGCGGGAGGCGTCCCTGTCTATCACATGGGGGTTGGAACTAGATGATCTTAAAGCTCCCTTCCAACCCAAACCATTCTATGATTCAGTTATGCTGACCATATATCTGCATTGTTATATGTCTTTGAGTTTCTTTTTTTTGTTTTGTCTTTTTTGTTGTATCTTTTTCTTACCTATTTCCAACATTTACTGGATTTCAAGTTACATTAGCTGCTATCAGCATCTCCTTTTGCCACTAAGAATAGAATAGAAATGCTTTTAGTTGAGTTAGTTTTCAGTCGCTGGAGAGTTTTCAATTGTTTTCTTCAGTTTTGTTTACAATTATTGTATCTTTCCTTCTGTTCTATAGCTGTTTTGAATGCTCTTAGCTCACCAGAATCATTCATATTTTTTGTTTAAATTCTTCCAGCTAGATGAGAAAAGAAATGATTTTCAAATATGTAAAATCTGTCCTTTCACAACACCAAAAATATAGAACTCAGCTAAATTTGTTTTGTGCAAATAGAACAAAGACTTTTCACTTCACTGCTCATCCCATGATCAAGTCTTCTTTCTCTGTGAGAATGAAGCATAAATTGGTTTCAAGGATTTATGAGATGAGAAACGCACTGTCAAAGAAGCAGGAACTTGCTATCCCAATCCATATTACTGTGTTATCTGCAAACTGTCCTTACCCCGCTAGCAGAAAAGTAAAACAAAATATCACGCAGTCACAGCCAAGCTGAGGTTGGAAGAGACCTCTGGAGATCATCTAAGTCCAACCCCCCTGCTCAAATTAGGGTCAGCGAGAGCAGATTGCTCAGGGCTTTTCTGCAGTCGTGTTCTGAATTATCTCTAAGGATAGATACGTGATTCACTAGAGCAGAAAGTACCTACCCTGTACCTGAAATGCTGTCAGCAACTATTAAAATAGACTGTAGCCTGTGGTTTTCCACACAAGATAAAATGCAAACTGGATTTATGGCAGCTCTATGAGAAAAATCTGAGTTTAGAGTACTACTTGAAGGGAAAACACAGAATATGAAGAGATCAGGTCACCATAGGTCACCACCAATGGTCCAGTATATTATAAATGAAAATCAATTAGAGATGAACAAGATGCATATCAGGTTTCATAGCCTAGAGGCAGCTCAGACAAGACAAGGCAAGCAATAGCACTACTTCTCTTAAAAAATAACTAGGTTTAGAGCTATTACCACCACTTGCACAGACCTATTCATCACCTGCCAGAGCTATTCTTTTAGCAAATGTTCACTTCAGTCATCAGTGCATTACCTGTGGGGGACAGCTTCTAGAAATGGGCTTGATGAAAATGTGACTTTTGCAGTGGAAAGGTGTTGTTATAGTTAACCATGCAATCACTCCTTGTAATCAATGCCACCAGTGAAAGAAAAAAGAAACTGATTCATCTTCCAGACATTTCCCTTTTTACTTGTTCTCATCATGTATGATGTTGCACTGCTAGGAAACACACTCAAACTCCTTCTGAGGATTCCCAGTAAAAAAAACCAGTGCCAGCAGTTACCACCAGGCTGCACCATTTCCTCCTCTGCTTGCAACTGCAGCTATGTGCAGTCTCTATGTACAAGGAGCCAAATAGCTTTCATGTCTTCTAGCCTTTACAGCTCCCAGCAAAATCAGCAGAACTGCTTCTACTGAATTTTCTATTTTTTTCCTACAGTTTCAGGGTGATCTTGCCAGAATGCACCCACTGAATTTACTCACACAGACACTGATAAACCTCTGGGCTTAAGATGGCATTGATCTCTGAAGGGCTCTTGCTGGGCAGGGGTCATGAGTCAGAAACTTTGGAGCTTGGCGTATGTTTGCAACACACAGCTTTACTTCAGCCAGTACCCAGGACTTGGCAGAGAAGAAAATCAGCTATGCACCCATAGGGGGCTTTCTCAAATTGTGAACACTGTTTTCATCCTGCCATCTTCTCTAGTGCTGCAGGTGAGCATCAGTCACTATCACTGACTCTCCTGACATGACACAGTGCTGGAAGTGCTTTCAGCTGAGAATTTCCAGGGGAATATCACCAGGCTCTGATACAAGGGACCTCTTCTCCTTACCTTCCATTACAAACATCATCAGGCTGCAAATTTTTAGGATGTACAGAAAAATTTCCAGCAATTTAAAAGTATTTAAGTATGATCTTTGCTTTGACTTGTTTTCTTAAATAATATGAAAAATAGGCATATTGTGAAGTGAGATAAACTTGATTCCCTTCTAACAACTTCTGGCTATATTTCATTACCTCTTCATTAATATCCCACAGTAACAAAGTGCTTCATGTGGGCAATGCAATCATTCATGCTTTCTGTTTTTCCCCACTAGGAGTCTCGTGCTTCCAGATCTTTCCTGTTGGCTTTATCTTTGAGCCTCATTCAATTTCAAATCCAGCTAGTGAAATTTACAGCTATGCCCTCTCTTTTTGCTTACTATCACCTTGGTTTCATGAACTTGGTGCATTCAGATTTCTGTATGACTCTTGTGAGGAAAGAATTAGAACATCCTCAAATACTTCTGCTCTTTCCAGATATTTATCACAGTATGTGTTCTCTCCTCAAACACAAGCCTGATGAGAAACAGCTCCTGACGTTCTGGGACAGCACTCTGGCTTTCATATTCTGCCTTTCAATATACAGTTTTTTCCATTATCTGTTTCTTTAATATTTCCCTCCCTTGCATATTTGCCATATGACAAATGCATTCTTTACTTGATGGTTGCTAACTCTGTATATGAGCCAGCCAAATGCTGTGGGGCAGACCTAGATTTGGATTAGGAGTCAGAGCTACTGAAAGATTTAGAACTATTTTGATTTAGAAGAGTAGTGCAGCCTTCCAGTGGTAAAAACTGTCAAAAGTATTCCTAAGCAGTAGCTAGGGCAGAGAGGGAGCTTTCAGCTGAGTATATTTATAGTGCTCAAATATATAGGATAAGGTGCATCTACAGATGCACATGTGGGCTTAAAGTCACGCTTATCTATTTAAATGTATAATTTGTTTGAAAGATGCTAAGTATCCTAGATGCTCGAGCATCCTAGAGATGCTCGAAATCTAAAAGTAGTTCTGCTTATTTATAAAGTCCAAAAATAGACTCAGTGATCCAAACACTAAGCTGTGAGAAATTTGTCATATCTTTACCTTACCAAAATAAAACGCACTGCTTTGGGGGAAGTGCTTCAGTTGTAGACAAATGTTTTGTATGTGATTCTGAGCCATTTATTATAACTAGCGTTCCTCAAAGCTTAGAAATAAACTGTGCACTCAAACCTACCTCCTTGGGGAAAAAGATTAAAATATGACATGATAGCATAGATGACAACAGTCATCATTTTATACTCCTGGATAGGACAAGCTCCCATGCCGCTTGCTGCTGAATCTGGTTGTCTGCCAAAACAGTTCTTAGGAGGCTCTATCAGATGAGAATCATGGTAGTCAAGTGCACTGCTCTGTGCCATCAGCAGCTTCTCTGACCTGGGGGTAATTAGTAAGGAGGCAATGCCAGCTTTACACTAGGGCTGGGTTTCTGCTATCCTGGCCAAATACCTTTATTCTACACATCTAAATTGTACAGCTACTGAAAACTGTAAGACACATTCATATTCCATATATTGTAGTATCATATATTTTCTTCCACAGAACTGAGGGTAGATGGCCTGGGATGTCTGGTAACTCTCAGGTTATACAGAAAACTTTGGCCTAAGCTAAGATGCTGAACTAATCTTTATTCATAGAATGAGCTCTGATCAATTTAGCCATACTCCATCTAGCAACAGAAGAAATGCAGGAAATGTTTGACAGACAAACAGACCTGTCTTTTATTTACAAATGCCAAGACTTCTGAATCCCTGGCTGTAGAGATTCTTTACATGCAATGCAGTGCAGCTGTGGCTGTTCCAAGAAAAGCAATGAGATGCTGATATTTGAGTATGCTCTCAACAAATACTGACTGAAAGTCTTGTCCTCTCAATAGTTACAGTTTGACAGCTGCTATTTATTATTAAAAGAAAAAGAGCAACTGTAAATCTGCTTGCTTCTTTATTTATCTAAAACTCAAGCAACAAGTACAGTAGGTATTACAAAGAAATAAACATTTCATTTAGCACATCTGACACCAAATCGTTAGGGACCATTTGCTTAGATGGCCAGCCATTAATTACCAGCATGTTCTTAGCATCTTGGCCGCCTGTAAGTTTATGTATTGTTCAAAACTATTATAGCAGTGTCTTTCTGGAACTACATTAATATAGGATAATGCTGATTTTGCATACACAGCTTAGCAGCTCTTACCTGTAAAGTGCTGATGTGGACAGGAGTCCCTGTGCCATTCACAGTGTTCTTCTTGGCAGCGTTTCCACCCTTTCCTTCAGCTTGTTCTGCCTTGGCAATCTTGGCTTTTTCAGCTTCAATTCTCTTTGGGTTGTTTAGCATTACCTGAACCACTGCATACTCCACCAATGATGCAAACCCAAAGAGGAGGCAAACAATCAGCCACACGTCTAAGGCCTTCACATAAGACACTTTGGGAAGTTCAGCAGCAAGAGTAGTACATTCAGATGCCAAGCTGAGCACTGAGAAAATACCTACAGAACAAAAAATACAGTATTAATTAACACAAACTTAGCCTTATCGACACCTGCTGTGCTCCTCTTCTGAAACAGACAACACTGAATGATGAGTTGTAACAGCAAATGGGACTTGACGAAGTGGTAGGTATATTTTGCACATGTGTACATGCCTGCAGTTAATGAACAAGTTAAATTCAACACTTATGCAGGATACTGTCAGTGACAAATTATTAATAATGAGTATCTTTGTTTTACAAACAGAGAAATGAATGAAGCTAAACTAGCTGCTGTGGTTTTCCTGCCACAACACTTATCATACAATCAGAAATGGGTTTTCCAGAGACTTAACTGACAGCGTGCATCTAATTCTGGGAAGATAGAAGAGAAATAGATGGCATCTAAATCAAAAAACTCCAAGTCCTTTAAATTAGATTTGAAGAATCACTGCTGTCCCAGCACTGTGCTACAGCAGGAGAAGTTTTCTGAATGAACCATCCACAAGCATAACATTTAAACCTGACAGGGCACTATTTTTAAAGTGCACCCTAAAAAGTCTGTGCTCACAACTTACTGTGAAGATGAAAACACTGAGTTGACCAAAGGTCTGTGAACACCCCTGCTTGAGTTATCAGTATAAAGAGGAAGCTTTCTAGATAAAGGGCTTTTGAAGAAGCCCTTAAGTACATCCACAAAGGGTACTGAAAGGTCACACATCATAAAGCTACGTTTCAATAAGCACTGCTCCTTACAAAGCTTCCAAACATCACCATTAACACAGGACTCACATCACAAGAAATAAAATACAAGTGTGATCTCAGATTCCCCGCAGGCACCTGGCACATGGGAATAGTAGCTCCATTTGGAAAAAAAAAACAACACAGATGTTTAAAAGTGGTTGTCACACAGAAAAAACTTATTTCCATCCAGATCAGAATTTTTTTCTGAATGCTAATGATAAAAATCATTTTCAGTTATGAGTGGGCAGCTTCATGAACTGACATCTATACAAAGGGATGCTCAAGAGCAGATGCTCAGTTAGCTTTAATGTTTCTTATAAGGGTCACATGTGCTATACAAACCATTAGAAAAATTATTTTGTAGACCTTTTCTTTAGATCCATTTAAAGTAAGTGAAAATGTAAGAACACTAATAAAGCTGAAAATACTTATACTGGCCTACTAAAATCTGAAATTCTAGCTGATCATAACTACCAAATATTCTATCGTTACTGTCCCAGTTGGAATTCAATACGATCGATAACTTACTTTGATATGGACCTCAAGCAGGCAACTTATTAGCTGCTAAGACACTAAAGAGAAAGTATAAGTAAATAATTATATGATTTTAAACACAAAATTTTATGGTGTTTTATTTAAAAATGTGTGATACCAATAAATAATTCTCAAGCTAGTTTTTTTTGTCCATTGTGATTAACAAAGAACGGTCAGATGTTTTCTGTTGAGTCAGAATGAACAAGGCAAATAGCGAACAAATAAACTTTAGTCTCTACTCTGGCTTATTTTTGAACTACTCTATCAAGTAAAAAAACCATAAGGACAAGAAGCAAGAAAAGTATAGCTCACTTTTTATTTATTTACTTATTTATTTTCAATGACCAACACCAGCTGGTCTTGGCAGGCTGAACACTAATTATTGATCACTGTGAAATGTCATAAAAAGCGCAAATATAAAGGGTAATGTCTTTTAACACGTAAAGGACACTTCTTCCTATCTGCAGCTTTCTGCTGCTAATTTCCATTTGTTGGAAGGATGAAACCTTCATTCTCTGAGCAAGAGAAACTAAAGAAAATCTTTTAGGTTTTCAAGACAACACTGAAATAAAACAGAAATATTCTACCAAGCAGATCAGAGCTGGCCTTGCCTCAGAGACTCTGTACCAGAGCTGTAAGTTGCATTTCTGACAGTACCTATTGAATATGGTGCAAATAGCACAGCTCCAACATAGCTGAGGAGAATGAATAAATAAGCTGCAAGATAACCTGGTAAAAAATAATTCTTAAAATGAGAGTGGTGCGTCAGGGAGGAAATCTCCATTTTCTTTGTAGGGACAAAAAGGGGAAGGGCCTTAGTTCTCTGTAACAAATTTGGGAATGCTGGCCTTTCTAAGAAACAAGCCTGCATTTTTTTTCCCTAGAGCACGATCCGTCTTGATCGCACAGTGTGTCCACCTGCCAGCTTTGCACAGAGGCAAGAACTACATCCTCTTTCTTTCATTTAATAAGTCACTTACATCCAGCATCCAGTCATCTCAAATATAACCAAACAGTTTAACTTTACAGGAGCTGCAGTACAAGATTTGACCCGCTGCCAACATTATATTTCAGTGACGTAAGAACCTAATAACTAATTAATCCACTCACAGAAATTTCTTCTTCATTCCTATCATGAAGGTTAGTAGCTCACTGCCTACAGCATGATTGCACAGAGCTCCTATCTTAAAAATACTACCAAAGGTTACATGTGCATAATATCACTAAAGCACTTCAGAGCATACTGCCAGATATATAAATCTCCCTTTTCCAAATCTATCAAACTTAACTAGCCTCAGCACTATCTGCTGGCAATGAGTTACAAAGGTTAATTTTATGCTGTATAAAACAGCATTTTCTGTTTTATATTACTGCTTTAAAAATGTCTGGCTCCATCTCACAAACGCTACTGAAAAACAAAATATTCCATCCTTCTTTCCTCATAATTTGTTATCTGCAATACATCCACTTCTCCCATTAAACTTTGTAAACTAGAAGACATAATCTTGCCAATCTTCATACTACACTGTTCAAATATACCTCAATGTCTTTCCTTTGAAATCCTGCATTTGCTGCGGTTTCATAAAATGCAATGAGTTGAACTAAGAGCTGAGTGCAGGCAGGATGGAGGGCATGTTTGGCTGTTACACATGGAAGATATGTCCCCCATCACTTCCCCAAGCTTTTAGTTCCTCCACTGTATCCCAAGCACCCTTTCACAGGAGGCAGTGCGTGCTGTGTGACTCTTACACCCTGGACTAATGCTCCATTACTCCAGGCTACTGTGGCTCGTTGGAAGTCTGAAGTCATAGAATTGCTCAGGTTGGAAAAGACCTTGAAGATCATCAAGACTGACCATGACCTAGGTCATGGTCAGCACCCCAACTCTAACCCCAACTCCAACACTCTAGCACCCCAACTCTAACAACCCTCTGCTAAATCACGTCCCTCAGATGCCTACAGCCTCAGGGAAGGCTGTACTCCCTTTGGGGGTCACATGGCACTGAAGATAGGAATTTTTTGAACAGATGCTGGCACACTTTCCACCTGTAAAGAACTGGAGAATCCTCCATAGGCCTCATTAAAAGCTGAAACACAAGCATTTATTTAGAAAGAAGCACTTGATGACTCCATCTTTAAATCACTTAGCCAGAGCTCTCCAGATACGTGTCCTTTGTGGAGCTCCCTACCACTGTGTGACCTAATTGAATTCAACATTATAGGCATAAAAAAGCCTTGCAACTTACTTAGTTCCTAGATGGACACAGCCTTTTTCTTTGAAGGAAAAAAACACCTTTTCCCAGAAAATCAATCAATCTACAAAATCGTTTTGAGCTTTATAGTTCTTGCATTCCTAGATCAGCTAGAAACTTCTGAGATTCCTAGGCATGGCCAACAGTGGTCCACTATAGTTAACTGTAAGGATAACTGTATTAAGATACTCATATGCAAATCTGAAGTAGCTTCTCACCTAATGAGGTATCTTACCAACCATTACAATTGTAATGACAACTGGTAACACTTTCTTGTGAGCAGACATTCACTTGACACAGAAATGTTTATCTTGTTAAGATTTCAAGATCAACTTTCTTTAAGGATGCAGAAAGAAGAGCCACTTGCTGCCCTTGTGCAAACTGGAGAAAAATAAATCTTAATGCAACCATGGTGTTATCAACCTGCATTATTAAATACTGACTCATGACTAAAGGATGGTCAGATTTAGTGTCTGTTGCTTCTCTGGGGATTGAGGAAAAGTTACATAGCCAGGCCGATGGTAAATATCTTTGAAAATGCATTATATCATGGCAATATATAAAAGGAGCAAGCAAACACTTAAAACACATAAAAACAGATAAACAGACAAATAAATAAGCATGCGTGTTTAGTCACAAACACATCCATGCTATATAAATCATCCCTATGCTTCTTACAAATCTCACATATAATTGATAAACCTGACTGGCCAGCTATTCGAAACACAGGATTATAAAAGTAGAAATGCTTTTATAATGATAAGGTTTTGATCATATTGGATCTCATTACATGAAAACTAACTCCAGTTCTCATTTCTATCTTTTTAATTGAAGGCATGGTATAATTTCTCCAGACTGATTTTTTTCGTTCATGTAACATCTTATGTTTCATGCTATGGAAATCATCCCTAGTAGCTTTCCTGGTGTATTTGTTACTCGCTATCAAACTAATATGAATTGTGACTGCTCCTCAAAAACTATCAGTATTTTTAAAGATCAAGAAAAATAAAGTTGTTTTGTATTCTGAAACAGTACCCTGCAAAAGAGATACATACAATAAATGTAATGAAATATGTTTTCATTACGTTTAATTGGAGAAAGGAAGCCAACTGTAGCAGAAAACCCTAAAGCAGCATTTTAGTCTTGGTGCAAGCTCTTTGTTTATTTTGGCAATCACATCAATGGAGAAGGAAGAGACATGGTAGATGTCCTGAAAGTGGAGCAGCACAGCTCAGACTAAGGCAACTGCAGGGACATTTCAACTTAACAAACCTGGTAGGAATCCTCCCTGTTCCGTGGAGATTTCAGACTCTACTGATCAGTCTGGGATGGTGACAAGGCAGACCTTGCCCCTAAGGATCTCGAGTGCTTTCAGAATGTGTTCATGCACGTGAGGCTGCAGAGGACTTAGATCCAGATGAGATGTGCACGTTAATGTGTGGGTGAGAGGCTTCTCAGAAAGGCCAGGGCCTGGAGAGATGCTCAAACTGCATCCTTGTGGGATGGGAAAACAGCTGAACTACATCTCCTGGGAACGTGGAGAAGACTTGGAAAATAGGGAGTGTGGAGGTGGGAGCGTCAGGGAAAGGCGAGGACAAGGAGTTCAGGGCATGAGAAAGGAGAGGTTGTGGAAGGCATGGGGATAGGATTACACACAGCAATGTCAAGATTCAAGAGCCTGGCTCCACATTTCACCAAGCTCTGGTGATCTGCAGGCTGGCCCACCCCAGAGCTGGAGTCCCTTGCCCTATTAAACAGTGAAGATAAGATACTATTGTTTTGATTAACTCCATGTCCTACAGTCCCATAACAAACGAACAGCCTGCCTGTTGTGCTGTGCTGAGCAGCACAAGAGGCTGAAATAGTTCATGAACTGAGTCTCTAATGAAATCAAGGATGCTAATTCTTTTCCAAACATCATTCAGGTTCTATTAATCTTCAGAAAACCTGCTACAAGAGATAGCTATTTAGATTCTTAGTCATCATCCTGCTTTCTTATTTCAAGAGTTCTTCAAATGCTCAAGTTCCTACACACTACATGCTGCCCCAGTGCCTGCAACAACAACCACAAATAAGATCTGGTAAGACCAGATTTGTCCTGGTACAGAGGAGCAGAGAGAGCATCCTCATCACATTAGCACTGCACAACAAGCAAAGCTTCAATATGGGGGTGGATTTTACACGAGTAGGAATGAGGAGGCTTCAGTGAAAAAGATGAGTGGATAATGAAAGTGAAGTTGCTTTCAGTGTCCGGCATCATGTTGTCAAAGCAACTGAGAATGGCTTGATGGTGTTAAGTGGTCTGTAACAGCATATGTGAAGGCAGGTTACCCAGTGGGACTCTTGCAGCACTTGCATCAGGATTGATCCAAAATGATAGCCAGGACAGAACAACAATTAGCAGTGTAGGAGCATAAACACCCATCATGTAAAATCCAACTTGTCTTCGTAAAGTGAAGATTACTTCTACACAAGTGTAATAACCTTTAAAGAAATAAATGCATATTAAAGTTTAATGTGCTTTGCAGGTCAACCTCTTGAGATTACTATCTTCTACTCGTTTTTCTGCTTAAGAACACAGGTTCATCGGTTGGAATTTCTTTCAGAAGGCAAATAATTTAATTTGAAATATGTTCAAAACACAAATCAATGTAACCTGTGGTTCTCTTTGTGATCTATAAGACCCTCTGCCCTTTTCACAAAGTGTCAATAACCAGCAGCTGACACAAGCCTTATCTTGAATCCGGCTTCAACATGCAGGCCAGTTCCAACCAATGGGATCTGGCACTCATAGCAGCTTAAGCTAGTATGAGCTTAAACTCATATGAAAATTCTACTTAGCATTAATTCGCAAATAAGATGGAATAAAAACATATTTATTTAGAAAGGTTAGAATGGAAAGAGGTGATCTGAAAGTGACCCAAAGCAGAGATGCCCCCAATACTGAAAGCTGAAATAGATAACTCCTAAAATTGAAACATGCTGAATTTTTTTGCATCAAAACTTTTAAAACATACAAACACTTCAGAAAATGCTCAACAAGATTAATTCATCAAAAAATAAAGCAGCAGACAATAGGATTTTGGTGGAGATAACAGAATACATCAGAAACTATTCTGTAATGAAGAGAAGACATTCCTAAATTACATTAGAACAATATCAAAACTCAAGTCAATGTCCATCTGTAAAAAAAGAATTGGTGTACATCTAATTTCAAACGTAGAATCTTTGAAAAATTTATCTACTTGTGTATTTTTTAAAACAAGTATCCTAGAATAGCAAGTCATTTCAAAATATTGGTGAGCCTATAGTAATGAAAACAACAACAACAAAAAATGAGAATATTCCTTTGCTGTGTAGAAGACCTTAAATGGCATTTTGTAGTCTTCTATCTTTGCCCATATTCTCTATTTGTATAACTTCTGACTAATTTCTAGGAATTTTAGATTTTACATTCAAACAAGGGAGACTGTAAACATCATTGCTTATTCACTTTCTGCCAGAAATGCATTCTGTGTGGCATTTCCATCACACAGATTATCTGCTGCTCTCACTGTTCAGTTACTGAAGAACTTGTTGGATCTGTCATACATTTTGGTAGATAAGAAATAGGCTATTTGCAACTTAAATACTCAGATTATTGTTATAGACGTTCCAAATTTATTGACTCTCTACTTAGACAGGCATGATAAAACATCAGTTGATGTAAATGGCCAAAAGAATAAGTTCTCTGCAATTGGCAACGATCTCCTGCATAGGCCATACCTTAGAAAACTTGCTTGTACTTGCAACATTGTCTTTTGTTTTTCTTATAAAATCCTTAATAGAATTAATTTTAATTATGTGCATCTCTGCACTGTGAAATTCCTTCAATATAAGAATTAAAGGTAAATCACACAGCTCTTGATTCCTGAAAGCAGCCTTTAAAATACTTCATCATACTTACCTATTCAATCCACATTAACGATGTATTAACTCCAGTCTTTATTATAGACTTAACATGGATGATTTTCATTTTTAAACAGAAAGGATTAGCAATAAAAGAATTACGAGAACTTTCTTAAATTTAATGTTGCAATTCCACTGAGTCTGATGGTTCTTCTAATGATCTTTTCATTAATGGTCAAATCATGTGCCCACAATAATGTGACCATCTTGCTGAGCACTTTGCAAAGTGCCATTTTAACCTGTGGTCACAAGGTGTTGGAACTTCAAAGAGCAATGCTGGCTTTCTTTCCAGTTTCATTGTAAAGCATGTAATGATTAATTCTTAGATTTATCTTTAAGATTCCAGAAATCCTAAAATACCTAAGATGCACAAATATCAATTTTATAGATTTTTAACCTTAGGTTTATGACAAAACATAACATCATTATGCTAACTTTGACAACACAATTACAGGATAGCAATTTGGAGTAAGTGTTCCTTTCTGCCCTTGAATGAAATGGAAGTCTCTTTGTGTTACATCCAATTTTCCCATGTTTATGAATTTTACTTAGGAAGCAAAATCAATCTATTTAATTTTCCATGACTTCATAGCCTAATTTTTCAGTAAACTCATTTAAGAATAAAATAATTTTCTCACTGCTAAGAAACCTCTTATCATTTCCAAATTTGGATTTAAATACCAATGCTGGTTGTGCTTTCATCAATACAGCATTGTTCTGAGGAGATGTAATTTCACACTACTTTCAAATGTAAATAATCTGAGATATGGAATTATGTACTTAGTAAGCTAAGAACTCATTCATTTTGCAGATAAAAAAATAACATTCAATTTTAATTATCTCTATCAAACTAAATTCCTTAACTCCAAACTACTTAAAGGTTACCTGATATCTCTCCACACTTGGAATCTAGCTCAGAAACAACTGCAAGTAACAGACTCTCAACTGCAGCTGAATGGTCAGCAAGAAACTTGAAAAGGATCTTTGCAGAAAAGCTTCAGTGCCACAGCCATCTTCATTTTAATGGGAGATTTGTGCATATGATGCAATAGCACTGACTAAAACACACACTGCTGATTTCGGTTGTTATGAAAAGTCTTGGGGTTGCCACGGAATGTGAGTAGTTTGGATAATATAGGCAGAAATTAATTAATCAAAGTAGAAATGATAAATCATTAGAAGCCAGAAAGCACTGCAGAAATTTTTTGTCCACGCTCAAATACAATCTCAGGACTGAATCATACAGAGCTGAGGACTGCAAACAGCTTTCTACAGTGACACATTTCAAGAAAACTTACAGAAAAGAAGAACCTGCAGGAAGAAACATTTAAAGTTACACTCTAATACTATCAATTTTTGGAACAAACGTTTAACGAGAAAACCCAAATTACCCTACTTTGCTGCAGGTAGCACAATTCTACATGAACTGCCCATCAGAAAAGTGATTACAAGAATAGAAAATTACCCAGACTATAGAAACAAAATGGCAACAGCAAGATCAGGAGACATGTAAGCCAAATCAAGAAAAATATTTAATTCCATTCAATTTTCAATCTAGACTTTATGTATTTGAATTAGTTTGCAGTACTATGTATGTATGTACTTTGTATGTATGTACCATGTATGTATGTTAGCTAAAAGTAACCCATTTCCTCCCATAAAAATGTAAGATGTGTACTGGAATATAAATCATTATCCATAAACAATAACAGAAGGAAGCTTACAGTTTTTACCATGAAAAGCACTTCTATCACCTACCTGTGCCTTTGTAGTACTTGGTACAGTTACCATATTCAATATCCTCCTTTTTAATATCAAACTGAGGCAGAGCAATTTTCTCTAACTGTACAGGATCTCCAGATTGCCAGATAAAGCGTAAGTCATCAGTTGTGTAACCAACTACAAGAAGAAAATTATTACTATTATTTAAAGTCCCATCTTAAGCAAAGTAAATTCAGCAATAAAATTTAGCATGTATGTACTTTTTTTTTTTATTTATTTCCTATTCAAAGAATTAGGAAAAAAAATGAGATAATCCACAACTGAATTTTTATGTAGTTCTATATTAAGATTTGCCAGGTAGGATATTATATTATTGGCAATATTACAATGATTAAGAGGTGTTTGTTACAGAAATCACTATCCAAACAAATAAAGCAGTGCTCTAGATTCCACAGCTTTAAAGTTTGCATAATCATTCATACTCCACTTCAGTAAAGCATGAAAAACATACTGAATTTCAGCTACACTCACAAGCCCAAGTAACTGCAACAGAAATTAATGCTGCACCTACTAATTTCCTGATTACCTAATTACTTGGCTTTTGTGTAAAACAACCCTTCTACTTAGTTGTTCAGATTAAAAGACCTGATTTATGAAATCACTGTGCTTTAGGAAATACATGACAAGAAATTCAAGTAGATATATGTAGTCCTATTGAAATCATGTCAGTACCTCAGCACCATCATAATCTCCTGAATATGGAGAGACCCCAGCATACATCTAAAACATGATTTATACAACAGCACTAGCATAACACAAGCATAACACAGTATTAAATAAATACACACTTATAGTCAATATAGATTTATGGATTATAGATTTTACATGCTGTTTTTCTGTTACTTTCTGTTTATTAAGAATTAACTTCACACAGAGATCAGAGAATCACAGAATGCTTTGGGTTGGAAGGGACCTTTCAGATCATCCAGTTCCAACCCCTCTGCCGCAGACAGGGATACCTCCCTCTAGACCAGGTTGCTCAAAGATAATGTGCTTTATATGGGAAAAAAGCTGGGGAAATATATAAAAAGATTGAGTTGGTAGGAAGCGTTTTGTAATTCTAAGCCTCAGAAACGTTTAAAGAACCGTTTTTGTTTTGGAGGATTTAAATAAACTGTTTTTATTGTTGAAAAATAGATGCCGTTCAAAAAGTTAAATCGTTCATTAGCCAACTTCTTTAAGGTCAACAACAACCTAATAAAAATCACACCTCAAAGCTCCATGCTAAAAGATAATATCAAAAAATGAGTTGTCTTAAAGATCAACTCATAAAATCAGTTTCACCTCTTAACAACATTTATCAAATCACAAAGCCGCCGAGAGCTTTTAGAATATAATTAATGGGCACTGAAAATCTTGTCCATTGGGAATGTGCTGAACTAGTGATCATAACCATAACCATACATACAGGGAACTGTTTAATAACAACTGGCTGCTTCATCTTGGAAACCTAACAACCAGAAAGACAACAATTTGAACTGAACATATTGAAATAAAGCTGCCAATGGATAACAGAGAAAGCAAGCTCAGTGTGGGAACTGGAGGGGACAGACTGGGAGCCATAGGAGTCAAAGGAATAAAAAGGTAGAAGAAAGTTCAGTTCACACTATCTTTCCAAAGGAGCAGAAAATGCATTTCTGCACCCTAATCTACATACATCAACTTAGCATGGAGAGAGACAGTAAGGTTGATCAGATTAAGTTACTGGCAACTTTTTATGAGTAGTTCTCCCTTGAAAAATTGTACTTTTTCAAACTTGCAGAGAAACCCAGACTGAGAAAGTTTGAGCCAACTTCCATTACTTTCACATTAACCACCAGTTTGTTTGGGTTTACCATACAAGTTTAATTCAGCTAATATATGCACAGTGGGCATACACTAAAACTCTAACACTATGGTCTTATTAGAATTGTAAGGGTAAATGCTGTCAATCAAAAACTAAATTGTATAGCTCTGATCATTATTACTACCTGGCCATCACCAGGCTGTCCTGTTCAGCTTTGTTTAACCTTGCTGTTTCCTTGCTTCTGTCTTTCCTTCCTTAATCTCAGCTTCCTCAGCAGATCTGGGGCAGTAACAACAGAATAAAGCTTCTGTATTGTAGCAGGAACAGGTTGGAGGAAGCACCCTTCCTTCCCTGCATCACATTCATCCTTAGTTGAAACAAAAGGCCAGGAAAGTCGGATCAACAAGGATGGGACTACTAGACTTTTGGAACAGATGCCCTTGTACTTGGGGTGCAGGGAAGAAGATGGGTTTCAGAAGCACTTTGGCTACAACTTCCAGCATGGCATGAAAGCCTTCACAGATGAGACCTGTCTGCCCCTTTGTGAGATCAAATAACCAGGTTACCAAAAAAGGACTAGTAGGGCAGATATGCCTGCCCACATCCACAACAAATCATGAAAACATTTTGAAAAGGTTGCATACTAAAAGCTCTCAAACGTTGGCATCAAGTAATTTTCTTTTCTTCCAGTACTTCAGGAGTTACAAATGACACGGTGCGTCATCAACGCAAGGGGATAAAATGGACCCTGACCATGTACAAAAAAGCACAGGTTGTGGAAGTTAAAACCTCCAGGGGAAACTGTGGATTCTTTTTTTCCAAATGATACATATTCCTGTTTTACTAAGCTTATAGCAGTTGTTTTTGTAATACTAAGCAGTTGTCACTGTGCTTAACAGCGAAAGCTTGAATCAGGGTGCATGGTGACACAACCATAAGAAACATTTTTCATGGGGAAATTTACATTGGTGGGAATCAGTGAATATTCATTCCAAGATTCATCCCAAAATGTGTTTTTAGGCAAAGATGAATTTACATACAGCTTTCCAATTGCATCTTGCAGCGCTGTGTATCCATAGGAAATAAGGTCAAGTCCAAAGGGCATGACAGAGTAATAGACAATCTAAAAATACAGAAATAGAATTTAAAGATAGGGTGAGCCATCATGTAGGAGTAGACTGCACTAAGAAAAAGGAAAATCCTAGGTATTTGACTTTCAGTTTCCAAAACAGTAGAAAAAAAAATAACAGGTTATAATAAATAGCACTTCAAAATTTGGGAATCTAATCAGAAACTGAAGTACCTCTAGTAGTTTAATAATGCAGTGTTAAATATACAGAATTCCACAAATTAGAGAACTACTAGTACATGGCAAAAGACATAATTTTTAGGAACAACCCAACCAAAGGTCCATACTGAAAAGAAATCTGTCTCCAGCAGTGGACAGTGGCAGACTGCTGAAGAAGAATATTAGACCAGACCAATGAGGAAACGACACTCTCCCAGATTTCCAGCAGCCTCCTTTAAGTTGTGCCTTCCTAAACCAGAAGTGAGTGATGCTTCCTTTATTTAAGACAGCTTGACAGAATTTTTTTCCTTCAAGAAGCTTCCTGTTGCTTTCTCGAATTTACTATGTAAACTTTATTCATACAAAGCATCCTGCAACAAGGAGAACACTATCCTTCACACACACTAATAGTCTCCTTTCATCTGCCCTGGCCTTATGATTATTCTACTGGAAAAGAAAGTGAATAATCAATGTCCATCTGCTCTTTATGTGCCATTCAAGATCCCTGAGACATCACCTCAACTATCAATATCAACTACCAAAAGTTCCTATTTGCCTACCTGTTCTAAATGGCTACAACCTGGAAAAATATGTACCTGAAAGAAGTTCCAACTGTTAAATTTTAATATTTAAAATCAAAATTGCTTTTGTAGCTGAAAGTGATTTTCTGTTTTGAAATATTAATTTCTACAGACTTCAAAAATTGCTGGATAAACAGCTGTAATATGAACAGGACCTTCAGAATGAGCCAAATGAAATGCTTACACTGTCTGATTCTACGATTCCTTTTCTGACCTCCATCTGCAAAAGTCTTGAGATTTAATTTTCTCATCCTGATTTAGAATGAGCAAAAACAAACAAACACGGACTCTCCTATCTTCTTTCTAACCACTTCCACTCTGCAAATAAAAACCTCATGTATTCATAATTTCAGAAGTTGTCCCCTCTTAATGGCAAAGTTACAGTGCTTTTGGGAAATAACTTTTTCCTGCATTTTAGTGGTACGTTTCAGTTTATGCAAAAAAAAAAAAAAATTACTGCTAGAAAGTGAACCTAATCTCTGCAAATCATTGCATCTATAGGCTGTAAATCTTCATTATATTCCTTTTAATTAAAAAATTTGGCTGTTTACAACGAATCGTTGCTTTCATGGCATAGAATACTATCACGATCATAAACAAAGCAAAAACACAAAGAAGTATGCATTCATTGCAATGAAATTAAATATTTAAGGAGGTCCTCTGAAAAATCTACATTGAGTAAAGCACAGATCTTAACTGGAATCATGTCCTAGTACTTTAACAAAATATTTATATTCACTTTTTAAATTTCAGCCTTTTTTTAAATCAGTAGGAAATAATCCTTGTTTGCACTAGTTAACATAGAAATTCAGGTGGTGAGAATTATGTTACTTTGCTGAAGGAATTACTCCAAATATCACAGAATCACAGGAGCTGGAAGGGACCTCGAGATCCACTGGTCCAACTCCTCTGCTAAAACATAATGGGGATGGTCCACATCCTTAACCATCTTTGTGGCCCTCTGCTGGACTCTCTCTAGAAGTTCCCAGTCTTTCTTCAAGTGTGGAACTTTGCTGAACAGATACAGCCTCATTAATGTTGAATAGAAAGGAAGAATCGCCTTCTTTTGACCTGCTGGCCAAGCTCTTTTTAGTGCACTCCAATTGGCCTTCTTGGCCACCAGGGCACAATACTGGCTTGTGGCCAACCTGCTGTCCACCAGAACACCCAGGTTTTTCTCTGCAGAGCTCCTTTCCAGCAGGTCAGCCCCTAACCTGCACTGATGCATGTGGTTGTTCCTCCCCAAGTATAGCACTCTGCATTTGCCCTTGTTGAACCCCATTAGGTTCTACTTCACCCAACTCTCAAGCCTGTCCAGGTCTTGGTGAATGACAGCACAACCTTCTTTCACTTCATTATGCTTCTAGAAATCTAGATAATTCTGTAAGTTTTAATGCTGTTACTAGTACTAGCCTACTTAATGTTACTTTAACATGATATACAAACATGTCAAATTTTAGTACTTCCTGTGCTATCAACCTATGTGCTTCGCAACATCTCCGGATTTATTTTCACACATTTCATTTTTGACAGCATTGTTTTAAAATTGCCATATATGTTTAAATTTTAATCAAAAACTGCATTATTAAGACTAACAGTACATCTATCTCCCATCAAGTCATGAATTGACCGAAGTCAGAAAGAGCATGAATTTATCAATAAAATACCTCATGCTGACTAGGACATCTCCATCCCGAAATATAAACAGAAGGATATTTTCTTGAGTGACGTCATGGAAGTTAGCATTTTTTTCATTTGCAAAGAACAAGTCTGGCTTCCAAAGACATTTAAACATTGTTGGGTCCACTGTCAGAGTGTCTGAACCCCTCCAGTCGTTGGGCAGTTTGAGTCTGGGGTCATTCCACTTCTGTCTTAGGAAGATGTTCACTCTGTAATCCTGATGGGAAGAATACATAAGAATTAGACCAGACAAAAGTCTAAACAAAAAACAATCATGGGGAAAGAATACCATAGTATCAGACTCACAGAAGAAAAGCAATTTATGCTTTGATTTTTCTATCACAAAGGTAGGCATGAATCACCATTCAAGTAGCATTAGTACGTGGTAATTTCAATGCAATTTACTAATAATAGGTAGAGTATATATCAGATTTAGATAAAAAAAACTTTTTGTTTTTTTAAAGGAAAGGAGCAGATTTTCCTCCCAGGATTCTTTCTGCATCCCCTCTGACAGCAGCCATGTTACATAGGCATAAAGAAAAGTAGGCAACAGCACAGAGGAAGCCATAGTTCAACTACACTGATTTACTGCAGCTGCTAACACAGCATCACTTCTACCAGCAAATCCTGGAAGTATAAACTCCTGTTTGTTATACAATTGGTTAAGTAGCATGCTGATGGCAATATAACACCTTATAAAAGCATTCTCCAGTTTGTTAAGTGGCATAGTGATGGCAATATGCCACACCATAAAAGCAGAAAACAGACCAGGAAGACAGCAGACTTTAAGCTGCAAACACAGAATACAGCCTTGGGACCTCTAATAGTGATTTGGGGCTATTTCAGTAGGAAAATTGATGACTGTACAACATAAGGCCTGAGGCAGCTTGTGTGAAAACAGGCACAGAACAGGCCACAAAAATTAAGAGTAAATCAAGACATTACATAGAAGAAACTTTCTTCCAAATTCAGCAGGAGTTTTAGTCAAGGATGGACAGTAGTAGAACCGTGCTCAATGAGAAGCAAATGTTGCCGTTGGGAATTGGAGTAGCACATGTCTCAGGGCAGAACGAAACCCACATGCATGCTGTTCTCAGTAAAGCTGTGTGCATCCAAAAGAAAAATCTGACCTACTATGTCAGTTAGGATTTTTCAGTTTTACATCTACATCTTTCTGCTTTTCAGATTTACATCTAAGCGAATGCTTCTTTTTTATGCAAACGTAAACCAGGCAGATCACATACACAGAAAGGAATAAAAGTATCATTAAAACAAAGTAAAAGACAAAAATAAAGTCAGATTCTATAATTAAGGTGAATCTATCTCTAGTCTTCCTTGCTGTATTTTATAGCATGGTTACTTCGTTGGTTTTTTTAAGTAATTATTTATTAGGCACAAAGCATCCTGAGATTATACCTGCTAGTGCTTTGCAATTATATAAAAAAAAGGCAGATATCTGTGAGTGATGGTTCATGACATATTCTTGATTTGTCAATGAACTCAACATAAAAAATTAAGAATGGAGTGTACAAGCTAGTGTCTTCTTGGGCATTTTTCTGTTGATATATTGTGAATTCTCTTCTGCAGTACTTGCTATAAGCTGTATATTTACAGTCCAAAGCAAGTGCCATGTTGAGATACTTATGTTAATTCTTGATTAAGACCTCATGCAGAGTAGTTTACTCTACTGGTTTCCCTTTGTTAACCCCCTGTGCTCACCTTCCCATATCCAGCCCAGGTATTTTTTTACTACAGCAGACTGTGTAATGTTTTTCCCCACTGCATTATAACAAAAACCAAAGCATCAAAATTAAACAGAAAGATCTCAGGCAACATCTATTAATATGTATAGTTCTGAGAGAACTGTTACTTTTTGACAGTCTGTTTCTGGAAGTAAAAAGAAAAATAGATGCAGTCAGATTTTTATTTGTTCAAAGACCTCTATTATTACGTCAAAGTAAAGAAGTAGCATAAAATAGTAGTCAATTCAAAGAGACTTAGAGTTGGAAGGCTTCCATAGAAAAGCTTCAGAGCATGAGGGAATTCAGGTCATCATCTCAGAATGTATTATATTGATACAATTCAAAATTTACTTGTTTGTTTCTGAAGTTCCCATTCCATATGGACTTCATGTCCAAGTGAAAGTATTTATTTTAAACCATACAAATCCTGTACATTGTTCAGACTTATAAGCATTACATAAAAATCAATTTTCTCATGAACAAGTGCATTATCTTTGTTTCAACAAAATCAAAAGTATTCTCACAGCCATAAGCAAATGATAAGCACTCTCCAACACTTGCCTTCAGTTTAGCCATTCAGGAGATGTTTAAATCACAGAAAATCCACTGTCAAAATAGGAATTGGTTGTAAGATCAGGTGGATACTACTTCACTCCCTTCCTTTTTCTATTACAAAGGAAGTCAAATAAACCAAACTATAAGATTAGTGGCAGTTTAAGATGTTGATTCTGTTCCCATTTCAGTCAGTGGAAGAGAATTCCCATTAGCCTAAAACAAGTAGGTTCAGACCTACACAAATGACTGGAAATTTCTCATAGAGCATTCACCTGGGGAGGATGGCAACCACATATTTAAGGCAGTATGAAGAATGTTTAATTAAGAGATGTCAGGAGACTTAACTTCTGTATCTATGGAAAATAATATGCACAAAGGTTTTATTTAGCAGAATACAAACTATTACATCACATGACAGAAGTACAGGCTATGATCTGGTACAAATCGAATTTAAGAGGACTGGGAACAGACTTTTTCCAAAATTGAGTAATGAATTTTCAGATTCAGTACTTGTACTGCAATTAGGTTCAATGTAGGCTTGAAAAAGTGGTCTGGATGAGTCACATGGTCTCCCTCCCATGAATTTTACAGATGTTTTTTGAATATTGCAGAATGGCCAATATTTTAAAGTAAAAGGGAGTCAAATAATAATTTAAAAGCCAGACACTAGGGGAAAAAAAAAAAAAAAGTCATTCATTACCATCAGGGCAACGAGAACAGGGACGGCAAAAAGAATCACTGAAGTGTTCTACAGGGCTTTGTTTTCCCATGAAACTCCAACAGAAGGCAAGCTGTTTTCAAGGGAGCCGAAAGGGGAGGACTTCTAGGAAATATTTCCAATGCAACCTACTAAAAACAGTGGGCACATGACCAGAAAAACTCCTCAGGCCAGAAGCTAGGCATAGCCAATACTTCTCTCTCTAAAAACTGGAGCACACAGTAGGTCGTGAAAGGCTTTTTCTACATGACCTACAATGATACAAAGAAAGCAAGCATAGTAACACTCTTTAAACAGAATAGTCGTAGAGTACTGTCTTTTAACAGATAAGCGAAGTAAAGAATTGCATTCATAGGATTAAAAGAAGAAAAGTGAAATAAGAGCATGAACATTAAAAAGACTTTTCTGTAAGGTATGAAATTAAAGGAGAAGAAGGAGGTGGACTTTGAGTGAGAAAAGAAAGATTACACTGCAAATACAAACCTTAAGAATGAATTGTCATTGTAGACAGAAGATCAGATCCTTAGTACAGCTAAAACATTATAGCCTTATGGATATTTATAAAAGAATGGATCTACCTCTAGAAATCCCTGACTTTAACAGTTTTGAAGTGCAACATAATCCCTGTATTACCCTATAAATCTGCACTCTAAAACAATCTCTGAAAAATTGGAAGAATTGCCATGGGGATCCCAGACAAGTACTCTGCAAAGCCAGAAGAAAACAAGTTACAGGAGTTCAGGTAAAGGGAGCTTACTTGAAAGTAGCAGTTCTGGTATGAGCCCTTCTCTATCTTAGCTGTAAAAGTTCTTACTCGCTCTGCAGTTGCTAGTTTTTGTTCTTTTTTTCCAGTTGCTCGATACATGTGGGAACATGAGGCAATTGTCTCTAGTACTCAGCAGTACAACACAAACTCTACTTTTGCTAGAAATGGAGCAATCGTTTGCCCTTCATTTTTTGCACAAGTTTGATTAGAACTGTATAGAATGGGCATAGGGTCAATGCTGTGTCTCCACCAATCTTCCTTCTAACCTGTCAACACATTTTTACAACAAAACCGTTTCTCTCCTAAAGCAAAGCAGACTCTACCTCAGCAGGCAGTCAATCACTCTACTTTTGTTGGTGAAGAGCAAACTGCATAGCTAAGAACGTAAACAGTTCTGGGACAATAAGGATAGAAAGCAAAAGTAATTGATTCTCACCAAAGGAGCCAAAGAGTGAATTTGACATTAAGACATCAAATTATTTCCCATGTCCTTGGCCAGTGGAAGTTCACTGACACTGATAAAGCAGTCTGAGATGCTACCAGACAACTCCTCATGCCCATAGGGGACAGGCTTGCAGAGTTCTGGTCCCACTAATGTATCTGCATGCCTTCCTTGCTCTCAGTCTAGCCACAGTTCTATTCCCTGTTTTAACTCAGAATGAATCATGTGCCTGTCTCAGCACCCACCTCTGTGTCCTGCTCCATCTCTGCTTTGATATATTGACTTTCATGTTAGGATCCTCTTTTTCAGTTTTCAGCTGAAACAGACTGTGCAACTTGTCCAAGCATGTAGTCTTTTGCAGAATGATTCATTCCCTTGATGTGTGAGATTCCCCATCAAACTCAGATGATGGAGAAACATGATTATTACACGAGATAAGGAAGGGAAATATGAAGTTCAGCCCTTGTGAACCAAGGCATCACAGTGACTGGCTGGACACAGAAATCTAAATAAAAGCATAAAATGAGGGTGGTTTCTGAAGCTCTAAAATATGTAGGAGAGAACGACTACCTTATGCAACATGCTAGTAAAATCTGTGAATGACTGGACAGGAATTCACAGGCAGGTCTATATGCATTGCTGTAGAGAGGATACTTTATTTTTTGGAGAGACGCACACGCCTTACGTTCATGTTCTGTTACTATTAGGATATGGCTAATTGTAAAAAAAGCCTCTGTAAAAGTCACTTTTTAAAGCATGTAATAAATTTCAAAAACTTGAAAGGGCCATCTGGCTTAATATACCTGCCATTTTAGATATTCATTTCACTCCTACTTTCCTGCCTGCTCCTTTAAACTGCAGTCCTCTTTCTGTTTTCAAGAAATAAATCTCAAAATATCTTCATCTTACATTCTTTGTTTTAATATCACTTCCTGCTAATACCATTAACTGACTTACTATCATTTTCAATCAAATCTAAATCCTTTATTCACTCCTAGCAATGAAAGGATGAAATGGTCAAGCTGCTTAAAAAAAAAAAAAGTTACTTCAGCCATTGCATCTGTTTAACCTTGAGCAACTCATTGAAATGTCATTAAAGGTAACACATGAGCTGGCTCTGAATTTTAAGCAGGTACTGGCTTGGATGTGCAACAAAAGGTGTTTTATTATTTATTAGCTGCATTATAGTTTATTATTTCTCTGCCATTGGGATGAGGAATGTTGCCTTAGCCACAGGAGTAGACAAGCAACCACATCTGAGGAACTGCCCCCATGCACTGGACACAGCAGAGCACTGCACCCATTTCTTCAGTGGATGGTGTGGCAGTGCCTTGGGACCCCAGAGCCTGAGTATATGCCCTGGCTGCAGCTTCTCACATACTGACAAAACAGACTGTAGTCCCCTTTGTTTTTTAAACAGAAAAACCTAGCCTGCCTCATAATACCTTCAATAATGACATGTGGTTTGTTTGTTTGTTTTTCCCCCAATATTCTTCACAGTATTTATTGGAAAAGTCATTGTAAAAAGATCTTCAAGTCCCAAAATATCGGACAGTGCTTTTCTAGAATGATTTTATTTTGAAATTGATTGTTTTTCGTATAATAGTAACAACAACAACAAAAAGTCAAAATTGCAAAGTGGATCATTTGAGGCCATTACTGACAGGCTGAGATACTTTGGACTGGAAAACCTTTTTTTTTTTAAAAAAAAAAAAAAAACTTCAGTCATCAGTCTATCTCCTCTCACACAGTAAATAAACAGCAAGGTCACCAATAGTCTACTGCTTTACTCCTTCTACTGCTTACTCCTCAGAAATCCACAGAACAGAGAACATAAATGCTTGAGATCTTTGCACGTATGTTCATTTTGCACTCATGTTCATTTTGCACTCATCTACCTTTCACCCACAACAGATCCTTAAAGTTATGACAACCTGTGACCAAAAAAAGAAAGAATTAAATAGATTCACAGATTTACAGCAAAAGGCACAGTCCAACACTAGTCCCATTACCTTACTTCTCAGTCTGTGCAGTCAAAACAATCATTTACAGTTTACGTTTCGTAATCCTCAGCCTGAATTTTTATTGAGTAAGAAAATCTGCTTGTGTGCTGCATTCAGTTCATTTCAGTCTTACCATAGTTGTCTCCTGAATTGACCCAAAGCTGTTAATGAAGATATTGACCGCCACATCGACTGGAATTCCTTTAAAAAGAAAAGATTTCTAGTCATTTGCACAACCCAGCAAAGGTACATTATCCTTCCTTTTAGTGGTATCACAATGTGAAATATTTTTTGTAACTTTGTATTTTCAAATTAATATCTATTTTTTTTTCAAAAGCTACAGTATAATCTGTTTGCACTGAAACCATGAGAATCATTTTCATAAGAAAACAGAAAAAAAAAATCCTCATTCCAGAGCACCAAGCTTAAAGCATTTCACTGACCATAAATCAATGAGTCATTGCCAAATTCCATGATTTTCTGCTATCACGGAACGCACCATCCACTTTATTTTTACATGCAATGCAGTTCACATCTCTAGCAGTGGACACATTCAACTGCCAAAGACATAACAAAGATCTATCATCCCAAATAACTGTTTCTGATTTATGATGACACATTTACTTACACTGTAAGAGGATACTTCTTTGTGCAAGTCAAGTGTATAACTGTAGCAGTGTACACACAGGGGGATAAAAACTGTTCCATGCAGCTTTCACAGCCACCTCGCACAAGAGGGAGAGAAGCAGAAGGCTGCTCCATTTTACAACAATTACCAATCTGGCAAGAAAAATTTTGAGAAGCCAGCAGCTGTGAAGATATCAAGATGGACTGGATTTTTGTCTCTTTTCCACAGCCAGGATTACTGTAGCTGAAAAGGGCTGGTGTGACAGCTGCTACATCTGCCCTCTGTCACCCTGCAGGAATGGATAGGCAGCCATGTATCTGGTGTTAACAGAGGGCTATCATGAAGTGGGGGGTAGTGGCCTGATGGTTGTGAGAATCATGGTCCACTAGTTTTATTTAGCACCTGTATGTTGAGAGTGTCAGTGCACACACTGGATACAAGCATCTGTTGTCACACTGCTTAGCTTGGTGGAATTCTTTCTATTTTCAGAAGTAAAAAAAGTTGTATAGGACTATCTGGACAGAGAGAACAACTATATTATAAAGCAACGTCATATTTAATAGCTTGCTCACCTACGTACAGTATTCCTGAGTATGTATATATAAGATGTAAATTCAAACTGCAAACCCACTGCACCACTGGTAGCCAGGAATCCCGACCAGATTTGAATAGGAACTACAGCCCCAGGAAGCCAGTCAAGTGTGAGGAACATTTTAACACGGGCACGTCACTTGTCAGAAAGTGTTCTTTCTTCCCCACTTCTCTGTAAGCTAACATTAAATGCCCTCTCTTTTTCTTCAGACTCAATTCTTACCAGAGAGCCATCAGGGATATCAGAAATATAAATCAATCTGCAATATGTTCTACCACTGGCTACAAGCCTGTTGTGCTGACATTTATTTTTTGTGACAAAATTCAGCACTGAAAACAAATAAATACGACTCCACAGAGAATAAGAAAGAAGCAGGTAACCTGCTGAGAATTGAGTTTAATGCAGTTATAAAGCTTCAGACAGAATCTGAAATCTGAAACTGGTCTCTTCAAAAGCACAATAAAGATTATAGATTTCCAAAGGTCTCATGCTATTGCTACATTACAGTAACTCCTAACCTAAATATAATTAAGCTGTACAAAGAACCGATTTATATAAACTTCAATGTGTGTAATATAATAAAATTGCTGTCTTTTTTCTATCAGGAAAATAACCTAATTCCTGGAAAGTACAATTTGCAGCTGTATGGTTACTAGGTTTTGCAGAGTATATGTATTTCAGCCTTTTCTGTATATGAAAGGAAATCACATTTGCCTACATGGAACATTCCTACAACACTTGCCTACAACAACGTATCCCAGAATCACACGTGCATAAACTCATCATCTATTTGAAATCCCAAACCTCGTAAGCAGTATTATTAACACATCTTCCAAACTGAATTTTGCATGATTTCCAAACAACGAAACTGCTGGTCTCTCAAAATTTTATCTTAAAGGACCCCTATGGAGAAGGTAAGTGGTTTAAAATGCTGTAAAGCGAGGATACTGCTAAAGCCTGATTAAAATGGAGCAATAAAGACATACTCAAAAACGCAATTTACAAAAATCTAACTCAACTGAAAAAATCTGTTAGAAAAATTTAATAATAATAATAAAGCATCAGATAGTATTATCTTGAAATCCCTACATATTTCAGCTTTAAAAAAAACTGTAAATACCTCCTACAGTTACAGCTTGTAGTAAAATCTTCATCTCAGAAATACAGTTGTGAATATCATTTCTATATAAACTTTCTGTGCATAGAAAAAAGTTAAATTACAAGGATCAAATAAAAAGGCAGAAATATCTGACAAACCTTTGAAATTAGGTCTTATCCTGGGGTCATAGCTGAGTAATAGCCTATTCAAGATATTGCTGGTAGAATTAGCAGGTACTCTTGCAAGGTCTTCAGCTGATTGCTGGCTGTAAAAAGAAGTGCATTCATTACCACTAAAACAGAAGCAACTGTGAGGTTAAGGCTAACTCATTTTCAATTTTGCCAGCTCACAAGCAAAGCAGTTTCATTCCATGCTTTTTTTGTGATGTTTTAGTACTTTTCAAGAAGCTGTAACAAACATGACAGCTCTCTAAAATACACTAACTGTAAACTTAAGAAGGACATCATTACATATACTGTAAATAAGTAAGAATTTCACTAACTGCTCCCTTACCTCTGAACATGTATCCAGAAGGACGTGATAACTTCATCAGAAGAAAACAGCCACCTGAACTATTTATAGTGGCTGTCAGATTAGGAACACAAGTAAACTGACAGGCACTTCTTAGGTGCCAAACTACACAGAGGCTTTGGCAGCTGCCTGCTTTCAGATGCCAGTGCCAGCGAGCCCCACCAGAGCTCAGACATTGCAGAACTGGCAAGCACTGATAAAGCTTTGCTGTGGAAAGCAAGGCTTTGCACGCTGGTTGTTTTTCAGAGCAAAATATCTTAAATATCTTCGTTTACCTTGCTGTTATTGTGTTGGGTGTTAAATTAAAACCATCACTGAAATTAAAAAGGACTTGTGATGGGTAAATGCAGCTACAAGAGGGACTCAAAAATGAGTGGAATAAAAAGTAAGATGCACCAGACCCCATCCCACCAATAACAGGCTGCTAATGCCCTGTAGGTGAATTTTTATGCTGTCTGTAGAATATGTTCAGTAGCAATTGCAAGTTTTGAACTCTTATAATCAGTATTCCAACCATTTTTTGAGTACTTTCCTGACTCTCTGTCATTAGAATAACCAACACGCCACATAAAAATGCCACTAGTATGTCCTTACTGTATGTACAATAACCCTCTGAGAATTTAATAGCAATTAAATAACAGCAGGGTTTCTAACCTCTTCAAATAATTGATAAATTTACCTTCAAGTAATTTTCCTTGAGTTGTGTTTATGGCTTTTCATATTTGGCTTGAATTTGGATCATCAAGTATGTAAAAGAACTGATTTATTTCTGTCCCTTTACAGTTGTTGCTCAGCCTTCAGTGATGGCCTTTACCAATGAAGTGGTTGTGAGAGAAATACCATGAACCAGCTTTGTATGCTTTCCTTGCAGCTGCCACTAACTGGACAACATGGCAAAATAAAGCTAATTGTTAATTTTATTTTCAATTTTGTAACATGAAGATTGAAAAGAATATTAATGTAACTGGAAAAAAGGTAGGCAAGCACTTCAGACACTCTATCTGATGCAGAAAGATTCATGGCTTTGCTTCCTTGCAAGTTACACATCTTAACACGTAACACACCTACATCAGATGCTTACTGACATTGTATTTATAAAGTGCAAGCCATAGAGTTTGTTTCTAAATCATATATGCCCAGTATTTGTGACATATCAAACCAAAACAAATAGCTAAAGGACAGACTTATACCCCAATCTGTTTTATATTTCTGTAATGTATAATTCAAAGAAGTTCATTAAATAGTAATGATGGCAATAGTCATTAAATAAAGATGATCTGAACCATGTGGAACAATATGTACACATAAATTAAATACAGATGCTTGTAAAACGCAAAGAGGAAATGAGAAAAAAAAGCTTGAGAAATAAAACGAGCGAGCATCAAACAGCAAAAGCAAGCTAAATACAGCTGATAGTCTGACAGGTTTATTTGTCTCTTCAATTAAGAGGAATAAAGCTGCAATTTTGTAAGATCTGAAACTCACTGCAGAAGCATATTAATACAGGGTTCTGCTCAGGTTGTTTGCGAATTAGGCCAAGGTTGCCTCCTGCACAGAGCAGCCAGTGATGTGATGAAGACAGGGTGGCAGCACTGCTGTCTGGTAAGGACTACCGTGGTCACATTTGCTGCAAGTCTTTCTGTTTTGAAGTTAAGTGTCACGTGCACACATTTTTTTCTCGTTTATATAAGAACCAAGTGACACAAGAGCATCAGCTGCTTTGAGTTAGGGAAAGAAAGAAGCCCACAGTCAGTCATCACTGTTTTTTTAAAGGTGACTTTGAACGAAGCGGCTAGAATAGCCACTGGAAAAAAGCTCTGCAGAGCTCAGCCATACTTTCACTGCGATCTTTCACAGTATGCTGTCATTGAACTGCTCACTGAGCAGCATTCCTGCTACCAAATATTTTCAGAAAGACTGGATTTCCTTCAACAAGCCTTGCTGATGAAACATACCTGGATTTCACCTGTAAATCAATAACACAGAGGTGTAGCTTTTGGCAAACTCAAATGCAATGTCAATTCCAGAGCGACAGATTAGCTGAATGACTTTATTAGCCACAGCAGGATGATTAGGCACACAGAGCAACTGGCCAGGACAATTCAAGTCACTGAGATCCCAGCTAAAAACACTGCCACCCCTGCTCAACTGGCCATTCAGGAATTCATTGCAAAGGTGTAGACTACACTAGAAAGAAAGAATTTGAGCTGAAATCTTCCTTCCCCAAAGAAGCAACACTACCATTTTCTAAAGTCTGATTCCCACACAATACCGCTCACACTAAATGAAATGTTACCTACCATCTCTTCTTATCCAACCTAGAATTTTCATGTGAAAACCTCCTAACAAGCCAAAGGTTCCCCCTAAATTTCCACCAGTTACAACACATTTTTAATACGTTTGCATGCAGAGCTGCTGAGAAACATAAGGACATGGAAATGTAGCAACATTTTTCAAAGTAATTTATCAGTTCTAGTCAAGATGTAGCGAATACCAAGCAAAGGCTAATGCAACTGAAGTCTCACTGTGGCTGAAAGGGAAATTTAAAAGAAAGCAATAGAAAGCTAGAAATGACTTATTGAGAATTTTGCCTAAACAACAATTTTGAACAACAATAAAAAAAATCCCACAAAATGTCCTCTCTCTTTCTGCAGGACATAAGAAAGCAAACAGAGTTCTCACTCTACAAACAATATCTCTAAAATCCAGAAAGAAAACTGTGAGTCTGTCAGCATGAAACTTCTGTGGGCTATGACTGGCCTCTCTCCAGTTTGCTTTTGCTATCACTGATGAATAAAAGAATGACTGTAAATACTGTTCTGCAGGGGATACACAGCGAGGTGCCCATCTCCTCTTCCTTCCACTGCAGCTGTACATATTTTCTTGCTGCCTTTGATGAATATGATGAATATTTTAAATTGATACAATAGATGATTATCTTCATAATTCATTAATCAACATCCAGAAGTTCAGACGAGTAGATATGCATGGCAAAAACAAATCATACTCCTGGTTTGAAATTTATATAACTTTGTTACATTTGTGCCAAGCAAATATGTCAGAAGACATTACATCTCTCTCTGTTGGGTTATTATGACATCTACTCCTAGAACTCACTGAACTTACAAGGAGTCCCTATTGCAGGCAGAGCCCCGTGAGGATGACTGAAGAAAGCAACGCCAACAATATTTATTCTACACAAATGGGAAGGGGAACCTCTGTCATTGTTTTCATTCACATATTGCTCTGACCCCTGTTCTTAAGGTCCCATTACCACTTTAGGAGAAATGAACACAGTTTTTACTTGTCTCGTCACAATCAGGGAAAAAAAATAAGCACGTGTCAGAGGGAAGCCAATTCACAAACCATCTTACAATGCACCACAGACCAAAGAGTCAAACCGCACGATTTTTCCATTGTCAGCATTTACTTAGAGCTCATAATCTGGATAAGCTGATGTCAAGCTTTGCCTTTGCATAGATTGCTGTATGACAGAGAAAAATATATATTCCAACTACTGTTATCTACCACAGAAATTTCCAATGTAACACTGAAACAACAGATTTCATACTGCTAATCTAATTTATGTGATGGAAACTGTCATTTTAGTCACATAATGTGGCAGTAGATATCTGAAAATGATAAAAACAAGTTCCGGGAAACACAACCATCTGTCATCTGGTCATATATACTGTATGTACTACTTCCCTGATACAAACTATCACTGTTCTGCTTTGCAGGTGTTACATTTTCTAAGCCTAGTAACAAAGCATAAAAACAGGCAAATGCAAACCAAATAAACACTGTATAATTCCTCTGAATGATCTCTATGATCTCTAGCGTGCTTAACAGTTAAATTTTCAAACTGTACAGCCTGGCTTCTCCACCACGAGAGAGAAAAATTGCAATCCCTTCAATGCAAAGTCAAACTACTTGAATTTTATCAAAACTACGAATCTCAGACTAACAGTTCACAAATGCTCACAAACGCAGTTGACAGCTAAGCTTTTAAGATCAGATGTGCAGCTCCAGTCCTTGAATCTGGAGGTAATCCAGTACAGTGAACAAAACCGTCAATCCTGCTGGGGCACCCTGAATTATGGTCTGAAATAGTTCCTTTTGATCCGCTATGGAAAGACCACAAACTCCCAACATGGGCATGTAAGCAAGCTTCGTGTAGCTGGGCTTGTGAATAGCTCAGTTAGTGCCACTTCTTTGGTTCTTGCCTATCAGAAGCCCCTATATTTAGCTTGGGTTTACATTCAGCACTACTCCATGTTGAGGAGCTTTTACCCAGCACTCTGAGCTGCCTTGTTTTTCCCTGAAGCATTATCAGCAGCCAGAAGTTCAAGCAGAACTACGGATATTTGTCCACACCTGTCCCCACGTCCCAATCTCTTTTTCTAGATGTGTGAACACCAAGAAGAGCAATGCACACATCCTGAAAGGAGCACAGTCTTGGTTAGAAAGCACAAATGGAGAGACATTGGAGATAATCTGCCTTTCAGAGATCTACATGGTGGTAATGAGAACGGAATGCAGTCCTATGGTTTTCCTCACCCTTAGTTATAGGGCAGTTTCATGAGCAGACCAGAGAGCATTCTCAGTCTGCAGGCTCTTTCCCTATGAAGGACAGGGCTCAAGCCTGTAACTTTTCTGCACCATTGCATTGCCTCATCACTAGAACGGAGTGAGAATTTCTCACCAGGGAGGGAGGATTACTGAAAGAGATTCAGTCTACCACAGTTAATTACTGTTTTACAAGAGAACTTCGGTTTTGCTTATACAGCCTTATCTTTTACTCCCCAGCACACTTATCCATTCTGAATAACAAATTCCCAGACCTCCTGGAATGTGGCCCTGTCTGTCTGGGATCATGGCTTACTATGAGGGCTACATGCTACAGGATGATTAAACCACTGACCAATTGCAGTTACCACAGGGCAGAAGAATTTTTACAGGAACCAGAAATGGGCTCTGCAATGCCTTTATTTTCAGAGTGACTGAAATGGAACTGTCCCCACAAATAAATTCAGGCTGCTCTTTCAACTCCATTCCATCTTCTCCCACAAACTGCATCAATTCTCCCATCACATCTACAAATTAAACTGCTCGCAGACTATCATTAGCGTCTTCTAGAAGATGGGAGGGAATGGTGACAGAGATGATTCCACTTTTCACCATTGGAGGGATGATCAGACGCTACTGACAGAGAGACCACGTAGACCCAAGCACTTGGTCAGAACAAAATTCCACGTTCATGGGACAGTGGAGAGGATCCAAGGTAGAATACTTTGACTGACTTCAGCGTTTATGGAAAGAGCTTGTCAGAAGCTGCCAGTTAACCAAGAGAAATGTACAGAGTAGTCTTTCATACAAATCTATGCTTTAAACACATACAAAGCTTTTTTTCCCCCTCAGTCCTACCATCTTGTTTGTTTGTTTTTAAATGAGCTGTTTATTGAACCTTGGCATTTGTGACTTTTATAAGCTTCTACCCTGGCTGATGGCACAAACCATGTTTTCTAGACGGCTTTGAGGGCCATTTCACAGCTTTTGAAGTAAAGGATATGCTTTACTGAATACAACCTAAAACACAATTTGTATTCCTGTTCTGTGGGTAGAAAGTCTCTACGGGTACCGTGCATTTAATCAACCTATGTGTATATAAACCTTCGTGTGGGAAAATGCATATAGGTGGGAAGGGACGCTACATAAAAACACAGTCTTGAGATCAAGGGGAAAGAATGAGATTCAGAGACCAAGGCAATACTCTGACTGTTAGACTCTCTGGAGGACCATCAGCAACTAAAAGTGTGCAGGTGAACAGCTGAGTCGCACTAAAACCGTAATTAACAGGGATAGCTGTGACTGTGAGCACGCTGCTAACTGATTTTGTTAACTGCTTTTTGGACACATACCTCTATGCCTTCTGCAACCAAACTTCCCTCTGCTTATAATTTAATTTGTGTAGAGATTGTGGCACACTCTCACAGAGTCATAGTACAATTGCCCCTTCCCTATGCTTTTCTGGACTTTAAAGCTGGAACACTCTTTCACTGTCACCTGCAATGCCACTTCATGGCTTGTATTTTCCATTCTGAAGAGACCCTGTAGACAAACAACAACTTGAAGAAATGCAGCAATGCGGAGTAGCCTCCAAATGGGAAATAACAGAGGAAATACAGCTGGTGGACAGCCTATGAGCAAGAAATAGATCGAGTGTCTGAATCCACCTGTGCCTAATACCAAGTCAGCTGTATTCAGTACAGTGAATTTCAAAATAAGCTCTGTAACCTAATCTACAGAATTCTTAAAGGATTTTCTTCAAGAGCTAGACCTGTTTCTTTTTTTTTTTTTTTTTTTTTTTTTAAATAATGTTTTCCATGGAGAGCTAAGGCTAGACTTTTGTTTCATCAAGGCTCCATATTATATTCCACTATGCATCTGCAGTAACGAGCTTCCTAGATTTATGTGAAAAGCTCCCTGTTGTGAACTTTTAGGTCCAACATATCAATTTGTTAGTTAATCCACAAACATCTGAGAATCAGACAAGCATAATTACTCTCTGTTCCATTTGAAAAGCCTGAGGTAAGAAAAAGTGATCAAAACTTTGATGTGGTATCTTATATCTGTCTGAGGAAGCACTAGATTAAAATAAAAACAAGTGATTAAGCATCAGCTTCATGAAACCTCTCTAAAGCAAAAGCTGGGGAAAAAAAACAGTTCCAGAAAGAAATAAAAATGACTCTTTGAACCACTGTCACACACTGTACAGAGAAATATGGCATTTATCATAGAATCACAGAACTATAAACAATCACAAGTGTTTGCTCTCAGATACAAAACAGTATTTTCCTAAAAGCAAATATCTGTTTATGAGACAACAATGAACTTTTTATGGGATTTCTGATCAACTTGTTTTCAGCTTATTTTAATAGTTAATTTCATGCCAGAGGTGCACATTCAACTACAGACTCATGTGCTGGATATGAGTTCAAGTAAAAGCTCAGGTGTGCTCATTGCTTATATAAACACGCTAAACTCCAAAACCTAAACCAGCCCCAACAACAGCCATTTCTGAACATCAAACCACAGAACTCAAGCAGTATTATCAGACAAATATTTCCTTGAAAAATTATCTGCATGTATAGTTGAATTTCATAACTGTAAAGTTTGTTGCTTATATAATTACTAGTGGTTTTTAAATTCTACCTCCTCAGGAAAATAGTTTTTTGCATGTTGAAAATAGACAAGAGGCTTTTTTTTTTAAATACAAGAAAAGCTTTAAATTGTATTGCACTAGTAATCAACATAAATTAAAGGCAGATTAATATTTTTAACTTAAAATTTCCTTAGGAATTTGCACCACTCAATCACACAAGTGATGCAACATGCTTTACTAGGGAACTTTTGATCCAACCATTTTCTCTATTTTCGGTCTCACCACTGAATTCCCACTCCACTACTGCATCAGATTTTGGTTTGTTTCTGAGGAGACTTCTCCCTTTCTTTGTCCACAGGAAAAAAGCATTAAGAATAAGCCATCTCTTTTACAATTCACACTGTCACCAACTACAGGCTTTGTGAAATGTTATTAGAACACGCCAGTGGCTGTAAGTTTGTCATCAACAGCCTGAGTTAGGAGAGGACAGAGCTCACCTGGACTGTTCACTCACTCACCTAAGGGTTCTGCTGCCAGTCACAGAGCCAGCAATCCTGCAGTTCCACTACCACAACTGACTGTGTCTCAAGCTGTGAACTTCAGCCAAGTGAGACACCAACAACTTGTTTGTTACTCACTACTAAGGCAATTAATTCTAACAAGCAGCACTCTACATGTGGATACATCAATCAAACATGGGAGCCTGCTGGGATTATCAGAGAAAGCTTTCACTGTCACAGTGTAAAAACACCGCCTAAAAAATTAGAGCATTTATTCACCTCAACTAGTGGTGACAAATGATGTCACATTTGTACATTTCCAAATTAACTGGTATCAAGAACAGAGTAACAGGAAATATTGTGCTTCAGAACTGTAATTAAGATCAAGTTAAGAGTAGAGAGAAACGCTGGCTGCTTTCACAAGACCATAGCAGGTCTGGATTCTGCTCCCAGCCATGCAACTCACTATCCAGTGACTTCAGTGCTCATGCCTGTCTGGGGAACCATGACATTTCTCCCACTGCCAGAAATCCTTACATTAACTCAAGCAGAATGCTCTGCACAGAACTCAGCTATTCAAAGGAAACAGAATGGATGTGGGTCATTTCAAATGAGTCGTGTCACATTTCAGACCTGTATCGTAATGTTTTCAAATCCAAAGACACATTTCATCTTTAGGGTTGATAGAATAAGAAAATAAGAACGCACACATGTAGAAATTTTCTAAAAAATTGCCTTTACAGATCAACGTCAATATCAGCATTTAAAAAGAATGGGAACTTTAAAAGTACCCTTCAAACACTGCCTCATAATCGTTATTCTATTTTTTTTCTTTTCCTTGCAATGTCTGTTACTGCTAGATAGCCAGTTTCATCTTCTAGTTTTCTTTCACAGTCACAGTTAAAAGGTGCTTAGACTTGCCAGAGTCACTTTAGTACTTAAGGCTCAGTGCTCTTCACACATGTTGGAAACTCATAAAGCTGCACCTATATTTCACATTTACACCACACCAATAAAAAGATGACCAACACTGGCCATGAAAATGAGCAAAAAAGGCCCCCTAAAAATAAATGCATGCATCATCTTACGTATAGTCAAAGAATATTAGGATGTTATAATCACAAAATAAACAAGAGAGTTAGGCAAAGCAGACTATGATAACAAAAGAGAATAAATGGTAGGCTTACTCTTATCCTGGGCTCACTCACAAAACACCAGCAGAGCAGATCTCCAGAAGAGATCCTTCCCCACTGGTAGCCAGCTCTTCAATAGGTCTAGGAGGGGTGCAGCCATGCAGCACAGGTGAATTGCCTTCACCTGTGCTCCTCTGGCTGACTCATGGCTCACCTCAGGTGATCAGTCAGAGGTTCAGGCCATGACCCAGTAGTTCCCATACATCTTATCAAGCAACATAAAACACAGTAGACATTAGAAAGTGAATAAGTTTATTCATTTTAGCGTGAAATGAATAAATTTATTTGCCCATAAGTAGCAAGACACAGGGTTGGAATCCCCCACAGACATTTCAAATCATTGTTAAGAATCTGTTTACTACTGCTTAGGCTTTTCATTAAAATAAATTACCTGCTGTAGAAGAAACAAATTCATTGATAGAACTCAGCGATGTCACCGGCCAAACCCTCATCTTCTCATTCCTACTCCCCTTAACTAATCTCTCAACAGACACCACCATTTTCCGTGTCAACTGCCATTTCATTTTCAGCATTAAAATATACCACAATTCTGATAAAGCAAGAATATAAAGGAAACATGGAACATACGATGGACAGAGGTATTGCTTCTTTTTTCCCTTTCCTTTCTTTGAAGACTTCTCTTTGGAATAGACTTCTTCCACCCATAAGGAGAATGAGACAAAGAAGAAAACCGCTAGCAGGAACTTCATCTTGAAGATTAGAGTTCAGAGAAACGTTTGGTCTATGGCAAAAGAAAATAAATAGGTTTATGTAAGTAAGGTTATATAGGGCAAATGAGAACACAAGTACAGAAGGTAAGCAAGTATTTCATTAAAAATATCTATCTATATAGGGGTGACAGAGTGGAACAGGTTGCCCAAGGAGGTTGTGGATGCCCCATCCCTAGAGGCATTCGAGGCCAGGCTGGATGTGGCTCTGGGCAGCCTGGCCTGGTGGCTGATGACCCTGTACATAGCAGGGGAATTGAAACTAGATGATTGTCCTTTTCAACCCAGGTCATTCTATGATTCTATATTTCATCTTAGCTGTCATGGGAGAGAGTCTGCTGAGATGTGAATCTGATATTGAACTAATTTAGGTAATTCTCTGAGCATCAGATAGTTTCCTAAAGTTAAAAGAATCACAGCCAGAAACAGATTTAAGTGCAAGATAGCTTCAGTGTATTTAAAGCATAAACGAGACGACCTTCAAAGGGTACCCAACTCAAAATCCTCAGAAACCTGGTAGGAGAATTCATCTCCAAAAATACCACGTATTAATTGCATTAAACATGGCCAAATGTGACCAACCAGTCATTTACCAAGAGAACTGAGAGCACTAGGCACACATAAAAAAACTAACAGTTTCAATAGATCAGAAAGGGCCACGCTTTCGATCTCACAGATGGAAATGTAAACATCAGCGACTATTTTGCAAGGACTCCAGACACAGAGTCAGCACTAAACGGGAAGCGTAAATGCGCCTCCAGCACAACGCAGAGGGTTCCACGTTATCCCACCGCGTTCCATTCGACGCGGGGTCGGGCGGGCCCACCTGCCCAGGGCCGCAGCCACTCGGCACCCCGGGTGTGTGCTATTTTCCATTCCTTGGCTCCTTCTAACGCCACCTCCTCAGGCCGGAGACCTCACGGATCCCTCAGCACCAGCTGCGCTTCCCACTTATTCAGTTACCCGTAACGCCGCCTCTCCCTCACCTTCCGGAGGGTCATTTCCATCCCCTCGCAAAGCCACTCGGAGCACCGACGGAGGGGCTCCGCCGTCCGCAACCGAGCCCGACGCCCCCCCTCTGCTCGGCCCGGCCTCGGGCAGCCCCCACCCCCGGCCACCCGCCCGGCCCCGCCGCTGTCGGGCGCCGGCCGAGGTGCTGACAGGGCCGCCGCGCCGCCCCACCCGCGGAGCCTCCACCGGCAGGGCCCACGCGGCCGCAGCCCCGCGCTCACCGCCACGCACGATCGCGTCCGGGCCGGAGCCGCCGCCGGTACTCCGCGCTCAGAGCCGGCGGCAGTCGGAGAGCCGGCGGCGTGGCATGGCGAGGAGCGGAAGAGCGGCTCCGGCCAGCGAGCCCTACCTCCGGCGGTGCTCCGCGGCCAGTGAGCATGTGCGGAGCGACTGCGCGGCGGCCTCGCAGTGAGCATGTCCCGCCGTCCGCACATGGGCACTGCGCGGCAGGGCTCGGGAGGGAGGGGAAGGGGCTGGTGAGCTATTGCCTCTGGCTGATCGTGCTCTGCTGCTGCACGGGATGGGCAGTAGAGGGACGGTGATAATGCAGAGGGGCACGGAATCGCAGAACGGCTTGGGTTGGAAGAGACCTCAAAGCCCACCCAGTCCCAGCCCCTATGTGGGCAGAGCTGCTCCCCACCAGCTCAGGCTGCCTGGGGTTTCGTCCATCCTGGCCTTGAGTGCCTCCAGGGATGGAGCACCTACAGCTTCTGTGGGCAGCTGTGCCAGGGCCTCACCTCTGCGTGAAAGCTTTCCTCCTAAAATGTAACCTGAATCTCCGCTCTTTTAGCTTAAAACCATTCCCTTTTTTTCCCCTATCACTGTCTGCCCATGTTTATCCTTGCTCACTTTGTGTTCTCTGAAGCAGGAGCTGTGCTTATGCTTCGTGCTTGTATTACAGACAGGCCTTTGGCCCGAATTATCAAGCAGGCAGCGACTGCTGCACAGTCAAGTAGCCCTAGGTCATCAAATGTCCACCTCACACTGTAGTTCATAGGCATCGTCTCCCATCTGTCTCATATTCCTTTTAGCAACCAAGCCAGATAAAACTTCCTATGTCTTCCAGTTTGCTTTCCATCACTCAGTATGCACTGCCAGAGCTCCTGTCCGTGCTATAATGAAAGAACAGCACAACCTGAAAGCATTACAAAAGCATTTCTATTTTTCTGAACATGTGCAGTGATTGATAAATACCTCCGCACGTGCTTTCTGTAATGTCCTGTGAGCCACACCATACTTCTCTGAAGCCTCACTTGACATTGGAGTATAAGAACAAAAAGTGGAAACAATCACAAGCCTTGCAAATGGAAAAAAAAGTGGGCGAATGACCTGATCCGTGTGCCATGCCAGGCACTGAGCAGTGTGTAGGTTTGGTAATACCCACATGCTGGGTTCCCTCAGCTTCACTTTTCCAGGGAGTCCTACAATCACAGAACATTCTGAGCAGGAAGGGAACCACAAATACCACCCAAAATCCAAACCCAATGTCTGAGAGCAGTATCCAAATGCCCCTTGAACTCCAGCAGCTTGTGGCCATGCCCTCTGCTCTCTGCCAAAGAGCCTTTACCTAGCCACCCCCAACCATCCCTTGATGCAGCTCCAGGCCATTCCCTCAGGCCCTGCTGCTGTCACAGAGAGCAGAGTTTGGAGCTGCACCATGAGGCCTCCTCTCAGCCCTCTATGCTCTGGACTGAACAAATCAATGGGACCTCAGCCATTCCTCATACACCTTGCTCTCCAGACTCTTCACCATCTTTGTTGTCCTTTGGATGCTCTGTAATATTTTTAAGTCCTTCTTATGTTGCAGCAACCAAACCTACATGCAGTGCTTGAGGTGGGGCCAAAGAGCAGAAGGGATAATCTCATCCTTTGCCCGATGGCAGTGCTGGGTCTGATGCACCCCAGGGTATGGTTGGCACTTCTGGCTGCAAGGACACACTGCTGACTTAAGATAACACTCTGATGATAATTCCACGAGCTTTCTGAATCAGCTGCTATGAAGTATAGTTATATTGCCATAGATGTATACGTGTGTGTGCATCAACATACGTGCATGCTGTCATACTCAGGTCATCTGAAGGCCACAGGACTCTCAAGATATAGTTTTTAAGCTCAAACACAGGAACTTACAAAATTAAACAGAGCCAAGTTGTTTCCTGAAACAGCAAAAGCCAGAGGCTTCCCACAACACTCTCTGCAAGCAAAAATAGAAGGTAGAGGAAGCTCATTTTTTTAAAGCCCTTCTGAAGTTCAACTCAGGAATAGAAACCAAGGTGTTACAGCTGCTCTATGACTGACATTAAGCATGTTTGGGACTGGGTGCCCACTGATTGCTGTTTCCATTTTTCTGCATTACAATTATGTTACTGGAGATAGGGCATAAAAAATAAGAAAGAGATCTGCTTCAGACATGAGAATGAATGTGGTTGTATAATCAAAGAACACTAGGATGTTATAAACACAAAATAAACAAGAGAGTTAGGCAAAGCAGACTATGGTAACAAAAGAGAATAAATAGAAGGCTTACCCCTATCCTAGGCTCACTCACAAAACACCAGAAGGAGGGATCTCCAGAATAGATCCTTCCCTTCTCGTAGCCAGCTCTTAAATAGGGCTAGGAGGGGTGCAGCCAGATTCCACCCCTTCCGGCAGCACAGGAGAATTGCCTTCACCTGTGCTCCTCTGGCTGACTCATGGCTCGCCTCAGGTGATCAATCAGAGGTTCAGGCCGTGACTCAGCAGTTCCCATACAGTGGTTTGCATTAAGAAAGTGTTAGCGTGGAAGGGAAACACAAGCATCTCCAGTATGCAGTAGTGGCAGCAGCAGAGCAACAAATCATTCCGAGCACTACTGCTGCAGGGCAGGCTCTCTGCACTGAGCTTCTTGCAGCATGGAGCCTGCCTGCTCTGCATCTCATTCTGGACACAGAGTACAAAACTGCCTCCGTTGGGCTCGCTGCAAACGATGTGGTGTTTGCAAGTGTGTCCTGCTGCAGCCATAGGTAAACACCTAAGGGTGAGTGATAACTCACCAGGACAAAGCATGAAATAGAAAATAATACCATCCACCCCTGGAGTCGCGTAAAATAAGAGTATGTGGCTGATGTCTTCCTGTGGATAATAAAAGTGGGATATATGGATGCTTTGTTAAACTATCTATGTATGTGTATCTTTGTGTCCTGCACCTCACAAGTAATAGCAAATATTGCAAGAAATATTTCAGTAACTCATTGTTTTTAAATGCACCTAAATGAAATAAGTGTCAGTTCTCAGAGCTGCCAGAAGAAGCCAGCACTCTCACTCGCAAGATTCTGAAGGACAGCCCATGTTTCATTCTGGTGCTGCACTGCAGTGCCAGCAGAAATCTTATTAAAGATAAATGAAACCAGTAAATAACAGTTTTATTGTCCAATGAATGTGTAAGGCCAATGCCAGCCCTCTCTCTGCATTTACTGCATTATTAAAATACAGCAGTGGACCTGGATATCTTTCCTCTGTGTGCTCCTGCTGCTCTATCTGCTATTGGGAACATTTGACTGTGCTCATTTCTCTGATTCAGGAGCGATCCCCAGGCATTCCTGATCTTAGACATTATCCTCATCTGTAGAAAACAGTTCCAAACCATAGGTAAAATATAACAATAATTTACCTACTGAGCAGCCCAGGGACATTAGGAAGCCTTTATTTTGCAGTAGTGAAACTTGGAGATCCAGTAGTCTGTTATTTGAGCACTACAAAATAACGCTATTGCTGTATGAGAACGTCTTTGTCCTTTCTGTTCTTTTAGGCTACTTTTTCAAGGTACTGAGTTTTGTATAGTCATCTTCCCTATGCACAAGTGTTGCATATAGTTTGTTGCAAACTTAAGATTTTGTTTGACCGATTGATATCACATATTCAGATACTAAGTTCTGAATGTTTTCTAAAGACAGATGGCTGAGAAGAGAGATTCTCTACTGAAGGAAATAAGGAGGAAGAAAGCAGGCTGGCATGAGAGTGATTGCTAGACATCATAAAATCTCCTGGTAGAAAGCTAGTGTAAACTCTACAAACACAAACATGCCTAATTCACAAAGTATCTGCTTTACTAGAGGAGAAATCACGACTGAAAAACAGAGCTTTAAATGTCAAGTAACAGACAAAATTTTATTCAAGTATTTTTCAAGCTTTTTTCAGGAAACTGAATATGTGTTTTAGCACAGAAAGTAACAGAAGAACCCATATTGTAGCTTTCAGATTAATTCATTTAAAAAACCAGTCAGCCACAAGACCCATATGGATTGTAAATCAGGTTTCATTAGTTTCAATGGTCCCAAAAGTTGTTTTGGTTTGCACAATTAGAAAATGTCACTTTATGAAGGACTTCGTGTACTGCAACCTTTTCAGTTACAACTGTTTTTATTTCAGTGTCACTTCTCCAGCATCACAGAATTCTGAAGGATGCTGGAATCTCTTTCTTCTGCTTTCTTTCTATATAAACATGTATATGTCTTTTACATAAATAAGTGCTTATCTTTGTGGCCTAACAAGATCTAATAAATAGGAATCTGGTATCAACGTGGCCCAGGACTGTGAAAGATACATGATTTCTCTCATTCTGACAATACTGGTGATTTTAATTCCATTTTGAAAAAGACACTTTAAGCAGCAACTCCAGCTCTTGAACAAAATAACAGACAGATGAACAAGCAGATGAATGTTGATGTAATCTATCCTCCTTCATGTTCCAGTCCCTTGTTTCTCTTTGTTACAGATACTGGGCATGACAGATAATTCTGACAGGGTGGATCTGAATGCTGGCAAATTCAAACTCCTGTGCTTTGGTGCTCTAAAATGAGGCTTTTGGAAGAGCTGCACGTGCACTCTTAAAATTGAATGAAATAGCAATTAGAATTGTGTGTACCTTGAAACATGATGTTGCTGGTGAATAAAATGAGGCTGATGTATGTGAGGCTTTATGTATTTAATAAAGAGCTTGTCAGAACAGCAGTGGTATATTGATTATAATAATCATACTGATGCTTGTACTTTACAGGAACTGGCCACGTCTTATTGCTGCTGTATCTAGAAAGTTGGGTCATGCAAGATGCCCAAAGCACATGTTCCTTGCAGGCATACTCATTTTATTACTTGAATTTCCAAGGTAGCTATGGCTTTGCTGACAGATCACATGCAAAGCACTGTTTAACTGTGTGTGTGACGTAAGTTATTGATAAAAATGAGTGTACTGTAGCAGTGACCCCAATGATGAGGGAAAAAAAACCAACAACGAAAGAACAGAGTACGTGTCTTGTAATCACTGGAAGGATCGTGCAACAACTAAAGCAGAAGTAAATTAGCATACAAATGCCCATGTGTCACACGGACAATTGAAACTGGGAGATGTGAGGAGCTGTTGATTCCGGCGTTTTGTAGTATTGTCACCTTAATCACTGGAGCCAGTAAGATTTTCATTACTCGTACCAGTGGGTAAAAAAAAATTAGAGAGATTTCAGTGCAATAAGACATCTCCAAAGAGATTAATTTTATAGTTCCAGTCGTGCAAATAAATCTAGGAACTAGTGCTAATTATATTGCAACGGGAAATTCTGCACGTTCCTAAAATACAGCTTCATCAGCCTGAGAAATTTATTAACCGTCAAAAAAACACCTCTCTTCGCCTTGGAATGTTCCACTAGTGGCACTGAAGTTACTTTAACCCTTTAAGCCTTGTAGCACCCACAGCGCTGTGGGACAAAGAAAGCCATTATGAACAAAAGACCTAGCAAATGAATAAATAAGCTCAGCAGCTCCTTGCGCCAGACGTAAACACACACGAGGCGCCTGCCTCCGACATGCGAGGCAGTCTGGCAAAAGTTTTAATAAACAAAAAAATACCTGTTTGTGTGCATCCACGCTCACGTTTTTCAAGAAAGCTGCTTAACTGCAATTAATTAGCTGAACACACTTCATGCCAATTTCTTTCATGGATTATGCTGTCATTTAATAATTGAGATGCAAGTCAGTGGGGAGAAGGATTAGTCTGTCAGCTTTAAAGTGCATAGAGTCAGTGTTTGTTCATGCACAAGTGGTAGACATAAATGACTTGTGAGGAGTCAATGCATGAATAATCATCGTTATCAACATGCTACAGGCATGAATGCGTGCCTCGTGAATAACTGCACTGCACCTCTGAGTGCACAAATCAGTGGAAGAACTGAAAAGAATCTTGAACAGGAAGACAGGTATTATGGAAATGTCATTCAACGCCGTTATGTTTTTTCTGCAACACAAATACTTTCTACTGGCATACGGTGTGCTACTAGGATTAAGTATCCATCTTTATTTTCTCTGCACATAGTATCAAAAGAAAGAAAAGAGGCGGTGTATTCCTGAGCATGCAAGCCCAGGCAATTGCAGTTAGTAAGAGTTTTAAGTATGACTTAGGATTCCTCCTGGCTGACTGTGTTGGGAAGATGTTCCCAAGGACAGAACTGAGAAGCAAATTTGCTTTTCACCAACCACAGTGTGTGCAGACTGCCTGAATCACACTCCTGATGTGCTTTACCATATTACTCTAAACTTAAATTCTTCTTGATTTGCACTCAGTCTAAACAGCTGTCAGCTACCTGCTAAACATATGGTGCCAATGGCCCTCAGGGCAAATTTCTTACAATCCACAAGATGCTCAGTTGCAGTCTCTGTAACACTTCTAGCACATTGTCACTGTCTTACAAGGAATGATGCCTAGTGGAGGCTTCAATTCCAAACTGGACTTGAGCCCCGAAGTTCATCATGTGTCTGCTACCTAAAGCAAATCAGTATTTTTTGTTTCCATTCAGAGAGCTGTTTCAGCAGAATTCCAGTATAAAGGGCATGGTTTGATTCTTAGTCTGAAAAACTGGTATTCTCTACTTCTGTGCCATAATCAATCATAACTTAGGATCTGTTTGATCGTCCTGATTTAGGAATTCATAGAAGGTACACATGATAATAAACACAGTTCATAAGTGAATGTCTGTGCTTTCAAACTTAACACCAGCGTGTAGGATTCATACTGATTAAAGGACCTCCCTTCTTCAGGTCTTCAAAGGTGCTGTTAAACATACTCTGAAATTAAATATCTGCTTCTTTTTTCTTTTTTTTTTGTTCCCAGAAAACTCAAAGAGCTGATGATACCAGATGGCCAATTCTCTGGACAAGTAGTGAAGCTAAGACTAGAATGTGTAGAGGCTCTGTTATCTATCAGCAGTAGAAGTCCTGAATACATTCAGCAAGAGCAGTTGGCTGAGGCACCAATGCAGGTATGTGACATGATATTTAAAGAGAAATTTTTCAAGAAAATGGAAAGTTGCAGAATATTAGGGGTTGGAGCAATCACTATTACATTAAACCTGTAGACTGAGTGTACTTCTGAGAGATCTGAATAGAATTAAAAACATGAGAAAGGTCATGTCATCTTAGTTTGAAAAACAAACTTAAGAGTAATAATTATACAGTTGGTACCCTGCTATCACACTACATTTTATTACTCTACATTGTTCTACTAACAATTAGTAATTTCCAAAGTGGATACTTCTAAAAATATCTTACCCAGAAATCTCTGTAGAAATCCCTTCATCCTGCAGTGACAGTTTGTTATAGAAACAAGTGTTTTAGACATTACATCCCAAATATGCACTGTAAATTATGTACCTCACAGTAAAATTAACTCTCATAAAGTTCAAGGAGCTGTGGTGAAAGCTCTTGTACTGCTGTTTGTATGGCTAACTATAAACAGGATGACAGGTTTTAGCAATTGTGGTCACTCAGTGTTAAAGAATTTACTGACCTTTTGCTGCATTCTGGTGTGATTTTCTTCTCTAAAACACTGCTCTTCTTGTCTTGAGCTAGGAGAAGCTTGTACATGATAATGGATCTGACATCAGTGTTGCTAGAAGGAACTTTTTTTAGGCAGAAAACAACTTGATTGTTGAAGACGTACTTTGTCCTTTTCAGATTATATCTGATTATCCTTATATTTTTGACTTTACATTGGTAACGTATGATTATCATCTTTGGCCAGCCAGCAGAGCCATTCCTTTTCTAGAGCAGTTCATGTCAGTAAGTGTCATTTGAGATGCTTTGTTCAATTAGAGATCTGTATTTTATGTTAGTGCCAATCTGGAACACAGCAGCTAGCATCTCAGATCCTGCAGACATTCTGAATACAAACCTCAATGGAAATACTCTATTTTGAGAATCCAACTAAATAGGATCAGGGTTTAGCCTCCCCAAACATATACACTGTCAAAGCACCATTCTGTTATTCTGTATACAGTATAACAGAACAACTGTTCATATTAAGACCTTCTAGTCTATCATGGTTTAAATGATTTTTGTTATTGGTATGCCACATCAGAACATCACGTAGTGCACTGGGAGTTAAAGAGTTAATGCTCCATGGATGGTTGATAGTTCTGGTATACCTGTCTCAGAAGAACAACTACATACCCCTCAGGACTTTGCATCTCCATTCTGCGTTCAGAGGGAAAGATAAAACTGTTCCCATGTCACAAGACATCCCCTCTTTTCCCTTTCTGCTTGTCTCTGCAGTGTGTCTGCTCCCTAGCTGTCTCACCTTCAGCATTAGAGCAAAGCCTTCGATTTTTGGACACTCCCTCTCTCATTTTATTTGCTTTATTAGCTTCAACTCCAGTTATATTGTTTTATATTGTGCTATCTTGCATTTTTCTATCATATTTAGTAAATTAGTTTTCCTCCTCAGATCGTTGCCGCCGTTTTGTTTTTTAGGCCCATTTCCCTACCCTTTCACCCTTTCCTGGGGTGGGTCCTTGGATCCCATCACTCCATTAATCACAGAAACGGGCTGAACCAGCCCATTAATCGTTGACACAGTCATTAAATATTCAATGAAGATTGTCAAATGCATGTGTAAAAGAAGCCACACAACTTCAGACCACAGGAGCCCATAGTACAGCACTGTCTGCAGCAAGGGTCACAAGCAGACAGACACCTGTGACTGAGTACGAAGAGGACAGGGAGATGTACTTTAATGCAGCTATTTCTGCATCTCCACATCTCAGGCACACATTATTCCTCCTCTCGCATTAGGCCCTGCTCCATCAGACACCAGATTGTTTGGACCTTGTCTACTACACAAACCGTCCTCGTTTAGGCTCTAGTTTCAACACTGTGGTCAGACCAATCTTCCTCACTGAACACTTGTTAAGGAGTTTCCAGCCCAGACTCTCTGTACCCATTCAAATCTAATCTGAACAACCTGTCAGCCTGTTTTCCTTCTCCCCACTGACAGGGAGGTGTGGACACTAACATGGAGCATGTGGGACACATCAGGCCTCTCACACTCCTTGCCAGCATTGGGGACATTGTTCCAAACTGCCTGGGTGGGCTCAAGCAGAGGCTTGGTTTGAATTAAGGAGCTCTGGAGAATGATAGTTTTGGGCAAATGGTATAAAGGAGATGAGAAGCACCTTCAGATAGTCAAGCTGGCTCTCACAAGCTAGAAACCTCCCCTCCTACTTGAGTGGTGAATAGATTTTGAAGGACACCTGGTGTCAGGAACATGGCCTAAGGGAGAAGGAACAAACTGCAGCATTATAGTGAGCTAAAAGCCAACGATAAGAAAGTTAAGTCAGCACTAATCAGGTTAAAATTATACCCCAATACCATTACCTCTGAAGGGATCCAGAGAGCTTTCCTGCAAAAAAATCGAACAAGAAAAGGGTGCTGATGACTAATTTGGAAGCATGGACTGTCCTTTCTCATTCACAATTTCAAAAAAATCCCTTTCACTTCATTGCAGATCAGGATTTTGAGCTCTAATAATAGAATATCATTGGCAGAATATTTTAAAGGATTTTTCACTGTGATTTTCTTTCATTCTAAACAGTTTTGTTGCCAGCCAGCTATTTACAGCGCATGTTCAGAGCAGCAGTTTTGTCACTAAAGCAGTGGTAAATAAACAAATGTGGACATAGAAGTGTAATGAAGTGTAGCAGTAATCTTTTATTAGATTAGCTAGAAATTAGGCCACATATAAAAGATCTTCTAAAAAATGTATTTTTTCCCTACTGCTTGCCACTACTTTACTAATTATTCAATTCAAATATAACCTGCTTTGGTTGACAAAACAACCAAGCTGGCCTGTACCTTGGTCTGTTTGGATACTGATGACCACAGGGAAGGAGATTCAGCCAGCTCTGTTTGTTGCTGATTTCTAGTAGAAGATGATTCCTAGCTCTGAAATCCTGCTTCCTTACTCTGTCCCAACAGCAGGCCACACAAAATCAAGCTGCTTGACTTTGCTCTGGGACAGAATTGCAGTACTTACCTATCTCAGCAGTGAATTCAGCTTAGAAGTGAAATTAGGTTTTGCTATCTCCTGGATAAATTTGAATCCTGGATAATAATCTAATCTAGACAGTAAAGGAAAATAAAAGGAAAAAAAAATAAAAATAAAAAAGGAGAAAAAGAGGAGAAAATGAAAGAAAATGGAAAAGAAAAAAGAAAAAATAAAGGAAAAAGAAAAAAGTATTTGAATAAAGTATTCTAACATTTAAATGGACTCTGTATACATGCTTGCTTCCTATTTGTTGCCATCTGTGGCTGTCCATACTAATTGGAAAGAGAGACTCAGGTCCCTGCAAATCTTACCTTGCCTGTAATATTCACACATATACTTTTGATACATTTCCATAAATCTGGTTTAGATCTCCATTTATGTGCATGGACTATTCTGAGATTTGGATTTCTCTGTTGGGCTGATTCAAACTGGAACCATTCGTTAGACATGTTCTTCATTGGCTGAAGATCTGATCTTATCTCCAGGGACACAAGAGTTACATTTACATTATTGACTGAAGCAGATCACAAAGAAAGGAGCATGTCTCTAATTAGATACGGTTCTAGGGCTGAACAGGCACAGTGTCCCAACCAAAAAATTATGTTGTGCTAAGCCATGCAGTATATGTGCATGAAGAGATAACTGCATCTCATGCTACACGTGGGATGAGTCGGTAGGACACCAGTGAATGACTTCAATTTTGGTTCCATCTGAGGAGAAACCATTTCCCAGCACAGAAGTTGTACACTGTGATACATCCTGCAAGACTCTAACGGTGAGTGCAAGGCAAATTCAACCCCTCTGGTGCAGCAACTCACAAATGTGCAGCCATTCCTCCCCCGGAGCAAAATGGTCATTTTGAATTAACTTCATGTAAGCCACTTACTGTCAGTAGAAGAAAATAACAGTTCTTTATATGCTCTTCCCTAGACTGTGGGATAGGAATACTAATCTATTAGAATTCTACCACAGCTAGTGGTTTTCTTTTCCAAGTTAGTACAGCTACAGTGACTGATACATTGGGAATATAACCCCAGTCTTTGTGAACACTTTTATATTTCTCTTGATGGATAACTAAGAGACACATTATGCTTTTCCAGCAGTGTTAGTAAGAAAAACATCAACATGCACAGACACTAGCTTCATTTTGAATTAATTTTAGCAGATTTGTTTGTTTGGAATTCGTATTAAAGTTGTGAAAGTCTGTGTTTCTGCTCTATAAAAGATTTTGTCCTTTCCAGTTTATACAGAAACTGTTACTACCCTGACACCAAACTCATTTTTCTTAATGGGCTGAATCCACTGTCAGTGAAATCAATGAAGTGCATTTTTCATCAGTCTTAATGGGATCTGGACAAGGGCCTATGTGTCTAAATAAAGCCAAATTCTGGGCAGATTCTGTATTCAGTTATATCCATTTAAACTGGAAATCAGCCGGTTGTCAATTTCTTCCTTTCTCTACTTCATTTTCTTTTGTGTTTTGCAGTAGGAAAAAAAAAATCCCACTTCATTGGGGTGAAAAGGATAGAATAGCAAGATTACAGGGATGAAACTTGCAGACCTCTTTACTAGTGATGTTACACTTGATCTGTACGCCACAGCTCAAAAGGAACTTTATAAATTATCCTGAGTTCAGCATCTTGAATAATTTACAGCAGCCTTAGGCTTGATATGACTTCAGCTGCCCACATATTAGAAGAGACTTCTCTGTTAGTTACTATTGACTAAGTATAACAACATTCAAACTATACATCTTACGTGGCACCTATGTAGGAGGCAGGGAATGTGAAGTAAAGCTATCACATCTGTTCTGCTCACCCCTTACCCTCAGGGGTTCCCTTCATTTATTTGCTTTGGCAAAGCAAAGACTCTGGCAGCTCTCTATCTCTGAAGATATAACACAATCCCTGATTTTGACATACGGGTGGATTATGACAATGGCTTATACAGCAGACAGCTTTAAAAGCAATGACAACATGTTTAGTTTTGAAATAGTGGCAGTTTCCTATGCAACTCCTTACACATACATGTAAAAGGAAAGAAAAAAAAGACAAAAAAACCCTGTGATTGAGAACACATTGCCAGTCACCTCCATCCAGCTACCTCAAAAAATTGAAAAGGCAGTCCAGTGCCTGGTGAAATTTGTTTTCTCCTTTACTCTCTGCCAAAATTGCGTCTCATCTTTTGCAAATGTTTAGTCACCCCACATTGCACCTAGAAAGCCTGATAGTAGCTTTCCTTGCTTTGTGAAATTTACTCAGTGAGATTAAATCGTTAGCAATGGACTGATAAACTGTAGTCTCATTAACTCCCCTCCACCCTTTGAGTTCTTCCTTGAAAAAGTGATGGTTGTCATAAAAGATCTAATGTCTCGCAGGAAAACCATGGCCTTTCTGCACTCCATATCGTTAACCCTTTCCAATATGTGCAGATACAAAGACCAGTTTTGACTGTCTCCTGCATAACGTGCAGCTTATAAAACAGGAGAAGTTGAAGAACTTAAAGAAATGACTACTTACATGAAAGAGGATATAACAGAAATTGCATTTAAGGTGAAAACTGGTGAAGGAGATGGGGGAACAGAGAGGAGGTGGCCTCCCAGGCTGGCAGGCATTGATTAATGCTGTAATCCTTCTGCTCAGCAGAGGGCCAGGAAGAAATTATTACTACCCTTAAGACCCCTATCTCCCACAGCAGATTCTCTCTGTATTGTTCTGCATTTATCCATTAAGATGTTCACAAAGCACAATATGCTAAGGTCTTTTTTTTTTTTTTCTTTTTCTTTTCCAAAGAGGGCTAAATAAAGGAAGATAACAACTAGCCCCTGAAATATTCCCTTTCTGCACTCTTCCTTGCTTCTGAACTCACAGGGAACAGCCGTTGGTTTCCATGGAAGTTGTAATCATTGGTAGAGCAGTCAGAAACAGTGTTCGCAGAGGAAATGAGCTTTTCTTCACCACTTTCCACAGCTTCAGTCTTTTCTGTGGGCACAGGGACCCATCTGCTTACAGGCCCATAGCCATGGCTGCCTTAAACTCCATTTGGCCCCACTCACTGCCAGTACCCATCACCACCACATGCCCCGTGTTCCAACCCAGCCCAGGGAAGGGCTTCATTCTGATCTGCCTGGCTCCAGAAGATCAGTTTCTGACATTTTGGCAGCAAACATAACCTCGTTTTAATTATTTGAAGAAGGAGCTGCACGAGGGACTCTGCTGCAACGCTTACTGGTGACTTAGAGAGTTGAGAGCATGTTTGACAAAGCTCTTGGAAAAAATTTTTAGTTGTGTTTCAAAGGATTATAATAATCAAAAAAGTGACAGAAACATCAGCATGAAAAAAAAAAAAATCAGTCTTTTTTTCCCCCCCCTCAGATGTTAATCACTATTTAGATAAACCCAGAGGAATAAAGAGCACATACCTTTTCCAGTAAAAGAATGAGAAAAAGTTTCAACAAAAGTATGTCCTGGAAATGCTTCCTGAAATACCAACCTAGAGAGCTGCAGGCTGAGAAAGATCTTATCCAGCAGCTGTCACAATGGTGATGAGTTGTGTCTTTGACATACAGAATGCGAGTTTACCAGTTCAAGTGACTGAATTGTCTAACTTCTGTCTTGCACAGAATTCAAGAGAAACTAGGCTCTGTTGAGAAATAAATCATACTCAGGCAAAAAGCACTACTGTTGGGACTTGCATTCAGGCTGATGGATTTTCCCACTTGCAAGACCTATGTTTCATCAGCTAGCTTAATTCTGTGTATTCTATGTACTAATCTATGTATTTGAGGCATTAACCTTACCCCTTTTTCCTATTCAAAACAATTATTTTTACTTCTTTTTGTTGTTCACAGGGGAAAAAAAAAAAAAAGCAGTGAATGATGCAAGACCCCACAAGTGACAAAGCTTTTCCATATGGAAATTCCACCTCGTGCTAGTGCTTTCTAATTTATTAACATTTTCACTGCCACATGATTTAGTTACACATTCTCCCTGCTTTGCAAGGTAAAAATGATCTTGAAAAAATGACAGTGATGTGCATATCCGTTATGAAACCTAATTTCATGTATCGTGACTTCTTTATTCAGAAGCTCACACATTATGGAGAACGGCTTCAGGTGGTACAGAAATTTGAAGCATTTGTTTTCCCTATGTTTTACTAACTGAGATCACACCATTAATGATTATTATTATTATTATTTTTAAAGAAATCAGTCCTTAAATTCTATTGGAATATGCTCTTTTTTTTAGCAAAAACAAAACAACAACAACAACAAAAAACCCACAAAATCAGTTATGCACGCATTTTAAAAGTCTTCACTGGCATAAAACTTTGATTTTAAATTATAGTAGACAGAAGTATAATCTGTGATTTCTATTACACTGGAGGCTGGCTGACTTTGTGCTAAACAGTGGTGTGTACAAAGCAGTCCACTCTATTATTAATTATTGGTGTTGGAGCTGGTGCCAAGCATAATCTTCAGTCTGAACTGAAATGTTGTGAGGGACTTCAAGGAAAATTTGCCAGGAAATTTTGTCCCAAGGGAACATCATGAAAGGAAAAGGATGTGAGAAAAATGAAAAACACCAGCCAAATTCACATCACTACCCACTAAAATCACATGTACTCCTGATAACCATATGCATGAACACTCTACACTTCCCTACTTTTACTGCTGAACTCCTGCAGCACTATGCTTATACAAGTCCTTATTATTTACTTTCAGGTTGTAAAAGAAGAAAGGATTAAGAAAAAAAGAAAAAGAAATCACCCAGCCATGTTTTGCCCCTGCAGAAGCAACACCAACCACACGAAGCCTCATGAAAGGTTATCATAAAAGCTAAGAAAAAAAACAAAAACAAAACCAACAAGGATTACTCAAAAATGTAATTGCTTAGCCTACCCAGAACTGCCAGCAGCAGTTTCCTCTTTAGGCAATTGACTTCACAACCTTACCCAACCCTTCAGAAATTTCCTGGTCAACAAGACTTTTCGGAAGCTTTGTGGAAAAAGAAAGAACAACAAAAAAGCATCGGTTTTAGTCAGTTTCCTTAAGACTGAATCACTTCACAAGAACTCAGACTAAACAACTGTAAATGTTGCTAAAAGTAAATTGGTTTATCCCTGAAGAGTAATAAAAACAAACAACCAGACAGGAAAGCGTGTTGGAAACAACCCCTTAGACTTTGAGCCCAAGGGAAGATTCAGATATCAACTGAATATGTCTCTTTCTATTAGTAGAAATGGCACTGAAGAGCTTTTTTTTTTTCCCTTCTTCTTTTAAATTTCTTTTAAATTTCCAGAGATCCTCAATGGTATAAAATATTTCAAGGATTCCTTTTTTAAATTGTATTTACAATTGTATTTACAATTCTGATAATTTTAAGTATTTTTGTGACTAGAAGTATAAAGCATGTTTTGTCAAAAGAGTTTTCAAATTAACACACAAAGAAGAAGGAAGATATTCTGTGAGACTACACTGACTCTACGTTTACTGCTGTGAGTATATTCTCATCCTCAGGGATGAGCTTGGTGACATTATTTACATGAACAAGCTCAGACAAATATTAGCACTGGAGGACTACGTGTCCACAACAAACAGGGCTGGATCTCATATCTAGTTATAGGAAGTAATTCATATTTGAAGGGAAGATGTAACTTATGTAAGTATCTAGAGAGTTGCAAAGGCTTAGATGAGAAAGTCAGGCTCCCATTTCAGTAAGGGTGCTCTCACCCATTTGCCTACACACAACGTGGATAGCTGACCAGGCTGCAATCTATTTTGCAACTTTAGGGCACACAGTACAAATCACATCCATAGTTTCAGACCTGACATTATGAGGTTCTGAATGAAGAGGTCTATATGGAATAAGACACAGGAATTACCTTCTATTTAAAGCATTAAATTAGCTTTAGATGTTCTCCAATAAGTGATTGGAAACTAGTAGCTTATGTGTCAAGAGCTCTGAGGTTCTTTGTAGTTTTCAAGCCTTTAAACACAACTGAAATGTCACTTTTTTTTTTTTTTTGTAAAGTTGCAGAAAAATTGCCATTGAAAATGATTGTAGCGCAGAATGTCTAAAAGAGCATTATTTTCTCCCAGCAGAGACTTAGAGACCTCCAGGCATGGAAGAAGCCTCCACAGTGCTGCATAACAGACAAGTAACAGAACGTAACAGGAAAGGCACCGGCCTACATAACTTGGAGCCTGGTGAAGACCAAGGATCATTTTCAGTCTTTTACTATTTTAATAAGTTTTTAGAAATATCACAGGTGAGCCAATAGCTCAGTGCTTTCCTTCATAAAGCGCTGAGGGAGACGATGCAGACCTTCCTTCTCTGGAGGGCTAGCTATGCGGCAGCTGATAGAAGGCAATATGAAGTGTGGACTTGGCTCTGTACTTATATATAAACACATGCAGAAACATCTGCTTTCACCAGTGAGCTCCCAAGTGATTTTTGTTGTTTTTTTTTTTTCATTACTGGCATTTACTATTTCCTATGTTATTGAAAAGATGTTTGGTTGTATTTATGCAAATAAATTTATAATAAATGAGGCAATATCCTACCAGCAGCTTGTGAACATAACTTAAGCTAAATTTGTATATTTCCATTAAAAGTGCCTTATTCTGGTTTGGGTCTGTCAATTGCAACCTGTTAAATATTCTTGTAGCACCTTAAAGTAAATCAATTAGGAGAGCCAAGTCTGGTGCTACATTTCATGTAGGATTTCCATTTTAACAAATATTTGGCACGGTGGTTTGAAAACACAAAGCATTTCATACTGGCATTTTGTGACAGTCTTAACTGATCTCTCCTTCTGACTTCTCACTCTCCCCGCGTACAGCAGGGCTGCAGAGCCATGGGCAGATGATGGTTGATTGAGCTGTAGTAGGTGCTGCTCCTTAAAAAGCATGAGTTTTGTTTTTCTTTAAACTTCAAGGTCTTTTCTTGCTTCTCGTGCTTTAAAAGCTTATTGCAGACTTCCTGTCTACCTGCCACCAGCATTTGATTATAGCTTTTCCACCCATCTGAAGTATAATGAAATTCCTGCTCCGAGAGTCGCTGGTTGTGAAACGGAGGAAGAAAACAAGCTATTGTTCAGCCTGGAAGCAGCTGGGGCCAAGAACAACAAAGATTCCTCTGCTGCCACTTCTGTCACCTACATTCACGCTCCTTCCTATTCCAGTCCGCACTCATATTTGGAATGCAGGTCTCCAAAATACATAAATAGAGATAAAACTGGAGGGCCAGCACTGACAGACAAAGGTCAGGGAATGCTCTCTTGGCAGGCCAGGCAGAATGGGAACAAATAAGAGTAAACAGATTACATAACAACAGTTTTTCCTAAAGTTATTTTAGCAACACAAGGAAGAACCTTGGCAGTTCTAAGCCGTTTAATCAGTCAACCTTTCTATAAATAAATAGGTATTTAATTTTAAATGCCATTTCTTCCCGAGGTTCAGTTTTAGGTGGCTATCACACAGACCTGAGAAAGATGGTTTTTCTGAACCTCCCTTTTCTATCTTTTTTCTGCTGCCTGCCTTCCCTTCCCCATATCCCTAAGCAACTGGGATTTGTGATACACTGGTTGGGCTAACTTTTGACCTGTTGTGTCTTAATCCCGCTGTCAGGTATACACATATATTAAAGAACCTCTTCTCCCTCCTATAAATTGGAGCGAGACACCTCCTCAGGAAGAGGAGTTTAAGGACCAAAATTAGCAAGAAGAGTGAAAGGGTACAAAAAGTTCACTTGATCCTGTAAAATACAGACTGGTTTGGAGTAATGAACTATGAGCAAGAGGAGGACCAGGACTTTCTTTGTAATAGTGGTGGATTGAACAAGGCTAGCCCCAAAGCCAGAGAAGTTGTGCCCCACATAACTCTTAATTCACCAGGAAATGTATATTTTATAGTCTTATATTTTTCTATTACAGACTCAAAAATCTGAGGATTTGAATTTCACAAGCTGGAAGTGTGCAATAAAACATTGCAACTTGAATAAAATATCCTCCCATACTGCAGAACAAACTTGGGAGTAGAGGCTGAGGAGCTACCATCCTTATGCCTGTGTGCAAAACAAGCCTATTTCTACTGAGGTATTTTCATCTCAGGCCCAGAATTAAAAAGGTAAGACTTTGTACTGATAACAGCCTTCTCCTTTTTCTTACTGTTCAAGGACATCGCAAAGGCAGAAAAAATAAATGTATTGGAGAGGATAATAGCTTTGGTTTCTTCAGACAACAGTGTACAATTATCTGTTGTGTCACAAGTATATCCTTTAATCCTTTACTTGACTTCTGGAACAATTCCTTTGTGGCAACTAAAACCAAAACTTACATCTGAACCCAACACCGTTAGGGTCAGTAGGCAGTTTGTCTCCATGCACGGCACCTAGATGAAACCATCCTCATGCCCAGGTTAAGTTATCCCCTAATACAATGTGACTTTTTACCAGACACAGCTAGAAAATAATAGACAGATTGCAAATCCAGTTACGTGAAAACATAAGTAAAGGCACCAGGGAGCTCACTTACAAATTTATGCTCAAGTTTGCTAAATTACATAAAGACTGCCACATCCCAGCATTGTTTCTCAGTACAGCTGGTTTTCAGGCACAGTTCTGTCATGTCCCAAAGAGAAGCAAATGCATTTTCTGGGCATTTTACCATCTTGAGGCAAGAAGGTAAAAAAACAAAACAAAACAAAAAACAATCTGCCTGCCACATCTATTAGTACTTTCTTTTTACATTTTGATCCCGTTAGCATGTTTCATATGATCTCATACTTTATCCAAGGGGTCAGCACGTAACTGCAATTACATTTTACGGCTTCTCTAGATACACAGTGTGACTTCCTTATTGATTCCTTTGGCAAAATTAGCACACATACAGACAGGATTTAAGAACTCTGTAATTGGGTACATGCCCACGGATGGAAAGATGGAAAGGAAGGAAGTCAGAAGGTATTTTTAACATATACTAAGCTGTTGCGAGTGCAGCACTTCAATCGTAGTCACGCTTGACTTGGAGCAGAGCAGATTAGAAGTCATACTCCTGGATATTGGTCAGTGCAATTAATATCTTCAAATAAAGGATCGTGTAGTATTAGTTTCCAGGATAAGTTTTTCTAGGCAACTCTAAGGAGGCTCAAAGTTTACATTTAAAGTTGAATAACTGAGTGTATTTGAAATTTACCCACATAAGTCAAACGCTGTGCAAATTGATGCAGGCTGGAAATTTGGAGGAGTAACCTTTTTTCCTCTCTCCAGCATTTATACCACATATATCTGCCACAATTACAGTATATCTTTAGGTTTTTTCAGGATAACAAATTGTGTTTTTAATCAAAGTGCAGAAGTAGAAGGCAGCACAAAGACTATGCTAAAAACAGATTTGTAATCCAGATTTTGCCTGTCTATGATCTAAAAGAGTACTTAGTCATAAAATTGGAACCATTGAGTATGAAGACGTATCCTCATGCATAATCAGAATTAAAAAGAAAAAAAACACCTCTACTTTTCTGTCCCTATGTTGATCTGTATTGGTAATACAGACAAATCTCAGAAAAAAATAGATTATCCTTTGATCTCTTTCTTCTGGCTAATTTAGCTGCATCACCACGCTTACCAATAATCTCAACTTGGAAATGTTATTGTTTTATACTCAACTGGTGTTGCCTGATCCAAGAGTACCAGTTGACCCAAGTTTTTGTAAGATCCATTGGTAGATTAATGGGAAAATTCCCATATTAGCATTGCACGTGAAGCCACTGACACAGCACTTCACTGTCAGATTTTGACTCCTTTCAAGCATCCAATTTGGCAGAATCCTCAGCATGTCAGAGCCACTCTTGCTGAGGGTGTTGCCCTTTAGTTTATTTACTAGAATCTTCCTGAGCTAGAAATATGAGCTCAACCATAAACATGCTTTGTTCTCAATATAGGACAAAGCCTATAGACACTCAGCAGTGCATTGTAATAATCACATATTTTACTGCAAATTGATCATATAAGCAATTTATTTTTTACACATAGAAAAGAGTGACTCTACATGCACTTCAATTCCCCAGGTGTTTTCAATTTCAAAATGCTAAAGAAACATGCCTCCAAATCAAGATTTTTCTTTGTAATATAGCTGGTGTTGTCTTAAAGTGCTTCTATCCAAAATGAATTCACAGTTCTTAGGAAGCCTATGATGGAAAAAGGCAGATTTTTCTACTTTGAGACAGCCACAGGTTTTTTAAAAGCATGAAGTACGAGAATTACGGGCTGAGCGTGGTTTTGGAAAAGACCTAGCTTAGAAAGATGTCATGTTAATAGAAACCAATCAAACAAAATCACACATTAAGAGTCATTAATACTCATTTTACTCGTAGTCTTCCTCCTCATTCTGTTTCATATTTAATTCTGAATAGGCCTGCAGATAATTGTTGTAGATCAAGATACAATTAATGCTAATACTTCTCTTAATACATCTCTGAAGACTGTATCAGATACCTTTTAAATGTGAGAGGGCCTTTTTCCCCAAGGGGAGCAAAAAGCAGGGCCAGCTTGTATTAGTTACGATTCCATTCTGGCAAGAAGTTAAACCATTTCACTCTGGATGTCTCTTTCTAGCTCAAGTAATAAAGACAGGTCTGGAAATTCAATTACTGTCTCTTGTCCGAAATTTTTAAAGGAATCATTGAGAGAGAGTCAGAAAGCATATTTAAGAGGTCTTGTTTTTAAAGTTTATTATTGCATCATTACTGTTCAGAGTTCAAATTTGAAGTGATGTAATTACCAGTGTAAACACACTATATTTTAGAACTGTTAAGCCAGTTACTGATTCTTTTTTTCTGGCTGCAGGACCAAAGAAAAAATTTACAGCATCTCTTTTTGCATTTCTTTGCATCTCAGGCTGAATGAGGATGGAAACATTCTATGCCTACCTAGAGGAAAGAAAAAGGCTGCTCTTCTCTCCCTGTTCTTAACATTGTTTTCACAATATTTGTTTTGGCCATGCATGCATCCCTTTTGATTTTATTCTCTCTAAAATGAGAGTGAAGGTATGTGACAAGAGCAGGTGCAGAAATACAAGTTTCTTTTAAAATAGATCTGGAAGGCCAGTTTCAAATCACAGCAGGAAAAAAAAAATCAGTTTTTGCTTAGTCAAAACAAAGAGGCACATTTCAAACACTATTTACAGTAGCAGTTTCATACATGACCTCAAGAAAAGATCACTGGAGAAATAAATTTAAAGAAACACGCTGTGCACAGAAAGCATGGGAAAAAGAAATGAAGGAAAAAAAATCATGTCATGGATGGTGAATTTTATTACATTGAACGTCCTAAAGAACAAAAGTACACAGAAACGGTATTAGGACTGATATTACAGAACCACAAAAGCAAGAATAGGAGAGCTGGGACTCTAAGTAGTAGTAGGTGGACTACCAGTACCATGGTTTCTGCCCATGAGGTAATGGCATTTCCAGAGTTAGCTTGGTCAAAGATGACAAACAGTTCTTCACGTGAAGTCTGAAACATCATTTATCTTTCATTCTCAGGTCGCATTTCTATGCATCTGTATTCTGGGGTAATTTTTATTTTATTTTTCCTTGAGATCTGCTTTTTTTGACTCAGAACATGAGTAAGACTGGGAATTCCCCATGTTTTTTGACTTCGATTTCCTTACAGCGATCTGCAACCAGAAATTCCAGGAAAGTTCCCTATTGGAAACTATGCTTGTGGTGTTTGAAACGCCCTGTGCGGTGAGCCAGCTGGACTCCCTCAGCTTTTGGTTCCCTAACTTGAAGGCCACGTGCGGGTTCAGGCTTTCAGAATGGTTGCTCAAGGAGGGAGCTGGTGGAGTCACCACACTTCTCCTTGTCCTAATGAGTCTGCCTACTGTTGAGAAATTGGACCTTATGCAGAACTACTACAACTGAAAACAAAGCTGCCTGTAAGCTGACATGCCTGCACTGCTGTGACAGATCTTTCTGATTCCTCCCTTGAAGCCAAGACGTTAACAGCTGTGGATGGGCCATGGACTCTCCAGTTACACAGCTGTGCAGCAATGGTGCTTGAACAAAGCCTGGCAGATCTGCTTCAGACCTCTGGACCCTGGAAACCCAGACACCTTAAGAGCACATGAAAACACACAGGGGTGTAGCTATTGCCAGCTGTCTTACTTATCAGGTCCTTGGAAAACCTACTAAATCTATCTCCTTGATGTATTGATAAATACAGTTTTACCAAGAAGTTAGGAAAATTACTCCATTTTTGAGAGAGAAGACCAATACCTTGAGCAAAATTTAAGTTAACCTCCCTGCTCACATTGCATCACTCTTCAAAATGCTGGATAAAATAAAATTTGGCCACTCGAATTTGCCCAGTTTCCTTCAGCTCCCACTAAAATATCTTTCCAGTAAAGCACAAGCAGTGAGTTGATATTTAGGCAGATGAGTTCATCATTGGCTTGGCCCGTTAAGAATGACTGTATCTAGCAGTAGTTATGACACTCCTTTTCCAGACTTTTAGAGAAATCCAGTTGTGCTCCCTGTTAAACTGTGTGAACATTAGGAGCAACCATTTTCTCTTCTGTATTTGTTCAGCTACGCATGATTTTAACATAAAACTGTTAATGGAGAGATATTAATTACCTATAGCTGATTTAACAATTCCAAGATATAGTTGTACCCAATCTGATCACATCCAGCTCATAACTTGAACATAATCAGGTAAGTGACAAAAAGTTAAAGTGATCGTTATTTACCCTACGCTGTCTTCAACTAACTTTGGGTATGTGCTTCAATCAAGCTGTTTGTTGAGATTGTTAAGGAAAATATTCATTTCCCTCATGTCTTTGGCTATCTGCTTCCAGAATTTGCTAATGAAGTTGGGGGCAATCGCTAGGAAAGGGCAGAATAACTTCTTGTATCTGAAGAATAACTGTGAGGCTTAGAAAAATAATTATCAAAAGGAAAGAATAGTAAGAAACTCAGAGAAAAAGGTATTAATAGGAATTTCTGCTATGATGCTGTTAGGATTAGGCATATTAGGATTTGCAACATGAAGAGATCTGAATATATTAGTGGCATAGAGGACAAGCTTCTTCTAAGTTTAAAAACTAAGTTTAATGTTTTAAGCAATGACAGAAAAGCGTTAATAAAGGAAGCAAAAAATTTATCTGGAATACTATGGTTAATGTTCCAGAAAATCAACACTAAAATACATCTGGCAGATCAGGGAGGTCTTGATGATGCAGGAAACCTCTTTCAGGTATACATTTCTATAGCTCTTGGCAAACTTTACAGTGTAACTTAGTTATATCATAAAATAACTGTCCATACAAAAAAGGCAAAATGGATTTAGCCTTCTGACTGGAGCTAGAGAACAGGCAACACTGATGTTAAAATAACTCTATTTTTTCTTACACAGCTCTTTGCATAGTAAAGAAAAACAGTTGTTTTCTGAGTTCTGTCAACATAGTTAAGCTAATTAAATACTCATCTGTCTGGATGGTGAATCAAGCACACTTTGCTCTGTGTCAATCTGATATCGTCGCTCATAAATGAGGGACATTACAACTGAAGTAAACAAGATCAGCTGGCTTTAGACTAGGTACTAGCAGTACTTAAAATTACATTTGTCTCCTGCAATGAGTTCTACACGTACCCGAGGTGCCCAGGACACAGTTTCTGTGTGGTACCATTCTGGACAAAGCATATTGCAATCTCACAGAAGAGCGAGCAAGTGACTAAATGTTCTGCCTACAAAATCCTCAAATAAGGAGCTCAGTTTGGAGGATAGCATCAGTTGTTAGAAGCAATGAAATTGCTTCTAGTGAGTTTTTCACAATACCAAGCAAAACATCATTAAGAATATCAATAATCACACATAGGAAAAATTTGAATCACCTGATTGGCCATGGCGTCCATAGCTGTAGAACATTCCTCCTCAGGAAGTGACCTTCATCCAGGAGAGATGCACTTGTTGGAGGCTAACCCTTAAATGAGCTCAGTGAGAAGTGGACCCAGGGTCACATGGGAAGCACAGGTGAAATGCTTGCATCTGTGCCTCCTGGGCCAATCATCAGTTCAGGCCCTGACGTAATAGTTCACTCACAGGTGTTTTCAGGGGATTCCTGGTCTACATCTACACCTGCAGCGTGGGTGGGGAAGGGGGGAAATGGAATGGTGTATTATTTACTTGTTAGGGCAATGAAGAGAGAAAATGAAGTTGGGAAATTCCAGTTTGATGTTCATTTTCCTCTAAATACTGGCAGGAAATACACAATCCTAGTAACAATGTGAGTTTAGCATTCCCTCTTCCGTACTACAAAACTGACAGAGGGAGCCAGAGCTTCCTTCTCATCTGGTGAAACAGGGATCTGTTACTTAATGCTAACGTCATTTTAGAAGTTAGCATAGGGAATGTTCTCATCTCATTGCCTGTCCAATGGGGAGATGTGATTAGGGCACCATCAGCTTGAGAAGACAATTAAACTCAGTTTTTCTGTTTACTAAGTGCTCAGACCACAGTGCTGGCAGCAGCAGAAGCTCCCTATGGGACCAGCAAGTCAGACATAATCCTTCCCGTTTGTCCTGTGAGTGATTCACATCCCAGGAGGACATTTGAAGTACAAGGGATGGGTCTAATATGAGACAAAGAGCCTGAAGGTTGAGTGTCTGCATGGCGTCTGTTTCCTTGAGCTCTTAGATAGAAAACATGATAGGATAATCTCCTGAATGAATGGTAAATTCATGAGTCATCTGACCTTTTTGCAATTTTCCAGACATCCTTTTGGAAACTTTCCAGTCATTGGAATGTCATTGTACCCCAAAATACCACAAAGCATTAAGGTGATTGAGAAATCCCCTCTGCACAATGGGAACTTATTTTTAGAAAAACCTTCAGGTGTCAGCTTTAATAAGTACATGATGCCTGATCTCCATGGTCACATCAGAATGAAACTTACAAGGATCTGCTCATCAAACCAAGTGTTTTTAGGAGATTTATAAGGGGAGTTGAGCACTGCAGCAGTTAAGTGCAAAGGCTCCCCTGCATGATGTGTGAAAGGAACCTAAAATTTGGATTCCCAACAGTACGTATTCTGAGAAGAAAATTGCTATAGGTAAATCCCCAAAGACAGGTAGGATTTTCTTTCTGCCCCTGTAGGGCATGTCAGATATGCATGTCTAGAGTTGAAAGTTCACATAAAGAAAGTCTCCCTAGGGCCTAAACTCTCTTTCTTTGTCTGCATATACATATAAATGATCAATGGAAGAGCACTTGCCCATACTTTCTGCTTAGCACATCAGTGTTTATGGCCTCCACATACCACACAGAAGCCCAGCTCTACCGTGTTTCTCAACCTTACTAAGTTTTGATCTATGCTTCCTACTACACAGCTTTAATTACCAGGTAAGTCTTTTGGGGGGATCATATCTGATCATAAAGCTGTTCTTGAGAGGTACATTCAAATCCTAAAGGGCTTAGTAGGTATTGTGAGAAAAGGAGCATCAGGACACTGATTTTTTGAACTGTCCACTCATTCTTTGAGTCCAGACCTGCAAGATTCACAGCCCCACAGCTTGTCATATTGCAAAAGTTGGGATTTCACTGAGTTTGTAGGACACAGAGGTGGTTCATCATAATAAGCCTGTATACAGGTATTGCAGTTGTCCCTCCAGTCACTCTCTTGTCAAGAAGCCTCAGTCAATTATCCTCTCATAGATAATGAATGAAGTGTAGTATTATTCTAATTTGAAGGTGAGTGTGATTCCAGGTAGTTAAAATTTGCTAGTTTGTTGGACATGACATCTCCTTACTGAATATGCACATTCTGTCCTCACTTCAAAGCTGTGAATAAAATAGTTCTAGCTTTAGCAGTGTTAGTGAAAGCACTACCTTCAGTGGTCACATTTTAAATGGCATCATTTAGTGTTGTTCCACTGAGTTCTGTACAAAGGTGCTGAATCACAAAGCTGAGCATTTACTGTAAGATGCTGTTCTTGCCTGCGGCCCCAAGGCTCTAAACAGTGCTGCCTTCCATTCTTTGTTGACTTTACATTTCAGACTTTTAATCACAATGCTGTTTGTACTACATCATACACTCAAATTTCTGTGAGGCGTTTTAAAACAGCACTGTTACTTTTAGCAACTAAGTGTGTAATCTTAAAAAAAAAAAGTCCAATTAGCTTGTCAGGCTCTATCTACCATAAACAGTGTTGAACAATTTCAATTAACAGACAGAAATATAATCATCTCCATTCTCTATTTATTCTCCAGAGCCAAACTGACACATCTTTTCTTGGTTGGATCACTCCAGTCACCCCTTTTAAAGTAAGTGGGGATTTACTGATAAGGATTCAATTTGCTGTAGGACACAATGTGACAAGAAATATGCTATATCCCACTCCCATTAAAATGGAGCTATAATCACTTGCTTTTTCCAGTTTTCCAAAACTCTTCTATTAGTCCAAGCTCTACCAAAAATTAACACAAGTGTTTATAAGCCCTTGAGACAACTTTCTTGGGTTGGGTGCAGCTCATTGAGACGTGCTTTTTTAGGTGGTTATTTTTAGCAGCTGCTGCTTAACAGCCTCCTCTGTTGCTGTTGGAATAGAAAATACTTTTCATCATAAGAGGGGATGCTGTATTAGTATTTTCCACAATAGCAGAAGCATTTATTTTTCTGCTGATGTGAATATCAGGAGAGTTCAGTAAGCTAGCATATAAGCATTTGAAAGCATGATTTAGACAATAGTAAACTACACTCACACTGAATGGACAGATCTCTGTAATCTTTATCTGAGGATCTGTGGGATTGCAATGTAGAGAGGCACGTGATTGGATTGGATTTAAGCTGCACTGGACCCAATGGCCAAAACTTCAAGCTACGTGATAGGACTGATGCATCCATGAGGCAGAATGCAGTACTGCAAATATCAACGAGCTCACATCCTAAAAGTAGCATGGTTATGGTAGCACAACTTTGCATGCAAATTGGTTAGCTTTTGGGTAATCTCTGTAGTGATATCTGGGCTGAAATTTTCAGCTCTGCTTTCATTTTTGTAGCTATTTCAGCAGTTCTTAGGGAACGTATGTCAGACGTCATTTGGCAGGTATTACACTTCACTCACTTCACTTTCTGTCCCTGATATACCAGAGATGAGTGATGAGTGACTATGGAAAAGAAAATGTGTTGCTAGGAGTTTTTTTCCTTCTGAGTGTTGCAACCTCCTATGCATTGAAATGAACAAGTTCACATCTGCAAAATGAGGTGGGAATGTTTATTTCATTCACCATTACCTGACAGATTCTGAAGCCTATTAATTTTCAAACTGTTGTATAGTTTATTATACTGCTTGCTGTGTTTGTGGTGCCGTTGCAAGTTAGAACCTGAGTTAATAGCCTGAAAATCAAAATGATATTATTTAACAGCAGAAAACACCATTGTTTGAGTAGACTTACAAAAAATAAGTCCTAATGCTGCCCTAAGATATTAGAGCACTTTGTCCTAAAAGAAGAAGAAAAAAAAGCTAGGTATGAGATAAAATACTACAAATCAGAGCTAACAACTTTGGGAAAAGAAATGGAGGAGATTGCCAAAAGGTGTTCAGAACTTTCTGTTGTTTCAACGTGAAGCAGCCATTCCCAACACCATAACACGCACGTAGAATTAACAGATGCAACAACTCTGGCTTCAGTCTGGTGACTGTATTAGCAGTTTTGAATGCCTATACAGTGAATTACACTTTTTTCATCTATTCAGTTAACATTAAGCTCTCTAAGTCACCCAGAGTAATGTATTAGTCTCAACTGAGATTGCAGATGTTAAAAGTACATTTACAATAACTGGGTTCCTGTAGTATACAGATGTCTGACTGGTCATGATTTGCAGGAAGAAAAAGAACAGTGAATTATCTTCTTTCACATAGTGGCTCATTTGAATGAATTGTTTCACAGTCAAATCCTTATCATTCCTTCATGTGAGAATCTAGCCCTGCTGGAAGCATGCATATTGTCAACGATGATAAAACTAGAAGAGATTGAGCATGACCTTAAAATAGATATTAGCCATCTGGAAAGTCAACACTGAATTCTCTGTACATCAACAAAATTCTGTTGAGCACTGGGTTAAAAGGCATAGATAGGCTACTGGCTGTCATCTGCTGTCTTTACCATGGTAAAATTTCTATTGTTTTCATAAGTTTTAAGACACTGGTGGAAAATACAGAACTGTAACCACTTTTGAAAAATTGCTGCACAAAAAATTTTCTTCTCAAAATACATGAAACGTAGCAAATAAGTTTACATGACGAAATAGATGTTATATGGGGAGCCATAAGCCTATAAATATGCAGTCAATAAGAAGATAGAAAAAAAATAGTGTGATAGAAAAAAAAATAGCATGTGTCCTGAATACTGAAGAAGGAGATGCTAACCTGACAAGAAAATAAGGCAGTAACTTCTCTCCTGTAGCTTTACCCAGCTCCCAGAATGATCATCCTGTTTTACTAGGCTTTACTTGGTCATGACCAGGTGTTGCACTGAAACAAGAACTTTCATTATTTCTTTCATCAAAAAGGATCAAAACCTATTCATTATGCTATGAACAAAACAGTTGAAGAGAATGCAGGGAACCCACTGATGGGCTGTCTTTTTCATTAATTTCTAATTAGATGAGAGACTACATGCTCTTTCTTAGCTTTGTTTTTGATTTTTTAATGAATATAATGGAATTAACATTACTCAGTTCAGTGGTTCCCAGAATTGAGAAGATATGTGCTGAGCAAGAGAATTGATTCTTATTTGCTTTATTTAGGCATGAACAGGCTTATTGATTCTATGTGTGTGATAGGACTCCTCGTGTAAAAGCATGGTTAGGCTTTCATCCAATAGTGTGGTACAGAAATGCAGAACCCCAGGATGGCTGAGGCTGGCAGGGGCTGCCATGTCCATCAAGTCCAGTCCCAGCTGCAGCAGGGCCACCCATAGCAGCTGCCCAGGCCCATGTCCAGGCAGTTTTGGGAGATCTCCAAGGAAGAAGGGACTCCACAGCCTCTTTGGGCAGCCTGTGCCAGGGCTTTGTCACTTACATGGTGCATAAGTGCTGCCTGGTGTGCAGAGAAAACATCATGTTCCAGTTTGTGCCCACTGCCATCTGCTTGTGAATTATCTGATCTCCCCCTTTTGAACACATTAACTTCAATGTGTGGCAAAGGAAACCAGGCTTACTACACTGATGATAACCATCTCCCTTACGCAGAACATACGCTGAATTTCATCTTTCTCTGATCACTCCATGCAGAAGACATTGCCATTCTTTAAATGTCCTGTGTTTTACAGCCGCTGGTGAGTTTATCAAGAGCTGTAATTCCAGCTCTAACTAAAGAAGTTCCAAACTGCTAACTCCTGGAATCTGGGAAGTGTACTTATAGTTTTTCATAAACAGAAACCAATACAACAAACGGAGACAAGAACAGTGAAGTAGATGAACGTGTGATCTACAGCAACACAAAGCTTTTGCTTGGTTTCTTTTTCATAGACTCCTAATTGTCCATAATCCAGAAACATTAAAAAAAAAAAGTAGAAGCCAGCCTGTTACCAATGACCATACACTGATCGTATCCCTCAGCAGCATGTACAAACTGTTCCCCAAAGAGTCAGATTCCAGAGGAGGTTTAGATTAGACATGAGGAAGAACTTTTTCTCTCAGTGAGCAGCCAGGCACTGCAATGGCTGCACAGGGAGGTGGTGGAGTCGCCGTCCCTGGCAGTGTTCAAGAGGAGTCTGGATGAGGAGCTACAAGATTTGATTTAATGGCTTGTGGTAGCAGTGGTAGTGGGAGGACAGTTGGACTAGATGATCTTACAGGTCCTTTCCAACCTTGTGATTCTGTGATGATGATTCTATGATGGTGCCATAAAACAGTTGAGAAAAGATCCCCTCTCACTCGCAAGATCCCCTACTCCCACATGATGTGATTTTGTTGTACAAGTAAGAGAGCCTCCAGGTTTCCTTTGCCTCTGATCCTTGTTGTTTCTGCCTATATCAGAAATTCGTGCTTAAGCTCTGAGATTTAACTGTACAACATAGTATTGCGTGAGACTTGTTATGGCTTACTGAATGAATCAGAGCTCTAGTTGCTTAAGTCTCTGGATGAAAAAGCTCTTTCAGCTCAGATATACTTTGTCTTTCAACACTTATCTTCAACATCAGACATCAGAAGTGACTGAGTGGGTTACAGGAGAACAGACTTATTTTTGAGGCCTTCCACATGGCGCCTATCTCTTCTAAAGAACAGAGGTGGAATTTTGTACATTTGGATTCTGCATGCCCTTCAGCAATATAAAGTCTGCTATGACTTCACAACTGTGTGAAGCTTCTAGACCACCCAATTTCTGCTTAGCACCCCCTCAGCATAGCTATATCAAAAATCTGCCTAACATCTTTAAGGAACCACACACGCACAAAGGTGATCTACAGTAGGTGGATCACCTACTTTTCTCCACTGAAGAGTAGAGTCACAACATATATATAGTCTGCCTGAAGAAAGGAGTAGTTTGGGATATCCACCCTTATAACACCTGAGGGACATGTTTATTTCACTATTTTTGATGATAGAAATTCTCAACTTATGACACAAGGATACGAAATTAACAGTGACTGAAGCAGGAAAACGTGAGATGGATAAACATGATGTATTGCTAACCTTGTTATATTGCTAGGATAATGCACAGAGAAAAAAATGCAGAGTTTACTGTGAAAGATGCAGTTGTCAAACTCCAGTCTGAATGGGAGAGATGCCATAACCCACCTGGGGGGAACCTGTCATCAGAGCTGCAGAGGAAGGCAGTGTGGCCTTCTTGAGTAGAACTGTTAATTCTGTCTTTAGTTCAGTAGATAATGTAAAAGTTTGCCAAATCAACAAGGAGGAAAAGCACTGCAGGCTGCAAAACTCCTTGGGACTCTTCTTTGAGAAAGAGAAGGGCTTTTTCTTTAGTTGCTTTGTTTGCAGAAAACACGCCTGTAAATCTGATGATTGCATTACTTGAATTCATGCATCAGAGATGCCTTAAGTGAGAGGGACAGACTCTGACTCTACGTAATGAAGACAGACGAGCTCAATAAGGACTGACACAGAGCATGATTCAGAGAAGCTTACGTGCTCTGAATCACACTTGCAAAGAAGCTGTCATCTTTCTCATGGGACTTAGCTGCAAACTTACTTTTCTTTTAACAATCTAGGTGAGTTTCAGTGAAGCAATGGGCCAACTGTGTCTTTTCTGAACAGCTTTGTCCAATTTATGCTGAAACAGTAGTCATGTTTTTCCTCTGTTTTTGGCAGACAAACCAAAAAACAAAAAACACTGCCATTGGGTTTGAAAGGTGCATGAAAGGAGTTTGAAAGACAAGTTGTCTGATGAAGCATCCCATGCAAAAAATGATAACGAAGAGCAAACTTACTCACACTAATTTAAATATCACGTTGTCTCCAAGCAGCTCCAGAAAAGTAAGTTGGACTGCTTAGCATCAGAGTGTGGTTTGAATGTGAATTCTGCAGTTGTTACTCTTCAGGCATCTCTGCATGGGTTTTTCTGACAGAGCCATAGCATTACCACAATATCTTCAGAAGTAAAACAAAAAGTAAATGTTTCCAAATTTTAATTCCAATTTTAATTGGAATTAAATCAAAATGAGACCATCTGAGCAGCAAGCATCTGAATTGCAAACTTAGATGCTTTAACTGAGTTCTCTGTTAAAAAGGAAATAAAGAAGCAGCACACATTGGCTGATGCAGTATCTGCTAAATAAGGTAGCTTTGTGCTTCTCTATTTTCCTTCCATGCACTCTGTTGTATGAGGCAATTTTTGTTTTCTCTTTTTGCTGAAAAATTGTTAGCCTATGCAACCAGGCAGAGAAAGAGTAAGGGAACTTACAAGAGTTTAGGAAGCAACGTATCTGCAGTTAACACCCTTGATAATGTAGTTTTGGTGCTGCTTCCCATCATCCCCATGCTGACAACAGCTGATAGAATGGTTCCAGGAATGTAAATATCTGCAGAATCCATAAAAACAAGGCTCAACATTGGTAAGCAACTCCCCACTCCATCTGCTTTTCCAGATGAAGGCCCACACCGCCAGGCCACCAGGGTGCATCATCTGTGCTTGGGGCAGCAAAGGGAGGTCAAAAACCAAGGACAAGGCAGATGAAGTGAGAAGACACAGCTTCAACATGGAGCTGAGGACAGAAGGTGCTCAGCAGTGATAGGAATAGCAAACAGAAGCAGTGGCGGCTTTGGATTGGGTGAGAGTTCTGGAAATGGTGCTGCAAAGAGAGTTCAGATGCTGCACTGTGGGCCTGCAGAACAGAATTACATTTCTCAATTCTTCTGCTGAACCAAAAGCTGTGATTCCTGCTTTTATCTCCACTTTTTAGAGGCTCGTGACATGACAAAGAAATCACATTATTAATATAAAAATAAAATAAACCTCCCGAGGACTCAGAATTCAAGAGAAGCAAGTTTCTTGTGCGTTCACTGTTCTGCATTTGGAAATGGGTTAATATTCAGACTGGATAATCGGATACTGCATTTACAATTGACATGTCTTGCTCTGTAGGTGACTGAGGGTTGGGCAAAACAGAACAGCTGAGAGAATCAGATTGCACCTGACAATTTGCTGGAAGTGATAGCAGAAATTAACACCAACGTGAAAAATGCCCACGTTCTCAACAGAACTCATTTTCATGACAGAAAAAGTGGCAAATGTTATTTCAACTTGATGGTTTCAAATCCACTCAATTTTTAACATTCTGAATGTTCATACGAATACAATCACATTTCTTTCTTCTTTTTTCTTTTTGCCTCAGAATTACAGCTAAGCAGAACCGACTTAGCAAACAGAAATCTCAGTAACAGGAGGCTTTCATTTTTTGATGACCTGCAAAAGAAGTAGAGTACAATCCTTCCTGCTTTCTTCTGTTATGTATTGACCAGATACAAATACGTAGTCGTACAAACATTTCTCCCAAAATTAGCATTATTACTTTATTTGGTGATTCATTACAATCTGCAAATCCAATAGTAAAAAAAAAAAATAAAATAAACTAGGCATAACGTTAAAGCATTTTACAAGCAAAATATTTTACTGCTTTCTTTTCAATTTGAATAGGTTGGGATAAGTGTATTGGTTAGAGGATATAAAGTACAGAAGAAACAAAACCATAGTTGATCTAGCTGTACTGAAGAATGCTACAATCCCATGAGTGAACAGGATTTAAACAGCGATAAATGTCAGTGGAAAACCATACACTTCAACATTAACAAGGCTGCCTTCCCATGACAATGATGCATCATGAAGGCTGTAAGCCTTTGAACTTACTGTAGATCACCCTACTTTAAAGAAACTGAAGAGTTAAACAAGCCACGATGCATCTATCTATGCTCATCTCTTTTCTACTGGAACAAAGGCTAGAATGGAGAGAGGGAATTTTTAACATCAGCTTGTGAAACCACTTATAGTAATGTCCATCTCTTGTATATTCGGTATCATGGAGCTAGCAAAGCTTTGAGCTTTTTATTAGCTTTTTATTATTACTGTGCTTGCAGGTTTAAAAAAAAAAAAAAAAAGTACTTTTTCACTGTGTAGCAACAAAGTAAAAATATAGTGCTCCTATCCCATTGTAATCTCTTCTATGTTCCTCCAGCTGTACAAATCCGTCTTTAAAGTTTCATAAAACTAAAAAATAGTTGATCTAGATTGTAATAAAAAAGAATATTAAATACCTTTGGTAAAAATAGATATATTTAACAAGTTTAGAAAAGCAAATAGTTATATTGTCAAAAGGAGAGTATAAAAATGTACACAATAAAAATAACAAACAAACAAAAAATCATCGGCCATAGTATTAAGAATAAATGCATTGTTCTTTTCAACGTTTTCTTCCTTAGCTCACGTTACTGTCCAGTCTTCTTTCTAAAAGGCAGGAGCTTTACTAGAGCACATGGAAAAATCCAGTCTTTCCTACCAGCGTTAGACAAATTAAGTTTAATTCAGAACAAGGCAGTCTGGTATAAACCAAACTTATAAAACAGAGAATGCTTTGAGTACATAGGAGTAGTTGAACACAGAAAGGAAGATTTCAGATGTTTTCAGCCAGAGGCCAGATGTTCTGGAGCTGTAGAAATGAAACAGCCAGCAGGATCCAGTCTCCATGATGTGAGCCTTCTAACTTTATTTTTACTCCTAAATTATAAATCCATGTATTGTCAAGAAAACTGTAGGGGACAAAAAAAAAACCACATGTATTTTACATCTCTCATTGATGCCTTTCTCCCATCCTTTCACTGGGCCTCCAAACAGAGCTGTCATACATCACATAATCCCAGTTTTGCTTCTCCTCTTTTTAGAGCTCACTGTAAATCTTGAAGATGGAAGTTCCCCAAAGCAAACAACTGAGATTACAGAAGGAGATAATGCACAAGCCCCATAATAGAATCAGCAAGGATTGAACGTGCTTCAAAGAAAACAGCACAATTAAATCATGTTTATCCTTCAGTATTCCCTTTGCATACACAGTCACACTCCTCGTGGTGTTCCAAGGGTACATCTGTCAGCGATTTATGCAGTCCCCGGACACCACTCCTTGGCTTCAGCTGAAGAACCTGAAGGAGAAGAAGTCAAGCATCAACAGAACAGCACGTACTTCATCGCACACCTAGGCTATGAGTTAGACTGCACTGGAAACACACTGGATGGCAGGAAAACCGTTAAAAGAAATAGGCTTTTCTCAGCTGAATTTCTTCATTTATTCCACTCACTAATTTTTACTTTGGCTTTTACACCAAACCCTTCACAAAAGTTATTAAAACATATAGTTAAAGCAGTTTAGTTATCAGGTAATTCTACAATAAATACTGTTAGTTATAAATTTATCACAATGAAAATGGGACAGATATTTATATCTTCTTCTATGGAGTATGTATTTACAACTGAAGAAAGCTGAACAAGGACGTATGGATGTCATGTGCCCAAACTGCACTAGTAAACAAGGGCTTCAAAAATGACTCAACGGTTTCACAGAAAAGCATTTTAACAAGGAATGTGTTATTATTTTTTTTTAAATTTGATATATTGTTAAAAATGGTTTAAATATATATATTTATTGTGAGTGCACTACGTGCAATATTAAAAAAAAATTCCTATAGTAAAAAGAAGTTCTTATACTGGCTTCCATACACGAAAATGTAGAAAAGTGCTTACCTCGTGGTATTTTTTGGTGACTTTTGTTGGTATACATTGGCACTCATTGCAGTTCTGATGACAACAGGCACAGTTTCCACCACAACGCTTAACCAGAAGACACAGTGGCCAGAAAATGGTGTCAGTTCTCTTCAGCTCCTCCCTCAGTGACACTGAGAAGTTGCGAGGGGTGCAACTGTACAGCCGCACTTCCTCCTTTAGCAAGTTGAGATCAACCACTGCAAAGAGACAAATGGAAAGATCTTTGTTCAGGAGCCCTCACCAATTGTTTTGTAACTCTGGAGGTGTTAGTTCAAATTAGACAAAGCAAGCCTTGGGCCGCTCTGTTCCAATAAGTGCTTTACCACTTCAATCCTGATGGAGTTCCCTTTGCTCACGCTGAGTTTGAGTGTTGCTGTCCCGTATTAATAGCGGGTTGGAAAAATGCTCACAGCAATTAAGGCTAATTGCAGTATATTCCATTTTTCAGAGGTCCCCTCTTCCTCCATAGCAATTTAAATATGAATCACAGAACCTCAGAATGTCAGGGATTGGAAGGGACCTCAAAAGATCATCTATTCCAATCCCCTGCCGGAGCATGCACACCTAGATCAGGTCACATGGGAATGCATCCAGGTGGATTTTGGACGCCTCCAGAGGAGGAGATCACACAACCTCTCTGGGCAGCCTTTTCCAGTGTTCTGTTATCTTTACTGTGAAGAAGTTTTTTCTCTTATTTATGTGGAACCTCTTATGTTCCAGCTTGTACGCATTGCCCCTTGTCCTATTATTGGGTGTCACTGAGAAGAGCCTGGCTCCATCCTCCTGACACTCACCCTTCACATATTTATAAACATTAATGGAGTCATCCCTCAATCTCTTCCAAGCTAAAGAGACTCAGCTCCCTCAGCCTTTCCTCAACAGGGAGGATCACAAATCTCTACTGATTCCCTAAATCTCATTTTCACTTGATGTGCCTTTAAATATAGTTACTCTTTCCAGGCATCCACCTTGAAGAGCAAGTTAAATTTATTCACGCAGGGCACCTGTTCTCCTATAATCTGGTTCCACTGTATCACAGTAAAGCTCTACTATGCCAATGGTTAAACAGCTAGCTCACAAAAAGATCAGACACAGGGCACACTGCTTTAGGTTCCCCTCAGCTGCCCAACCAAGAAATAATAGAGGCAATTAAGTCTGGAGAACAAGGACTGATTTAGAGGGAAAAAAAAAAAATTAATACATTTTCTTTGCTTTGGTGAAAAGCCATTTAATTTCATTTCTTTCAGAAAAGCCAGACTGTAATTATCATGTTCTGGGATATTTTGTCTACGCTGCTTCTCTCCAAACCTACCAGCATTAAGGAATATCAGCAGCATTCAGTTCACGAACATATTCCAACTGGTTAGTATTATTTTATCCTTCTGAACAAAATAACTAAAACCCTGTGGTAATATGGCTTTTGAGACTGTTGTAATAGAAGACTCAAAAGCAGCACAGAGCTTCAAGCCAACTGCTTTTGAGCTAACTCAAATATAAACTAGGAGTAAAAAATATCCCAGTACAGTTAAAAAATCAGAGTGTTAACATTACTTCACAAATCTTTTATATTTACTGCTAGTAGTTTGTAAATTAAAAAACCCTGCAACATAAAGTTGAAATGTGTTCCTGATCTGAATTGTTCAACAAAGAAATACCTTTTTTCCAACTTATATAAGACTCTTTTTTATATAAGGAGTCTCCAGAGATCACCAAGATCTTCTGTCTACCAAGGCAAGATATTGCCCCTCAACTCTACTGAAACGTAGGAAATTAAGAGAATTTAGAAGATTCACTTCCTCAGCAGCAATGCTCACCAGTTCTCCCTCAGAAACAGATACTGAGCAGCAATTTCATTCTGTGTTTCTTAAAATATTTCCTTCGCAGACCATATCCATACACTGGTATCCCTAAGTCAGGCCTTACTGCTGTGAAGGGTCAGTTAAACACACTGAAGCTTTTTCTCTGCTTACGTTTACAGGGGGTGCCAAGCTGGGGCACTTCATTCCTTTACTATCAGGTTAACGGAGGGTCCAAATAAACAACCTGATTTTAAAAGTCAGGAGTGTGTAATAACTCCAGTAAAGTTCCTGACGGGATGCCAGCCTGCCTCCCACACTGTAAGCACATTCCTTGGAGAATGCTGAGAAGGGAGCAGAGGAATGGAGACAAAAGTTAGTGGGGAGAGATTTGCTGCAAGGAATTAAAAATTGTTTAAGGTCTTCTGATCAGCTAATAGCTGCAGGCTGAGTCATTCAGAGGGTGGACATGTCTACCTGCATTAATCGAGGACTGTGGAAAGGAATCTAACACTTCTTGCCCGGGTTACACTTTCAAACACACAAGAACTGAATTGTCAAAATGAGAATAAAATGCCTAAAATGCAAGAGAAATAGTTCTGCTCATGCTGGAAGATTTCCAGTAGGACTGAAATTTGGTACAGTTTGGCTTGTTGCATTGAATTTGAAGGCACTTACGCATCCTACCACAGCCAGATGGCCCTTCAGAAGCTGAAAACAGAAATCGGGCACCGATGCTTTTTTTCCCAGCAAAACCATTGACCCACAGGAGAGAGATGCCCGTGTGGCATTCAGCTTCCCTGATAACTCCTGCCTACTCTCAACAGCAAAGGAATGCAGCCATCTCCTAGTCCTAGCTGAAGTTACAGGATAGAGAAAGGAGTTATGTGCTAACATGGGCAGTAAGTGTATTGTACATTTTACCACAGAATCTGAGTGAATTTGAGCTGAACCCTTCAGACGTGCAGGCTCAAAAAATTTAAAAAGATTCTCTGCAAGAAATCATTCAGCACTTGGCCAAAAAGTTTCAGTATGCTTTGCTGTAACAACAGGGTTCTGGAGAGATGAAAAATGCCATGTTTGGTTTCCATGCTTTACAATGCATGAAGGTATATTGCTATTATACCTTACCATGAACCTTTGCCCTACCTTATGTAATTCAATTTCATTAAAAGGTCTGTGGCAAATTTATCTAGTGCTTATATAATCACTTCTTTGAAGTGTGTGAATGAAGCTGTTATTTTTTCAAAGAGTATTTGTCTGCCCAAAATTTATTTTAACGCACTGTGGGCATGAAGCTAGATGAGAGAATGTATATATTCCCTTAAAAGTGTTTACTTAACCACAATAAAAGGTTATGTGGATTTCCCAAGTGCACTTAGTTACAGTACCTGTTATAATGTGAACATTTAAACACTCTTTCAACTTGGCTGCCACTCATATATCATGTTTGACACAACAGTCAAAGTTCTTTTGTTTAGCACTAGCTCAGGAGGAATGGAAGGTTCTGTAGTAGCATGTGAATGGGAGATAATATAAAACTAAAATCAGTGAAAAGGGGAAAAAAATGGAGAAAAAACACAGATACAGGTAAAACCTACAGTAAAACCTGTTTCTAAAGTGCACCTTTATTAGTACAAACATCTGAAGTACTCTGTGTTCACATCTGCCTGAAAATATCTATGTTCTACAGCTGGCATTGCAACTGTCTAGCATCTTAAATTCTCGTTGGGACACTTGTGTGTAAGCACAGATAGGAGCAGAATGGTTTCAGTTTCTAAGCACTGTTGGTTACAAGCCTTCAGTTTCTAAGGCATTCCTGGAAGTGTGGTTTCCTATAATAGGTCAGGGCTTTTACAAAACTGGTTCCCATGCAATTTTTGAACTGCAAACAAGGATAACAGGAAAAAAAAAAAAGAAACAAACTTATAACTTTTACATTTGAAAAGTATCCACAAAGTTGTATGGTTGGATTATGACTGTTCTTAAGCAACTTTCTGAATATGACCTGATGATTACACAAAAATTTATGTGGGAAGTGATGGGATCACTTTTTTGCACAGCAATATGTATTTTATTTTTAAGTATGTTTAATATTATAAAGGAATTTAGGACTATATTGAGACATCAAAGCCTCTGAACTCAGTGTTTCTTTTTTCCTGGCTAGTTTTTGGAAGCATTTTATCCAAAAAAAAAAAAACCCATCAGAGACAGAAGCTCTGTGGAATTGAGGTTGTTAACATATAGTTTTTTCATACGAATTGTTAAGTAGGAGTAAAGACTCTTCACAAACTAACATACACTTTTAATTACATTTATATTTTATCTTACGAAAGCAGGACAGCAATTTAATTTTAGATTTATCTAACTATGGAATCTGAGAGTTTGAGGGGGAAAAAAACCCTACAGAATAAAGCAAGCAAACAATAAAAACATTTACGCTATGCACATTCCCAAACGTTTCTTAAATAGATTTTGAAATACAGCAAACCTTCCACTAAATGGAAAGTTAAAAAAAAAAAAAAAAAAGTTTGTTTTCCATGTCTCTTGAATAGACCTAGCAGTTAATGTTGTGTCATCTCGACTGGACACATTTTCTTCTCCAAGCTATTACATTACACACTCAGTAATGCAGTCTGAGGGTGGTCTCCTTAAGATGAATGTGGCAATACTGTTACATGTTTATTCAGTGGAAAAAATCTATTTCAGCATCTAATTAGAAGTCCTTAAAAGATTTACTGTCATCATTTCTTTCAAAGATATGTCTTGCAGAGAGTCACCTTTTTCTGCATAGATGTTATCTAACACATGCATTTTAGTTTATGTAAGGTTTCACAAATTACTTTTTTTTTTCTCCCACTTACTCAATGCTTATGGCATATATTTGGCAAATACTGAAACTCTTTAATTAGACAAGTAATTAGGCAAGTGCTAAATGACTATCTGAAAGACATGGTTCACTGCTGGAAGCTTTTAAAGAGACTTCTTCCTCTTTGACTCTTGATTTAGTCTTTGTGTGCCAATCTGTAGTAATAGAGGTAAGGTTGAAGGGTTGGTTTTTAGGCTCTGATCCAAAAATCAGCCATCAAAAACTTAAATTTGAGTTATGAAAAGTTCCATCTCCTCCCTTTTCTGACTGATCAGATGACAATCTAGTTTAAATTCACTGACAGAGGACTCTATTCAGTTACTCCTGTAGGTCACCATTTTCATACTGTGTAATGGGCAAGGAAGGAGATACTATGTTATCCCTCCATGTGGAATCACAGAACGGCTTGGGTTGGAAGGGACCTCAAGGATCATGAATCTCCAACCCTCCTGCCACACGCAGGGCCATCAACCTCCCCATTTCATACCAGCCCAGGCTGCCCAGGGCCCCATCCAACCTGGCCTTGAACACCTCCAGGGATGGACGGGGCATCACAGCCTCTCAGGGCAGCTGTTCCAGCACCTCACCACTCTCTTGGTAAGAACTTCCCTCCTTCAACTTCAAACCATTTCCCCTTGTCCTGCCATTATCTACCCTTGTAAAGAGTTGGCTCCTCTCCTGTTTATAGGCTCCCTTTAGGTATTGAATCCCTTTAGGTACATGGAATCCGTAAACACAAAATTGAGGGCAGCATCTGGACAATATGTTGAGAAAAAACTCATTAAGGCCAGATTTGGATGGAAGAAAATAATTTGCTGAATGAGAAACAGCTCCACATATACATAGCCCATTTTACATCTGATTAATGCAGTTGAAAACTCCATGTTTAAACTGGACATGGACTTAGGAATTTCATGAGGTATTATGGAAGAGACATTTAGCTAACTGCACCGAGTTCACATGGTGTAGATGCTGGCACAATCTAAGGAAGCAACCCTGTGATACAGTAAGTGTGTCTATAAAAAACAGAAAGTTTTTGCCCTTTATAAAAAAAAGAAATCCAGAGAGTTAGGTTACGTGACTCAGCCAGGATACCCTGCCACTCTGTGAAAATGAGGAGCTCCCAGTTCCCTAAAGTAAGGTACCTTACCTGCTTCAAGTACTTTTTCCTTTGTTAGTTTATACTGCTAAATTCCTTTAATTTCTGACTTCAGCTACTGTTCTTTTCTAGAAAATATAATTGTGAAGATAGCTAATAACAATTATCTCCAATTCTTCTCTTGGAATCAAGGTGATGAATACTCTTAATTACTTTTTACTGCCACGAAAGCACACCTGTAGAAAGCTGCAAGGCCAAATAAAAGAGTGATTTACCTCTTGATTTTCTCCCATGAATATATGCCTTCCCAAGAAGTTGCCACGTTGGCCTGTACAAGTCTTCCAAATCCAGCTGCCACCGATCTGGTTCAAGGTACCGGATAAGTTCTTCCACAGTACTGAATCCAGCAACAGCATTGTTTAATACATCTAATGGCAAAGCTGATGGGGGCAGCGATGGTGGGCTAGGTGCTTCTGTGTGGTGCTGCAATCAAAGCCAAGAGAAGAGTACCAGTCAGAGGTTTAATGGATCTGCTTTGATGAAGTGTTGTACTTTAGACGTTACATAGCTGGGAAAGTTTATACGTAGCTAGTTTGTTTCCAGTGCACAAAAAGACAAATGACAAGAGTCAAAAAGTGCCTAATTATTCTCCAGCCCTAAGTGTAAACAACTTTCCACCAGACAGCTTTCCCATTTCTTACATTCCTTGCCTTAAAGATAGCATGTTCATATACCTGTTCTTCGAAGAAATTCACTAAGTGATGGACAAGATTTTCGAAACATCATGATTTGCAAATATGGCCCCATTACAGGCAATTACTGCAACCTCATAGAAATCTGGAGAAACACATTTCACACGTTGCCTTTCCTATAAAATTTAGCCACAGTCCTTTTCTTCCCAGTTTTCAATGTAAAATTTGAACATCCCCACTACGAAGATAGCGAATATTCATGTCCTCATCTATAAACAAACAAACAAAAAAGCAGCAGTGTTGTTATGTATTGTGCTAAAAATTGTATTTCTAGCTACACAGAAGCCTTTTACTTAAGAAAAAGAAAAGGTATTCCCAAGGATTTTAAAAAAAATTTTAGACACTGAAACTCAGCACTGAAAAAAACCACTGTACTTTCCTGCAGCACAAAATGACTCCAAAACTTGCACTTGCTGGTTCGGGGCTATCAGTAGAAGGCAGTTAAAACAAAGTGAGACTTCTCATTTTGTTCTCACTACAGTCTGCTTAAAAATTTTGCACTGATTTGTATTTTCAAAAGACTTAAAAAAGGCAAGAAGGGAAATCTAGGCAGGAAGTTCTGCAACACCATCTTTAGGTTTTTATATACACAGACATCTCTACAGACACCAAATCCACAGCACTGCACTAAGGCAATTTTCTGGACCACGTAAGAGTAAGGACTGGAATCTGATTAGAGGACAGGAAAGACAAGAAATCAGCAAGCTGAGTGCATAATATGTATCACTACATTCAAGTGTGGTGCATGTCAGATTTGGGGAACATATCACTATAAGCACATTCAAGCTTTGAGAAAGGCTGTCCAGAGAGGCCAGCGCATCAGCTAATATGCTTTGTGGTCAGTGTTGTGCAGCAGGGAAATGGGATAAGATCTACACTAGTTTATGTCATTATGATATTGCCACTATATGCATACATACATATACATACAGCAGACGTAGTGTCAAAATGGCCCTCTCACTACTGCAATGTGAAATGCAAACATAATTTCATTTTTTCCATCTGTAATGACAGATCAGTTGTATTTCTTTATCTTTACAAAAGGAATATAGAAATAGATCAATCAGAAATGTCTGGCCAGGCAGAAAAAAATATATTTAATAAAATAATTCTTGTAATGCTACACACTATGCAGAAATTTTCTAAAATACATAAATGCACAGCTATATTTCACACAAATAATTACATCCTCCCTTCTATGCTCTCAATTCTATTAAACACATATTTTTGCCTTCAACTGTATCTGCGGTTGGAAGGGCAGCAAAAAGGAAGGCATCCATCTTACTCTTCCTATTTTTTGCTTCAAGGGTTTTGTCTCTCTCCATCTTCAAGAACTGGCACTCACTAGAGTGACCTGCGCTGCTTTTTAACAGGGAGCCTTGTAAAGATAACAGAGAATATAAATCTAATGTACTAATTGCTAACTTTACTGTATTTTCCTTTTGCCTTTCTTGCTCTGTTTCCAATAGAGTGAGTGAAGTAGTTACTTCTCATTCCAGGTGGATGTGGATTTCTAAAAGTCAAAGCATTTCTTTCCCTCTTCTCTCCAATGGCCATAATAAAAATAATAACATACTGACCCATCTATTAGGTTATGATAATAAGGCAACAGATTCTGGTCTATAATTTAAATATTTGCTCTTAGCAAAACACGCCACTCAGCAAGTTTCAAAATAGTGCTGTGACACTGTAATTCAGATGGTTAAAAAAAAAAATTACAAAATTTTTCTTCCTGTTTTTAGCCATAATGATGTATTTGTTAACTTCCCTGGTTTGAAGGCGGAGGAGTTTGCTAAGGGAAAAAATAAACTAAGCCTCAAATGGTGGAAGTAGTACCAGAAAAAAAGTTCTTCTATTTGTTTCTAACAGGAGAAAGTACTTCGGTTTCCGACTTCTGTTGAGACCTTTTGCTTCCAAGTGAAATAGATGGACTCCAGATAAGAATCTGTCTGTCTAGAAGCTACCTCTACATTTCACAATCTTGAATATGCACACCCAGCAATACACACATTGGAATTCATTGATTAGTGCTGTTCTGGATTCAGTAGGCATTTGCCAGTTATAATGTTATGAAGAGATGGTGAATCATCGTGCTCAACAGTAGCACAATTAAAGTTGTCATCGCTTTCTAATCATTCTCATAGCAAAATAAAACGTGGAGAAAAGTAACCAAAACAGCTGAATTGCACAACTTTCTGAATAAAGTGATTGAAATCAAGATTAATTATGTATTTTCCAATAATCTCTTAGTCAACTTAAATTCCATAGTTAACATACATCAAAGATTATAGATAATCAATATCATAAAGTTGTGTTGTAATTCATATGTATAATAATTTTAATGAAATCTCAAATCAATAAACCTAAATAAAAATGTCAATTAAAGTTATACTCCACATTACTCTTCTTTGCTAATAAGTGTTACTTAATTTGTAAGTTAAATCTCTTGGATGGAAAAGAGCAGCAAACTGATACTTCTTCCTTTGACCAGAATTTCATCAATATATAATTTCACTCAGTTTTTCCAAACTCGTTCTCTGTTCCATGCATCCTCAAATAATACTGATGTTTTAGGCTTGAGCCTTTTTATGCATGAGGAGGTGTAATTTCCATTAAGACATTAATGGAATCCATTAAAATTACCTCAGCAAGTTCCATATGTCAATGTGACTCCTCCAATTAACAAAACACTCAGTGGATTTTAGTTTTGTGTCCAGGAAACAACTTCAACTTACTTTAATAGGAATAAAGATGCTTAAAAACAAGTTAGAGCTAAATAGTTGTATATTTAGTGTTAATAAAAATGATTTAGGATTAAAACCAGAGCAGAAAACTTAGGATTTCTGCTGCCTTGCAGAACAGCCAAGAATGGCAATCAGTGTTGGATCAAACAGAGGTTTCAGAAGGTCTTTTTATATCATATTTCTGTGTTTGTACTTGACTCTGTCAAAACAAATACCTTCTAGAAATTCTCAGAGGTGTTCACAAGCATTAAAGACAAGCAAAGAGATCAAATTTAGGCTACAGTTTTACTTAGGGGCTTGGAAAAAAAGAAGAAAATAATACAAAGGCTTCACAGACCAATCCAGCCCTGGAGGTTATACATAACAGCAGCACTCAGGAAGAAATCTAGGGAGTAAAATGCATGTTTGTGTTCTCAGAATAGTAGCGGTGCCCTGCTGGGGTAATCAAAGCCTTCCCACCCAGCCTCTTTCCCAAAGGGGAAAGGGTCTGACACACACACGGGACAACGGAAGTGCCCATTGGTGAAGCAGTAAATCTGAATAAAAACTACGACACATGAATACGAAATTACCTAGTTGAAGATAAGACCCAAGGACAATGTAGTCTGTAGTCAAACGAAGACTTCATTTCTTTGATTCATTTGATTGATTCATTTCTTGCTCTGAGACATATTTCCTGTACAATCCTGAGAATCTGACTTAGGCTGCAGCTTCCTGGTGCAAAGCTTCTAGCAGCAGCATCTCCTTGTTGCATCAGCATGACTGTGTATGCAGCTGCATCATTAACAAGAGCTAATCTTTCTAAAAGAGAACATTGCTCCTCTCCATTTTTCTTTAACCCCATGTTTGTTCACAGCCTAGATTTCCAACAGCTAAACCATCCCAACCAAAAGTACAGTGGCCAATAAGACAAACGTTGTCAGATTCACTGTGGCATCAGGATCTTCATACCATGACCACATCAAATGTGTAAAATAAGCAAAATGTCAATTCCTTGATATCATAAGCTCTATGAGAGAATGAATACAATAAACATTATATTAATAGTTTATCTGAAGAATACGTAAGTATGAAGAGTAAAACTTTGGATGTGAGACAGCATTTTGCTATCCGTCTGTTCTCTTGCACAGATCCTGATCCAAGGATCAACTATTCAGAGCAAAACAGCACTCGCCTACCAACTACACAATATAAACTCATAAGCACAACTGCAATCTAAGCAAAGCTTACCTTTTGCTCCTGCCTTTCTGACTATCAAGGTACTGACACTACCCCCTTCCAGTTAAAAGAGAAGAAAGATGTAATCTTCTTCGTGCGCTGCTGCCAACAGTGATGAATTCCACATTTAATAATGCAATGACTGAGTTAAGACTGGAACAACAAAAACCAGTGAGTCAAATACCTGGCATGACAGCACATTTACAACTGTCCTGAAGAAAACATTGTCAAGATGTTTTTGAGTGAAAACTCATTCATCAGCTGGCAGAGTTTGGAGAAACTATTAAATATCGGTGTGGTTTCATCGAGCAAGAAGGCACTTTTGTAACCAAAAATCAATCAATCAACCAAACTAAGGGGACTCCTCTCCTCCACAAAGATTAGAAATAGAAAGAAATTTGAAAGATTTCTTCTAATCAGGTATTCTTACAGCTTTATTACCATTATGATAAAATAATAGATTTGGAGGTATGCTGTTGAAATTAAAAGCACATGTACATTATTGTAACACAATGAAGAAAGCCAATTTTGTACTTTTATAGGTAGCCCTCTTATCAGCCTCTTTAGAATCTATGAGGAAGAGCAGATATCCAGCTCAGAAGGAGTTTACCCTGAGGACATAGAAGCTTCTTGGCATCACAGTAGCTCTTTTCTCCAATTAACAGATGCAATAATGACTCTTAAAAGCCTCAACAAATCATCACCTACTTACAAGCACCAACTTACTTACGCACAAAATGCTAATCCACCTGAGGAAGCCTGTAACTTCCAAAGACTCACACTTTCTGGGCCACTGCTACACAGAATGGCAGATCTCCTCAAGAGAGAGACGTTAGAAGGAAGTGAAGTTGCTCTGTGGTTCAGACTGTGGGCAACCGCCAAAGCAGATGAACTAGATTCTAGGATCTGTTTCTCCTGCCTCTGGCAATGAAGTGGAAAAACAGAAGGAGCAAAGACAGATAATCAATTTAGGCTGCCAAAGCCATAAGGCTTTTAAATAAAGCAAGAGTGTTTCCTTGCAAGTGACAGAGATGTAAGCCAGGAAGGCCAGCACTGTTCCCATCCACTGCAGAACTTGCCTCTGTTGCTGAAGTTCCTATCACAGCAGCAAGGATGATAAAATAGGCTTTAGTGGCACTGAAGTAAAAACATGCACGTTGTTCAGCTATCCTTGCTGCTGGGATGCAACTCCTGCCAGTCAAATGACTATTTCTCATGGAGCCTCCAGCTCTCTGCCTTTTGCATACTCCCTGATTTTTTTCTTATCTAAGCCTCCCTTTGTATGCATCCAGGATTTTCCTGTTATCTCATCAATGACCTTACTTTCTTAGCATCCATGTCCTTGCAGTAACTTACATCTTGAAGCCAGAGACAGTTTTCTAAACTCTACATCTCTTATTTTTTAAAGACCCTTCCCAAGTTGTATAGAATTTCTGCTCTTCTGCCTGTAATCCCCAACAGGAGAAAGGTTACAAGGGAATGTGAATGCGTTGCTTCCTTTCTGTCTTTGCCTGTCACAGATATTAATAAAGAATTAATGACATGTAAGAGTAGTGTTGGGAACAGCCTATCATTTCCTCAGGCTACCTGACAGTGCTGAGATAAAATACATCCAGAAATATTCTAAATATTCCCCCAACCAGACTTTCCGTGCAGTTCACAGAATTCTAATTGTGCTGGAAACAACTGGGAGATGTTCTCAAGGAAATTGGCAGCAAGAAAATTGCACAGGATGTCACTAATCATCAGATTTCTTCCTGCAAATCACAGCTTTTTGCCTGAAGCCTGTGCACCGTCACACCCATTGAAAAATACTGGTGAGAATTACTCATCTGAAGCCAGAACTGACACCTATTTAGAACAACTTCACTAATTCTCAGAAGATGATATTTGCAGCAATAATTTCACGAGCCATTTTCAAATAAACTGTAAAAGTTAATGACCTATACTGACATGTATGCTTTTGCATGTTCATATCTGTATGAAAATACATTTCACTTTTTCTTGTGGTCCCCCACAGGATTCATTTAGAAAATTAGAAGGTGGTAAAAAGAAAACTAATGCTCACAGTACCGTATTGACAACAAGGCCTTCCATACTCCACGCTTCATTTAAAAGCAAGCAATGAATTGGGCTTGGTAGTATAGAAAAGTTATGACAAATACCTCTGTGACAAAGGAAGTTCCAAAATAAAATCAATAAGTCAGTTTTCAGTGGCAGTCCATCCATCAGAAACATTCTTTTTGTTGCTGTTTTCAGGTTAATTTAGGTACTCAAACTAACTTCAGGAATGCAATCTCTGGGCTTTGATTCCTATAAAGTACGTTTGTGGAATATCTAATAATATCTAAACCATAACTACATCCAAAACCATAATCCTTAATGAGCACTATCTTCTTGTTTAGAAATCTCTCTCTTCTAAATAAGACTTGAAATGAAATGCAGAGCAAGCTCTCCCCACCCCATTTACCAAAAGAAAAAGTAACTCTATCTTCTATATCCCAGTAACTACTACAGAATATTCTCATTTCTGAACTTCCAAGAGGCTTGGAACCAAATGTGCAGCACATTTAAAATGAACTAGATATGCACTTGCCTCCTGTAAGTGCAGGACTATAACTGCAACTTAGGAGCTAAAATCTAGTTGATAATTGTCGTTCTTGTATTCTTTGAGAACACAATAAAAACAAACAAACAAACCTGAGTCTAATTCAGACAACGGGCAATACAGATACATCTATACACATTACAAAGAGTAATGATGGTGGATGGGGGGGAAGCCACAATGTCTGCATAGCCATTCCTGTATCTGTGATAGGCTGTGCCCTGGACTACCAGTATACTGAGGTCATGCACAGCTCCTTCCAGATCCTGACCACGTGTGATGTATGTTTCTGTCATATTAAAAATGAATGGACTCCACAGAATCACCAAGGTTGGAAAAGACCTCCAAGATTATCTAATCCAGCTGTCCATCTGCCACCAATATTTCCCCACTAAACCACATCCCTTAATACAACAAGATTTTGAGATACGCACTGTATACATTCATTTTTTAAGCTGTAACTACATGGTCATAACCTGATTAGAATATCAGGTGAATAGGCTATACGTACAAAATATCTGCAGAAAACAACTGAAATTAGATTATGTATACACAAAACGAAGTCCCAAAACAATTTTCTGAAGTACACTTTCTCTAACCACGGTTTCACAGAATCTTTGCTTGGAGAAAGTCCTGCAACATACCTGCTGCTTACAGCATGGGGATAAGTCTCTAAGTCTGATAAAGTTTTCTTTAAATTCATAGAACATTATTTTTTCCAGTACAAATCAAGATCTGCAATTAATCATTTTAATGTGTTAAAAGAGTGAGCAAGTTTGTATCCTTTGTATCCTTGCTAAATTTGGCTGAACCACCTATAGGATATATCAGCAGTTTTCTGCTTCAATAAACATCTTTTCCATGGTAGAGTGTTAACTACTGATGTCAGCTGCTATGATGCCTGCTTCCTGGACGCTAACTTTTGAAAACAAACACTATTTTCCTGAACGATAACTCCGTCCTCCCTGTTTTACCAACTTGCTCTTCCTTTCCACACAAAGCACTTGTCACTGTATTGAAGAACATTTACAATTTGTTGTTTCATAGCTGTCATCTCTCACTGTGACAAAGACCAACCGTACCAGTCCTGGTGTAGAATTCTACTGATTGCTTGTTGTGTTTTCCAACAAATACACTGCCTTCTCATTTTGTTTCACTGAGGATCTCAAGCAGAACTCTCCAGAGACCTTTCCAAAATTACTTCCCCATTTCATTGCTTTGTAGCTTCAATCCATTATCACCTTTTATATTTCAAATATAGACTTGAGTGATAACTGGCTTTTTCTTTTGTGTTCCAGTAGTAATTAAGACAGTAGGATACTTTGTGACTCTTTATAAGAGCAATAACACTTCACAGAAGAGTATTATTTCATAGCCATACAAAGATACTTGAATGCATGCAAGAGTAGAGAGCCAGATAAGAAGAGTTTTTCAACACTTGAATAAATAAACCCTTTGTAAACCACTGGTACCCTTGTAATAAACCCTTATAATAACCCTTACAAAAAACACTTGGTGTATTTTCGTTCATTACATAATATTTTCTGGAATGTTCTATTTTGCTGAATGCCATCTTACACTTGCAATTCCTTCCTAGAAGAGAAGTCTTATAAACTATATTATATATCAAATGCTGAGAGATTCTCATGTGCACTAGAATCTCATTATGGATGAATTCTTCTTTCATAGTTCAGACCAAAAGTCAAATTTAGTGCACAGAGAGCTTTGGCTTCAATATTCAGCTGAATTTTACTGTATCTGTTGTAGACTGAAATGTGGAAAAGCTTACACTTCAGTTAAGAGAAGATTTGCAAGAGAGCAATCCAAATTATGCTTAAAATGTGAATTTATCCTCTAAATAGAGAAGATTCATTGCTGGACAAGCAGTAATGTAAGAGCTTCAGTGTACAAACGAGTCAGTGCAAAAAATTCCCAGAATCACAAGATTGCAGTGAACATTTGCCTATAATGTAAGAAATATTACCTCAAATCTTACTGCAAATTGGGTTACCATAATTACTAATGACCTCTTTGACAGACACACACAAAATTCATACAGAAAGCACACTTGCATCAGGTACGTTTATGATTTACAGAAGGATTTTTTTGGTTCTATACACAAAGCTCTATTTCTTGCTTGACAGACAGTAGTTTATAAGCAATAAACAGTTAACACAAGCGCAGCTGTTCTGAACAGCCATAAGTTGATGAATGCACTTCTCTGACAGGGCACATGTTCAATCATAATGCAAAGGCATCATGTTTGTGGGTCGTTTTCTTTTTCTTTTTCTGTTTTTTTAATTAACCATTTCTGTCAAATACTTTTTAAAAAATACTTTAAAAAATAGAAAAACAGCCAGTGTTTGGAGTCAGGTAATGAAGTGCTCTAAGTTCCCTCCAGGTACTGGAAATGGATAGCTGTTACAAAAACGTTTACTTTTCCCAGTAAGCTCATAGGTGAGTTCATCAAATGTTAAACATTAGGAACGACTGTTTATCACAACTGGAAAGTGTATTTGGCAGGGCAATGAAAATGCCTTCTACAGCATGTGCAATTTTAAGGTGCTCCTCTGGAATACATGCTAAATTGCATTCCACAACAGATTTCTGTTCATTTCATATCACAATAAAAGGAGCACGCCCCAAATTCCTGTGCAGCAGATATTGCAAATCATAGCTTGTCCTGCCTCGAGGGTAGAAAGTCTTTGAATAAAACACCGCTCTGAGAGAAAGGAACCTGACCTTGTGTATCCATTCCTTAGCATCCTCAAACATGCTGGAAATTTACTATGTTAAGATCTATGATGAGAAGTTATTTCTATACATTTGCTTTGTGTATAACATACATATCATAACCCAGTGACCGTCTATCCATAGGCAAAGGCTATGACACCATCACCCACAAAGAGATTCTCACCCTGATTGAAAAAGCCAGACTTCAGATACGTGAGCTAGCTTCTACTGTCCTGTAGTGTTAGCCATAATGTTCTAACATACTCTTAATGTCCAGCTGGATTTCTCTTACCTTTGCATTTTCTGCTCTCTTTATCTCCTAATTCCCATCTCATGTGACTTCAATATAATTTCACACATATATATAATGATAAATGATGCACAATAGCATAGATTAGGAGATTATACAAGAACTAACAGACAAAATGAATGGGAGAAATTTAGAAAACACATATTCCAAATCCATGTAAGAGGAAAGAGTTAAAAACAGTTCAAAATCATAAGCACTCAAATAGAGATACAGGAGACCAAAAATTGGATGGGAGGCAACATGATCCTGTTCAGAAGAAGACAAATCTCAGGCAGATGCACTCAGAACATACTGCTAGGCTACTGAGCTGCTAGAAAGGTATCAGCTAAAGTGCTTTGTTTTTACCTCCAGCACTTTTAAGATACAGGCAGACAGAGGACACTCAGAGAAAAATCAAGAAGAGAAAGAAAACACAAACCATGATAAAATTGAGCAATACAAGTTTTTTTTTTTAACCTAGACTGACAGGAGATGCAATAGCATGTAGTAGAGCAACAGATGATCAGCTGTTCCCCAGTCCATCAATCACAGGAAAAAAATGCATACTATGTTAAGCAGTGCAACAGATGATCAAGGTCTGTGAAATCTTTGTCCCTGAACTTCAGGAACTGTACAGATATCTAGCAAGAATAAACTCTAATCCTTTCTTGGAGCGGGACGATGGCTCAGAAATACCCTACCGAATCCCCTTTCAACTCTGCACTTTTGCAATTGCATTACACAGCAGTTATCCAGCTACCTCACCATGTAAGATCATGCTGAGGAGCATTCTGAATTCTGGAAATGAATGTTAAATCATTTCGCTACCTGCTGTGTTGACTTGATACAGCACAAACTCTTCTGCATGCATAAGTAAGCTCTAATACTCCCTCAGCGACTGTTTCTTCATTGGTACCCTTTCTAACCCTTAAGATTTACTATATTATTATTGTAATAAGACATGATAACTGAATGACTGTATGCCTAAATATGGAATATCCAGAAAAAAATAGACAGTTTTGTTTGCAGGTTAGCCCAGAAGCCCTTATTCACACGAGAAAATGGAAATTAATAAAACTACTTCCTATTTTGGAGTTTACTTCAGTTGCTTTCTCTTGACGAAAACTAGGCAGTCAGATGTTACAACCAGGCCTTTAGAGGAACAGGTTTTTGACAAAAGTTGCTTATTCTGGTGCAGCAGAAGTTCCTTTGGCAGTATCATTTACAATTTCTTTGAAGCCCCGAAATAGTGTGCAATATAACCCACTTAACAAGATGGTTTTACCATTGGCTGTAAAATAAAAGTAGACACATTTCTGCCATGCTCCACTTTTCAATCTCTGTGGCTGCTATTTAAAATGGAGCCTTCAAGGACGGTTTGAAAGCAGAGCGCTTCATTCTATTTCAAGTAGTCTCCCATGAAATGTTGTGCTGCTTACAGCATGAACAAATCCATTAAATAAGAACAGGTTACATTTTAAGACGCTGCATGCCTCAGTCTGCATCTTCTTATTATTTAAAAAATCATAATCGCTGCAACAAGCAGTTTAATTATTTTTACTACAATGCAGTAATATATTCCTACCTTGTACACACAATTCTTTCCCATCCCTTTCCTTTTTACGTACAAACAAAGAAGGAAAAGAAAACTGCCGAGTAATAAGCTCACAGTATGGACAAATCCACTGTGTTTCATGGCAAGGTCTGATTCTCCTGAGGACTGCAAGTAAATCAAGCAGCTTTCATGAAGCCTGACAAGTTTGGTTATAACACTGTCTCCTCCACAGCTGTGGTTGAATTATCTCCAACTGATATGGTCAACTAGATCATGTCTTTTATATTATTTTTAATTGAAGCTTGCTGACATAGCATGAGTAAGGCTGGCACTCTCTATCAAAAATGATGGAAAAATCATGGTGACTTTTTTTTTTAATCAGCCCATTAATTTTCCCTACAATATTTTCCAAGAGGCTATTTTGGGTTATCGCTTATGGCAGCCACAACTGCCAGCACCACCTCCAAGGGATCTCATCTGTGTGCAGAGTTGCTGTTTCCAGTGTAGCTCTCTGTTCTCGCGCACTCATCCTGCTTGTAAAGCTACAAGCTCAGATCCAGTTATCAGCACAAGAAAAAGCTGACACTGCACCAATCCTACTCTTTTTCAGAGCATTCTTTACCTTATCATCACCTAAACACAGCAAGTTCTTGTTGTTTCATTTTGCTTTGTTATCCCAAACGCATAATTTTAGGAAAATCTGTTAATCCTTCTGCAGAGCGTCAGCATTTCCTTAACTTTTCATGTTCCCATTTTATAAAGTTGTTGAAAATATCTATTTGAAAATGAGTATTCATACACTTACACATGCTTTTCAGCTTCTATTTTGTTTTGCTGGAGTTTGTTTAGATTTAAAACGTTTTCTTCCTCAGCCTCCTTTCCTGTTCATTGAATCAAGAATACTGTGCGTTGCTGGTGATTTCATGGGGAATACATGGAAGTGATTACAGAATACAGACATCAAAAAATGTGGTTTTCCAAGCTTTCATGAACTGTGGCTTCATGGGCTGCTATTCATTGCAATCTAGGAAGTGGTTGGATATGGGGTTTACTATCAGTTTAAATAAAGAGTGTTAGGCATTGGCTTCACCTGGATTTTCCAGCTCATAAAAAAATATGATTTTCTGTGAACTGCAGATGTTGTTTACGTTCTGTTGAATCCAACAATACATAAAGTTATTTACTGCGTTAGCCTAAGGACTGAAAGATCTGGTTGGATTTTTCTAACCACGAGACATCTGTTGATCCAGACAGAAAATGTGCTTCAAAGACTGCAAAGCAGACCAAACTTCAGATCTACGTGCGTCATTTGAACACTTGACAAAACAGTTTCACAAATCTGACAAAGAAGATAAATAAAGTGATAGCAAAGAGGTATCATGTAAGAAAGAAGCACTTATTACTCAGTGTGCATCTCAGTGCATATCACAGTTGCTCTGGGCATTTATGACAGATGGTGCAATGTGATGCAGAAGAAGAGAAACAAGAAATTTTGCAAGGGAATCAAAGAAGACTCACTGAAGATATTTGTGAGGCTACTGCAGGTGGGATTTCTTCCACATGGCCTGCACAGTGAATCCGATTAGGCAATTTCTTTGTATAGAGAACAGAAACCAATTCTGGAAGCTTGCAATAGCAATTAGTATTGACAATTGTTCCAAAAATAATGCCTCTATTTATTTACATAGAAACTAGAACAGATACAAAGAGCACAACGCTACTACTTCATAGAGCAAACACTCAGCTATTTTCTTACAGTGTTTTTCAACACAGGCTATGTATTTCCATCAGCCTTGAACAATAGCTTGCATGTCGCACTCGTAAAAATGAGCACCAGTGGAGGCAACCCACTGTTGCAGTTGCCTCGACTGAAAGGCACCACCGCTGCCTCACTGTGCTCACATCCACTGCTTGGTCTCCACAAATGTTCAGCAAGCATTGATGCATGTGCCATTTTTTCCTCATGGAAGAATTCAGTGACATGCCACTCCTCCACACCAGACACCATTCTGTCAGACTGCCCCTCTGCTGCCATCTGCCACACAGCACCAACATGTAATGGAATATTGGTGGGAAGGTTCAGCCTCTGCTGACATACCACCTCTACCTGCCTCCGACACTGTGGGCCAACACAGTAAAATAGGAGGCATTACTTCCTCGTAGCAGGTACTGCAGAAACTATCCTTGAGAAGAAATGCCAAGAAGTCAGCTAAATTGACTACAATGACTGCTGACGATAAGAGTCAATTAACTATTTTTTATTAAATCCCTTCTTTTATAAGGAGTTATACAGGGAAGGCACCTAATTGCCAAGGTGACATTATTAGCATGCTCCTAGGTTTCTTCAATTATATACTACTTAATTTGAAACTGTTTTGCATTTTTATGTGTGCAGTCCCACTAAACAAAAGTGAGGATTTGCATGAATTATAATTAATAAATGATCGTGTCAGCACTTAGGAATGGGATGGAAGAATTATCATTTAAAATACATCAGCATAAACAATGTAATTTGACTGAATTCCTATCACTAAAAAATACCCTCTGTAAAATTAAGTTCCATTTTAAGACAAGATTTTGCTGTTTAAGGCTGTAGCATCTGCTCAAACAATATCAATGTGAATTATCTTAGCAGTTATGGATTGTAAAAGAATTCTGAGGAAAACAAAGATTTTTAGTAAGAAACTAAAATACATACTGACATTTTTTTTCCCCTACTATAAAGTACTCTACAGAAAATTAAACCAATTGGATTTTTAGAGATAAATACTGATCTTGATCTTAGTAAAGCAGTTTCAATGCTAACTTTAACACAATTCCCAACAAATTTACAATTGTGCTGGTAATCTTTACTTCATTATTAAACCAGTCTCTGGTGTCTTATTCACTCAGTTAGGAATATTGAGGAAGAGGCAGCAACTGTAAAATCAGATCACACAGAGGAGAAAATTGTTCTCAACGCAATAAATACTTAAAGGGACAATTATTTGCCACCAAATTTATCAATATGTGTATACTTTAAATAATCTATTTACCCTTGGGTAACATGGCCATTGATTTGCTGGGCAGCATTTTTCTGAGTACAATACCTAACATTTCCTGTTGAGGGCAATGGGCTCTGTTTGTTTCAAAATCTGCCTGACAGCAATCGCACCACCTGAACAACAGAAAAGAGCTAAAATGAAAACATCCAGAGATTTCAAAGGCCTATACGATAGAAAGAGTGCTATTATCTACCACTTCAATTTTAATTGTGCGCTCATCGCGTTAGAAATAATGAGCATTAAAACTACATGCAGCAATGAAACGAAAGTTCACACCATATCAGAACAATGCTAAATGAAATTATTCTCCTTGTCAGAAACTGCAGGAATACCATTTGTAAACAGAATGATTCAATCTGTCAGCATGACAATTGCCCAGTGTCCCTCCTCGGGTAACTTGACTGCAGTTTTCACGTCCTACCTCAGCAGCTAGCAGCGCTCCCCAAAAAAAGCTACCATCCTTTCCTGCAGCAGAAAATATCAATGAAAGCCACGAGTGCCTTATTGCGAGGAAGGAATGGCCCGTTACGTACCATGCACCATCCCCACTAAAGCCTCCACTAAAGCAACAGACAAAGGAGGGTATAGAATACCCATAATGAAAAGTTCATGTGCTGTGCACGTGTTTGATAGACTTGTTCTTGCTTCTCTTTGGGAGTTCTCTAGTTGCTAGACTAGGGCAGTGCTTTTTGTGAGTGTTTGATTAAATGAACAACAGTGTGGAGTCCTTCAGAAGAAAAAAAAATACTTTGATATCACTAGGGAATTGGATTTAAAAGAGAAGTGAAAGAGAAGAATGGAAAGTCGTTGTTTTTCTTAAAACTGTGTTGTTAAAACGAGTTGCCTCTGGTTTCAGATTTTTGTGGTATCACTTTACTATTTTGCCACTCCTCCAAGCATTAACCGTGAAATTTAGACCAGCCTCTAACTATAAATTATCCACTGGCACTTTTGTATAGCACTAGCTTTGTATAGCTTAATTAATAGTGTTCCTCAGACTGGCATCATTTCAGGTTTTCCAACTATCATTACTATGTTTTCTCTTTTGAACACCCTGAAAAGCAAAGGTATCCTCTGTTCACACTCAGGCAGCTTTTAATTTGTCAATGTTTTAAATTGCTCTGTAATTTGTAAACACTTTCAGATATTGAAATAGCGAACTCTCTTGTGGAAATGTCATCTGTTTGTTTACTTTTATGGCAGCTTTCTTCTAAATTAAAGCAACAGCTTCCTAGCACAATTTTTAAAATGCTAGGTGCGCAATTAAGAGATAAAAAGTTCACAGAAAATGATGCAAATAAATGAGAAAAAGTGGTGTGCTTAAAACAATAGTCAACAGCCACAATCCCACAAAATAATCACAGAAGACCCTTCAAGTGCACTGATTATCTGCATGAAAATCTGCAAAAAAAGTCACTATTTACTAACAGCGTCGCACACAACCATTATGGTTTACTTCCTCCTCTTCTGTTTAACCTTAATTCTAAACAAACACATAAATAAATCCTTACCTACACAATGATATGTAAGTAGCTTACAAAAGTAGCAGCTGAATTTACTTTGCTCTTCCCTCATGACACTGCTTCAAAGGTGTTCTTATGATTTTAAATTAAGTGGGATTAGAATGCTGCTTTGCAGTATGTACCCAGTTTGGTTTACTGCAGCAGAGCAGAGGGCTGACTAAAGAGTGCTCTGCCTCCATACAGTGGGCTGTGAGCTCAAGTTCACCCATATCCCACATCTGTAACCTATCAGGCATATCTGTCCTCTCTATCACATCATAGATGTGCTGCTTTGCCCCTTAAGCTCTCATACTTTTTGATGTGCTTTGTTAGCAAAGCAATAAGTTACTTCCAAACTAACGTGCCATCTTTCATCTATCTAAATATTTAGTACTAGAAGTAATTCAACTTTTTTGTTCTTAATGAAACAAAATTGAAAAACCATCTGACAATTTTCCATTTGTCTTTGTATGATGGATTTCACCATCTGTCTAGTTGTTCATGAAATGCTAGGCTCTATTCTGAAGTGTTTCATACCAGCAAAGTGCTGGTTTCAGTTTCTTGTGAATCCTAACTCTACCTCTACGTTGCATCAAAGGATGCACTGCTATTTTGAACAACTAATTGCTATAGGGTATTGGGGTTTTCCCCACATGAAAGCTGCCCGTAACTATTTTAATCAGAAAAGCAATTTTTAAAAGTAAATACAGTATTTAAAGTTACAAATATTGACAGAGTGCAAACAGGAAGAGAACAATGACAGGATTTTCTTTGACTAAAATATATGAATTCCAAGACAAAAAGGCGTTATGCAGGTGACTCAAGAACGGTATTTTATTATTAACTTTTGGTTGCCTGGTACACCTCACACTGAAAAGCCAGAAGACAAATACGCACATGCAAATCAGAAGATTAGAGTGGTTTTTAAAAGCTAGGCAAGAGCAACCCTATTAACAACCTACATATTAAAATCCTACGTATATGAGGCTAACTGCCTGCCAGTTAGCATGTTAAAAACATTGTGGCATTTGCTCCTGTCTTCCAAAGAAGTAAAGGTGGTGTCTGAATGAAACTCTCAGATGCCTTACTCTCCTCAGCTACCTAATCATCTTGGTTTTGACAGCTAGCAGAAAGTTCAACAAGTTCAAGTTGCACAGAATCAGCAAAATTTGTCTATGACACAACTTCAGAGGTTTTGAAACTTCAAAAATACTGCTGTTTTTACATTCATATATGTATAATAGCATAAGCAATCTTTTCAGTAAAGATCTGAACTGAAATGTATTGGAAACATCCTACTGCCAGATCCAGACAATTCCTTCTGACACAAAAATATTTGGAATAAACCTACTGAAACAATACATTTGCAAATTCAGTTCTAGGGAACCATATTTACTATGCCAACTATTCACCAAACCATGACTACACGGACTTCTGCAAGAACCATCTTAGGCTAGGATGCCTCTTTAAAGATGATCACATTGTTAAAAGGGTATTTGTCATGCTATTTGAAGAATGGTTCAAACAGATCTGCCAAGAAGCTATTAAGCTAAGAGCTACCAAAAGATATCAGGGCGACATACTAGACAATAAAGCATAAGAGTGATTGAAGTATCTACAGCACTCCACTGAAATTCCCCTCACCATCTAATAGAGAACCTGAGAACTGTTGTACATGATGTCAATGCTGAGTATTATGGAGGGATCCTTATCCAGAAGAAAGAGAAGGGTTATTTGGAACTAACAGTTTCACAATGTCTTCAAGGTTATATGCAACATTTCTCCTAAAGGCTGCACCATCTGCTTTCATGCGTTCACGTCTCAAGTGCCTTTAAGCCAGGTCTTTCATGCACTAAATTGCTCCCTTCAATTTGAAGCCCTGCAGTTTAGTTCTCCTCATAAAAAAAAAAATTTTTAGCGATTTTCTTCCTACAATTTATTGCCCAGCTCAAAAACAGAATGCAGCCTGAGCTTCTGGAACTGACTTGCCAAGCAGAAATTGTTCCCTGTTCTCATGCACAAGGTTTTTATTTGTCTTCATTTTTTAAGCAATTAATGTGTACTGGCTACCAGTAGTCAGCACAGAAGCAACTCTCTTAATTCTTTCTCCACCATCCTAGTCAGAGATAATTGAAAGACCAGATTCATCACCTTTGTCATTATGTAGATTTTTTTTCCCCATGAAAACAAAACCAGAACCATTTGAACAAAAATCCTGGCTTCTTCAGCCAAACCTTTCATCATCATCATTAAAAGTTTTGAGCACTTATGAGAAGCTAACAAATGACAGCTCATAATCCCCATCTGTAACACCAGAGGCCAGGTACTGTAAAGACAAGACAGGTGCAAATTTTGGTATTCCCACAGTGCTTATTATCTGTCCCTTTTTAGAAACAAAAGGATTTCTCTTAACACTACCACCAATACCCCACATTAATCTTTCCTCAAGCAAACTCTTACCCTGAAGCTACTACACAGTGTTATTACTCTGTCAAGAATTTTTTCTCCTGAATTTAAAAAGCTGCTTACCCCGGTCTATGTTGTCAGGCTGTGCTGTCAGTCACCTACAGAAGCTGCTCCACTATTTCATTCTTTTTCTTGCGATTCTGCTGTCCCTAAGGGCCCTTTCAGATATGGAACACATGTACAAAAAAAATGGTCAGAGAAACTGCACTAAGTAACTCTTTTTTGTTCTGTCCTCAAATTTTCCCTTTCATTCCTGTTTTCATCTTTCCCTACCAGAATTACGTTAACAAAACTTAGCAGAGTACACACCACTAAAGTTTTGTTGATTTGTCTGTTTTGTTGGGATGAGGCAATGCGACTGTGACATAGCCATTAGAATGCATAGGGAGATGACACAAATGAAGCTAAAATAGGAAAATTTAAAGTTATGGTGCTGGAACCTAGCATCAAATGTACACTTGCTTACCTTTTTTTTTTTTTGACTAGCAAGCATGTCAGGAAAAGTCCCTTAGTATTTGAAAGCAAAAATACCTAGGACTATGCCAGTTACACGGGAGGTTACTTTGAGAATGGAACAGAGTCCCTCTGCTTTGGGATTTGTAGAGAAGCCATCAGCATGCTTTCTCAGAAAGGTGTGAATAACACGCTGATCCTGGAAACTGGAAAAGGGATTGTCAACTAGACAGTTACACAGTGCTTGAAACAGAACAAATAAAGATAAAAGTTCTCTTGAGGAAAAAAAAAAAAAAAGCTAGAAGGAATATGGGAGGAAAGTGTTTGGGTTAATTTTTAAAAGTAGCTTGTTAAACAATTTTTTTTAATTAATTAAAAAATCATGGGTGATAGAAAATGCAGTCTTTAGAACAGATATGACCAATAAATTGAACAAATAAATCTGAGCCATGATTACAGAACCATTTAAAAAGGCTAAAGGAACATTCGGAAATCAACGTGGAATATTTATTTTGACGTAACATCCAACAGCTACAATTGCATGGGACCAGTGTTTGAGTGGCATGTTTTACACGCGCATTCCTTTCAAACAAAGGAGCGTTTTGATGTTTCTTTTATATGAGGTTCCAATACAATCTCCACATTCTGTAGGAAAAGAAGTATTCAAGAAGTTAATCAAGTATTTAGATACTGTCTCAACGTGTATAAAGAAGAAGAAATGTGTTCTAACACAAATGTGTCTCTCTGCTCAGACACTAACTTCGTAATTTCAATAAACCAATGTTGCCTTTCAATCCCCAGTTGCTTTCGTCCCCAGTTTTTCAGGCACTTGTCAATCTTTTCACCATTGTGCTGTGTAAAATCCTGCCAAGCCATGACTAAACAACTAGTCCTGCAACCAGAGAACTGCTGGCAATCAATCTGCTTCAGGGCTAGAGACTTAATAACCTCAAGAAGTTTGTGGGAAGTGAAGAGTTAACCACTGAGAAGTGAAGCATCAACATGAACTTCACACAATCCCAGCAATCATGCCATTTTCCAATTCCAGAGGTGCTCCAAATGTAGCTTTCCATCTTACTTCCATCTCACCATCTGCTACTCTGCTGCTGCTCTCAATGACCTAAGACCCCCAAAAAATTGCCACCAGCTGCCCCATCCCTGAAAAATCTCCCTCCACCACTTTTGCTACACAACAAATTCTGGTATACTTGACTATCCTTCTGATGTGACCGATACCGACACAGATCTCTTGCTATTAGCAAATTCTGTACCATTATCTCCAATGCCTTGCAATTTCAAAAGGGTCCAAAAGGGTACTAAAAGAATGATGAAAGATTTGTAATGGCTTGCTGATAAAGAATGATTGAACAGTTTGGGATTAATCAGCAAGAAAAGGGCTAGCAGTTTGAAAAAGGTGGGTGGGAACAACTGTTCTCTGCCTCTCCAACTGTAAGAACTAGAGGCCATCACATGAAGCTACTGGTAGCAAGGCTCAAACAAAAGGAAGTGGTTCTTCATGTAAACAAGCAATACACCTGTAAGACTTTTTATCAAAGGATGTTGTGAAGCCATGAATCTTGCCTGGGCTCAAGGGGAAACTAGACAATTACTGTCAAGGAAGGTTGGTTACAGATTACTAAACACATAAAGCATACAGGGAATTCCCTCCCTTCTCCAGAAAACAGCTTAAAAGTGGAACAAAATAGAAATCACAGATGAGGAATCACAGAATCGCAGAATGGCCCAGGTTGGAAGGGACCTCAAGGATCATGAAGCTCCAATGCCCTCTGCCACATGCAGGGCCACCAACCTCCCCATTTCATACCAGCCCAGGCTGCCCAGGGCCCCATCCAACCTGGCCTTGAACACCTCCAGGGATGGACGGGGCATCCACAGCCTCTCTGGGCAGCTGTTCCAGCACCTCACCACTCTCATAGTAAAGAACTTCCTCCTGACATCCAACCTAAATCTCCCCTCCCTCTACTTAAAACTATTTCCCCTTGTCCTGCAGTTATCTACCTTTTCAAAGAGTTGATTCCCCTCCTGTTTGTACGCTCCCTTTAGGTACTGAAGGCTGCAATGAGGTCACCCAGCAGCCTTCTTTTCTCCAGGCTGAACAAGCCCAGCTCCCTCAGCCTGCCTATATAGGGGAGGTGCTCCATCCCTCACATCTTCTTGGCCTCTTCTTAGTGCTCTCCTTAGTGGTAACAGATTCCTTAAAGATTTGGTTTAAGACATGCTGAGATGTCTTAAGAAACAGTGAAAGGTGTAGAAACAGCCTTACTTCTAACTCTGCCAAGTAACACCTTTTCAAATTCACATCCCCGCAAGCATAACAGATTAAATGCTTGTTTCTATTACTACTGACTGATAAAAGATTATTTTCTTTTCATCGTAGCTCGTTTTTGTACTCTGTAGTTTTTTTTTATTTTTAAGAACTGACCCCGAAGCATGTCCCACCTATCTATGTATTTGTGGGTAATCTTTCATATCTTATATAAAAAATTTAAAGGGAATTTCTCTTCAGTCCTCAGCTTAGATCTAATGCAAAATGAAATCGCCAAAGGAGAACTTCGTCCAAAAACCTCCCTTGACTTGCAACATCATTCTTTGCCACAGACAAAAACTGAATCAAGGGATTTACATGCTTGAGCATCTTTAGGAGCCTGTTGATTTATCTGAGCTTAGGATTCACCATACATAGTGGAAACTCTGAACACAGAGTTTATGTTTAAGAGCCTTTCTGAATGTATAAAAGATTTTCACAGTCCTCTTTCCTCTCATGTTGCCATCCAAAGCACTGCCTAACACTTATATACTCTCCTACTGTTTCATACAACCTTGGCTCTGGCTCAAAAAAAACCCTAAAATCATATTGTTTCTTTTCCAAATACTTTTGATTACTCGTTGAGATAACGCCTTTCCTTCACCTTTGCTTAGGAGATGAATAATATCCTTTTGTGATGTTTCTAAATGGGTTTCCAGTTATTGATGCCAAAATTAGGCCTCTCTTGGTCTTTGGTCCTGATGTAACACATACACATCTGACATTTCTGAAATGGATGAAAGGGAAAGCCAGGTAAGAGCTTTCCTTTCTCTCTTATTAGTACACATTTTTCTACAACTATTTACATTTTATCAGCATTTTCTCATTAAACATTCTCAATTTAAAGAGATTTCACAAACAAAATGAACATACTCAACCCTAAAAAAGATAAAGTTTAGCTAATTCAGAGGAAATGAAGTAACAATTATTACACGGCCTTAAACAGATTACCTGAGGAATATTAGTCCTTCTTCTTGAAGTCAACAACAAGTTAACAGTTCCTTATGGTTACCAGCAAGAGAAATACAGACATCATCTCTTCATCAAAAGAACATGATCTCTTTTGGATTGAAACCCAGGTAGCCATACAGGTACTGCACCAAAATCACAAAACACCTTCCAAGTCACTTTTAAACCAGGTCAGTCTCATAAGACTCCGTTTAGATTTTGCTATTTGTCTTCACTTGCAGAAAAGAGGGTTAAGTCTGTTCTTAGCAAAGATTTTTGGCATGATCTTGCAGACATGCTGCCATATGCCAAAAAAGAAAGGGAATATAGTCACCCCCAGCTTCGACTTTAACTGGAGCTGCTTTGTTTTGAGTGCCCTGAATAATTAATAACTACTTTGGCAATCAGTCATGCATTCCTTAATGGCACCTCAGGCATCAAGTATCCCATTCACCCGCTCCCCCAAGAAACAATGGGCTTTATTACATCAAGTTTTCTATGCCAAACTTGTAACTGACATAATTTAAACTAAACAAGTCTCTAGAAAGACTGAAGCCCAAACTCATATTGTAGGAGTTCATGAGGTTTCTTCTTAATTTCATATGGCTACTATATGGATCAGACCTGTAACTGGGGGCAAGTGAGAAGGAGGGGAAAAGAGATGAAAGTATATTTCTAGGTGGTTTTGGATTATATAACACTGCCAAATACACGACTTTTAGTAAAGGCATAGCTGAACAATCAAAATGCAGAACAACCACTAAACAGCCCTTAGTGAATAATGCAGCCCACCAGTAACCACTGACTAAGTGACAGGGTATAACATGAAGAGTGCCTAACAACTGTGCTGAAAGTAGCAGGAGAACTCTGAAATAAGACAAGCTAACTTTTCTTAGCAAAAATAAGCTTTTTCAACACTTCCTTGCACTTTTCAGTGTTCCAATTAACTTGCAACAAAAGAACACAGTTAAAAATAAAGAGAGCTAACCCAAAATTAGAGAACGTTCTGAGATGTACCCATGACACACAATTTAAAATGGAAGAAAATCAGATAATTAAACTGTAGTTATCTAGATCCTCAAGAAAAGCTGTGTGGTTGTCTTGGGAAACGTTCTGCTCGTATACAGCGTACCCACAGCTTTTAAGCAGTGCCTTGCAATCCTGTGTTAAATGTTCCTGTAAAGCTATGTTGCTCCGAGTGCCATTGGAACTAATGGTAGTACTTTTGAGCAGCTAAATCTTAGGAGAAAGGTAATCAGATCAATAGTCATTCTCCTTCTACTTATTAATCATAGAAAAGTTAGTTTGAAATATAATATACAAAGTTAAATATATATATATACAATAAATTACAGGAGTGTTCAACAAAGCTATTTCTCTTGCTCTTTAAAAGACCTGAAAATGTGTCCAGTGCCCTTCTCCGTGTGTGGCCTCCAAATACAGAAACAAGCTTGCACTGTTTTATTTCAGTTTTGCTTCATTTCTCCCCAAACAATCTCTCATTGCTAGTCTACCAGGCATCTCCCCCTCCCCCTTTTCTTAAAAAATGAAAAAAAAAAAAAAAATTAACTGTTTAGGACCAATTCATAAAAGCGAATCACTAAGCAAATCAGTGATGGTTTTTTGCAAAAATCACTTACAAATTACACTCATTCCTGTAGCTGACATTTTTCACACGAAGGAGGAAGCCGTAAATTTTAATTTATCTTGAAATGTAGGATGATAAAGCATTAGATGTATATGCATAAATGAATAAGGAGAGAGAGACAGAGAGACAGAGAAAGAGAGCCTTCAGTTTTCTATTGCTTGAAAACCAGAAGCAGGTCTAATCCTGCAACTTATCAATAAGGATTGCATTTATAATCTCTACAGTTAATTACGCAGTCTGAAATGTGAAACTTTATTTTCCATGGCTTATTAAAATGGATTGTTTTGAAGAAAAATCTCTCCATTAGAAATTTGGAAAGTCATTCTCACCAACCTTTGAACAGTTGTTGTACCGTGCATTTTGAAGCTAGCTCTGCATTCCTGTGACATGGTGGGGATTGCTCTTTCCTCTTACATATGTGACAGATAAAATAGCTTGTTCTCTGTAACAGTTTGTATGCATACATCTTAGGCATATAAACTTAATTAATGGAGGAAAAGAAGGACTAAAAAAAGGCATAATACAGTGTCAAGAGTCTCTGTTTTTGTCTACTTAGCAGATATTCATGGTTAGTGATCTAAATATTCTGAAAATTAGCAATTACTTTTGCGAGTGTTAATAATTTAAAAGTTTTCCCCGTCAAGTATATAGGAATAAATCCAGCCCAGCAACACATGAATATAATTATATTTATATTCTGGAAGTTTTAGGTGCATTTGTTTTAGGTGCATTTGTTCAAACCATTCCAGAAAAATTTGATCAAACGTCAGATAAACGTGTAGCAGGTAGGATGCAACACTAGAGCAACTGCAATGAAATCTGGCATCAGCTCACACAACATCTATTTAGGGATCTTCTTTTTACTATTTTCTAAAAGTAAACATACTCATTACCTTCTGCCCTTTGGTATTACAAGTTCAAACCTGGCCATATTCCAAGATGGTTTAGAGACTGACTGATGTGTTTTCTGATTTCAAAATTCATTCATCTAGCTTACAAAAGAGTCAAACAGACTTGCCCTTAGTCATTTTAGAAATATTACTTAGGCCTAAATACTTACCAATACTGAGAGGCATACAACAGGAAACAGCATGTATATACACAATACAGCACTTAAATAACTTCACTACCAATGTACTAAACATATAAGATACATATAAGATGAGGTGTTATCAAAAGATGCACAGAATTAGTCTTTGATTCTCCTCAATAAATGGAGTTTTGTGAAGGAGGACAACAGGCAAAAATGGAAAAAGAAGCAAGTCAAATGCATCGAGTGAAGTGCGTGTCAGCAGGCTTACAACATGGATTCTTTTGATCAGTTTTTTATTGAGCTTGCAGATGTTTTACACTAACCAAATACCACAAACCACAAGATGACTGAGGAGATTCACAAAGTGAATTATAAAGCTTGCAACAAAAATATTCCTTACTCTCTTTAAATATGGAATATCTAAAACAAGTCAACTCCTGTTCCACTCAATCCTGAAGTTCAGAACATCGTCTCACCCCTAAAAACTTACAAATGTTGTTTTGCTAGCACAGATCTTTCGCTTGTTGAAAAAAAAATAATAGAAATCTGTTGATGGTGAAAGCAGCCATACTTCAGACAACTTCAGACAACAATTAGCGTTTAGTACCTGTGAGTTGCAGGTATTAAACAACATTAAGAGAAGTCTAAAGTACATTTTCCAGGAAAAATGCAGTGAAAAATGAGTATCGTGCTTCACCTACTTTACCACTGTAATAAAACAATTCAGAATAATAAGGAGTTTTTTTTTTTTTTTTTTTTTGAGCTAGGTATAATCATCCAGCTCTGCATGGCGTAGCTCACTTAGAAGAACATAAATTTCTTCAGTCTCACTTGCACTCAATGTTCTTTACAGGTCACACAGCTGATTCTTATGCTGAATTTGTTCATCTCAAAGCAAGAAAAAGTGGCTTTTTCACTGCACCTAATAGGAATGCAAACATTTTATTCGAGTTTCCATATAAACAACTGAGCCATCAGCTTCCCAGTCCAAAGCCATCCAAGATCAACCACAAAAACACTCAGTTAGTTAAAGAGCAAAACGTACAATTCTGGCAGACAAATTATTCACTATTATTATTACTACAAAATAAACAGTAATTAACCCTAAACTACGTAAAGATTCTTTTGAGCCACCACTTCAAAGACGTTATTTTTCTGAAATGCTCCTGAAATGTGTTACTTACTGGCACAAGAAGGGTATAATGGATGCAGAATCCAGGTTGAGAAGGAAAATATTCATCAGACACAAATCTTATTCTGATCTGGTTTCCTTTGGAGATTTGTCTGCTTGGCACACTACTGGAACCGCACCAGCGCCCTAAAACAGTGCCATCACTAGGTTCTTCAACTTCTACAAAGTCATACCTGAGCAGAAAAGAAAATTACATGTTTATTTACTGGTAAATTTCTACGAACATCCAATTTTAATGCATAAACCAAATTTGTTATTCTATTTTTATTATTTCTAAATGCTGAAAGTATACTACCAAAGTTAGCTCTTTTTAAAAAAGCCTCCCAACTTGCCACTGGCTTAAATACATAATAAAATCACACAGTGAGGTTAAAGAAATAAGAGCAGAGTTAGCGTTTTGAATAGACCACGAGTATGATTTAGCCTGTTCCTTTTATGGGGAATAAGAATATGCAGGATGGTGCAGAAATAATTCAGACCAAAAAAACCTGTAATTAGCCATGTGTGGCACTGTAATATCATTGGAAATATATTCCATGTTGCCAGTGAAATTTCAGAGGCTTTTGGTAATGCAATCTTGCCCCCTTGTAATACCAGAGATGAGTAAGCTCCGGAAGGTTAAGGTGGTTTAGGGAAACTTGGAAGCACATTTGGAGCTTATGCATATCCCAGTGAGACACTTGTTAAGCAAAAACATAAACGCACCATGTGTCAGAAAGAACCCGATCCGTTGGTAATACCGACAGGAGATATATGAGTTGGGAGCTTTGAAAGAACAGAACATAGAAGGTTTGATTTAGTTTCATTGGTTTTTAACGTGTGGTCTGGGTATCCGTGGGGATCAGTGAACAACTTCAAATAGGTCCATGAAAGGTAACTAAGGGACGCCCGTCAGTTGTCACCCATAAGCTTTAATACACCACACAAAGGTCCTTGCTTCCACTGCAGAATGTTTAGGGGGTTCTCAAGTCATAAAAACACTGAAAACCACTACTCTAGAAGGCACGTCTGGTTTTAATATTTCAACCTGTTTCATGTCAATTCCCCAGCTGCCTACTGACAGAATAAACAGTAGGAATTTCTGTCGCGTTTCCCCTGCCGTCGAGCTTGAAAACCTGTGAGCAGCAATGCTCCTGGGCTCAGAAAGGTAGAAGTGCAACCCTCGGGCCCCAGCTGGCTTTGGGAAGCTTACTGCTGCCCCAGCCACTGCTCTGCTACATGACCACAGCACCTCTGCTCTCCTACCCCAGCCTAACACACCTCTAGGAAAGTTTCGACAGCTTGGAGAGCGTTCTGCTCTCTTACAGCTAAAGCTGTAAACAAAATGTATTGCTCATAGAAATCTAAGTTGGTAAATGTTACTGAATCCTTTTCAATGGTACAAACAGTCCTACTAGCCCCGATGACAGCAAGTAACTGTATTTTAAAAAGGAAAACTCACTCCCACTCTGCCAAGAAAAATTTAATGGGAAAATTATTACCTCAAACATTTTCTACTGGAGCTTTTTGTCAATTTTTTTTTTTCAGTAAATCTAATCTTTATAATGACTCCCAGTTCCCTAGTTAGACAGCAGGTAATAAATTCTGGTGTTGCATGTTTGTGCAAGGCTGACTTGCACATTTATTATCTCCATTTAAAGGACCAGTATTTTTTCCACTTAATTAGAAATGAACGCAATGAATATGCTCATTAACTGTGTTCAAAATGTATTACTACCACGTCCCATAGTTTTAAATCTTTGTTGAACTTATGATACTAATTACTACATCACCATATTTTTTCCCAGTGAAACACTAATTCCTTTACCTGATTCAAAACTGCTTTAACTTTATGATCAGCTTTACGAGTGACTACGAAGACAACGTGTACATTAATCTCAGTAAGACTTCGAAGCTCACCATATTTACTGAATTGATTTTGAGCACTGAATTTTAGCACACAAGGGCTGCTCTGAAAGTAATGCTCTCATTTTATTCTGTTGGCTCATGACATCAGAGGTGGATGCTGGTGGTATGACAGCAGAGGCTGAACTTTCCCACCAATATTCCATTACATTGTGTTGCTGTGTGACAGATGGCAGCAGAGGGGCAGACTGGGATGTGTCTGACATGGAAGTGTGCATGAAGCAAAGGTGTAGCACCAAATTGCTCCGTGTGGATAAAATGGCACCCACTAACATTCACCAGCACTTGCTGAATGTGGATGTGAACACAGTGAGGCAGTGTGTGGTGTGTTTCAACAGTGATTGGATTACAAAATTTCCAATTTCCATCTTTTTATGTCTCTGGTAGATAATTATCCATCTATTTTTTTCTGATTTGTAAAGAGTTAATAATTTAATCATTACTTTAACAAATTCAGATTCTTGTAGGGGGTCAAATATAGAACAGGCATTAGTACTTCTACCATAACTTACACAGCATTTCTATTGCATCTTTGTTCTCCTTGTACCCCTGAAATAAAAGTGAAACAAATTTCACATCAACCAAAAAAAGCCCCTCGCACATTTTCCGGACATGTTGACTGAAGATAGAACTTGGTGCAAAACACAGCAAAGCAAAGTGGTTCAGATGCTTTAAGCATTTACAAGACTGCACTGCACAGTTCTGAGGCTTCTTGTCAACTGGCAGGGACAATATCACAGCCACCAAATTTCCCAGCAAGGGAAGCTTTTCCTTGTAAAGCAAGAAAACTTGGATAAATAACCAGGAATTGAGAAACAGAAACTTTTTTCTATCCACAACAGCTAAAAAAAATAAAGTTAAAATGCTCATTTAACAAAATAATCCTTTTTGTGCAGTGTACAAACCAGAAAACACAATCCACACAATGGCACAGTGACTAAAGAAATATATACATATCCACACTCAGTACTTTACTCAAAAACTACCTATTAATCAGAACTTCTGATCAGTTCTGACCAATAGGTAGTCTCATCTCTTATCCAGGGACGAAAGGTGCATTTGCCTTTAGTCAACACTTCCCATTGTACCTTCCCATATATAACTTGCAGAATATGTATTCCTCATCCCCATGGCTAGGTGCCCAGGACTCTGAATTGAATTAACGACCTGAACAAAGGCAATTTATTTGAAAAGGACAAAGAGGTAATGTAAGGGACTCTGAACTTCAATACTTTTCAAACCAGGAAACGTATTCTCCAAGGAAATGTGTTTTCCTCTCCGTTCTCAATTTTTCTGTGGTTTACACCATTTGCTAAATATTTTCTGACAGGGTGTTTACCTTGGCTTACAGTTTTGTGACCTTTGTGTGGCTTCCCTCTGCCTTCAAGAATCCCACAAATGTATCAATGAATGTAAGGAACAGAAATCCGCGTGGTAAAATATTTTGCCATACTGGTGACACTGAATCTTTCCATCTGATACAGATGTATGCTAGACAAAAAGCTAGACACTCACCATGAGAAAAGTGAAATGCATTCTTCCTTCCCTCCTTTGATGAACATTGACTTCTTTTTCCATTAAATGAGAAGAAGTTGACAGCAACCCCTGACATTTTTTTCCCTGTGGGATGCTGCAGTATTTCTATTCCATTTTGTTGAAAAGCATTAGGAATCTCAAGGTTTTCCCTGTGCTATAGCAGCATACAAAAATTACCTACCTCAGACTTGGACCTAAAGCACTGAAGGTCCTCAGACAGTTCATTAGACAAAATGTTACTGAATAGAATGCTGATGGTTTATACTTGGGCAGCTTCATTTTGGAAACATTAGAAATTACAAAGAACTGTCATCCCGAAAATATTTTCTAAACAAAATTTCAAAAGGACAGTTTTCTCTCCATCTTCCGTCAATATTTAGAATCATTTTCATTTTTACTTCTGAAATATTTAAAGCTCCTATGGAATAAAACTTTAGTGTCCATCATTCAAGTTAAACTGTATTGTTCTACACACAGAAGTGTCAAGGCACTGGCAATAATTCACGGTACTCTTCACCTCTTAGATCACTTAAATCACAGCTGCAAGTAATCATAGTGTTTATTTCACAAAGAACAACATGTTTAGAGAGGAAAGAGAGGCCAAGCATTAAGCTTGAAGACATTGTCTTTCAAAGTTTGTGTGCCTCACTTGTAACAAATTTTGGAAGAAACAGAAATCTCCAGCAATACTTCAGTGGGAAAATTCACATTTATCTGAGTGGAAAAGGGAATACTGGAGCACAACAGAGGCATCAAACCCATGGCACCTGATGGCAGAACCAATCTGTTTAAGTATCCTTGTTATTGCCTATAGGTCAAGGCATAGGTCCAGCAAAAATCACAGGATGAGACATGGAGAATGCAAAGTTCACCATGAAGAACTGAGAGAAAATGGAAGGATCCCAAGAAGGAAAAGAGCATAGAAGGATAGTGACTCTCTGAGTCGGAGCAATAAAAGTGGATTTCAGGCAAACTACAAACCTACTGCTGCAGCAGTACAGTTGTAGGAAGAGGAGCACACACTGCGCCATTGATTCAACAGGAGAAGAACTTTTCTGTCACCTGCACGTCCCTCCATGAAGACTAAAGGAAATGCTCCTCAAACATTGACACACAGAGGAAGAAGCTAATATGTGAGATTAAGATCAAAATACTAAAAGAAATTAAATAGTAGGTAATAATGAAACTGCAGGTACATGCATGCTATTTTTCAAGTTGTGTAAGATGAAATCTTAGTTTTGGTAACTTTTCTCCTCTGGTGCTGCCAAGCTGTACAACTGTTACACAAGTTTGCAAGCTTCAGAATAGCTATTTAATTCCTTCACCTTTCAAATTCATTCATTTATTTTATAGTACTTTGTATTTATTGCCAGTAAACCACCTGAACCTAGACTAGGAAAGATTGGCCCATCAGTTAAGCCCACCACTAACAAGTAGATAAAATGTTCCTGAAATCACAGACCTTGAACACTGCACATCTGTACAACTTTGCTGTTAGTAATTCAACCTGCCACCAGAGGTAAGGAAAAAAAAAACCCTCAAATGAGACAGAAAGCAAAGTTTCCTGGATGAAAGGAAGGGAAAGGGGACCTTGGCTGAAATCTTGACTCTGTGTGTGCAGCACCAACAAATACTCAACTGAGGGAATGTTTTTAAACTGAAAAAGGGAAGATTTCGGTTAGATGTTAGGAAGAAATTCTTTACTGCGACTGTGGTGAGGAACTGAACAGGTTGTCCAGAGAAGCTGTGGAGATGGAGATGCCTGGAGATGTTCAAGGCCAGATTGGATGGGCCCTGGCCAACCTGGTCTGGTGGGAGGTGTCCTTGCCCACCTCAAGGACCTTTCAAGCCAAGCCATTCTAAGATGCATTCTAGGATTCTATAAGTCTTCAATAAAACTAAATTCATTTGACATGAACAGAAACGTTTGACTGAGGGCTACTTTAAATAACAGTAAAGACGAGTTATTAGAAGAAACCTGTTTTTCAAAGACTACCAAATATAAAATTTAAGATATTTTATATGTTCCCTCTTGATAATGCCTTTACAAAAGGAAGCCTGCAAAAAAAAAAAAAAAAAACACTCAAAAGCACATGGATTCAATTGACTCCAGTTGCTGAGGTGCTGAGGTGCACAGCAGCAGTTTCCTCGAGCCACTTTGGGAAAACTTATCAGAGCCACCAAGGAGGACAGCAGATGAGCCAACAGTTAAGAAATGAGTCATGTTCCACTTAGCAGCTTACAATTTCTGTTATGCTTGATGTTTTAACGTAAAAAGAGACAGCACCGAAACAGCAACAATTTGATGTAAAATGAATTTCCATAGCTGTAACTGTATCTGCTGATCCTGACATACTGTGTTTTAACAGTCACTGTTAAGAAATAGCATACCCAGAAATAACTGATGTAAATAAAGTGATGAGGTCAGTTTTCGTACTCAGAAAATGATGTTTAATTATACACAAACATCACGTCCAGCAATAAACTTCACTTTTGGCCAATGTAGCAAATGAGTATTATATAAAACAACAAGTATCTTTCCACGTCTACATTTTTCATGAAATAAAGATACTCCAAGTATAAACAGAGAACATTTCTAACTTCCATTCCCCAAATATGGATTTTCGTTTCTGTGCCAACCTACGTTGAATACATCTATTTTAGAATATGCAGTGCTGTACTTTAGGAGCTGCCTTATGGAAACACATATTCATTCACAAATGTTATATGGTTGCCATGGCTCTATTTCATCTTTCCTCATACTGATTAATAAAACCTTGAGGCTTCTAACAGAACTGCATATTTCCTTCTGTATTTCTATCTTGCTATTTAGGATACATTAAAAAAAAAAAAAGTTTACTCATCAGTAGTTTCCTTCCCCTTCACTCACCGTAAACAGGTTTGATAATGACTATACATCACTGCAAGTGAAAGGAAAAAAATGAGACAGTTTAAACCCCCAAATGCTACTCTTCAAACAGCCCAACACTTTTCACAGAAAGGAAAAGATGCAATATGGTCGTCTGATTGGGAGAAAATACCTGCTGTGTAACTGTCCTCCTGTCTAGCAGAAAACACATTTCCAATTTCTGTGGACCTGCTGAAAACCCGAGGGAGCAGCTGATGCACCTACATTTCAAGTAGTAGCTTAGCTTTTGTTTCTTGGGAACAAAGCAGCATATTAAAGAAAATAAAAATCTCTTACTTCAGAGCTAATTCATAAACAAAGCACTGCTGAATACACATCCTTCTCCTCACAAGCAGCATTGGCACACAAACACAGTGTGAAAATAAATCACAGCGACTGGCATTTATGTGCCCTGGTGAACACTCAAGCATCTCCAGCTCAGGCATGTGAATACTGCAGACCCTGAAGATAACTTCTGTCTCATGGGGAGAAAGGGGCATTAACTTTTCCACAAAATGGGAAATTGCAAACTAGATGCACTGCAAATCTTCTTCAGGTTTAAGCCAAAATAATTCTATGTTCAGACAGCAACAATGCAGTAAATATTTAAGTGTACTTTAAACTTGCCATACAGATAAAACGTGTAAATAAGTACTTTCAGGAACATAGCCGCCACAGAACACAGATCTAGATAGCCTGTGCCATGAACCTAAGATGCACAAGTTTAATTTCTAATGAGCCTTTTCTCTCAATCACTTGAATAACAATCCTAGAAAGATATACTATAATCATGCAGGTAAAAACATGAGGTATGAAGGGAAAAAAGACTCCTTCTTTTAAGATTGATTGTTAGCTTTCTGAAGTACTTCTGATGCCACCCGTACTCACACTGTTCACCATAGACAGTGCACCTCCTTCAGCTTCTCTGAATCCAAAACTATTGTTTTTATCGCTGTTTTTTGAGCAGCATTTTACATATTCAGTCTGGTATCCCAAATCCTGTATGCACAACCCCTTATATCCTGAAAAGTGGTTACGGATTGAGTCAATGATGTGAAAACTACTGGTTAAGCAACTTCTTAGTGATATCCACAAGTAAATTTTAGAAAGCAGCAACATTGCTAAGGGGTATTTTAAGCACATGAAGGCACTCACAGGCCAGTGCAGGCAGCACCCCTCCCCTGATACACAGCAGCATCGTGCACCTGGTCAAGTCTCTCCTCTTCATTCCTCCTGCTTCTTGCCTCTTCACTGGAGAGTGGGGCTCTACTTAGGCTTATTTAAATGAAAACACTTCTTTCTTTTGTTTAATGATATAACTACATATGGTTTCTTGCCTGCTACAGTAGCACACAGGATTTACCAATCCAGCACAGCCCATTTATCACCAAATCCAATATCCTGCTTCGGGACAGGCTAATAACTGCTACTTGAACAGAAAGTGAAAAATCCCTGTAATGTAACTGAGGAGTTGCAAAACACTGCAAGAGGCAGAAAAATGTGTTCCCAACCCTAACAGGAGATCAGTTTACACCTAAAGCATGCAAAGAGTTTCCTCTCACTTCAGTTTACCTAGTTATAAATTAATGGACGTAAAATTATGCAGACCTATTTTTAATCCAGCCACAGCATACCAATCAGAGCCCAGTATGAAACAGAACTTCCTAATAACTGCTGCTCACTGGTTTTATTGTCAGAAGGAGAAAAATATCTATTTATTTTACATTATAAACACCCTGGGATACTCACACACGACCACCCGTCCTTTTTCAGGATAAGTAATCCTGCTTTTTGCAGTATCTCTTCCACGTGCACCTTCCCAAATATCCTGATAATCCACACGATTGAAAGCACTGTCTAGATGATGCTTGAATTCTGGCAGCCTGGAAATATGGCCACTGCCTGTAGGCAGCCATGAGCCTCCTCTGCTCTGGTCTGAACAAACCAAGGGACTCAGCGGCTCCTCACGTATCTCATCCTCAAGACCCTTCACCATCTCTGTGGTTCTAAGCAGGGGAAATCTGCAGTACTCATTTACTCCTACATTTTAATTAGCACTGGGGAAGGAGCAGAGAACTCCATTAGCAGTAGTTGTCCTCAGAGCATCCCAGAGACAGGTAAGACCTAGCAGTGCCTAGCAGGAAATTACTTCATGCCACTGGAAACACAGCCAGCTTTGGTAACATGAAACAATTTTAGAAGCAATAAATTAGGATTAGGACTGTTTACAAAATATTTTGATACTGTGGACACAGTTTACTTCATTCAAACAGCTTGCTTGAGATTGAAAGGACTAAGAAGGAATATTAAGGAGCCTAAAATGTTTACTAAATCAATGAGTGATAGTCTCTAGTGTGAACAAAGAGTAAGGGATTATGTCAGCTACCCACTCAGAAGCAATCACTCTCCTGACACTCATCAGAGCTGTGAAAATTGGTAGGCAAGAATGCCACAATAGTTCCTAAGTTTGTGCAGCTCATGCTGTGCAGGCTGTGCTGTCCTCCATTCCAACCGTGGAAGCACCTTGTCCTATTTTCCTTTCTTGTGTTGAACTCTGATTTGCTTACAGAGTACAATTTTGCAGCTATAAACCATTTATACAGAACAGTGTTTAGTCTCTTTAGAAGCTTAAGAAATGTGTTGCAGAGTAGTGTTGGCAACAACTGTACTACTCGAGCTTTATCTTCGTTTACTGCAATATCTGCTTTGTCACATTTACAAACTCATCATCATATAAATGGTATTAAACGACTTTTAATACTCAGTAGAGAACCTAAATGAATGCTTATATTTAGAAGCCAAATTCAGATTACAAAATTGGGTAATATTTTTGTCTTCTGCCGCAAGGTTAATCATGATCCTCTCATTTTCATGATTCCATCTACTCATCAGATTTTCATGAATCCATCTACTTTGAGCGTACATTGGCAATTGTACCACAGAGTTTAATAGCAGCAGGAGCTTAGAAGAGGTTTAACTCTGCCTTCCTAAGTCTGGAGCTTCCACTGACTGCCCTCTCTTCTGGGCACGAGACATGCCTCTGCCAGCACCAACTACTGACAACAGTTAAAGAGCAGGATAGGAGCAGCTCAAGGATGAGTTACTGTACAAATCATCATTTGGGAATTTAAGAGATGAATTTTCTGGAATCATGGAATATTCAAAAGAAACGTCTTTCTAAAGTAAATAAATACATAAAAGGGACCACATTTTTGTCCAATTCGGAACAGTGATAAATTTTTCTCGTGCTTAATTTCAGAAGTGAGCCTAAATCAGACTGGCAGAAACAGATATGATTACTTTCTCTGATGGAGACAAATACTCTGTTGTTCTTCAAAACATAGAACCATAGAATGGTTTGTGTTGGAAGGGACCTTTAACATCACCTAGTTCCATTCCTTGCTGTAGGCAGGGACACCTCCTCTAGACCAGGTTGCTCACGGCCCCATCCAGCCTGGCCTTGAATGCAGCTAGGAAGAGGGCATCCATGACCTCACTGGGCAGCCTGTTCCAGTGTCCCATCACCCTCACAGTAAAGAATTGCTTCCCAATATCCAGTCTAAATCTACCCTCTTCCAGTTTAAAGCCATTTCCCCTCATCCTGTTGCTACCTGTCCTAATAAAAAATCCCCCCCCCAGCTTTCCTGTAGGCAAGTAGGATTCATGAGTGTACTGGATTCCTGTGCATTCATTAAACTGAAATGATATTGTTAGAATGAAACTTATATGAAATAAACAATCTTTGCACTACTGATTATTTTCTTTATATGTAAAATAAAGGCTTAGATAATCAAAAGACTTTGCCAAAATTAATTTAACTTCTCAAAAACTTTGATCCCCACATTCCACTCTCATCCTCCCTTTGAATCCATTCAGCATTTAAACCTCTCCTGAAATGCTACCACTACTCAGCTGTCCTGCAACAAACACACTGAGCAAATAGAAACCAAGAAAAAATAAATAAAAACAAGTTGAAAAATACTCCACCTTCACTCAAGCCTTGTGGCACACGTTGCTCCTAAAATGCCACCTCCCTGCCAGCAGTAGGACATCAGTGATGCTACCAAGAACATCTGCTTAAATCACCTGTTTCAAAATAATTCCTTCTTATCAGTATTTCACTTAATCTAAGGCTCTTGAATACTAGAATTCGTTCTGGCTATTTAAATTATATGACTCCCCCCTTTCAGACTTTGAATAAAAGTGATTAACAAGGACTTTATATGTCAGAAAAAAAAAAAAAAAAAAAAGGTAAAATGAAGGACTCGTAAGATTTTTGTTATTCCAGTTGTTAACGGAATAATTTCTATCCAAACGGATCTAAATGTAGAAGACAGCAATAATGGGTTTTAACTTTAATATGACTTTATTTATGCTTATAAATATATGTATAGCCAGTGATGAAGGAGACATTTAAGTATCACAGATGTGGAATCATCTAAGTAGAACTGAGGCCATCTACGTTCATTTCTGTTCTCAGTCTGGATTGGTTTTCTGTTTTTATTTTTCTCAATAATTTGAAGTCTTAGAGATTTTGGGGGACTCCTTCCTACCGTTTGAGTTTTCAAAAGAAGGTGGAAACGGCAAACCCTCGAAGTTCAAAATGAGAAGAACAAACAAAAATCCTCAAAGAAACCAGCAGCCTGTCTACTCAGTGATGTGAGTCACCGTGAACATTGACAAGGTGAACTTTGCGGTGACTTCTCTACTTGTAGCTTTGCACAGATAGTGTCACTCTTGCAACAAAAAAGTCCACCAGAAGTACTGAAGACTGCCAGGCAGCAAGGACAGCTCACCAAATGTCAAGAAGTTATGTTTCTTTCTGAATATTTGATAGTATGTCCTTAGTACATACATTAATATTGTCCCCACAACGCACTCAAGGCAAAAGAAAAACAACAATATGAATGGGTTTTTTCCCCTGTAGGTTGCAGTACAGAAGGATCCTAGAACTTTTCTTTCCTGCACATGCTCTGTTGACACAGTTAGGTGTTACCATGGCACGGGCCAAAGAGAAGTGAAATATCTATTATCTTTTTACTTAAACACCACGTGGCTGCAGCTGCGCGTCTGTATTTCACTCCAATGTTAGATGGAGAGTTTTGTTGTAATTAAAAGAAAGTTCCATGTGCTCCATTGGGTCCTACGTTACATAGAAAGCTCCCTTTAGAAAATCATGCAACAAAATGTTTAGCTTTCATATAGTGCTTACCATAACTCACCACCAGACAGAATGCATTTGACATAATTTACACCAAAGAGACAGCTAAGCAAATATTTTCCTTCTTCATAGCCAGTGACTACAGACAGTCTATGTTGTTTCTTAATACACTTGTTTCAGCCTTGTGAGACTGAGCCGAATCTTCAAGATTTTTAATCAACACTTTGCTAATGATACATTCATTAGGAGCTGTTTAAGCAGTTTGGATACGGTTTCCTGGAACCTGAGAACTTTGACGTTCCCTGAATGGAAGGGAACAGCTTGGGCACAGTTTGATCAAAAGATTTGAAGTGAAGGAGAGTAGCATACAGAAACGTTAGGAAAAAGGGAGGCAATGAGCTTAGTGCCCATGGCTTTGTATCTTAAAGCATCATCTTAAGTACCCCCAAAGAAAGAACGTTCCTGGAATTGAGATTTAAATATTGAATTTCATGTGAGGACAGTTGAAAACAGTCACAGTGCTACTCATAGATTTTATCCCACGTTACCCCTGACAGCCATTTTCAGCTTTACTCATTTTCAACAGGCAAAAGTTCTACACACTGCACATTAACTAGACAAGTTTTAGAGATTCATTCAAAGCTGTACAGACAAGTGCTTCGCTTGCATAACTGCAACAACAGATTCACATGTGTAGCTAAAAGCTTCACATGAAAACAAACAAAGGAAAGCCTGCAGAACAGACTATAGTTCATACTTCAATCACTGGAGCACTGAAGAGACTTGTAAATGCATGTAATCTTCCTAAAGTGAAGATGAACATCAAGTGCCATCGAGTATTCAACATTCATTCAGTTCTGCTTGTGGATCTTAATCCTTATAATCTGATCTATAGTAATTGCACTATGCATTTTTAACACATTTCTGTGTTTTATTATACGTAAGAAAATTCAAACAGATTGGAATCATCTGATAATTAGAACAAACAGCTGCCACCACCACAAAATGAACAACTATAGCCATTCTGTGCACAGCATGAGAGTGAGTTTGGCACACGTCACTATTACAAGAAAGATTTTTGTTATTTCATGCTGCAGTGTAGGACCAACTCAGAACATCAGACTGCCTCTTAATGGCAACTGTAACACACACGTTCTTCAAGGAACTTCAAGCTAAGTCTGTGCCTTCATAACTGGAGGGGTTTATGTAAAACTTCTGCCATTGTATATTCTCAAAGACAGAACACAACGATTTCAGACAAGCAAGAGTTGAGCAACAGTTATTCTGAAATAAATGCATGGATTGTTTCATATGTAAAATGGACTTTGTGTACACTTTTGACAAGGCACAATTTTAGTCACAGAGAGGACCCAGTGCAGGCGAAGCAGAATTACTGTTAATAAATTATTAGCTGTATGTTAAACAGTGCAGAGATGAACTACAGAAATGTAAAGCTATTGCAACTGTAAAGCCTGGGCAAAAGTCACCTGGAGAAATATGGGCAAAAAATCAGATGTTTATTCTGAAAAGCCAAAAACAAACAAAAAACACCCAAATAGTTAAAACTTTTGAAAAGTAAAAGAGCCAACAACTATTCTTTACACTGGTGAGTATCAGCACAGCAATTAGGACTATGAAAGTTTTATGCTTCCAGGTGAGACTGGGTTCTGATGGCATAAACATAAAATCTGCTGTAATGCAAATAATTTGTTAGCACATTTTCTGAGTTGAATCGCAGGTAAAAATGAAGTGGAGAATAGCTGCACTATATTCAGATTCAGGAAACTATTTAAAAGGGAGGCTAAACTGGTACCTTCAGTGTACCTGTAAGATGTTAAAATCCTTCTAGACAAGAAGCGTAGCTGAAGTGTCAGAACTGACTTTGGAGAAATCCAAGTATGGCCAAGCCAGCCAGATGCTGGCTTCTAGACACAGACAAAAACATGATCCATGGAATAGAACACCTCTCCTATGAGGACAGGCTGAGAGAGCTGGGGCTGCTCAGCCTGGAGAAGAGAAGTTTGCGAGGTAACCTGACAGCAGCCTGCTGGTATCCAAAGGGGAGCTTCAGGAAAGAAGGGGACAAAACTTTAGCAGGGTCTGAAGTGAGAGGGGAAATGGTTTCAAGCTCAAAGAGAGGAGATTTAGTTTGGATATAAGGAAAAAAAGCCGTTTACAGGGAGGCTGATGAGACATTGAAACAGGTTCCTTAGCAGTATGGTTGATGCCCTGCCTCCAGAGATGCCGTGGGCAGTCTGATGGAGCTGTGGTGTCCCTGCTCTTCACAGAGGTGTTGGACTGGCTGGCCTTCAGAGGTCCCTTCCAACTCTAAGGTTTCATGATTCTATATTTTATTCTGTTCTTTGCCATATAAACTTGGTCTTGAGAAACCACTCTTGCAACAACAACATTGATTTTTGACCGTCAAGATGGCAGAAACAGAGCAGTCATAAATAGAATGCAGACAACAAAAACCCTCAGCTTTTCTGCAGAAGGTAGAAAGAAGATGAAATAACTTTAGTAAGAACAACGAGAGCTAAGAAGCAAGACATTACTTATGAAGAGATATTACTCTGATAACTCAGTAACTCAACTGCGCTGTGTAGAATTGTTTTATGCAGTTAAGCTCTGCACTTTTATTTCCTTGTCAATTATTTGTACTGACTTCACAGAAGAAAAGATACATATTCCTTTCCTTTACTGACAACATTACTGAATTTAAACTATATAGGAACATTATCTCTGCGTTTTCTTTGTTAAAAACAACAAAATTTCTTTTTCAGAGGGTCGAATCTTCAAAGTTAAAACGACAAATGTGTCCTCAAAAGTGCACACATCAGGATTTGCACACATCCAGCTTCCTGGTACACAAGCACGAATATGAGCATGATAAGATAAGTGAAGATTATGAGTGACCATATGACTGCTTTTTAATTTGATTAGTACTTTTGCATTCATCACCTTGTTTACTTTAAATAAATGTACTCCCATTAAAATACTATTCAAGCTTTAAGATTGAAAATATTTTAACTTATCTTACTTTTTTCTTTGCAAGTGGACGAATGAGTCACCCTACCTGGATTTTCTTTCACCTCACTTCACTCTGCCACATGCAAAGAAAAGAAAAAGCAAGCTAAGTTTTCATTTAAAAAGGGAGTGCATTCATCCGAGCAAACATATGCTTATTGTACTTGGTATTTTGATATATTTACATAGCCTTGACAATCACTCTCTTCAGAATTATGAAGGTATCTGTCCATCCGTTATGAACCACAACTTCCAAAATAAGAATAAGCTCAAAAGTAACCCCTAAAAAATCCAAAATTGAAAAAAAAAAAACAACAAAAAACTGATATGAGATATACAAACAAATGAGGACTAATGAATTAGAAAAACTGAGACATACAGAGCAGTAAAAAAAAAAACACCAAAATCTAAAATAGGGGGGGAAAAATAAAGCAAAAAAAAAAACCTACTTGGAAAGGAAAAACTGCTGTGAAATACCTCCCCAGGAACACATCAAAGCAAGGTATGACATTCAAATGATATTTCAAGCATGAAATGCTTTCCTAGCACTGCAGAAGAAAATCAGTAGCTAATACATCAGAGATGCATTTTCATAGATAAATTGACCTGCAGGTGTAATACTTTTCCAAAACCTTGTTCCATCCCCCACATCTTCTTTAAGATATTTTGTAAGTTAAAGCAAAAGTCACTTACTTGCAAATGTCATCTTCTGGGTCCTCGAGCCCAAATCTTTCATCAAAAGTAAGCTGTATCCATACATTTTCATCTACTGCTACTAATCTCCACACTAGTACAGTATTGCGCGGGTATGTGTGTGGAAACTTGGGGCTGTGAATACTTCCATTAGAAGTCACAGTTATTATCTTCTCATGCTGAGGATCCTGCACTCCTGTAGTAGAAAGAGAAAACAGACACATCAATACTGTATTTCTTTCCCTTCTCCTAAAGAGCATAGCATGCATAGAAAAATTCCCTTTCTTCTGATGGCTTTTTTCTTCATTTTGTCTGGAAAATCTATTTAGTAAAAACAGATTAAGAGATAAAGTTTGCATTGCTGACGAAAAATCAATCAAACCCAAGCTCCAACTGTTGGTCAGAAAACAGAACACAAGTTCAAGTGGAGGTAAGAGAAATGTGACTGCATAGTTCCTTCAACTCCAACACGTAAATGCAAGACTGGAGCCCTCACAGCATTCCAGCAGCCAAAGGGACTTAATCATGCAGGCTGCTGATGGCTCCAGTTCTTTGCTACTGGGGAGTGCAGAGAAATCAGCTGAGGGTGGAAGAACAGGCCTGCTCACACCTCATGCCTACCACACAGAAGGGCTGGTTTAAATTTGTCTCTCATTAGAGGAGACTTTTACATTTACTGGGTCCAGCAATCAGGATTTTGATGGCTGCATCCATGCCAAGGGCTGTACTGGCCAACGATAGCCTGATGCAGGAGCATGTCTAGGATGTGCTATTTGGTAGTTAGCAAGTATATGAAATTAGACATTTACTGACAATTTCCTATAGAGGGCATCCCTTAAAATTCTTCAGCTTTGTTAGACTACAAAATACACGTAAAAATAAACGTTTTATGTGGCAGTAAACGAACTCAAAAGAAATACGCTGACTACATTGGACTCAAAAGCACACAGAAGCACTGAAACAGTTTCTTTGGGTGATGAATTCACAACTGTGAGGAGTTCCCAAAAGGAAAGGACTCCTCTGGTGATTGGTCACTGTGACTGTCAGGGACACAACTCTCCTCAAAATAACTCAAACAACCTCACTGCCAAATGCCCAGCATTCCCAGGAATTCATATTCAGCAGCTGGAATCAGTCTGTATGGAAGACTCAGCTGCAAACAGGAGGCACTGATCTAATCTGAATACTTCTCAACATCGTGACACAAAACGTTGAGAACTCTAAACGACAAAATTTAGTTCCATAAGCATATCAAAGGAAAAAAATCTTTATGCTACAGCACAAGACCTCTACTGTCTTTGACCTTTTCTAAAAATCTGTGTATAGTCAAGTTTGACATAGCAGTCAGTAAACCATAGCAATCCTCAGTTACCTAATTAATAACCTTAGTAACTAAACACATTTTATAGTTTTGTACTGGGGAGTAATTCACGTTATTTTCTTTTTGGCAATTAGTTTTGTCAGTTAGTTACTTCATTTTGTTTGTTATATAAACAGCATGGTGATGAAAATACATTTGAAACTATGTAAAAAGTCTGTGCTTCAGTCTACAATGAAAACATGCACTGCAATCATACCTCATTATAGCAACATGTAAAGGCTGACAGCTAAATGAATGTACTGCAAGAAAAGAAACCTATACAAACAGCATTGCAATTTTAAAGGAATTAATCTATATTTAACTGTAATTTAAAGTCTGACAGACTTTTGCCTTCTATTCTGACGGACCCATGCCTTCTACTTATGGTATGAAAACGGATTTTTTTCCTTTAAATGAATTGCTGCTTACATAAACCTGAAGGAGTGTGGTTTTGCCAGTATTCACACACAGTTACAGAGGACTGACAGCCTTGCAGACACACAAGGAGAACAACATGCAGTAATAAGAAAAAAAGCACAAAGGATGCACAAGAGTTAGATTCTTAATTTAGACACCTCCCTGGTTGTTTTTGTTGCTTTGTTTGTTTTTTTTTGTTAGCTAAGACACAAGCATTCTTTCAATAACGTATAGAACACCAGCAGGGAGCTCCACATTAAACACAGCAGCCAACAGTAATAAAAGTGACTTTCCCAGAGATTAGTACACCGGAGTGTTATTTCTAAAGTATGCAAAGGAACCTTATTTCATTGATGACACTATATTCAATGATTCTTTTTTGTCTTGAAAAAGCACATATAGGATTACAAATCGTGTCATATTTCACAACGTACTTCTTTTGTATCACTGGGACAATGACAACCACCTAAATGCAGTTAAGTTCTGTAAGTAGTCCAGTCTTAGCAAATAAGAAGTCACTAAAGAGAGGCAAAGGAACAAAAAGGCATGCTGTAAATTAATGAATGGGACTTGCAGCATCCCCAGCATCTCCAGCTCCTCCATTTGGAAAGGAAAAATGTCTTTTACACAGCACTGTTCCAAAAACATATCAAATTCTCACACATATCACTTGCTCCATTTCAAATATTTGCTCTCACACAGTGGAATTTCTTCTGCAAAAGAATTATTTTCTATGGCCACAAAGGAAAGTAACTGTCGTCACTGGAGAATGAGGCTTGTTATTTGCTTTCAGATAAGCTGCAATATTCTTTGTCATCCATTCTACATAAACTAATTGTACCACCACACTGCAAAAAACTAGCCTTCGCCTATTGATTTTGTGCATATTCAGAGAATTTCTTTTGGGTAACTTGTGTGAGGAGCACAGCCACCTGAATGTAACTAAGTTGAGACTACAGTTTCTTGTTCTTCTCTGGAATGACTTTATAATTTCTGGCTTTATTTTAGGGTTAGGCTTAAAAAGGAGTAACAAGTTCATCCAGATTTACAGTGGTCAGCTGTGTAGATCCAAAGCTATACATTTATCAGTCCTTACAGCTGTGACCTGTTTGCTTTGCTATTAACATCTCATAGCCCCCTCAAAAAAAAAAAAAAAAAAGATAAAAATGGATCATGATTTTTCAGACAGCACAGATCGACTTGAGAAGCATCAGTCCAGAAGAGGCGAGGTGCCACCTTAGCCTTAGTGCAGCACTATCGCACGAGGGAAGGGGGAAAGACAGGACTTCAAAAAGTGAGCAGAGATCACCTGCAGGAGAAGGTCCTGGAAATGGGGCACAGCAGATGGGGAAAACCCCTAAGCTGACCCAGGGACACGGCGTGGTTACACTTCTTAGGGAAGGACTGTATGAGCATCACAGGGCCCGAAGCTGAAGAATGAGTTGCCACAGTAGTCTTTGATGTGGTGCAAGATGCTATCACCAGATTTATATATCAATGTAGAAAGCCCGCACCTGAAAATTACAAGATTCCAGACATTCTGAATGCACGGCGGTGCCTAACCCCTCCACTGCAGCAGTAACACAGATGAAAAACCACGGTATCACCAAGAGATCAGCAGATGCCACTGTAAACTGAAATTAAACCCACCGACGAGACAAGCTCATTCCTGCCTACTTCAAAGTAGGCCTCTTCGCCCATGGGCACAATACATTTCACAAAGATGAGTGCTGACACTTCTTAAGTATAGCAAATACTTCTTCCTAGTAGGTTGTAATCGGTACGTTTTGGCAGGGGTCAAGGGTAAAACTCAGACAAATCAGATGCAGTTCTGGAGCATCGAGGAGAAACAGCCTTGGCCCCTGGGTGCCACTCTGAGGGCGGATTTTCGTTGGAGGTACAGCGCCGGTAATATCAGTTTTTAAAATGCTTTTTGTTAAGCCTTCACTGATTTCTCAAAGCAGTTTTTTCTGTAAATAGGACAAGATCAGAGTCCTACCAATCACAGATTGCTCATAGATAATCTTGTTTATTTCATTCTGGAGTCCTTCGCTACGAAAAACAACTTCTAGGCTTTGAGTAACAGCCATATAAGGCTATCAACGCTTCAAAAAACAACGCCAAGTTCAAATACAGAAAATTCAACTCTAAATATTTACAGATTAAGATTAGAGCTCTTTCTGATATACAGCAATGCAATACGTGCAAGTCTTCTGCCTTAAAACTCGCCAACAAAAGATAGCTATTTGTTCATTACCGTAGAACTTCAAAGGGATGCATTCTTTTCAAATATTATCATTATTTGAAAGGATTTCCTGCAACAATCCCATGCAATTTCTACAACTCTCCGCACTATGTACAGAAACAAGCTTTGTAGAAGAAGCCCTTTGAAATGTAACATAATATGGTATTTTTTCCAAACTTTCGAAAAGCAGCAAGCCTACTTTCAGAAGTAATAACTAAAGGAATATGAGAATACCTCTTTCTATCCTCTGTCTCTGGTTCACTTGCCTCCAGGCACTTCATAGCTATTATCTGAATGTAGCAGCAAAATTTAACTCTTTTTCCAGGCACAAAGAAAAACTGGAAAATGGCCTGTTACTAGCAGAAAACAGCAGGCAAACAGCTCAGCTTGATATTGTTCACATGTACAGTGGGAAAACATTCAAAATCGTACAAATGCTGCTCTGTGGGACCTACAGTCCAAGCTCTTGGTTGGGTCATAATTCCTGCTCACACCACAGCATGTCACACATTTGACGGCTGGCATTTTCTTGTCAACTCTCACACTTGCACAGATATATTCTCCATAGTGTCTTCGGATAACTTGCTCCAGTGACATATTAAATTCCAATATAAGATGTTTTTCCTCATCTGAATCTGAACCTTTCTAGCTGAAATCCTGATCAGTTCTTTTTACTATTTTCATTTTATTTTTTAGAGGACAGGGTTGCTTTGGCCACCAGGTCATGCTTGTAGCTGTTTTTAAATCTGCTGTCAGACTGCCCCTTATGGCCCTTCCTTCTGCCCATAAACAAGGCCATCTTTGCCACCTCCACTCACGTCTAGGCACCAAGTCTTAAAGCCTGGCAGTCAAGTCAACTTCATCCTATCCAGCAAGCAGACTATTCTTCCAAACCATCATGCCTCAAGTACCACAAGAAAGTACCACTTTCATTTTTTTTTTGTTTTCATTTTCACCTTTTCAACTAGTGAGCAAAGGAAACTTCACACAGGCCTGCTGTATCTTCTAAGATAGCTTTAAGTAGTATGGCTTGTGGTTTTCTGGGTTAAATTTCTAAAACACATCATGCCTTTGGTGGAGGTTTGATTCTGAGTTGCTTCCATGCTTTGATATAGCTATCTATTTGAAATCTTACTGTGATTCTTCAGATATTACTAAAAAATAACCAGAAAGAGAAGTTTACAAAGCTTACAGGCAATATACACAAATAAGCTGTCAACTGACACATGATAAATTCACCTTCTAACAAGAAAACTGCTGATTTACACAAGTACAGGAATGTGTACAGGACTGTATTTGTTTCACTATTATTATTATTATTACATTTTAAAATCCTACAATTTCTCCCATTTCATTGCCTTAAGCACTGAATAACATTTACGATTTCACTGCTGGTTAAAGGTCCTTCTCCTGTAGCTATGTAAAAAACATGATGTGAAGGAGTTCACAGAGACAAGATGAGCAGAGAAGAGCAAGGCTTCTAATGGATCTTCAGGAACCCAGAGTTTTGGCAGCTGGCTATGAGGGAAGGACAAAAAAAGCAGGGTGTGAGGAGGGAAAGATGTCACTGGAGAACAGAGCATAGAAGTGTAGTAACAGATTTAATAAAACTTCCAAACAACTGCGTGACTTCATGTCGTGAAGACATTTGTGACTAATCAAACAAATCACACACCAACAAACTTTCTTTGATTCCAAATTGCATCAAGAAAAGAAAAAAAGTTTATACTTTTGATATTTTACTTTATGAGTTTATAACCTTCAAGTATCCTGCCAGCCTTTTTTGCCTTGTACTCTGGCTTTTGCTTTGAAAAGAGCACGGCAATTAAACAGTTTGGGTTTTTGTTGTGGGGTTTTGTTGTTGTTGCTTTTATTAATGCATGGCAAATTTAAAAATAAAAGTAATCTCTTGAGATCTATTTTAAGACCAAATGCTTGTGGAAGGCAAACTTAGTCCTGAATTCCTCTATACCTTTTAAAACTAGATATACAGTGCATTTTAGCCAATTCCTTTTTTTTAAAATGCTAGATGAGATAAATTTCTGTATTATCACATGCTCTAAGATCTAATTAGTCATGAGTGTTTCAGTAAGTACTTTATTCCAGTGTTCACAGGTAAAGTCTTGGCTGCACTGGAATAAATATTTAAGCTCTTGTTGGCTTGAACGTGAAAGGAATTCCATCTCTATTAAATACCTAATGATGTTGAAATATTTATCATATAATGAACTTATAATAATAGCATCTGCCTTTTTTTAGCCATGGGATGATAAATGTCCTAAAATAAATATGAATATGCAAAATACTAACAAACCTAGAGTATACACACATTCCAGCTTTGGACTGCACCTTACCTCAACCCTCTTCTGTTAACCTACAGAACTACCACCCCAAATGACCTGAACCTTCTTAGACAGATACAGCCATACTAAGGAAAGAAAATTCTGCCTTCAACTCAAGACTCTTCCGATTAGTTACTGAATTAAACCAGAATCAGGACTTGTGTTGGAGATCCAAACAAAGAGGTAGTATTTCCAGCACAAAGTTTTATAAGCAATACATTACACTTGATTGTTGCAAGAAGAATTTTATTCGTGGGTGTACTACTATACAAAAATGGGCACTACAGCTGTTTAAGATGTTAAAAGGTGTTGATAATTGTAAGGGTGTACATATTGAAGAGAATTCAGACTGGATGTAAAATAATTCCAAACTGGCAAATATGGGAGTGGAATGAAACACTGAGAAACTACTCTGACTCCTCATCCATTCTTTGTAGGTAAGAAAAAAGCACATTAGGCAATCATGAAAGCACAAACCTTCAGCAACATTTTACAGTGCTGCTTCTTTCAAAGAATATTTCCTTAGTCTATGTGGTTTAGATAACAACTATGCATATATCTTTTATCTATATGCTATTATTCTATTAGATAGAGTAGAAAAAATGACATCTAATCAGCCACAAGAGAAAAAAAAATAACTATTTTTTGGACTGAAAAAGAACAGTTGTTTATGTCTCCATTTTTCTTCACTTCAAATGCTTTATTCAAAAATATTTTTATTCACATTACCGTGATGACAAAAAAAAACCCAAAACGCAACAACTTAATGTGCAACTACTAAGATTTTTTTATAGAAGATGGAGGGAGAGATGGAGAAGAGATGAAAAAGAAAACAAATAGAAAAAGCAGGAAAAAATGTCATCACTTCCTCTGTTCTTGCAAGGACTGGCAAATAGTAAGCATCTTCACAATCAACAGCGTCAAGGGCAGATGAAAGATAAAAGCCTAAATGCCTGACCATCCCCCAAAAGCATGAAGTCACCACCATCTTTGTATCATAAAACCCCTCTTCCACAACTTCCTATAATGCAATGTTTGTTAATATTTTTGTTTTCTTCTATATTCCTGATAATCAATATGCTAAGTAACACGGTTGATATTTTCTGAAGCTTATTTTCCCCTCCCTGAACAAAAAGAGTAGTTTTACATACTCTGCACTTCAGTACCAGTTAATAAGCAAGGTGAAATGAGTAACCATCCATCTTATTGAAGCTCAGACAAGCTACTTCCCAAACTCTTAAAAGATATAATGGTCTTGGACTGGGAGAATTGCAAGTCTCTTTGGAAAAGTACAACTTAATATACATGAAAAATGTCAGTAGAAGACAAATCCTGTAAGAGTTAAAAAGTGAGAGAGACCAGGAAATAAGAACAAACAGTAAACCAGAAAACAGTTGTCCAACTGGACATACTTACACCTACTTAGAGATTACAGTTATTTACTTTCTTTAAAGGGGAAAAAATTACACCTTGAAGTGCTTGAGAATTTGAGTGGAGAAGATTGCCAATATATTCAAACTAAGTAACCTTTTCAATTGTTCTGCTACTCAAAAATGTGATATAGGTTTGTTGATGCTATTTTTACAGGAAATTGACTTAGGAAAGCTAACTCAATTCTTAATTAAATGCAAGCAAACACCAGAAGTTATTACTAAAATAATACCTATACGGTTGTACCACAGAATGGTTTTGCACATGCAGAAAACATTGCACATAAGTGCTTGAACATAGCACTTCGAATTTGTTTTGAATGTTATTAAGACAGGACTTAAAAACCACATCCAAAATTACATTTGTTAGTGCTAGAAACCACACAGGTGAACAAAAATTATCAGTCTGTCCCGAATGACTATACAGCCTAAGCAAGGTATGAAAAACCAAAAGCAGCAGTATTCCCCCAATTCACTAAACAGTGCATAGAGTGGCTTAACAGTTCAATAAGATAACTTCAACAAAACTGTGAAATTAGTCTGGATCTCTTTCAATGTCAGTTAAAAGCATTAGTTTCAAAGCCAGCTCTTAAAACTTCCTTGCGTATCTCATTTTCTAGTACTAGATATGGTTCCCCCTCCCCTTTAAAATCCATGTGAATCATGTCCTTTACAAAGAATTCCTTAATCTGACCCATTCAAAAATTTCACTTCTTGATCTCAATTTAGACTGCTGAAAAGCAAGGCTTAATTTTATTATGCCCGTTTTCTTTATGGTTCCTTCAGTTTATACTGCATGGCACTTGTTAAAAGCAGACACTAGTAAACATTTGGAAAAAAGATTATCCATGGTCTATGTGGAATTCAGCCTGAATAAATAGACTCTATGGATACGGTATGCGTTAAGCAGCTACATCTCATTTTCAGTTTTATTCAGAATGAAAAAATATAATCCTGTCTTCATCATGCTATCGGAGGTAAAAAAAGAAAGATGCTACCCGAATCTTTATAAATATCAGTCCTGAAGTGTTTTGCTTTGCTTTTGCCATTGTTCTGGTATTTGTGTGGATTTCCCTTTTAATTCTTTATTATAATAATAGTGATTCAAATATTTACAAAGGTCACCATTATATTTCAAATTCTGTAAATAAGCTGCTCTTCAAACCAATTTAGAAAATTATTGCTGCTTAGCTGTATGAAAACACGACTCTCAAGGATGGTTAAGACTTTTAGTAAAAAAATTACACTGATCAGTGCATGTAAAGGAAAGAAAACACACCCAAAGATGTAAGGGATTTGCTCACTGCAACCGAAGGTGTGATTACGCTCCATCTACAGCTAGTTTTAACTACAGCACAAGACTCACTGTAACAGTGAATCCAACGTGGTGTTCAGTTCACTTCAAAAATGCAGAGGGTCGTATGCAAACTTCAAAAGTTTGTGCCAAACTTTTGATATAGAAATAACATTGCTACTGGAAGGTCTACAAGCCAGATTAAAGCTGCCTCAGGCTTGGACTGTATATACAAAAAACATAGCTCTGCCATATACTTATGTCAAAAAGGCAAGAGAAACAAAGAAAGTACGAAAACAAAACTATTTCTGATCTATTTAGATCTTTTGAGAACTGGACTATACTCTAGTCCCAAATTCAAGGACACAAATATTTACATCTTTAATACGTGTTGAAGTAAAAGCATTTTAGCTGGTCCTAACCTGCTAAAACAAAACTTCTGGAAGAATATAATGCCTTCATTTGAGTACAATTCACTTTCCCAAGATGATCTGGGAGAAAGTGGTTATGCAGTATCAATACTGATCCACAGGTATGTGTATAAAACAGCTGTTACTGAATTTGAAGAATTTTAAGCAGACAGAAGTCAACAACTAAGTTTAAAACACTTGTTTCTAGTATCTTTTAATGGGAAATTAAATCACGTAACATATCAGAAGAATGCTTGTCCAGAAAAGGATATGCAAGTCTAGAAGAAACTCAGAAAGCAAGCACAAGCACGGCTACAAAATCCACTGCAAGGTGAAAAATAAAATGGCCAATAGAGCAATAACATTTTTTTACAACTCCTTCACTACCACGTCTCCGATTCTGCTGGTTATTGAACTGATGCACATGAATGTCAAGGACATCTTTTATAGATGGACCATAACGACAAGCAATGAATATTTAAAGTAACTGATAAGAATTCTGTTGAAACAGGACAAGATTTCTAGGAAGTGTGATCACAAAAGTGTCACAGAGCAGCCACGAAAGAACTGTGTCCCATGGCATGGGCAATACAACAATAGCAATACAACAGCCTATTTTGAGCAAAACCACTGCCAAAAGACCCTTTTGTTAACCTAGTAGAACAGGTGCTCTTAAGGAGGACTGACAGCAAGGCCCTGAGGACCACCTCAGTCACAACTTCCTTCATTAAGAAGATTATGTACACCACTACACAGAAATCTATTGGTACACTGATCTGGGCTTCAGTCCCTAGCACATCTGTAGTTCCACTTACTCCATAGAAGCTTAATTTATTGCCACATAATTTGTTATTTATTATTCCAGACATGAAGCTTAAGCTGTTATTCCCGGGTCACCTAACATTCCTTTCTGCCTATCTTGAATACCAGAATTCTTCCAGAATGCTTACGTGGGAGCATTCCCAGTTCTGAAAAAGTTGCACAACTGTAAATCAAAAAGTGAAATCTTAAAGTCTCAAACCACACCAATCCCTACTTAAGGATATGTGTCCAATTTGACAGCTTTTTTAGAAATATACAAAGGAACTACCTATGGGATTCCTCATAAAGGTCTTGGCACTGCTGTACAGAGCTGTTTTCTTTTAACAAACTTTGATAATTCACAGCATCACATCACAATCTAATGTCCAGTTTTAAATCTGGTGCAGTTTGCAGGGTTGCTGCTCTCCCCTTTCATCTTCAGTATGGTTTAGAATCATGCCCAAGCAACCAATCGATCCTCACTCTGAAGTGTCACTTCACCTTTTTTTAAGCCTAACTCATGCTAAAGTGTCAGTAACACTTTTCAGCATACATCAGTTTCTTTGGAAAACACATGGGCACGTGGCAGGGGCTGGAGAAAATTGATAGTTAAAATGCATTTTGCCTAATTCCCCTGCAATTCTAAAGAGCAAGCAAAGAGTATAAAATGAAATCAGAGCCTTGGTCTTGCTGATACAGCTTTAGAACTGTCATGAGAGGTGTAAAGGAACACGTAGTGCTCCAAGAAAGGGCACACAAGCACTCCAGACAACACATTCTCTCTGCCTTGCTACATAGCCCAGCGGTCAAGGAATGGATTCAGTGTGAAAACAAAATTCTTAAAAGTCCAAAAACATTTTTCTAAGTTTTAAGAGTGTGAGTGCTCTTACCAGAAAGGTAGCAGGAACTAGTCTCTGAAAGAGCGGTCAGGCACTCAAGCTGGCTGCCCATGGGGATGGTTTAGTCACCACCCCAAGAAATGTTCAACAGAAATTTAAATGTTGCACTAATAACATGGTTTAGTGGTGGTAACTGGACATTTAAACTGATCTTGGAGATCTTTTCCAGCCTTGGTGATACTACATTCTATGACTGATGAAATTAGCTTCTTCCTACATGATTATTTTAACTAAATGGCACAACGTGTGATTTTCCTCAGGATGATCATTTCAGAAAAAGTAATCATCCAACAAAGTTCAGAGTCAATTATTAAATCCACGGTTGCCTTTAGTTAACCTCCGGTATAGTTCTTCAGCAAGCGTAATGACATAAAGCATAAGGGCAGAAGAGGGTGATGAGTAGAAAGAGGAGGAGAATTGGTATGCAGTGGTATTACCTATTTCCATAAGGCTAAATCTGGCTATTCACTTCACACAGTTTCTGACCCAGGTGCAATTTATCCCACCACTTCACCCCATGTCTATCACCAGGGTTGAGCAAATCACATTCTCTGCAAGACAAGGGTTGCATGGATACATGGCAGCTTAACCACTGCTCCTATAAAATAGAGGCAATGAATCTTCTGTAAGAAAAAGAAGAGCTAAAGAACATTGACACTTTAGCTGGATCATGCTGAGTTCAGTCTAAATGCTTTATATCTTTCCAGTGTTTCAAAACCATGTACAATAGTGATTTTACTCATGTGAACAGGTTTAAATCATAATCAGCTTCTAAACTACAGGGTTACTCTGGGTAAATGTACATCTAGCTACCACTAATCAAAACACCATGATCAACTCTGTTCTTCAGCACTTTACCAGCTGTCTGGTACCCGTTAAATACTTAACCAAGCACAAATGAGAGAAACAAGGCAAAGTTAAGAAAACGCCTGCTTATCAATGTTTCTGAGAGCATAATACTCAATGCTGTGATCTCTTAGTAAGGCCCTGCATGTGCCAACAAGTTTCCAGAAGTTATATTGGAAACAATATATACAATATATTGGAACTTACTTATATTTAGATATTCTCACATATATTACAGTGCATATATCTAACTTTACTGAAATGGCTCTTTTCATTGCAAGTATCATAGATCCTCATAGTGAGAAGAACGTTCAAATTAGGTGATGCATGACTTGAAATAAGAAAGGCTGAAGTACAAGGGATGAAGAAAGTAATTTCACTTTAAAAGAGGACCTTTCTTTCAAACTTGAAAAATACAGACTTGCTAACAGAAATGCTTTCTTTCACGTGGAGATAACTTCAAGTCTCTGGTTTCAGCTCCCATTTCCACTAAGGCATTATTTCAGAATGTAAATATCTGCTTACTAAAGATAATTAGACTCTTTGCGGAGTGCATCCTGCAGTAAGATACACATGTAAGCACACATCCAAATAACCCACTTCTAATATATTATCATTCTAATCTACAAAAAGGAGGAAATTCATACATCCAGAACTTCTACCCAAACTGTTTAATCACTCTTGAATGAAAACTATGAGGGATTATGAGCAGACTGTTGCACAGACAAACCACATACATTCATATACAGGAATTCATTGGAGAATTGATGAACAAATCTTCAAGCTCTTCTATCAACTAGTACTTGTTACTTCACAGTTCAGCACAGGTAACTCTAATCCACGAAGTTTTCATGAATTTTACAAGGTTTACATATTTACAAGTTTTTTCATTCTGTGATAGACAAAAGACTTCTAGCATAGTATCTCATGCTACTCTTTTCAGCTTTTATGGCCTAATTATTGCTAGGTGCTCTTCCAAGAGTAATTTCATATCTATCTGTAAGATACAACGAGTTCATGGTGCAAGAGAGAAAGTAAATAATAAGGACAACACCACATTACCTCAGTTTGAAATTGGCCAAATCTGATGAGAGATCATACATTCTCAGCTCATGCAGATTGTCTCTGGAAGACTTCTCTCACAATGGGACATGTAACAAGAAAACTGCTTCTGATTCCTTTGGAGACAAGCTGCATATCTAAAGCTAATAAAAATGAAAATCTTCCTGCTTATTTTAAGATGTTTATGTTAAATATACCACAAGGCATAAATGAAATACAAAATGCTAAGTCACGTTGAAAGAAATCGTCACCAGCTTCTGCCTGAACAAAGAGCCACTGACTACAAACCTGTGGCTGCAACCGTCCAATCATTTATCCAGTGAGTAGTTCAGCCTTCTAATACACATAGCTCTCCAATGTAGAGATAAAGATGTGGTGTGAGACCATGTCAGAAGCCTTGTACAAGGCCAGGCAGACAACAACAGTTGCTCTTCCTTTGTCCACAGGTGCTGTCACGCTATCACAAGAGGCCACCAGGGTGGTGAGGCACAATCAGCTCTTGATGAAGCTGTGCTGTCTCAGATCACCTCCTTATATTAAATATGCCTTAACAGAGCTTCCAGGAGGATCTCCTCTGCTTCTCATATACAGAGGTGGAGGTTCAGGCTGGCGAGCCTCACACAACTCTTCCTTTCTGCCTTCCTTGACAGGAGGGATGTTTTCCTTTTTCACCTGTCTCTCCTGACCAACAAACCTGTAGAATCTCTTCTTACGTTTCATATCCGTCGCCAAGCTCAGTTCCATAAATGAAGGTATCCTAGGATATTTCAGACGTTTACTGAATGGATGGGAGATTTTCCACAAGGACTGAAAGTTTCCACAAGGTTCTGTGTTTGCACTTTGTCCAGAGTTGCTTATTATCCTTTCTACTTCTAGAGACTAATCTAGGAAAATATTAGGCAAAAGCCGAATTGAAACAAAGTAACCTTTGTAAAGCAAAAATAGTCTAGATTAATAAAGGGGCTGGAAGCACAGTTTTTCTTTCTTTATTTTGGCAGCCTCTCATATACAGCTCCCTCCAACCCCCAACAATCGGAAAATTGGGTTCCATTCCATTTGTACGTCCCGCAGACGACGGCAAGCCTGCTTTATCCATTTACGGCATCGCTTGCTTTCCTTGCCATTGCTGTTAAAATTCACACTGATAACAAAAACACTCACCCTCTCCCAGACACATGCACTATTCCCCCAGCCACTAACCCTTGGTACAGGACCAGACCCCCAGTCATCACCGGGAGCAAGAAGCCAGCAAATCAGGACTTCTTGCAGCTCAGCCCCAAGTCATTCAGCACGACGGTATTCCCAGATTCAGAGTCATTTCATCTTAACCATTAGGATTTCCTGTTCTTAGAACTCCCTTCCCAGTAGCTCTACTGGAAAATAAAGCCACAGAAACATCAGGTAATCCCAATGCTTATCAGCACTTCACAATTAAATAGGCCAGGGACTTGTTAAATGCATCTTTCACAGCCTTCTTACAGTTAGTAAGAGAAGAGGAGAGAAAAACCCGCTTCTTCTGTTATAAACTTCATTTTAATAGTATTTACTCATATTGTGGTTTCAAGACAAAGCAGTTCTATCTCCACGTTAAAAATCAGGAGTTAAAGGTTTACAGACACTGTGTAAATACAAATGAAAAAAAACCTAGTGATAAATACTTGCTGTGCCTATCCACTCGCAGAGATAAATCCTGAAAGCTGATGAGAGGCACCCCCTTTTCCTAACAGAGCATGTAATTATCTCTTCAGTGGGCTCAGATTACTGACTGCTCTGGGCTAAAAGACCAGTTTTAGATTGTTCACATAAATTCAGTTCTATCAAAGGTTGTTAAGTCAAATCAAAATATTAACCTAAAGCATTCGGTGACCTCCAAAACTAAACACCACCCATAAAACTGCTCTTCCGTGTGCACCAAAAAACTAGCTCAGCATTAAATCAGCATCTCATCATCAGAATACAGGAAATTAATCCTCCCTTTTCCAGTCTAGGGAAAGGGAAGGAAAAAAGGGGGCATTGAGGCAAAAGGGAAACAGAATTGTTGCATTCTTTTATTATTATTAGAAAAATAAATTCCAAGACCCGTCCCACTATTAATACTTGAAAGATCAAATTAGCCAATTGGCAAATCAAATTAATAGTCATTTGATGACACAATCTACCAGAATCCTTCTCATCTGCTCTTGCCCTTTCTTATTCCATTTACATTACAGCTGATAAAGTGGAAGCAATCCAAATGTTACGTAAAACAGCTGCAAATGTGCTTCTAAGCATCCAGTGCTTTTACTCTGCCTAAGAGAAAGTGCTTATACTGTCAATGTCTGTAAGATCAGTTCACTAAGGAAAAAAGAAAAGTCAGCTGCTACTCCTTATTAACAAGTCAAAAAGAATCCCAGGCCAAACAAAGGTCTTGACTGAAATTTGAGTACCAGTTGGTATCCAATTATTCATTTCATGACAAAAAGTACTATTTCGTGCATCATTCTTATGTTTTTTTTCCTATGACTTTCATGTTTCACTGCATTTTTTCATTTTTATCCCTGCGTAACAGCACTACATAAGAGCTGCTCAACTCTAAGCCTCTTCAAAAAGTCTTATCTAAACCCATAATACACTTAAACAGCTTATAGAAAAAAATACCACGTAAATATCAGACTTGAGAATCAGAAGTATTAAACATCAAAGTTCGTACACATATTAAATATGAAAAATGGTATTTGACCAATTGACTGAATTAGAAGGTGAACTGATGACAGATTAAGAAATGGCCCTGTTAAACCTGGAATATTTGACAGTTTACATCTAGATAGTAAAAATTATTCCATCCACCCACACACCAAATGTGAAGTGATATTTTAACTGTCATAGCTCTATTGCTATGAAAGAAAAAGAAAAAAAAAGGAACAAAATCCATCCTTGATTAAGTAATTTCATTCTGAAAACCAACTATGGAGTTCTCTTAACTTCCCACAAATTTGCCAAATTTTAATTATTAGCTGTCACATTTGCTCCCAAGACTGGAATCCTTGGGATGAAGGCAGAAGAAGCCACTAGCAGAAACAATTCTGCCATTTATGTGGAAAATCCCAGATACACTCATTTCAGAGTAGAGGTCAAAGACCATTTATCTTTAACCAAGTTAGTACAACTGTCTTCATTTGCACAGCTTATCTCCTGCAGATTAACTATATTTTCCAAAATAACAACCACCACCAACATAAAGAAAAAAAATCCTGTGTTGCTTTCCATTCTTTCAGCACATTCATTTGGCTACTTTCACCTCTACAGCAAGATAAAAATCTAGGCAGCAGCAGTATGTAGATAAACAAACTTCTCCTATCATAAACAACTCCAAATTATGGCTCATAATAACACTCTGAAGTTTATTCATTATGTCTTCATTTCAGAAAGGCATTTTTAGGCATTTCCCCTACAAATTCACCCTTCCTTTTCCTGCGTAACAACTGTCATGTCTGATGAGTCTGAAAACACAGAACCAAGACAGTCTGAGAGTTGCAGTAATAGTAGCACGACTGTCTTACACCATCAGGATAGATAATTATAGCTCATGCACGCAAGTGTTTAATGAGTCTGAACACTTAATCATTTAGTTTCTTTTTCTTCTAATTTCTGGGCATTTGTGCACCAAACAAGAAGGTGCTGTGGATGCATTTCGAGGAGAAAGATGAAAGATTTTGGTACCCAGTGAAGCCTACAGAAGGGCAGGGTAGCATGTGCATGTAGTTAGGAAGCTGACAACGAAGCTGTAAAGCTTAGTCTTGCAGCTGTCTTCATTCTCTTACTAGAGCTGCACAGGCTATGAAAAGTTCACATCATAATTAACTAGTTTTCACTCTTCCTCTACAAAAGACACATAATCAATCACTTTTATGCTGAAGCTTGTATTATACGTAATTACTGCCTTGATGATCAAGCAAAAGAAGTGATACTCATTCCATCATAATGGCACTTACAGTGTTAACTAACGTGTCACTAGGGGCAAATTGTTTGCTGCAGATGTTTCTTACAACAAATATCATTTCTCTTTTATTTGCTTATTATCTGATAAAGAGATCTTTTTAAAATACTTCCAAGGAGGCAAGCTCTCAAACTTCAGAGATTAATTACAGGATACTTTTCCCCTATAATGCATTGCTGCTGTTTCTACTCCCTGGCAGTGGTAACTTAGCAGGACTAACATCCTGCTGTTACCTTCTTTTTTCCTGACAGATTATATGTAAATACTCATAATTTTTGATAGCTGTATATGTAAACACACTTTAAATAAATTTGTATAAAATATCTGAGAGCTTATCCAATCTAAATACTACCCCAGTATTTATTCTCACTATTTGTGAGGTCTCCAATTTCTGTAATCACTCTTGCAACTTACAACCCTCAAAATAATCTAAATGACACACAAGGAGAGAGCTTCTGCCACTTCCCTCGGGTCTGCTCTCAGGATAATGCGTTATTCATGAGCAAGTCTACCAGGATGTGCTCTTCAGAACCATCACAGCAGCTGAATTAGCATTTTCAATGTTTAAAAAAAAAAAAAAAAAACAACAATAAAATCTTAATAGGAAAACGTTTTTGAGACTACATCTGTCCTAATTCCAGCATAAGCCTAACAAAAAAAAAAAAAATACATAAAAACCTGTGTCTGTGTGGCTCACAAATGGAAGGAGTCAGTTTTTGTTTCATAACTTCCTTGACTGTAAGTTGGATTCTGTTATGAGCACACTTGCCATCTGTACTCGAACCCTAATGGCACAACTGAATTGACTGTATATGGACAGAGACGGTCTCAAAGATTTGGATTACAAAGCAGATAAAGTGTAACAGATGTGCTCATCAGCGGGCAGGCTGGCGTTCACTACACAGCAGCTGAAGCTTCCAAGATTAAGCAGACTGGAGCAACTCATCTGAGCTTGCAAGTCACAAAAAAAAAAAAAAAAAAAGCTCTAATTCATAAGTACCCTAAATATGAGCAGAGGAAAAAAAAAAGAAAAAAATTAAGAAAATAAGATGTCTGTCTCTGATAATGGATAATAAAGCCACCACTCTGGATAGAATCTCAGCTGACCCCCAGTTCCCACAGGTGCCCCTGCTGTAGGTCCTGTATGTGTCCCCTGCTGTATAGTCCTGAGCAAACTCCAGACCTGTCAGAATGAAGAAGGAAACACAGCTATGCCAGCCAGGGACTCTTGCATTACCTACATTGCTCACAGAGTTTTAAGCATCGCAGCACCCACAGACACCCAAGATAACCAAAGGAAGAAAATCAGACTGCTTTGGTGGTCCTCTGCACAGGAGAGCATTGCCCAAAGGTGGCAAAAGAAGCACTGAGCTCAGATACACAGGCAGAGCACAGCTCCTGCTTGAGGGAAGCTCTTCACCTAGAGCTAAGCATCAGGCGCTTCTAATAGAAAAGCAACACCTTCTTCTTGGAAATACAGTGATGTGGAAAAATCCTGGGAAAGCCTCCTTGGGCTCAGAACTGATTATTTACAAATACCACACAAGTCTGTTAAGCAAAGGGAAGGGAACTACCATCTCTTTCCAAGTATAAATTACTAAAGTCAATACAAGATTTATACTACTCTTACTTTTTAAACCATGTGCTCCAATGGTTTGTAAAACCGTAACTTACTATGCATAAGACTGAGGTCGAGGAAGAAGAAAAAAATCCATCTTTATGTATTTGTGTAGCTTCTACCAGAGCAGCAGGCACATCTGAGTATTATCCTATTTTACTAGTTCTGAAGAGAATTTAAAAAAAAATAATTGTGTTTCCAACTGAAAAACAGAATCTTGGAAGAAGCCCAGTTTCCTTCCACTCTACTTCATTAGGTCACGTCATTCTCAGATCAGCAAACTGCCAAATACTTCTGAAGCATACTTCAGGAGTGCCAGGTGGTACTATTCAGAAGGTCTTACAGGCCTACAGTATAGGTGGCATTAAAAATGTTATTTTCCATATGAAGCCCTACTTCTGACCAATGGAATGTTTCTTTCACAAAAAGTCTATGTTCAGAGGTCAGAAGGCAGACTGGTTTCTGTTTAATAAGCCTCCAGTCTTCAAATGAAATTAATATGTAGTTAGGTAGCAGAATAGTTTAAAAAAGCAAACAAACAATGCATTCTCTGAAGACTTCAAATGACTCAAAAATAGCTCTCAAAGATTTAATACATCCTTACGTAGTCGGACCAATTCCAGCTCTGCAAAATTCAATTCTTGGCTCATTGAATTTAATGCCAATTAAGCTTCTGCTCCTGTATGTGAACACTTTATTCTACTTGCCATACGCAAGAATAATTCAAGAACAAGCAGCAAAAATCTTACTGAAGATTCTTCACAGATACTGTCTAGAGAAAAATGGAGTATCAGAGTTTAATGACAGAATTCAAACACCACAGGAATCTGCATGTTGCAGGCATCAGGACAAAACAGAATGGATGCCAATATCCTACCGAACAGAAGTACTTTTATAATCATTCTCTTCCCACTATAAAAGGGAATAACGTATAACCCACCTTGATGTAACTGGAAGTGAGGTGGCAGAATGAATACCAGGTGTAAAAGTTGCAGTGTTTGATTTTAAATTGTCTTCTCAAATCTGGTAAACAGCTCAGGAAAAAAAAAAAAAACACAACCAAACAGCTAATAATGATGCTAGCTACTATCACTGCTAAGGATACTGGTATCATGCTGTATATCGTTATATATACAGAACTAGACTCTGAGTGTACCTAATTACAAAAGTCATTAATTAGCAATTGATGTTTCATAAATCCATTATTCAAAGGGAGGACAAGAGGAATGGTGATCACCACCAGCCCAGCTATGAAGGAGTTCCTTTACTCCTTTCTGTGTCAATTGGGATAAAAAGTTTTAGATTAACATTCAAGTTATGTTCCCATTGCTAAAAAGAATATTTAAAAATGGTGAGCTTCTTTCAACATTCCTAATTTTATTTCACTTAGCTTTGGGGATGGGCATTTATAGAGCAGCATAGGCTAACAGCCCTGATCAGAATTAGCCAGCTATCTGGACAACGTGAGAATCTCCTCTAACACGTGGTGTCCAGGAGGCTGCACAAAAAGAGCCGGCATCTCCAAAAGCTGCCACTTGTACATGGAACAGATTGCTTTCAACAGCAGTCAAATGTCAGAATCTTCAGAAGCAAATCAGCAATATAATGTCTCCAGTGTAAGATAATGATTATAATGTGACCAAAACACAGTCGAAAAACACTCGGGCCTAAAATATCCAACATTGCTAGAAATGTTTCTCTTATATAAACACCCAACAATGCCTTTGAAAGTTACTGAAGTAAATTAAGATGAAGGCATGCAGCAGCTGGAGAAAGTCTGGCATTTAGTAGGGGATTCTCGCTTGCAGGTCTTATTTCTCTAAAGGCAGCACAAGCAAAGGTCAGTGCAAGTTTTTGTTCTTTGAAGATTATTCTGTGCTCTTAATTTTCATCGTTCTGAAATAAGAAAACAACGTTGCGACACCTTGGTATGTTAATAGCAACTTTAATAGTTAGTTATGTGGACTGTAAATTTACAGAGTCCCTTAAAATAAACAAACAAAAAGCCACATCAATGAGGCACATCTCTCCCTGTGAAATAGCTCATTATTTACAACCTCAGCTCTGAAAACACTTATTCATGAGCTTAATGTTGAAAACTGCCCTCAGTAAACCACAAGGGCCAATGAAATCATGCAAGTAAATTTATAGCTACAAAAGAAGCTTGCAAATAAACACATAAATTGTTTTGAGTATACTTCTGTTTTAATAGAATCTTTGTGGAAACAATCTTTATTTTTTAATACTTTTAGATGACGTTTATAAAAGATTGCCTCGGGTCAGAAATGGTTCCCTTAAAGGTTAATAACTGGTAATAACTAGAAAACGAAGGGTAGGTATTTTTATTATTACTACTATTTACATTAAGAAAGAAAACAAGAAACGGCTTTGGGACCACTGTTGCCAATGCGTTAATGACTTCAGAAAGCAGGATAGAAGGGGAACAGCAAAAATGTTAATTGGAACAGTCAATTCTAAAAGAATAAAGTATAAAGACAAGAACAAAGAAAATAATAATACAAGAAGCTGTAATAGAGTTCACAATTCCAACTGATAAAACTGCATTGAAATAAGCACTAAGGCACAGCCAGGAGCAAAGCATTGGTATCACTACGGAGACCATTTGAAAATATCAGGTCAAACTTGAACTGTGACCAGAAGCACAAGAAGCAAAGAAAGAATGTTGTGCCAAAACCAAAAATTGAAGTAAGGCAGCAAGGAGGATCCACAGGGCTGCTGTCAGCCCCAGTCCAACTCCCAGGAAACCAACAGAGATGGTCCTAACAGAAACTGCTCCCAGATATCAGGAGGCAGCAACTTACAGAAGAAACCACAAACCCTAAGGCCACACTGCTCTTGAGCGGTGTCTTTGACAAAACATGGGTTTTAAAAACAAGCAGACAGCAGCCCAGTTCACTTGTTTGGGCTACAGCAAGGTTCCCAACACACGCCAATACGAAAGATCACAGCACTTCTCCTTGTGGTTGAGATGAGGAGATGCTGGATGAGTGGATAACAAGGAGCGTGGAAAAACTGACTGGGCTTTCAGGCTTATTAGAGGCCAGTGAAGAAATTCCTTTCAGAGCTGATAGCACTGTATTTTCTCCAATAAGCTGGGCAAAAAGAAGCAGCACATGCTGAACAAGTCCAAAGACAAAAAGGAAAGCAGAAGTGTGCACATGGCTGGACAGCACAGCTGCCAGCCAGAGAAGCCTCAGCAAGCTACAGGGGCTTGCGAAGGGGAAAGCAGGCCTTGAAAGACCCAGCCCGCAACATTAAAGCAAGTTTAAGAGGAAAGCACCTTAACCTTGAACTTCAGAGTGCTCCATGTTTTCACCATGTAACACAATACTTTGCAGAAACCTTGGTTCAAGCTTTAATAAAACAGAAGTCACAAATCCTACATTTACAGGCTATGCCATGACAAAACTCAGTAGAGTAGAACAATGCAGTTAACACTAAGAAGTAAGGTGAAACAATAGCAGTAAATTATAATTACTATACACATATGGGAAATGGGAAATGTATGTTTATGTATTACTGATGCATGCAACTATCAAGATTAAGACTGATTTTATTGTGCCCAACTCCCTCCCCAAGCCTTGGGGAAGGAGGAAACTTGACTTTCATGTTTTAACTGGAAACCAGACTCTTTATACAGTCATTAGTAACTATAGCTGCCCTTCTGACAAGAAAAAATAGGCGCTTATAATATGCAAATGAAATCAGTATTTAAGGGTTATCCTTAAATAGTCTGCAGTTCTGCACAAACAGGATTTGCAGTAGGACTGAATATTGACAAAATCTGAAAAGGATGAATCGTAGGAAGACAACTTTGAAGACCACAAATACAAGACAGCCACTCCGGTTTCAGGTTATGCTGTCTCATGAATGAACATACATTAGTCATGCAAGATAGCCCATAGAGTTCTACTAAATGGTAATGAAATTGCTAAAAAATTACTACTGAAATACATTGGCATTGAAGTGAACACATCTGCTTACAAGGAACTGCATACAATAGAAGAAAACATAGCTTTAGGATTTCTCCCTCATGAACTCAGTAAGGCATAATAGAATTTTGAGCATTTTATTGTGAATGTTCAAGCATTAAAGTGAACAGAAGCCCTGTGATTATATTCCACAGAATTTTTAATAGACACTAACACTTTGATTCAGAACGCCAATTAGTTCTACCAACTGACTCTCTTAACAGGCTTAAAAGCCATTCAGAAAACTTTCAAAAGGCATCATTTAAGAATATACAGCATCTTCACTTGAAATGATAGATTTACTGAGAGCTGCAAGAAATTAAATGTTTCTTGTACTTACCACGTCCCAGAGCACGTTGCTTAAAACTAAGGTAGGTACATTAATCACTTAATATAAACACGTGAAGCTGGGACAAAGACAACTTTTTTCTCCCCTCATAGAGAATTCACGGACTTTGCTTTAGAAACACTTGAACGAAACAAAAGGACAGATATATTGGTTCCACCAGACCAAAGGTTTCTTAGTAACCTTCATAACCATACTGCAACATTTACTAGTGGCTGATTGTATAGACAAACATTCAGTACAACTGTTGAAGAAACCAATGCACCTAACCCTCCCTTTCTTGTCACCACCCCCAACACCTTCCCCCAAAACCACAAGTGTTTAGTTGAATAACTAAAAAAAAAAAACCACTATGCAATGTAATGTGATCTAGTTATGCTTTTTCTTTAACATATTTTTCAGCTTATTCTCTACATGGCTTTCACATTTAACTGGACCTTAATACCAAAAGCACTGACTGCGTGTAAAAATATCTGAAACAACACAGTTGTGTTTCTTTCTCAACTCAGGAGGCACGCAGCTTCTTGAGCTGAAATAGAAAGTCAGCCTGCATGAGCTGTTATCTTCCTAAATTCAAATTTCTGTTGAGAAATTGGAAACTGACATTGCAGGCATGAACTGAGTCATTATTTTACTTAGTCGCTAGCAGTGACTAAAGTTTATGGGCAAATCCAGTCAAATATCCAGTAAACTCAACTTCAAGAAATTGATTTATCTATTATTTTCTGCCTTGTTCCACCATTTTATCTTACATCCTCCAGTCCCTTGTCATATCCAAGTTTATGCCTAACACCACTGACATTTCCCGTGAGCAGTCATTGCAGCACTGCCCTCCTGTTAATTTCTATGTGAATGATAAATTGTAAAGCTATTGTATGGTGCCACAAGCTTTGACTCTGTAGGCAGTGTTGGAAATAAAAATGAATACTAACGTAACAAACCAAAGGTATGAAAATATATAAGAGGGCTGAAGAAAAAAGGGCAATAAAAATACAAAATAATAAAGATCTTTGCTAATTCAGAGGAGTCAGTGGCAGCTGGGCAAAGTGCTCTAGACTAACCATACCAAATCTGCCGCTGTGCACTGCCAACCAGGAACAATTTGGGATCCTCCAGTCTCCTACGCTGTGCCCAGTGAGCTGGCACTAAAGCAGATTTATAGAATCAAAACAAATGGGGATTATTTCTTCCTGATTCTTGTTTTCTTCCGATTATCTTCTGAAAGCTTTGTAATCGAGCCAAAGGTAATTTATAGCCAAAGTTAAACAAAATGAACAACAGGAAACTGCAAAGCATTGCATTTCTTTACAGGGTTGTACTCCAAAAGGTAGACAAAACAAACCGGCCTAGGGAGGCAGCTATAGTAAACCACGCTTCATTAAACACATGAAGACTAATTCCGTTCAGTAAGCTTTTGTTAAATTTCTGCTCCCTTGAAATCAAACCGGTTGGAAGAAAGAAGAAGTGAGTTGACTTTAAAGGATTAAAGCAGGAAAGCATCTGTTGTTCTACAGACATTCAGTGCATCCATGCTGTTCGCAAAGGGCTGGCAGTTCCTCAGTGCTGCAAAGCAAAGAGCTATTTAAGCTGTCCTGCAGTAGGACGGCCAAAGGGGTTCAATGAGCACAGCTTGGAACAAGCTCCTCCGAAACCATACCGTGATCACTGCTCCTGGAACCAGCACTGCAGAAGAAGTATTTCTACCAAACGTACACCTGTGAATGACTGAAGAAATGGACAAGCCAACAATTCCATGCAACAGCCCACGCAAACACTTCACGAAGAATTTTATTCTATGTACGTGCATTTCAAACAGGAACTTCACTCTCCAGCATGTTAGCAGCTCACACACTGCTGGAAGCTCTCAGGGGCCTTTACTCCTTCATTCACTCTGCACAGCACCTTCATCTGCTACCTCGAAAATAAAATCTCTGAAACTAACATACTTCCAGTCACCTCACACTCCATTCCAGGAAGCCACTAAAGAGATTCAGTTACATCTGCATGCCCAATTAGATTGACAAGTGCACCTGCAGAAAAAAAAACTGAGTGATGTTTTCTCCTTCCAGGGGCTGCACACACTAGTTTAGTCACTTGTAAGGTTAGTGGAAAGCATCCAAAATTCTGCAGACCAGGGCCAGACACATCGGCAGCCAAGAGGACAGCAGGGTTTGTGTCTTTCAGGTGCTCCTGTCTTAACAGCCACAGTCCTCAATGGCACCAGGGGCTACATTCAGCCCACTGACTTGTCCTGAACATACTGCAGCCCGTCCCTTCCTTAACTGGCATTTAACTGCCAGAACACGAAAAGGTCCTAAAAAGTAACTACAGACTCTAGGCTAAGCAACATTTTATTTTTTCCTTTAAATTAAAAAATAAAAACACACTTTATTTATAGCCTCTTATTTTCGGGCAGGCTGCCCTGAATTAATATTTATACTATTTTTTAAACTGTTTAAAATAAATTATTTAATTCAAAATTTATTAAAAATAAATTACACAGGTTTGCAACCTCTGCAGCTTTACTACTGCAGCACCAGGTGATTGGTAGCAACGTTAGGAATGCAGGTGTTGCAGAGTGCAGATGGAAGAAGGGGCCTTCAGACAGTTTGCCTCAAATCCACTGCAAGCTTTGAAGATAAGGGTATTTCAAACTGCTGCTGAAGGGGGGAAGGGGACAGCAAACAGTCTTAACTCTTCCCTTTCAAGAAGTGTTTGACTAATAAGGGTTACGGTCTCCTGTGCAAACTTGATGTTTGAGCCTGCGTTCAAAGTATTCTCAGGAATACACGGGCTCCTTTCACACAGAACAAAATAGGTTTAGTCCAGCAGTTCTCCATACAGAGCCCTGTATTAATTTCTCAAAAGAACAAACTGGCCCACACAGAAAATCCTGCTCCAGAGACTAACGCTGTGCTGCAGGGTGAAAATAAAGCCCTCATAACCCTGCTGAAGAGCTCTCAGATTCTCTTCCTCCACAAAAAAGAACCCCTCCTCCCCTAAACATTCAGTGCTGCTGAATATAAACATCTTCCTTACAACCAGTAAGGATGAGCATGCCATTTCAGATGCAGCAATACGTTCACCCTAACTGCAAGCACCCATCCTTAGCCTGGGCCGCTGAAGCTTTTCCTCCCAACATGGGCAAAAACTACAACTCTCCTACCTCAGCTCATTCTAATTAGAGGACAGAACTGAGCTGCTGTCTAAATTTAACAGGGATGGCTGTAGCTGGGAATCATACTTCTAGCCCCAAGAGTGCTCAGGGCACATTCACATCCTCCAGCCAGAGCCCACAGCTCTCATATCCCCCCAGGAATCTAGGAGCAGAACTGCTGCCTTCCCTCTCTGGAAGGAGCTGCTGAGCAACAGCACTGTTCTCACAAGCTCTTGGAAAGCCTTGCAATGGAATACCATCCCTACAGAAAGAGGATTCAAGAAACATGCATTGCTCCAGCTACCATATTCTACAGTATATGTGAAGCAGAGCATTGTAAGGGAAATGAAAGCTGAAAGGATAGTGCCACGCAGTGCTTTCCCTCCGTGCCCTTCCCTTCCTAGTCATTATAGCAAGGAATCGGTGGAACATAGAAGGGAGCAAAATGTCTGTTACATGACATACAACTGATGAAGATTACTGCATCTTATTTTATGTTTTTATAACCTATCTGAATGCAGTTTTCAAATTCCTTAGGAATTGTGTGTGGGTGCAAGTTAAAACATGTTTATTCCCCTTATATATTTAATCAGCATGATTTGTGATATGCTGGATTCAGTTTAACAGCTGCAGCCTCACTGCCACTGTATCACTTACCACGTATCAGACAAAGAAAGTATTATACAAAAACCTGAATTTGTACTGCTGGACTTTGTGAGATAAATTCCGAGAATATCTGCAAAACACTTTATTCTGACAGAAAAGCAAACCCACTAGAAAAAGGTGCAGACTCCCACTAGAAAAAGGTGCAGACTCCCACTAGAAAAAGGTGCAGACTCCCACTAGAAAAAGGTGCAGACTCGTTGCCTGGGACTCGTTCAGTAGCTGAAACACGGCTGCATTACAGATGAATAAAAGAAGAGAAACATGGCATTGTCAGAAGGTTTGGAATTGTGAGCTTCACACCATCACATGAGGTTCTCGATACAATGCCTTTCAAACTCCTAGTTTCTATATGGAGTTATTGACCAATCCACTCGTAGCCCATTTTGTTATCAGTCACTTTGTTCATTCCTTTCATTTCATCTGCTTCGAAGAAACACTCCTTAGAGGATGCTATTTCTCCAGCAAAGCTGTATTCACTACCTTTCAGTCACTGTATATTTGTTAGATTTAAATTTCAAAAGGTATTCCCAAATTCTATATATTCTAAAAAGGAAGGAGCCATTCCCAACACTCCTGGCTTTACCCTAACTGCACAGAGCCAATACACGTCCTAACTGAAAAGGCAGGAAGCAAGGTCAATTTCTTCAACTCAACTGCATCATAACTAAACCTAGTGAGCAGTTATGGGGAAAATACAGGAAAGACAGATTGATTTTATAGCTAGTAAGTCTTCAGAGACGGCAAAAGATTTTCTTTGAAGTTTGAAGAAAGCAGGTGTCCCTCCATTTCTGACTTCGACAACTCCTGCTTTGCTGTATGCAACCATATTTGTCTCACAAGTCATCCATCGCATATTTAAGCATTTTACTGATAGAAAGGTTATCTGAAGTTATTCAAATTAAACGTGAATGATCTGCTGAACCCTTAATGATGTCTAATCTCTGCCTTTCTTGAGAATTTGGATGCATTTCCCAAGAGGCTGTAGAAACGACTCATCAAATGAGTCTGAGAAACTTCTTAAGTCTCAAAGACACTTGGATCAAGAGAGTAACCAGATCCAACTTAAAGACAGGAAATAAATGTAGTGAATAATCCCACTTAGCAAGATAATGGAAAACCCACAAACCCCTCAGTTGTGAAAATGAAACCCAATGTGCTGTATACATATGAAGTTTGTCCATTATTTCAAATACTTCTTTCTCGAAACATTCCCTTGCAATAATACTTTTAAAGACATTGAGATTCCAGTGATTATTTAAAAAGCTTTCAGGCTGAATACCTTGAGAACACTTTTGCTGAGTGCAATGCCTAGAGTCACTGCATTCTCTTAGTTCTTGTCACAAACTACCTTAGTGCTGATCGTTAACCATCTCATTTAGAAACTTCACACCTAAAAAACAAATTTGTGGAGAGATTTGAATTCATGTATGTACTTTCACATGCAGTATAAGCAATAAATTAAGTTTCACATGGCTTTAAAGGCAAAACTAAACATCTGTACTCCACCGGTTATAAAACTAAAGAGTACACCACTAAACAAACACAGTACATGCAATTTATTAATTGCCTAATGATATTGCTTCATAACATCCAATCAGCTCTTATTTTAATGTCTAAAAAGACAAAAGGAGAGGCAAATTAAGAGCAGCATTCCTCAAGAAAAGAGAACACAGTTATTACCCAAGCTTATTGGGTGCCGAAGTTATAAAATAGCCACAGCAGAATTTATTCTAAATGACCATGAACTCAACTGCTCTTAAAAAGAAAGGCAAAAAAAGACAAAAACAGTTGTTGTAAGCATATGCTTACAATGAAGTGTCCTACATGGGGAGCCTTCACTATAATGCTAACATTTTTCTTGAAAACTTCAGCTGGCTTAGCAGGAAGTGAGAAGATTGCATTATCCAACAGACAATACGCTCTAAATGTTAATGCACACCTACCTCAGTGTGTTATGCTAACCACATTCCTTAATTCACTTCATAAAATTTATTTTTGAAGGACTGTATTTACAATAGCTATAGAATATTAGTTTTATAAATAATAACTCTATTTGTGCATACAAATGTATGTGTGTATAAATATAATATAAATAAATCAATGTATAAACGTACATAATTTTGAAACTATTTCTTCTTGGTGGAAGGAAAAAGGGCTAAGCCCTTCTTAACCAGGTTTTAATGAGCAGCAGTTTGTCCTATCATTTTCAAAAAATGGATTTGTACAGAAGGGTAGACTTATTTATCAGAATAAGAATTGAGATTTCAAACACTTGTGAAATCATTTCAGCTGGCTGGACAATGTCCCACTGTCATTAGTTCCTGGAGGGCAAGATTTCACACAGTGTGAATTTTAGGATAACTGCACTGAGCAGCAACGACTCCAGTGCACCTCACATTTAGTATGCTGCTATTGGAGAGAGATCAGACATCCACAAGCTATCCTGGCTGCAGTTTTCTTATGAAAGAGGCAATGCCTGATCATGCTATTTTTTTTTTTTTAATGAAGATTTGATGCGATTTATCATAAAACAAGGATGAACACCAACAACACAGTATTTTGCATTTTCCAGTTAATGTTAACCCATGTTAACGTTGAGTGATATAAAATAAATACAAAGCTGTAATTCTTAGTGCTTTGGGAACCAAGGCCTCAACAGCATCTTTTACCAAATCTCTCACAGGGATCTAACAGATCTACTTTCTCTCTAACGGGGTTCTTAATGGGTTTTAAATACCATTCTGAACTGTACTTCATAAAAACCACATATTTTAGATTTTTTCCCACTCTGCTTCCTTTAGGAAGATAAAGGTTAAAACATCTGTCTTAGAACACATGCCAAGCTCTTTGTAGGATATTATGTTTTTGTAGCGTAACTGTATGTATAAAAAAATATTGCCTCATTCTGTATTTCTGCAATTAATGCAGAGGTAGAAAGTGAAGTAATTCTGAGAGGAATCTCAAGAGAAGCAGATAAACCAGCAATCTCTCAGATTACACCCCACGGTTCTACTCACAGGTCTTTAAACAATTATCAGCAGCTTCACTGAAAGCAACACTTGATAAGAGCAAGCTGATGTATATTCTACCACTTCACACTGAAAATAAACACTCTATAAGGTCTCACCTTAAGTTTTCATCTTAAACAGCTCTTGCTGTGGATGCATAACAAACAAATATACAGCATTCACAGCTTTTACCATCTGCTTAACATACTTTAAATTCAAAGTTCTGAACAGAATGCACAGCACAAGATATGCCTTCAGAACAAAGATGTAAGACAGTACTAGCTTAAAGTTTTCAAGGAGCTAGTGCACAAGTTCAGATAGCTGCCGGTCACCAGTTCTATTTCTTCTTAACCAAAGGGAACTCTGAAGTGCTCCCACACGAGCAACTTTGAATTTCAATGAATGGATAGCAGTTAAAAACCAATGGCAGTGGGAGAGGAAATCACTTTTAAAGGTCTGGCGTGGCCACAGAAACCTCATCGCCCAACACAGGAAATGGGTATCAGAAGTTCACCTAATCAGTCTTCGCCATCTCAGTACCTTCTGAGTGGATGCAGCACAGGTTTTGTCTAACATTACATGAAGTCAGTTCAGCAGAGCACTAAACGTTTACAGTTTTTCCTTATGACGCTACTCACACCTTCTGTTTTTTCCATCTCCCTCCCAGCTTTGAACAGGAACTTGAGACAAAAAGAGTAGATATGAAAAGGTAATCTTTCCAGAAGAAGAGCCAGTTGTTCACATCTGAGTTCTGTACTTCAGTTAAAAACATCAGCTTTGCAGGTGCATAATCTATCAGTGCCTTTGCACAAAGGAAAAATAGCTCATGAAAATTTCAGACTGTGAAACTTCATCAATGTTACTATTCTAATATGCAGCTAACAGAACAAAGGCAGGTCGTGTACGTGCACTTCTGTCGCCACCATCTGAAGACTTAGTCCTGCTTAGTGATGTCCACCTTAGTGAATCTAGTCACTGCTTTCTACCTACTTCAAGAACTGAAGGATACCAACACATGGCCTTTTTTTTTTAATCTATGGGTAAAAAATGGATTGAAAAGAAAAAGCATCACCAAATATCATTATCCCATTTTAACACAAGTAAGAAAATATATGTCAATCGGTTCACTTCATGCATGACTGCATGGCATTAGGCCTAAGCAACACTTACAGTGGTCACAATTTTCCCCCATAAACTTAAAATTCTGTTGTCACTGACAATGTTCCACCCAGAAGCCTGGCAGAAGCCATCATAACATTTGCGTAACATCAAGTTTCTTCTCATGCAAACTGTAGATTCCACAGGAGGAAAAACAAACAAACGAAAAGAACCAGCAGTTCAAGTCTATAGCAATAACGTGACTTCTGGAATACCAACGAGGGCTTTGAAAGACATCCTGTGGAAACGTTTCCTTTTAAACAAAATTTTACACACGAATTTTAATATATATATCACTGCATAAAATACTATACAGCAATGTTCTTCTAAAAAAGTTGCTGTTTTTCCTATTTCAGTACGGGATGTCTTCCAAATCCTTTTACTTTATATAAAATACTTCAGCCAAAAGATTTTCCTGCAGTACAGATGAATGGTTTAAGTCAGTTGGACTTTGGAGCTTTTCAAGACTAACATATTGCACTCACTCTAATCCACTCCATGGGAATCTTTTGCCATAATCCAAGATTAGGACCTGCAATTCAAATGTAATATTGAATAATCCAGAAACTTGCTCAAGACTCCACATTTGTGCTAAGGTCTTATCCTTGGCCTACAGTATTTGCTTTTGTGATTTCTGGACATCTAAGCTACAGAAAGAAAAAGACTGTCAACAGAGCAGAGGAACACACAAATCCCCCCATATTCAGAAGAACTCAATAGGAAAAAAAAAAAGAATCATTATTAAAATAATACGAGCACTGGAAGACAGCAGTCAACCTCATGAGAATTATTATTTAATACTTTCAATTCACTTACTGAAATACCTTTAACAAGTCTGTTACCTTGTAACCTTGTGTTGCTGGAGACATAAAAAAGAAGTAGATTCTTTCCAAAATCACCACAACAGAAGTTCACAAGAAAAGAAGTTCAAGTTATTCAAGTTTATAGTGTCAAGCAATGTGCTACACAAGCACATCTCCTCCATACACCATGTGCATTTAGCAAAAAATGCAAGTAACTGCAGTACAAGTTGGTCTGCCTTAGACAAAGCTTAACAGACTTGTTCCAGTGCCAAAACGTGATTTCCTGATGCTAAGAAAAACTAGTTTGTATTTTACATTCTGAGGAAATTGTGACTCACATTCTTAAGATGCGAGTTATTCAGAAAACTCATACGTATATGCTATTTTACAGAAAAACACACATATCAGTATTTACTGTTTTGCCTTACCTGAGAAGACATCTTACGTGCATCTTTTCTTCTGAATCTGCCATTTATTTCATTCTTCCATTCCTCCACAGAAGTGGAAAGAAACCAATAACCTTCTGTTTTCTCTTATTCCCACACTCCCCTCTCACCAGTTCTTTCCATTTAAGCTTTTACTATATTCCCTTTCTTACCCTTCTATATCTGAAGGCATGGAAGCCCCCCTCAACCACTGCAGTACCTCTTTCTAGCATACTACTTTTCTTCAGAAATTTTTCAGCTTCACTTTGAGATTCAGAATCAAATCTCTAGTAAGCAACCTCACAACATTCCTCAAGCAACAACCTTATTGCTCATAAGGACTTCCCAATATACTATTTGGGAAAATGAAAACACAGAAGACAGATGACTCATATTTTAACCTAGAGATAGTGTAACAAAGAAAAATAGGCTGAGAGAGCTCGAGCTGCTCAGCCTGGAGAAGAAAAAGCTCCAGGGAGGCCTTTCAGTATCTAAAGGGGGATGTAAGAAGGAAGGACCCTTTAGCAGGGTCTGCAGTGATCGGGAAAGGGGAAATGACTTCAAACTAAAAGAGGGGAGTTTTAGATTGGATATAAAGAAGTTTTCTTTACACTAAGGATGGCAGAGTTCAGTGCCCAATTTAACTCAACTGGTGATCTCTAGAACTTCAGATTTTTGCAATGATGAAACCAATTGAGAACACGAGCACTGCCTCCCCATAGGAGGCCCATTGGGTGCATACAGAGAGGCTCTTTGCTGGAACTAGTGAGTTACATCAGGATGGGCAAAAGCTAACACTACCACAGGAAGCCAAACACCACCACATGGAGACTGAATATAGACTTCAGTTCTTTCCGTTTTTGTTTAATACAAACTATCCCTCAGGGTTCTCTAAGGAAGACATGTTTTCAGGAACTATTTTCTATGTCTTTGCTCCCTCCTCAGTGAAAGCCATGTTTTCAAAGAGGCCCCAACATTGGACAAGATGCACCACTCACTGGTTTGCTGGCTTCTTAAATCCTTCTGTGAAGGAATGCTTAAGGGGTAGAGCTGAGAAGGATAGTACTGGCTCACAAAAGATAAATATCCATTATTCAATCTACTCATGGTCTGCAAATTTGTGTTTTCTTATACATATATATAGGGAGAGAGAGAGATTAAGACATTAGATAGGAAAGCTGTGATTTTCAGGACATCTAATTAAGCCTGAAACTTAGTGCAGTATATCACAATGACTACGTGATGATATAGCAGGTGCTCTGAGGTCACTAGGATAATTTGGATGCTGTGAAAACATCCCCAGCCAGAACCCATCTGGAGCAAGCCACTGAACAGACCAAAATCAGAACTGACCCGTGCAGCAGGAGGCCACATTTCTGCTCTGTGGACATCTTGCAGTGACCTGCAGTGCTGTCTTCAGCTCTCACTCAGCCACAAAGCTACAGGAGTCAGCGAGTCCAAATAGTGCAACTGCTGCTGCCTGGCCAGAGCAACTGTAGCCATGCAGAGCAGTGGGTGAGAAAAGAAGCTATCCTTGTATTTCCTGGGAAAGAGTCCTCTCTCTCTTTTCCACATTAGATCATTATCGGCTCTAAATCCCAAGTAATTGAGTACATAATGCAATAGCATCACTTTTCTGAAAGCTGAGATTAATGCGAACGTAAAAACTTAAAACCAGATTTAAAAAAAAAAAAAAAAAAAAGATATTCAACAATCCTGGTCCTATTTCACTGGATTTGTGGGGCCAGAGAGGGACCCCCACAAATAAGCACTACAGCTTCGCATATACACCCTTTCCCCAAAAGCTAATCAGATTCAATGTTTGAATTGCAAAGCTTTGAATAGAGCAACTTTAAGCTGATAAGTGTGTGACTAATTCATGGATTATTTAAATAGCATGCACAATGTTATACAGACACTGCTCAGATTTCTAGCGCTAAGGATTGGTCCATGCTCTTTCAGTGAATTCTTGCTTTTACAGGGATAGACATCAATATTTCGTAACCAATCTGGAATGGAATGGCTTACAACATTGAATTTCAAAAGCAGTGCTAGTTTTGTGTGTGCCTACATATTTATGGGCCTAAAAATTCAACCATATGCACAAATCTAAGATCGTTACCCAAAATATATAGCAAATGTCAACTGTGGTGTCACTACATTTGTTGCTTCTGAAAGCTTTGCTTGGTTCTAGAGATGCTCAAAGGCTTTTCTTCAAAGTAGTCAGCCAAAACACACCAAGTTTTGCTGTTATGGCATTTTTCCACAGAAGTATATATACACATACAAACAAGCTTGTACGTATTTATATATGAATACACACAGCAATGGAGGAAAAAAAATTCTGAATCACTTCTCTGCTTAGTGTGGTCTAAATCTGCAGGGTAGACAGGATCTTACAGCGCACAGCAACACGAGTGCTCTTTTAGATAGATGGACACAGCACAGGACTGTGTTTTATCAGTTTAACCTGATCCTATAAGCACTGTGTCAGCCATTTCATTGGTATTCGCTCCACCGGCCATGTAGGACTCCATTACATGTGCACAAATGCATGCCACGGATCAGAGGCTATCTGCCTCAACCGTGTGCTCATAAGGACTTCGTTCTTGCCTTCTAGGGGACAAGAAGGCTTGGCTGGGCAGCACTGTGCTGTTTTGCCTCCAAAGACCAACAACATTGCCTCTAGAGCCAATGCAGGATTGACAGCCTGTCTTTGATGAGAAAACGCCTTTTTAATCACTCCCGTTTAATGTCTCCTTGACTTAAAGCAAGAAAATTCTCCTTTTACAGTATTGTGCAATGAATTTATGTAACAGATGGCTTCCATGAGAACCTGGCTATAGTGGCCTTCGGAGAGTTGCTTACAAGAAAACACAGGTTTTCATAGGTTTGTCACGCAATTAGAGATTTGCGCTCACTGGAAATCTACACGTTCATCTACACTGCACTTCTTAACAGGACCATCACACTAACAGCACACTTTTCTACTTACAGAATGGCCTGGGTTAGAAGGGACCTCAAGGATCATGAACTCCAACCCTCCTGCCACACGCAGGGCCACGAACCTCCACATTTCATAGCAGCCCAGGCTGCCCAGGGCCCCATCCAACCTGGCCTTGAACACCTCCAGGGATGGACGGGGCATCCACAGCCTCCCTGGGCAGCTGTTCCAGCACCTCACCACTCTCACAGCACAGAACTTCCCCATGACATCCAACCTAAATCTTCCCTCCCTCAACTTAATACCATTTCCCCTTGTCCTGCTGTTATCTACCCTGTCAAAGAGTTGATTCCCCTCTTGTTTGTAGACTCCCTTTAAGTACTGGAAGGCTGCAGCTATTTCTGTGAAATGAAAACAGATCACCAGAAAAGCCATCAAGTTACAGCTTCCAGCATGTCTCTTTCACAGGCCTGTCCTCCAGCTGGTAAGAACATTAAAGCTGTTAAACTATAATGTTGTTTATCCACATTTAAGAGTTTACAACACTCACATATCATACTGCAGTATGCTCATACAACAGAAAACAAGTCCACATTTGCTGCTTTATCTACGCTGGTACACTAGATGTCAAAATATGAAGGAGATTTCATTATTGAACATCCACATTCGTAGTATAGCTTAAAAAGGTCCTACACATTTCATACAGTAAGTGCTGAATTTTTATTTCATATTCTTATATTAGAACCCAAGATGTTACAGATGTTTACTAGACATAAGATTTATTTTGTTTGCGTACTTCTAGAAAACAAATCTATATGAAGTTGTATTTCAAATTTGATTTATTACTAAGATAAATAAGCAGGCATGACTATTTCTGCAATGTCTGGAGTAAAAAAACCACCAACTTGTGTTAAGTAGTCTTATATGTATTACTTGTTGGAGAAATTGTCTGTTCTGTACTTCGGTTTTGTTCATAATAAAGAACCTGCTGTAAAAAAGACTCCTAAGAGTCTCCCAGTCAGTGGGCAGCAGGTTCACAGTAGGCTTTATTCAAGCAAGGAACAAACAGGGGCTGGGGTGAGGAAAACAAAGGTTGAATAAAGAAGACGAGGCTGAAATGACTAACTGAGCAGAGTACAGCTATTTAAGTCTGTATTTATTAGTGGAATTTGATGATCAAAATGCAGCCCATCAGCAGCAATACTTCTGTCTACTGATACTGAAATGTATCAGATCAGCAATCACTTGGAGAATGGCTGTCCAACCATTTGGCTTGCTTGGGCCGCACTGAGGGAAGAGAAGTCATCCTGGGCAACATGTAACGACTATCTATTACGTATTTTATAAGTTACGCTATGTAGTTGATGTGTATAAGTAACAAAACGTAATTATTTTTTATTAAAACATAAAAAAAGAGGGCAACAAAAACACTGAAGCCATGCTGAAACAAAAATATGACTGAAGAAGCAACATTCCTAGTGCTAACGTTAAGTAATTATAACAATATGAGCAAAAAAAACAAAACAAAACAAAACCAAAACCATCCAAAAACCAACTCGATACATTTTTGTACTTCCTACACCATGCTTGTTAAAAAACTATTGACTGCAGAGACCACAGCTGTTATGGTAATATTTTCTGTGCCAAAGCGTGGATACCACAGATGTGGTCACTCTCACCCTTCCAAGAGCTACGTTTAAGAACTCCCATGCTGCACATCACGTATTTCATTTATTATTAGTAGGCAATACCCTAATAGTCTGTGCTCAGAAGTCTTATCTATTGGTTATTTTTTGGTGACTTTATATGTGGCCTAGTGTCCCCGGGTGCCTCTCTTGCAGGGATGGCAGAGCATGGCTCCACCAGCCCACCTCCCTTTAATGCTCCCCAGTGCTTCTTCATGTTTCTGCTTCCTCTTTTAGCTGTATTAAGCCTCAGCCCCAGCTCGATTCTGCTGCTGGAGATAATTTTGTGCTCATCAGATGCCACTTTGCTGGAAGGGAGTGGAAGTGCCAGCCTGAGCTTTTCACCAGGAGTGCTCAACTCCAAGTTGGAAGTCCCTCAAGAGAAGGAGAGATCTCCTATCTGAGGATTACTGACAGCAAGAGGCACTGGCACTGGTTTGCAGAGATCTTACGCATGTAAAGCACGCATACAGTCCAGTCCAATAGCCAGCTAAAGCCTAGGTGAGAAGGTCAGCGAAGGAGACAGGTCATGTGCAAACAAAGCATCACCTCCACTTACTAGAAGGGTTTGTGGACATCCACAAGAGCAGCGCTTTACAGAGTCAGTGAATACCGCTACTACCAGAATCTCATCTCAAGCTCTCATCTCCAGATGGTGAAGGTGACGCTGAGAAGCAATCATAAATACTTAGTTCAGAATCACAGGGTAAACCTCTGGGAGACCTAGAGACTGAAGCAGGCTTCCAAACCAAGGGCAGATGCCTTAGGCACAACAAAACCTCACCTTTCCTCATGCTCAGATTGTGCCCCATATAAGCTTCCATAATGAAATAAAATGCTTCAATTGTTTACATCAACTTTGAATTATGCGAGTTCAAAAATATCCTTGCTTCATCACAATTCTAATGAATTTATAACCTTAGCCCTGAACTTGAGCAGTTACACTAAGTTACAATAAGCATAAAACTGGCAATAAAATCTGCTTTGGCTGAGTCTAAGTTTACTTATGCTAGCTTACTGATACTGCCTTAGTTTAACAACAGCACTTCAGTTTTCCTGCCCCAAAGCTTCAGAATCCTATTTTCATCCTGCTTTTCTGCATCCTATCAAAACAGGATGTCGGGAATTCAAGAGGTTGATTCCAAGCAGACGAAACTGAAAGGAGGCATCACAGCAAAGAACACAAAGGCTCACAGTTCTGACCTTCAGAAGGACCCAGCTCATTAGCAAAGATGAATTCTTTTGTATTGGAGGTGAAATGGCAAATATTTTCTATTATTAAGGAAGGTTTTGGATTACTTTCTCCTCACCCAACTGCAAGACTTCTGATAGGTAATCATAATAACAATAGAAAGACTGTTGAGATTATCCTAAAGCTATAATAAAAATCAGATCACATTGCTATTGGAAAGAACAATAAAGTAGCACATATAGCCACCACAAAAATTGCATTAAGGTTTTTTGATGGTGCAAACAATTTCAAGACTCTGACAGGAAAGAATTATTCAGCTGAAATTCTGTAATTTCAAGCAAAAAGAAAAACCAATAACAACTACAGAATATAAAAACTAACAATCTGCTTGAAAGGTGAAGAGACCTGAAAACGGAGAGATTGAACTTTAACCCTTTGGCATCACTGCAACCAGAGCTCCCACAATTACAAATGTAGCTGAATACAGCAGGTTAGGTGTCAGCAGTTTACGGGACTGGTATAGACATAGTAGAAAGAGCCCCCAGAATTTCTAACAGGGCTTTAAATTACAGAAAAGTTTTGTCTTCTTGGCAATTGTGTTTCTTTGTTTTATTTATTGATTATTCCATAGCAGCTGAGTTTTGTTCTGTTATTTTCCATACACAACAACATTTTCAGTTTCAGTGGTGACAGAGGATGCCATCTGGTCTATCACTAATCCAAGCAAGAGGAGGCCTCTAAGTAACCAAAACCACTTCTGTGTTGTTCAGAGCAACAAGTGATGCTGCAAGTAGACATATCATAAACTGCCCTCCAACACTATGTGAGAACAAGAGGGATCTCCAGTTCAGTAAGTACAGATAGGTGCAAATTACCTCCACTTGTGATTTGACTACGTTAGAAGCTCAGCAATATACCACACATTAGAGCATTTTGAAATAGAAGCACATAAACTACAGCATTTTAAACATCGCTACTTGCCTAGATCAGAAGAAATAGATATGAACCTACAGTATGCTCAACATTTGGGTCAAGAAAACATCGTGGTCAAGAAAAGCACCTGACAACCAGCTTAACTTTTAGCACAGAGATCGTCAGAGAGCTTCCAGGTCAGGATCAAAGAGCTCACTGCATCTTACACAGAAGACTCTCCCTGTTTAGTGAGTCAGAGTTGTGATTCCCCTCTGAAGCATTAATTGGTTCCATGATGCTGTGTTAAGGCCAGTGGGAGAGCAAATTTACTAGGCAATTACAGGAACCAATGAGAGATCAACGTGACCTTTCAGGAATCCTCTGATCCAGTCTTTTGCCTTCAGCAATGACATCATTAGACATCATCAGTGACAGGAGTTACAATGAACAGAAAATAAATCATACAATGAGCTATCAAGAAAAATCACAAGAGGTTAGCAGTGGAAAAGCGGTACAAAAGGAAACTAATCTGATATGCAGAAGAATAGGGAAGGAGAAAAAAAAAAAGCAAAATGGCATCCTGGTTTGTAGAGAAAGACTTCACAGAAGACATATTCCAGTCTCAGGTATATATATTTTAGTTAAAGACGCCTTTTTATTAATATATATTTGCAGACACACCTTGTGACTCAAGCAATAATTTAGCACACTTAGTGACAACAATAATCGAGCTCTGGGAATACAGAAGATCCCCCCGAGGCCTGACTTTTTCTCTGTTTTGATCCTGCTCTCTTCTTTCCACACTTAAATACTAGCTTTGCTTCTTGCCTCTGGCAGAAGAAAGTTGAGGATTAAGCCACTAATTAACTGGTGGCTCTGGGACTTGTAGCCAGCAGAGTAATGAAGAGCTAAATTGAGAAAGTGCCCTGGGAAGCCTATTATGTCAGTGATTCTCACTTCTTCAGAGAAGGAATTATTTTCTTGGCTTATCTTAAAGCAGGAGATCATCTCATAGTTGTTTTCTCCCTAATAAAGCCTTCCCAGCCTCCACACATGTAAATTAGACAAGAATGTGAATTACCAGCTCATCCACAAGCAAGATATGGCAAGCTGCAGGTGAGAGTTCACCTGGATGTAAACCAGCAATAGGATCGATTTGGCAAACTGGCTCATCTTGGGTGTCATGTCATCATTCCTCCCACTGCCTGTTTTTGATGATCAATAAACCCCCGGTGCCGTGCCACCCAAAGGAGTTAATTTCACAGCCAAACCTTTATTCCTTACAAAGAGAAAAGATGAAGTCCCACAAAGCTGAGGAGTTTTCGGCCTGTGCAAGAATAACAAATACAAATACTGCCTAACTCTTAAGAAGTGTTTAATTTTAACTACATATTTTCAAAGATTACATAAACACTGGGTAATGCAATAACATGACCTTGGAGAGAAGGCTCCCTCTATCATGAAAGCATCTTCAAGGTAACCTCAGGAATTTAATTCTTGCCTGAATCCCCACTTCTACTGTCTGAATCAAAACACACACAGCAAATTTAGACTGTGGTCTAAACTGACGCGTGCACTTGCAGGTTGATACAGCCAAGGAGCCATGGAACAGAGCTATTAGCCTGAAAATAACAAACTGTGATTACAACAACGCTTTATCTCAAATCGTAACTGAGTATTTAAAGTGCGTAAAAGCCCTAGAACTCAAAATATGTTCTTTGTCACTTATGAAACACACTATTAAAACCGCAGCAAATTGAACAGTGTATTTTGACCTAATTAAGTGGGACAGAAATTGGAAAAAAATCAAATGGCAAGATTCCCATCTTCCAGTCTAAAGCAGCTTTGGGAAACTGAGTGAAAATTTGGAAATCTATCCCTTTTAGCAGTCAGCAACCCGTTACTCTTCCTCCTCCCGTCTTTCTTCCTTCTTTTCAAGGAAGAATTAAAGCTTCACAGCTTTATCTGAGGACAGCAATTGTCTGATTTAAAGAAAAACTATTTGAAGCCTTTAGGGTAGGAGCCAGACTAGTGTACTATGTGCACCATGGCATTAGTACTAAAAATATCTTTACTAGCTAAAAGAAAAATTAAAAATTCTATAGCAGTTGAAGAGTATTTCAAGTGCTTCAAATGACCCACTCCAGATTATTTGCACAGTCCTCAAATCTGTGATTCTCAGAAAGTCATACAGTCAGTGGAAAAAAGAAGCCCAACCTGGACATATTTTGTATTACTTACTACTTTCCCTAAAACAGATCACTATTTCACGTAAAGGAAAGAAAATATTTAGACTCTCTGCAGTCCAACTGATTTGCAAGTAAACTGCTGTATTTGTGCCTCCTATTAAAAAAAAAGAAATCAAAATAAAAAATACTATTAACGACAGTGACAGTTAAGTGTTCTGCATCAAATGTAAGGGATTGATATCGCTCAATCAGAAACGTCTCCAGTAAGTGAAAGTATAGACTTGGTAGTAGGTAGTACTTAATGAAATATTTGTCATTTTTAAAATTATTACTTTAAGCAAAATCAATTGCTCTAAGAATACTATTGATCCATTAGGTTGATCCACTATAATAAGCTGACACTGCATCTAATAAGCTGTTATCAATTGGGTATCTCCTGATAAACATTTTGAAAAGAAGAAATGTGTTGACAGGAGCTTGATCTAAGCATTGTTTTAAGTAAATAGCTGACTGAGGCTCCTGTGTTAGCAGGAGTACAGAGTGAAAAACCTGTTTATTTTTCCTGAAGTGTATTTCCACTGGAAAAAGACTTTTTGCTTTCTGTTGCCCAAACTTCCTTATTTAAACTCGGGTTTACACAGTATTATCTACAAGTTTTGGAGCAGCATACTTGGAAACGTGCAGCTCTCTGGCAGCTTACAGGCAGAAGGAAACACCCCTTCCTGACCATAAAAGGGCTGAGTGCATGTTCTCAAGCGGAAAATGTGCAGGACCTTATTTACAAATGTATAAATACATGCCATTCCTTTGCGCTCACAGGCACGGCTGAAAGCCAGCCAGAAAAGGAAGTACCAGCAACTCAATCTGAGATTTCCACTACATTTCCCCTCGCATGGGATCACTCCGGCCTACGTTTTCATAGAAGTCCGATTATTTTAGTGAATAAAACCACACAGATCTCCAAATCAAGAAAAATATGGGAGGGAGGGGTTCATAAGCATTCTTTTCAGTTAGTGCAACAAACATCTATTTCTTCTCTTTCCTTCCCCCAGCACTCACAGCCCCTCCTAAGACAGATATGGCAGACTGAGGGGGAAAGAAGCCCAACTGTTCAGCCTTGGAGTCAGAATCAATCATGGAACATCTCACAGCAAGCACCTTGCTCTCTGAAAGGTTCCCAAAGGCAGGACCTGCTGGCAGGCAGCCACTGACCCATCCTTGGGAATATCAGCCATGCTCCCCACTAGGATCTGGGCTTGCCTGGCTGCAGGAGCTCTGCCAATAAACTTGCCCAATGCTAGTGAAGGCAAAGAGATGCTTTCAGCAGAGCGTGTGTTAGGCTGTGCATGACTGTGGACTTCATCCCTCTTCTAGGAATCCATAAAATAACAAACAAGTGCTCTCACAAAAGACAGCCTACCAGCTGAATTGTGGGTTATCTTTAAACATAGAAGGCAATCCTGAAAAACATTTCTTGTAAGTCATCCCAAATAAGAACATGCTTACGAAGTAACTTCCTGGTGTGAATTTAAAGCTCAGCTTTCAATTCTACAGACTAAACATAACAATGCTATATCATGAAGTCCAGAAGACCAGAATGGAAGAAAACACAACAACAAAACAGAAAACAAGTAGCTGTTGCTATCTGGTGCTTATCTTGTCCCCTTTCCCTGAAGTGGTTAATGGGGATTATCCACTAAGTGTCATTTATCATACACATAAAGATCAGAACTTCAGAGCACAAGACATCAGATACACAGCTTCTCTCTTTAATACACTTACCTAATAGCAAATATTTTTGTTTTGGTTGCAATGAAAAACACATACCTAAGGGCAGAATGGCTTCCAAACACTGATTCCAGAGAAACCAAAGAGATACATTCTGGTATATACCTCGTGCTCTGAAGGGTCTGCTTCTCTACATTTAAAAATGAAGAAGAAATCCTAGAAAATTTTGTTGGAGGAGTGGCAGGGGGCAGTAATTCACTATCACACACAAGCTAGACAGAAGACATGGCATTCCCCATTAAACTCTGGAAAACTTTCTTACGTGTGTAAGACAAGTAGGAAAGAGGACAAGGGAAAACAGCAGAAGAGAAGCACCTCCTTTGTGAGATGTAAATTCCATTGCCTCTATCAAGGAACCCACCTACTTCCTCACTAGGGAGCTGAAATAGTCAGCAAGGATGATTTATTGTCTTTACAATATGAAGACAAACATCTCTGGATCTTATGCAAAAGAAAATTTGCTACACCTATGTGTTAGCAAAGGGGTCACAGTTCACATGTCACTTCCAGGTTTCCTTTAGAAAGCTGTGTTAGAAAGCACTGAAAATGGCTCTTCAGAAAAATTCAGCCACTAGCTCTGTTCCTTGAGCTGATAAGGTAGAAGAAAGTCTCTGCAGCTCTTACAAAGAGGCTTCAATAGAGGAGTAGATTCTGGTCCTGATGGTATACTAGCCAAAGGAAAAAAAGTCTATGGGAAGAAAAGCAAAGCCAAAACAAACAGACCACTTCTTGACATAGCAGCTTAGTGCTTAAGAAAGAATGCTAAAGAGCATTTGCTTCTCATTTTTACAGTCACCACCTGAATACCAACATCTCTTAACAACATTAACAATGCTGTACTTGAAACAGAACATGGAAAAAGCTCGCTGCAGTGAAATTTATGGCTCTGTACCACTGAGGTTCCCAGCATTCCCAGGTCTGAGTACAGCACAAAGAACTTTCTCAGCATTGTTCCCACGTGCAGAGCTTCAGCGACAGGATTGTACAACACATACCTGTTACAATTGGAAAGATTAACGTGGCAGAAGGATGATAGAGGAGTGTAACAGCAAAGGGACTAGCAAGGATAGGATGGCATTTCAAAGGAAAAATAAAGGTGCTCACCCATCTCCAAAGATCTAGGCTAACAGGAAAGATACCACAAGGGAAGGAACTCTGGTTGGAGATCCTTCCCCAGTGGCAGTCAACCCCTGAAATGGGGTCTAAAAGAGGCGTAGTCAGGCTTCACACCTTCTGGTCCCACAGCTGAATTGCCTTCACCTGAGCTCCCAGGGCTCCTTTCCTCAGGTGCTCAATCAGTGGTTCAGGCTGTGACTCAACATTTCCCATATACTCCACCCCTTCACAGTGTGAACCAGTGACTGAACTGACTGAACAGTGAACCTTCCTGATACAAAGATCCAAAGCACCTCAATGCTCGTACAATTGCCTGTTGTGATGCAGGTTGATGTAGTATAAGATGATAGTTAATTTGCAATTGAAGAACCTGCAGAACCTGGGTTCTGAACAGAACTCTGGTGTTGCCACAGGAAAACAGCCAAAGCCATCCTGAGTTACATGACGTCCAATATAGCTGGGAAAGTAATCAAGTACACCCAATGCCTGGCCTTGTTTAACTGCCAGTTTGACCTGTTGGAAAGCCTTGTGTTCCATTCTCCCCCAAGTCTTAGTAATCCCAGCATTTTCCAATTCCTTGATATTTCATCTTGCCCCCCTGGGAGTCTATAATGCTTCACATTAGTGGTCCGGTGTGGTTCTGGCAGACAAATAGGCTCATGCTTCACAACGCCTCTCAATATTGCCTGCACTGCCCAGACACTAACGCACCTCTGTCAGAGTTTGAACAATCCCATAGTTATCTGGAGAGCCAGACCCCATAAAATGTCAATGCCAAGATGTATTCTGGGACTGGGGACAATAGACAGTTTATACTCCTGGGGCAGAAGACACCTAATTTTCAACCATGTTTGGGTGACGGGAATGGTCTGTCCCACAAAACCACCAATCATTACTCTTTCTCCTTGAAATTTAGTTGGATCACCGTAGACAACTGAAGTTTCCATGCCTGTGTCCACCAATGCCATAACTCACTGTACATTTTTCCAGGACCAAAACATTGTTAGTTCGACATAGGGCCTCTGGTCCTGTCTGGAGGCCCTAGGTACAGGGGAACTAACATCCCCTGTCACACCACAAACCGTCCTAGTGCCAGGTCTTTTTCTTCAGGTGGCTCGGGCATCGTAGCTCAAGTTACCTGAGGAGGCTTTTTCCTTCTATTAGGGACTATAAAGTCCTCTAAATTCCAAGCTCTTGTTGGTACTTGTCAAATTATTCGTACTCCTGATCTTTTGGCAATATTTTGAAATTTCTGATCATCTTCTGGTTGTTTCCAAAATTGAAGTAAAGTATGATTAGGCTGCTGATCAATCTTGGCAAAGGCCACCCAGACTGTATTAGATCATTATACATTTGATTCCAGGACACTGGTATGGGGCCTGACTGGAGTGCCCAGGGGCAGGCTTTTCTGGTTTCAATAACTGGGAGAACCTCGTCTCCTTCTACCACCCTAATAATAATTGTTCTTAGGTGCTCTGTTTCCCCCAGATCAGCTACCAGCTGGGCAGCCTTTTGTACAGCGGCCTCAGAGGTCAACAGGGGCTTCAGTATTGAAGCTAAGGTTCCATAAAGGTGGGAAGGAGCCTGTTGTAAAATCCCTTCCCACAACGTTGAGACAGCACCAATTCACAACATTTAGGAGCACTGATAGCCTCACACCGACCACTTAAACTTTTTTTTTCCTGCAAATGATGATTCCAGGGGTTACAGGACTGTTTACAAACAGAAGTTATTCAAGCTCCCCTTCCTTCTCTTGTTAGCCCATCCATCCATAAATACACATCTGATCGTTTCTGAAAGAAATCTTTTTGGCAGGTGCAAGACGCCGACCTTTCTCACCAAAAATCAACACTGTCTGGATCACACCCTTTTCCTTCCAGGCTCAGTTTATTTAAACACAACATTATTTACAGTTTTTTTGTTTTTTTTTTAAAAAAAGCAAGTCTCCAAGTCTCACGCACATAAAACACAACAAAAGAAAAAATGCCATCAAGAACAAGAAGCAGAATTAATTAAAGCTAAAGCTTCTTTTTTGTTGTTTTTGTTTTGTTTTGTTTTTTAAGAGCCTTAAAATGGTTCCCCTTGAATTTATTTTTCTTCATTTTCCTTCTCCCAGCATCTTACCACAGGAATGCACTTGTTTTCCACAACTCCCTCTTTAACCAAACCACCCACTGACTTTTATGGTCATTTGCTGCATCACAACTAGGAGACAGCTTGCAATCCCAAATGAAGTCAGGCTCAAAATGGCCCTTCTTTTGAGAGATCAGAAATGAAGAACAATCTGCTCGAAGTTCTTGTTACTTTCACATAAGTAAATATAGTTTGAAAACATAATATAGAGAGTTAGACCAAGTGTCCTCCTATTTATCTAGAAACTCTGTTGTGCAGCAGCTCTCAGTGCTCACTGTGGAAAAAAAAAACAAAAACAAGTAGTGTTTGGACCAAAATTTTTCAAGTAAATAGTTTACCCTCTCATAGAGCTTCCCTGCAGCCCTACAAATTGCCATTACAATCCACAAAAACTGCCTCCCCATTATTTATGAATATAGACACTCAACTATAACCAATGCTCTTGAAAGGGGGCATAACACTGTGTTTCTGATATTTCATAATTGTTCAGTGTTTTATTTTGTTGGTTTTTTTTTTTTTTTAAATTTTTATTTTACAAAATATGTACATTTACAACAACAGTTCTCTAAGCAGAGCTCCTCATCCCTTGCAAGTCATTAACAGTTAAAGGAAGGAAAGAAGTCTTGGTGAGAACCTTGTTTCTTCTTAGAACTATTTCAGGAAATACTAAATTACTCTTTTTTCTTAAGTGCCAGGAATAACAAGAAGACAAAACATGGTTACACTAAATCTACTTTTTCACCAAGGTATCATTGTTTGTTGTCTCTTACTGCCCCAAGTGGCAATGTAAGCGTGTGCCAATAAAGATGACCCACAATTTTCAGATAGAGAAATATTTTTCTGTTGACATACTTTTTTTATTTTTATTTCCTCCCCCCCAGTACTTGGATCCTGATTTTTAAAGCTTATCATTTGCTCTAAACAACGAAAACCATTGGGACGAAGCTGTCTCTTTAAACTGCTCTTAAAAGACAAGCAATTCAAAAGGCCATGTCCAACATTTTGATTTTGGTGCACAAAGAGACAATGGAGGAAAAAATGAAAATTGCTCACGTTGAGAATCTAACCAGCTTAGGAGTCTGCCTCTTTTTCTGTGCTTCACCAGACTTATAAACACATTACATGACAGCAAGTCTCAGTATAAACAGTAAGAGACAAAAGTATTGGTTTCTCTCTACTTCCTGGATAAGAACTCTCTGATTAACATCAAGTGAAAGAAAACGGCACAGGATTCATTTCTTCCTCTAAAAATTCTCCACTCAAGTTGATCATTATGGACTAATAACTACAATGCCCATGTCACAGAATCACAGAAACACCAAGGTAGGAAAAGACCTACAAGATCACCCAGTCCAACCACCCACCCATCACCAATAGCTCTCGCTAAACCATGTCCCTCAACATGAAATCCAAACGTTCCTTGAACACCTCCTGGGTTGGTGACTCCACCACCTCCCTGGGCAGCCCATTCCAGTGCCTGACACTCTTTCAGAGAAGTAGTATTTCCTGATGTCCAGCCTGAATCTCCCCTGCCGTAGCTTGAAGCCATTCCCCCTGGTCCTATCACTGATGACACGAGAGAAGAGGCCGACCCCCAGCTCACTACACCCTCCCTTCAGGAAGTTATAGAGAGCAATGAGGGCTCCCCTGAGCCTCCTCTTCTCCAGGCTGAACATTCCCAGCTCCTTCAGCCTCTCCTCATCAGCCCTGTGTTCCAGACCCCTCACCAGCTTTGTTGCCCTTCTTTGAACCTGCTGCGGGGCCTCAATGTCATTCTTGCAGTGAGGGGCCCAAAACTCACCTGAGGTGCAGCCTACCAGAGCTGACTACAGGGGAACAATCACTGCCCTGCTCCTGCTGGCAACACCGCTCCTGATGCAAGCCAGGATGCCATTGGCATTCTTGGCCACCTGGGCTTCAATGTCTTGCCAACATAGAGCATCCTCAGGAGACCATTGGAAGCTTGTGTACCAAAAGTTCAGCAAGACTTATCTGTTCAAAGAGCAACAGTCAAACAAAGAACAGAGTCTCAAAAGGAGTTCTCAGCTTCCCATGCCATAGAAAAACAAGCTAAGCCACTATTTTTCACTCTACGTGAAAACTAGATTGTAGCCTTTGCTGTTTTCGGCTTCATCTCCTTATGGTGACAAATTTCCCAACTCTCCTTTTCAGTACCCTTACTAATGTACTAATCAGCTGATAGGTCTAATAGACTTGTAAAGTAAAAGTTATTCGTGCACAACATTAGGAAAAAACGTTCAACCACATTTGGGAATCAACATTCAGCCTTCTACTTGTAACAAAAGGGATAGATAGATAGAAAGACAGATTCTAATGCACTGTAAATTTTTTTTTTTTTATCCAAAAGATAGCTTTCAACACTGATTTCCACATCTGTCTGTCTCAATTTTCAGCATATACTGCTTCTCTGTGCTATAATGCATCCAACAACGCTCAGCTATCCTGCAAACTACAGAAGAGACCGTTTTCTTCAGATAAGAAAGCAATTCATATCCTGTAACTGAATTTTATAGCTAGACAGGAACAACCACCGTGGCAAACATGCATACAATTGCTGAGCTTATTTAATTTCATGTTTTATGAATGTAATCAAAAGTCTGAAAAAGAAGTCACCTTGCTAGATGTTTCATTTTTCCAGGCTTTGATTAATGACAGTGGATTTATCTTGCAGATGTGCATCTCCTAGTAATGAGAACCAATTTCTTCCCAAGTTCAGGGCAACTCCTTATACACTGAGGAAACTTCTTGGGTGCGTCAATGAAAAGCTCCTCATTATATCTTTGTGTCTTTGACACCTACCCAAAGTGCTGTCATTAGACAAATATAGGGGAGTAGAGGTAGTGAATACACTGTTAGTCTTTGTAGTTAAGTGAGGAGAAAGTCCAATAAACTACTACTGCATAGGATAGAGTGCACTACATTAAACAGCACTGTTAATGCTGCCTTCATATTAATGATTTGACTAAAGTGGGGATGGAAGAAAATTAAATGCAATCATAAATATTAATTACTTTACCAAATCTTTGTAAAGTGGACTTCAAAGCAATGAATATTCTGAAAGCAAAGATGGAAAGGAGATAATGTAACCGAAAAATCAGTGTGACTAAACTGTGACTAACATCTAACACCAATGTACTGTTGTGTATGACACTGTATTGCCAACATAAGTCTGTACATACACACATACAAAAAAAGGTGCTCTGACTTATAAGATCATTCATTAAAAGAACAACAACTGTCTTCTGAGATCCTATAGAGAGGCAGGAGTACAGGGTTCAGAGATAAATAGCTACTCTATTCCACGTTCAGTAGCAACATCTGGGTGCAGATGCAAATTCCAGAACAAAATGGCATGAACCAGGCGCAGCACACAGATGAGATGGTATATCGTTGTGTCTCTGCAGATCATACTGGCCACATCCAAACTACAGGCTGGGTATGAATCCACAGATTCAACAGCCTCTGCTGCTTGCAATTAAATAGATGTAAGAACAGCTGACATGTAGAAGACCAGGAAAGAATCCTTTCTTCCATAATATTGGAAAATGAGAGTGAAATAGAAACACTACTTGTCGTTACTTAGCATTACTTGATCTTCACCTACACATACATACAAGCTTACTATTTAGCCCATAAACAACTTCATTTATTGTTTTGAGGATCTGTTTAATATAATGTTAAACCACTTTTAATACAGTCTAAATAGTTTCAGATCCAATATTTTCACTGCTTGTCTATGTCAACCAAAAACAAGAGATGGCTGCTGTTAAAACTACAAGGAATATGTTATTTTCTGAAATTCAAATGCTGAACGTAAAGATTAATAAATACTTCCCGAAAATGAAAAAAAGCTGAACAAGTCAATTTAACCTGAGAATATTACCTCAATTAAAAGAACAAAAACAAACAAACATTAAGCACCCACATACATAAAAATGTCAGAACAAACCACATACAAGTGCACATAACTATAAATTCAAGTAATTAAAGACCATCCATTAAGCAACTGCTGCTAGGAATGAATGCTTTGCTGTTGCCATTTTCCATAAGAAAACTGAACACCTACGGCGAAACATTTAAAACACTTTCTAATGAATCAGAATCAGTAACAAGATAAGGGATTTTCTGTGTTTATTTAAAATACCAAGCAAGAGAAATCAGCTTTATGCATGGCCATTATTCCAGCCCTGACCCAGTACTTTCAGTGGTAGCATTTTAGACTCAAGGAGAAGCTATAGATCCTGTAAAACTATCGGTTGGCATTAGACATGCCACAGCCACAGCATCAGTTTCTTTAAGGCAAAAGAACTCAAGCCAGGTCAAATTTTGGCAATGTAATTATGTAAAAAGCAGTTACACTGCAGAAACACATCACAGCTCTTTCACTTGGTATCATCACACAGCAATTCAAGCTTGATTAGTGGGACAAAGCAGTTCTATGATTCTTACCAATAAAGCAAGCACAAAGTTTAAAAATGTGAAGTAGAAATATAAACACAACAACACAAAATCATCTTTCCAGCTGCAAGCAACAAGTTTGCAAAGCAGACAAATAATGAAATAAGAGAGCTTTCTTTACTTTTATACTCCAGAGTCCCAAAGTGTGCCACGCTCGATCTACTAGGTGAGATTGCAAGTAACCACAGTGCTTTCTCTCAAGAAGAAAATGAACTCAAAACCCCTTTTCCAGCCCTGGTTAAATTCATTTCAGAACAGCCACATTCCCACCCCCACACTGCTTCTTGCAGATACTGAAAATCAGTTATAAAGTAGCAATCTCCAGTTAAAAAATAAATAAATCAACAACATTAAATAAAAGTGGCCATTCCAACAACTCGTAACAGTCATCACATGGTCAGCAGATCAAAGGAGGTGATCCTGTCCCTCTACTCTACGCTGGTGAGATCTCACCTGGACTCTTTGTCCAGATGTGGGTCTCTGACTAAATGAGTTGGGTGTCTTGGTAATAAGGGATGTTGAAAAGGTGGAGAATCTGAATGCCTTCTTTGCATCAGTTTTTAATGCTAAGACTAGCCCTCAGGAATCCCAGACCCTGGAATTAGAAGAAAGAGTCTGGGTAAATTAAGACTTTTCCTTTGGTCAAGGTGGATCTTGTCATCTAGGAAAAATCAATGCGCACAAATCCATGGGCCCTGACAGGATGCACCCATATGTACTGAGAGAACTGGCAGAGGCGACTGCTGAACTGTTCTTTATCATCTTTGAAAGGTCTTGGTAAGTTGGAAAGGTGACTGAAGATTGGAGGATATCCAGTGTTGCTCTAGTCTTCAAAAAAGGCAAGAAGGAGGATCTGGGAAACTATAGGACAGTCAGCCTCACTTCCGTCCCTGGAAAGGTGATGGAATAGCTTGTTCTAGATGCCATCTCTAAGAAATTGGAAGACAAGAAGGTTATAATGAGTAGTCAGCATGGGTTCACCAGGAGGAGGTCATGCTCTACCAACCTCTTATGATGTCATCATCATAGATGTCTAGCCTTCTACGATGCCATCACTGACTGGGACTGATGATAAAAACCTGAGAGGGTTGGCTGACAGACCTGAAGGCTGTGCTGCCATTCAACAAGACCTGGGCAGATTGAAGAGCTGGGCAGGGAGGAACCTGATGAGGTTTAACAAGAGTAAGTGTAGAGTCTTGCATGTGGGGAGGAATAACTGCATGCATCTATACAGGTTAGGAGAGGAGACCTGCTGGAGAGGAGCTCTGCAGAGAAGGACCTAATGGACAACAGGTTGGCCACGAGCCAGAAATGTGCCCTTGTGGCCAAAAAGGCCAATGATACCCTGGGGTGCATTAAAAACAGCATGGCCAGCTGGTTGAGAGAAGTGATTCTCCCCCTCTACTCTGCCCTGGTGAGGCCACATTTAGACTGCTGCATCCAATTCTGGGCTGCTCCATTCAAAAATGACAAGGATCTCCTACGAAAAGCAGGCCACAAAGATGATTAAAGGGCTGGTGCATTTTCCATGTGAGGAAAGGCTGAGTAATCCGGGTCTGTTCAGCCAGGGAAGAGAAGACTGAGATGGGATCTGACAAACATTTATAAATATCTAAAAGAAGGCGGGAGGCAAATAGATGAGACCAGGCTCTAATAGGTGATGCATAGCAATGGGATAAAGAATAACGGCCTAAAACTTGAACATAGAAAGTACCATACTAACATGCAAAAGAACTTCTTTATGGGGGTGGGTGACAAAGCACTGGAACAGGTTGCCCAGAGAGTCGTCTTTGATAGAGATATTCAAGACTATCTGGACAGCTACCTGTGTGACCTATTGTAGGGAACCTTCTTTAGCAGTGGGGTTGGACTCAATGATCTCTTGAGGTCCCTTCCAACCCCTGTTGTTCTGTAATGGCGCAAGAAGCATGAATCTGTTGGAGTGTGTCCAAAGGAGGGCCACAAAAATATCCAAGGGAAGAAGCACCTTCCCTGCAACAGCCGACTGAGACAGCTGGGGCTGTTCAATTTGGAGCAGAGAAGGCTATATGCTGACCTGAGAGTCGCCTTTCAGTGTCTGAAGGGGAGCTAAAAGAAGAAAGTGGAGAGACTCTTTAGCAGGGTTCGTTGTTGTGATAGGACAAGGGGAAATGGCTTCAAACTAAAAGAGGAGAGACTTTGATTGGATATAAGGGAGAAGTTTTTTACAATAAGAGTGGTAAAGCACTGGAACAAGTCCAGAGAGTAGATGCCCCATCCCTGGAGACATTCAAGGTCAGACTGGACAAGGCTCTGAGCACCTGAGCTGTAGGCATCCCTGTTCATTGCAAAGCAGTTGGACTTAAATGGCATTTAAAGTCTTTTCTAACTCAAAAGAGTCTATGATTTTAATCCATTAAGGAACTTATGAGCATAAGTGAAAAGATGTACTGTTCTCCAAAATATTCAGATCCTTAGCACTAACAATATCACTCATCACAAATTCAGTCTCCACAAGAAGTAACTACAAGGCTGAATCAGCACTTCAAGCAAATACTTTGTGAATTCCTATATCAGCACATATCACAGGAAAAACAGAGACTGATTAGTAGAAGTTTTTAGAGAAATTAGAGTTGCAGATCCTAAGCTGAATATAGATGTGCCATGCTCCCAGGGGTCAGGCATAAATTCTATGCAATGCTGATGTACATAAAAATACACACCTTCATTACATTTGAAAGGACCAGAAGGTGAGAACAACACAGAATCAGAAGAGCAGAAAATCACTTCACTGAGAGTTATTTCACATTTCAAGAGCACATGTGTATTATTCTTATAAAACACACATTTGTGTATTCTTACAAAGCAGCCAAAGGCTACTAGCTATCAATCCTTCTAAACACAGAACAGATTGTATTATCTGGTGACAGATCTGACTGATTTTAATATTTGGAGAGAAACTTCACAAATGATTGGCTGGAGGGATGAGTAGGAGACATTCCTTCTAGTAGACGGATTTTAAAATAAATATGTGAAACTCTGGAGAGGTTGGAATGACGAAAGTATCTAGCAAAGAGATGAATCAGGAAGATACCCAGTGAGGGAGTCAGTGGACTTTCCCATAATCATCAAACATGGGATGGAAACAAACAAGTTAGAATGGCAACGTGTGATGCTGAAAACTACCTTCCTTTTTCCCCTCCCAAGGGAAATATCTGAAGGAGATAGAAGGAATATGTCCACTTACCACAGAGACTGAAAAGCTATCTTTGTGGATGAGACTTACACTAGAAATAAGAGTACAACTATTCCTGTAAGTTGTTAAAGACGAGGTAGTAAATGCTAATGAAAAAAAAAGCATGATTTTTTATTATTATTTTTTTGCAATCTTCCTGCAAAACAAAGAAAAGACCACATCCAACAAGAACCCTGCATAATTTTAAGTATTAGCCTTTAGGTAAGGTCAGATATAACAGTTTCTCCTTGTAAGTAGAATTACTCTACTACTAGAAACTAGTAGTAGAGTACTACTAGTAGAATCACTCTACTCTAGACAAGTAATCTCCTTGTCTAGAAATCAGTTTATTTTGAAGTCATTGCTTGTTAGCTCTCAGTTACAGGGCTTTACTTCACTTTCAGGTCTACCATAATAATGAGCAAGAGACATATTTACAGGTATGAATCTCCTTGCGTAACATCAGACACCCTACACAGTAAGACACTTGAAGCCTTGAGATGTATTTTTGAGAGGTAGTCTATTGTAACGTTTTTGAAGTACAAAGTGCCAATAATATGAACACTGTGAACATGAGTGTTTTACAATTTACACTGCACCATGAATCATTCATCTGATTCACCTTGTAAAGGACTACATAAATACAAAATGTCCAAGGAAGTTAATTTTACAGTCAGATTATTTTGGACTGTACACATACACAGGTAGCTTCATACACGTACAGTCAATTGCAACTAATGCCAAACTTTAGCAAGGTTGTTTTCATTCTGAAATTATTTTCACCTTTTAGTCCATGAAGAATTGCAAGTAGCTGAAGTTACATTGGCAACAGTGGAGCTGAGCAGCCACATCTCATGACAAAGAAGGCACCTGCAGTAGCTGACACCAACACCTCTTCACCAAACTCACAAAGTTCTCCCTATGTAAGCTCACATTTACACTGACGTATATAAGTAATTGTAGATAGCACTTTATTACACCAAAAAAAAAAGCTATTTATCCTCTTTTGCATTCCACTTTCTGAAAGAATAATGAGATGAGTCATAAGGGTTTTCAGTTGATGTGCCACAGGTATGACTCTCAGTGCTTAAATTTGGTCCAACATAAGTTTCCGTAACAGAGTTTTAACTTGGATCAGAGTTGCTGCTGTTCCATACAAACCTATTAATATGAATAGAACACACAGCCAAAACGGTTGCTTTGTAATTAGTTCAGGCATGTTTAAATCCAGAAGGGAAACTGTTTTAATTTATCTCCCCCTGGAACACTACAAAGTTCCACTACAGCTTTACAGTGTAACCACGCATATCGAGAAAGGGCCTTCATTTACCTAGAAAAAGGATCGAATTATGCTATTGAATTGTTCTTCTATTTCTCCGCTCCACTCTGAATGCACTGAAATGTTTGAAAACACTGTTCCTGAGAATGTGCCATCTATAGTGTCAAAGACATTTTGGCAGAAAAAGAAAGTCTTGTTGAGGGCAAAATTCAGTCAAGACGACTGTAAAACTTAATCCACACCTTCGAATTTGGACTGAATATCCATCACTTAAACATCTTGTAAATGACCCAATTTGTTTACATGGCCCTGTAGATTTTTAATGGCTTTTCCATAAAGAGGTTATTGCATCCATTCCTTTTATTTTGTTTGAGAGCATTTGAATAAGCCCCAGAACCACAAGCAAGTGAAACAGACTCTCTGCAGATGGAAGTGGCCTCATATAATTCACCACTACCGGTAGAAGAGTCAGAACAACACTTTCTGTTTGGAAATACCTTCACACACAGCAGAAGAATTTCCTGTGCCATATGTCTTCTTAAAATGTTCAACTATTGTATAAAATGAGTTCTGGTTTCCTGTCCATCAGAGGAAGAACACGAAACCACTTGGACTTGAGCTCCCCATTGCTTTCAATGAATGTGAAGGCACTCAGGTGGTTACACAGTGAGGTACATCAAGGCAAGGAGAACAAACAATAATAGCAGTAGTCCAACAATAAATAAATAACCCAAACTTATCAGTTGTTCTACCTGCTATCATGCCCTGGTTCATCCAACACAGCTCCAAAAATAGAGTTTAACAAAAATACTGGACAACTGCTTTTTCTGGAAAAGACCATAGCCAAAGACTCAAATCAGCAATATTACTCTTCATTTCACAAAGTAGAAGCTCTTCCAGCAAACTCGTTTCCCCTCACTTAATGTGTTTCAAACAAATGATACTTAAAAAGCAACAGAGAGATTAAAAGGACCAGACTGACGTGGACGGTATGGCAGGAGTGTCTCCAAGTACTATTTATTAATTTTTATTTATTTTTTTTTTACTCTTCAATTATAACATTCCCTGCTATTTTACACCCAGACTTCTCTTTGACACAGATCTAGGGCTTTGCTAATAAGTGCTAAACCAAATTAATTCTCTAAGGGTGTGCTGCCACTAGAAAAAAACAAAACCAAGGTAAGTTGTTACCGGTTGCTACTCCCTTCCAACTCTCATTCTCATCAGTATAAAAGGAGGCATCTATATGGTAGCACTTGAACATTTTCCTATTTCACGAGCAAAGCTTTTCCTGCTTGTAATAGACATAAGAGGATAATTCATATTCTCTTATCCCAGCTCCAAATTACTTGCATATGAAAACACTTAGCCTGGAAAAGAGAAGGATCTGTGGAGACCTGAGTGTGGCCTTTCAGTATCTGAAGGAGGGCTATATGAAGGAAGGGGACATTCTTTGTCAGGATTAATTGCTGCAATAGGACAAGTGGAAACGGTTTCAAGCTAAAAGAGAGGAGATGTAGATTGGATACAAGGAAAAGAGTTTTTAAGAGCAGTGAAGCAGTGGAACAGGTTGCCCAGAGAGGTGGTGACTGCTCCATCCCTGGAGACATCCAACATCAGGCCAAATGGGGCTCTGAGCAACTCGATCTAGCTGTGGGTGCCCCTGTTTATTCCAAGGGGGTTGGACTAGATGGCCTTTAAAGTCCCTTACACCTCAAAAGATTCTACGATTCCATGACTAGAGAACAAGTGGCACCCAACACACCAAAAGACTTTCAAATCTTTAAGGTTGGAAAAGATCACTAGGCTTATCTAGTCCAACTGCCAAACCATCACCACTAAAACTAGTACCTAGCTGCCACATCCCTTGGAAACCTCCGAGATGGTGACTCCACTACTTCCCTTGGAAGTTCCAATGCCTTACCACTTCTTCTGAAAAACAAAACAAAACAAAAAAACCTTCTTGCATTGCATTTTATTGCAGTGTTGAAGAACTTCTCTAATTTGTCATAATCACAAGTCAAAAGAGGATGTGGTGTACTTCTTCACTTTCCAGGAAAAGAGCTTTAAAGTGTTTCAAAACAAGTGTTGGATTAAACAGAAATATATTAATCTTAGCACAAGTTGCATCACTATCATGTTTCCTTTTAGATGACACGTTCATATTTTGTTCTTCCTTTTCTTCTCAAAACAAATGAGATTTCTGCCACCCAGCAGTAATTAGGCTGTACCAGCAGTTGTTAATTCAGCTGGACTCAGCAGAAGCAGCATTGCTTCCCATTGCTTTGAAGTAGGTTCTTTTGTCAGAGACAATCTTGCAGTCACATTAATGCACTTAATAAAAGCACTGACATTGTCACCTCCAAGAATTGGATGACCTGCATCCAATCAACAGCATCAACATACTTCAAGTGTTGCAAGCCCAAGTTAAATGATCTTCACCAGTAGTTTCATATCATGACTCTGTCCTTATCCATGGATTAGCTCCAAGCTCCTTCAAAGATGCACAAACAGGGAAATCCTCTAGATGATTACGATGGGACATGTAAGGCCAGGCACTACCTAAGGAGAAGACAGAAGCCATTTCTGTCCTTTTGACACTGCTCAATTCCACCTGCTCTCACCAAGTCTTCCCGAGACTGGTCTGAGATGAACAAGTCTTCAATTCCAGCTTGTCACTTTTCTTTTTGCTTAAATGACACAATCCTTCCCTTTCCAAAAGATTTAAGAAATACATTACGGAGTGATCTATGATCAGATCTTTAATACTAAGGGTTTCTATTCAAAAGCATAAAAAAGAAATCACTTAAAGAAAATGAAGAGCTATCGAAAGATTGGCAAATTACCTATGCTGCAGAAATGACAGAAGTCTAATGAAGACTATGGTTTTCTAGAATTTGCTTCAGCAACTTTATTCATCACTGTTCACTGATCCTTCCTTCTCCTCCCTTCAGCACTGGTGAGGCCAGATCTCTGTGTAGTGAGGGTGCCAGAATTGGACAAGAAAGACTTTGGAAAGCCACCAAGATGATAGAGGGTTCAGAGCACTTGTCCTGTGAGGAGAGGCTGAGAGAGCTGGGGCTGCTCAGCCTGGAGAAGAAGGGGCTCAGGGGGATCTCATCCACGTGTACCAAATACCCAAAGGGAGGTTGCAAAGGCAACGGAAACAGATTCTTTTCAGCACAAAATGGAAAAGATCGCCATAAATAAGCATAAACACTTATCATATCTTCCCTGAAATAGCCAAGGAAGAATAATTTAGTTTCTCCTACCAGCTCACGCTGCAATTAAATCCAACCTAAACTAACAGTGTCACTAAGCAAATGCACTCAGGCCACTAGAGTTAAGTCATTCTCATTAAATACTCCACCAAAAGCTCCCTCAGACACTGTTGAAACTACAGAAACAAGCTGAAGGTATTATTATAGAAAAATAGTATAGAAAAGTATAATGAGAAGTACACAGAACATTAACAGAAAGAAGAAACAAGTAAGCCATCCGAGCAACCAAATTCAGTATGCAAGAGATTGAGTTTTGCTCTCCCAAAGGAAACTGAGGTGCCTTTCTTTTGACTCCTTGTTACAGTACGGAAAAATGGTAAGAAATACATCAGTCATAAGAAAACTGACAAAGCCATCTATATCTGAAGATCCATTCAAGCATAATCTTTTTTCCAGCATAACAAAGTATTGTCAAAATTAAATCCATTTAAATAAATGGGAGCCATCACTACATGCACCACTTGCTACTAGTTCCATCTCCAGAAAATGGTTGTATAAACATCTTTGATCCTTCAGATGAGTATTTACTCAGTTGAGATGAAAACACTGAAGATACGATTCCTCCCCCACCCCCCCAAGAAAATCACAAACTCCTTTAATGTTAAATGGAGTTCACAAATAAATCTTTTCTTAAGGAAAACCTGACCATCACAGAGGTCCAGCAAAAAATGACATAGCTGTAAGTCATTTCAAATGGAGCTATACCAGCCTTGCAAGGCCCATCACACGGAGCTCCTAGGAGCTAATAGCCAAAGGCTGTGTTCTAAGAATACCTAATTCACAGATACAAAGAAGTACTTTCCCTAGGAAATTACCACCTAAAATGTCCCCCTGTAGAAACAGGGGTTCTTAAATACTCTCCCATTTCACAAATAAACCCAATTGAGTCCAACTGCAATTCTGACATTAACACTCATTTAGCAATTAAAAAAAAAACCCTCCACTTACTAAAAGGAAAGTCCGTAAGCAATTGCTTACCTTCTGTAACACAAGCAGTCCCACTGATTTAACAATTGGTCATAGACATGCAGTATCACCTTGACCCACCATCTGCATCATCCACACACAGAGGGGAGTAACACTGTAATCCACGCTGCATCAGAACTACTTGGCCACGCAGCAGTTTCACAAGTAGAGTTTTTATTCGTAGATTGCGTGAGTGAAAAAGCTCTCTCTCTGCTGACCAACGATTATTTGGCACACGAACAGCAATATCTCATTCTCCAACTCCAGGCAGCTTTTAACCTGCCTCTAGCTAAAAGCTATACAATCTTTAAGTTGCAGCAGAGTGTAAAAAACCACTCTAATTAAACCAAGTAAGAACTGGTTTGACCAGTGTTGCTGATCCCCCAAATAATTAAAATCAGGGAAGAAAAAAGTCAGGAGTTGGTACTTAGTTGCACTTAAGCTTGTACTCATTTTTGAGAAAAGTTTTGCAACTGAACAACTAGAGAACGGATTTCAAGTAAACAACATCAAGGACCTGGATTGTTTTAAGTATAAACTACCAGAGAATACAGTTCCACAGCACTGAAATCTCCTGGATTCGCACTTACTATAAGAGGCACTGACTGTACCTCACAGCATGCCAAATCGCACTGCAAACCAGTTGAAGCCTGACCCAAGGCAGCTGCACTTCGGCTGCACGTGAAGAGAATTCATCTTATGCTGTCACGTATTCTTAGGTCCACTTACACAAGTTCTGTTTGCACGATCCACCTCTCACACCTCTCTGCTGGATCCCTGCCATTGTACGGTGCCCTGCATTAACAAGCACTACTATGGAAAACCGACCCCGCAGCAGGTTTTGAGCTAACAAAGTTGAAGCAGAACAATGGCATCTGGGCATCCTGCTGCAATCATACAGATTGCACAGACTATGGCACAGAAGTACCAGATTTTTGTCTATTAGTGCCAAGCTCCTTCTCCTCACAAAGCGGTGCCCTAAATTCTCCAGATGTCAGGTAAGCCAGGAAGGAGCAGAGGGAGCAATTTCTCCTCTCACACAGAGCAGATAATTTCCTGTACTGTGCACAGAGTCTGATTGGCTTCCTGTCAGAGCAGTGGGTCCCGGGGTCTTTTGATCACTTTCCTCCGGCCCTCCACAACTGCTCTGATTAGAGATTGATCCCCGCGCCGCGCTTTGATCAGCAGTGCTGGCAGTCCGCAGGTGCCATACATCATCACATTAGCGGGCCACAGCAGTGTGCATCTCTCATGCTGTGCTCACCAGCACTTTATGGATCCTGCCAGCACACAGAACGCTTGCTGAGCTCCCCATCTTTTCTTTCTATTAGAGAGATGACGTAGAATTCTTTTATCAGGGGAGTCCCAAGTTCAAAGCTGACTAAATCACGTTAGTCTTAAAGCTGCATTTTTGCCCTATTTCATTACAGCACGCAGGAGTTTGAGAGCTCCCAGCTTCTCCTTTTGTGCCGCTCTGTGCTCAGGCATAGAGCTCGTTCTAGCTGACGCGCAAAGGACTTTTTTCCCCCTTTTTCCCTCCTTACGTGAAGCACCACGGTTTCTGTAAGCACATGCTAACGGCCCAAACTTCAGATACCGTGCACCACGCGTGGTTTCATGCAGCACATAACGCATCAGCTTGCAAAACACTTTTTAAAAAATGACTTCGCAACAGCAGATCAAGAGGAAAGGCGCTTAGAAATCTGAATAATTTAAATCACATGGAGTTCAGAGGCTAAGCAAATTACACACCCCGGAGCCGCCCGCGCTGAATGAAAGGAGCCTTTCTCCAGCCCCGCGCAGCCCCGGCCCAGGGGGACTCCCGTCTGAGAGTTCTCCAAACACTTCAGGTACACATGAAAGTTGGAAGTAATTCCCTCTTCCTCCGCGGGATCAGCCCTCTTCCAGCCCGCCCCGCACACCCCTCACCCACGCACGGCCCCGGCCCCCCCCCCCGGCGGCCCCTCTGCGCGGGGGGCTCCGCGCCCGCCCCGCCGTTACCGTTCTGTTCCTTAGCGCCGGGGAAGGCGAACTTGCTGCCGAGGTCGGACTCCGCGACGGCCCCGTGCCTCCGTCCGGCCAGGGCGGATGTCAGCAGGAGCAGCCCGAGGAGGAGCATTGGGCCGGCGGGGCGAGGGGCTGCGGCGGAGCAGGCGCTGGCGGAGCGGCACCGAGGCCCGGGCGTCTCTCAGCGCCGCCAGGGGAGCAGGCAGCACTGAGCCTGCTCTGGCAGCGGAGAATTGCAGGGTAGTTTCCACATAATCCCATCCAAAACTTTTTCCTAGAGCCCTTGTCTGCTTCTTCAGCTTTTGTTTTTCTTGGGGCTTTTTTTTTTTTTTTTTCTTAAAAAAAAAAAAAAAAAAAAAAAAAAAAAAAAAAAAAAAAGGATCAAAGCAGGATCTGGACTCAGACCAGCTTCTCGAGGACTAAACAATCCGGGCCGTGCCGGGCGGGGGCCGGGATTGCTGCTGCAGGCGCGGGGCCGCCGGGGGCGTGCGGGCGGCCGGTGCCGCGGAGCAGCGCGCACCTGTCAGCCAGCCGGCCGCCCGCGGCGGGGCGGGACGGACGCGCAGCGCAGCGCTCCGCACCGACGCCTTCCGCCAGCCGCGGCTCTCGGATCGCCCCGCCGCCGGGAGGGGCGCAGGGCAAGCAGCCGGCAGAGGCGAGCGGCGCGGCCCCGGGAGTCTCCGCCAGGCGCCCGTCCTCTCGCCGGAGCCGCGCAGCCCGCTCGCCCCCTCCGCGACTCTTTCCCAAAGCTCCTTTCCCAAGAGCCCTCTCCCTAAACTCCTCCCTTCTGTCTCCCCCCGCTTTAAACTCGCCCGCGTCCTCCTCGCTTCCCACCTTCGCCCGCCCCCGGCCCGCAGCCCGGGCAGCCCGTTACGGCGCAGGGGGAGGACGAACCCCCGATCGGCAACGGGATCGCGGCGCCCCGCGGCGGCCCCCGCCGCTGCCCCGCTCGGCTGCCGGCACAACAGGTGCCGCGGTGGGGCTCGGGGAGGCCTCGCACCCAGCGGGCTCCTGAGCTCGGTCCTTGGGGCGAGGCGCCGTGCTGACTTACCGGCTGTGCTTCGAGAGGTGGTCGGCAGGCGTTTGGGTTGGTGATAGGAGATCGATGCTCTCCTTGGATGCTGCGAATGAAGCGCCAAGGGAACGCTCTGGATGCGGGTTGTTTTTCTTCTGACTGAAGTTGGTGTTGGAGTGACCTTGAAACGAAGTGCTCGGCATGCACATCGATCGGCTGAGTTGCCGCCGTGTGGTGCTTCGCAGCTCTGTCCTGTGCTGAAGCGGGACAGGGTGGTGTTAGGTGTGGGGGAGCTTTCTTTTTGCTTTGGAAGTCAGAAGTGAACGTGGCGAGGAGCACCCCCCCACACACTGATTTATTAAGCACCATTAAAACATGCCGTGCTCAAACTTCGCTGCTTGAGCTGATGACCTTTCTGGTTTGTTTGGATGTGGTTTGAGCTACAGCTACGTGATGGGTGGGGTAACAACAAAGAGGCTCACGGGCAGGGCAACAGGAGCAGTAGGAAAGATGCACCTTTTCTCTCAGCTGAGAAGTTTGAGCAGTGTTCTTTAATAGTAACTCCAGCCCCCGTAGCTTTGAGGGAGCTTGGGGAGATCTGTGTAGCCGTGGGTCCACACTGTGTCAAAGGCACAGGAGGGAGAGACTCAGTCTGCCCTCCTGGAGTCTTGAGTACACGCTATATAAATGCCTCATCCTTTGACCCAGCTCTTTCCATTATATAACTGAGCTATTTCTTTGCCTCAGCCAAAGTAACCCTTGAGATAGTGATAAACATCCCCTCTGTTCCTAATAAGTGACATATTTCTAGTAGCAACTGAAAGCTGTCCAGCCAAGCTGGGCTGCGTCCTGAAAGGCAGACTTGGAGCATTCCATAAATAGCAACCCTTCCCTTACAGAGGGTGAAAAAAGTCACTGCACGGAGCAGACTGTGCAGTTATTTTTATTATTGCTGTCATTATAAATAGGTTTTTTTTTTTCCTTCCATTGTTGTTATTTTAAATTTGAAAGAAAAATATAAAGTGCTGCTTTCCAGGTCTTGTAACAGTACTTCTCGTAATCAAGCGAATGAAGTATTGCTTGGTAACTTAACCTTCATTTCCTGATGGTTTTGTTTTGTTTGTTTCTTGTATTTCAGGGGATTGAGAACAAGTTTCCTCTGAAAAATGTGGCCCTAATGTCTCAATCTGCACACATGAACACAACGTTTTTCATAGCTTTGGAAGCTTTAGGCCGTGTCAGACTAGCATGTCATCTGCCATCCTGGCTCTGGCATTTCAAAGGAAAATGCAAGAACTCCTATAATGGGTGAATATGAAATAACACTGAAGAAGCAGCTTTTTGTTTTAAACCTCCTGTAATTAAAGATCAGGGTATATGTTTGATCATTAAGACCCTGCATCTTTTTCAAAATGCTCGTGTTGTTAATCTCATCCAAAATGCGGTGTGATGATCCTTATAAATGTCCAGTCTTTCCTGAAATTCACACTGATCATCTGTCGTCAGCTACTTATGCTTATTGTAATTTTTTTTTTTTTTACTTTCCAGTTTCATTGAATGCATTTATTTGTTTCAATTATGGAAGTGAGTAAATAGAAATAATTTCACTTCTCCATTTATTTTCTGTGTTAAAGACTTATCCTTTCCCAGCTAGGCTTTTTTTTTTCCCCTCTATTTTCCATCTGACTCCCTCTGTATTTCCATGCTTTTCAGAGTCCTATCTTGTTTTATTACGTTATAGTTGGGTAGGACAATCAGAAAACAATATTCCAAGTGAAGGCCTAATCTTAATACATGCAGTCGCAACAGAATATTTTATTATATGCAGTATTCCTTATGCACACTTCTGTCTTTTTATTGGATCTGCTTGTGCAATAATCTGCAGAAGCACCGTCAGACTCTCTGAATGGCTGGATAATTATCCCAAGCCAACAGTTGTATACTTTGGGTCGTTCCATGTCAGCTCACAGGACATCACATTGCCACAGAGTTCCACAGAGAGCTGCAGTGCCACCCCATCCAAGAGTTACAGTGACTCCAGCACCCAGTAAAAACATCTGGATTTCATTACGAGTCGTCATGCTTCCCTTTGGTGCTTGCTTTCTTTTCTTCATCTACAATAAATGCTTTATACAAATCTTTCAATCCTTGACTTTTCTCCATGCTGAGAATTACACTTCAGTCTTGGATATTTGTATCATGGTTGGTTATGATGCTACACCTCGTCTGACACCACTTAGCTTACACTATGGAGTCTTTTTCATTGTGCATTGGGGACTTACCTCAATTTTCAAAGGTTTTATAATACGTTCCATAAAATTGTATATTGTGTATTTTTAAATTTAAATAATGCGACAGCTCTTCATTAATTTCCATCTTTAAATAGTTTGAGACTGCAGAGAAAAATCAGTGTCTCAGTGTTTTGCAAATCTTTCAAACTGTTTTATAATGGCTGTTTTTCCAGCATCCTCATTTGTAACTTTCCTAAGTGATTTTTCTTATACTCTTAATTATCTGGATTGTCCCTCAGGAATTTATTTTGCACCAGGTTCAGGAATAGTGCTGTTGAGACCTAGCCACCAGAAAAGACAATGGAAATTCAGCCTGTTAAGGCTCCAGAGACTGATTGTGATGTAGTCTTTCTATTCCTGAACCCTAAAATTGTTGAAATGAAAAGTCTCCGTCTTTTATTCTTAACTTGAAGAATTATAATTAGAATAAATGTTCATCACAGTTTTCACAAACTACACTTACCTCTGTGAAGATAATTCCCCACACCAGTGTCAAAATAACATCCTTGCAGAACGGACAAAGGCGCCGTGGCTTACATGTGCTCCACTCCTTGTCTCCTCACCACACTGAAACAAAAAAGGTTGTCCACTGATGTGGTCTGCAGGTGACGAGATGCTTAGATTTACGTACTCTGTCCTTTATGAGTTGAGCTGATGTGACAAAATCCTGACTGTTTTCACAGAATCACAGAACTGTAGGGGTTGGAAGGGACCTCCAGAGATCATCGAGTCCAACCCCCCTGCCAAAGCAGGTTCCCTACAGTAGGTCGCACAGGTAGGCATCCAGGCAGGTCTTTTCACTGGGCATTAAGCTAGCTACTTCTGTAGGTAAATATTTCCTTTTCCTCCATGCTGTCTTCAGAAAGTCCTTCCCAATCATCCCCACTCTCCCACTGAGGTAAGCTAGGAGATGTTTTCTGAGGAGGAATAGGGCCATATTCTGCAGGAAAATGGGAAGGCTAAGACATGAACACATTTTTACGCATGATTTATGACCAAAGGAAAACGTGTAGCTTCACAAAGATAATTATTTCTATTCACAAGCACAATTATAAATTCCTGTCTCACAACAGTTAGAATTAAGCATTTACTCAACTATTTATAGGATTAGGAGCCACTGTAAGGGAGAAGTTGATTCTCTTGTCTCCTCACTGCTTGTTATGTTTCCTATTATGACTGGCTAAAAAAGGAATTCATGCATAGATATTTCTATATTCCTGCATATTCTGAATATATTCTTTGGGCAATCATACCAAAGAACAAGTATTTTGAAAGCTCAGCATGTAATTTAAAACTAACAAACATCTGCTCATCTAGACAAAAGGTAAATGTTTGCTTTTGTGAATCAAGGTTCTCTTGATTTCTATGTAGTTGCATATGAAATGGTTTCAGGGTTGAGGTTTGAATGCTTATGCTCACATTATGGAATTAGTTGTAATTGTGTGAAGAACTTCTAAACAGTTAGTGAAGGTTATGTTTGTACAAAACCTCCTATGGACGAGGAATAAACACAAAAACTGAAATTGCAGTAGAAACACTTACAGTCTTTTAGAAAAGCAGCGGTTCCACACTCTGCTGTCTTGGTCACTGAAAAATGGACAATAGACATATGCACAAATGCATAAAGAGTTGCACAGAAAACAACTGCATTAGAAAACACTCCTGTAGAAGCAAGTATTCTGCACTGGATTTTTATGGCCTGTATCGTTCTTTTCATATTAAGTATTTTTTGTTTTTATTATACGAACGTAGCCTGCTTAATCTATCCTTTCTGTCACAAACACAAGTGGCTCTTTGTTTCTGTGCTTTGGAGTTAGCTATATGGCTCACAGGGAGCTAGCTGTTCCTTCTCCGTAAAGGGGAGCACTGCTCCTTGAGGAATGAAGCAGGACTGCAAGTAAGAGTATCACATTATTTACCCTTTGATAACTGATAACAGTGAATAAATTACACCATGAAATTCATGTTCTCAAAAACTACTAAATCATTTGTAAATGTTGCACTCTCTTTCCTCTCTTTCAGTATCTAAGTATAGTACTCTAGACTTATTGTCCATTCCTACTGAATTTGTAAACAAGTTGAAGAGCCATGATCCTGGTTCTATTAGTACTCAAAAATATAATGAAGAGAAAGAATGAGTTTTGAAGAGCCTTCATTATGTCAGTGTTATGCAGTAAGGCTGCCCTTACTAAGACATAACCTAAGACCTAAGACCAACCTAAGACACAACCAGAGAAAAATGAGCTCTGAAAGTAGCTTGGTCACTTGGATCACAACTTCAAATACACCATTTTTATATTGTAAATACTTATAAATACACCTAAAGGTGAGTATTTTAACACGGACCTCTAAGCAAGTCAATGTTGTTCTGCTCAACATTGCATAGCTTAATCAATCATTTATCAGATCGATTCAAATCTCAATCAAAGTTATTACTGTGTGTGATTTTAGAACAGCTCCATTTAGATTCCAAATACCTTAATAAATTCATTCATACATATGGAGTCCAAGCCAAATGCAAACCTAGCTTTGCTTTGTGCAGGCTGTGGAAGTTGCAACTGGAGACAAGAAGGATGGAGGTCCACTAGAGGTCTCCCAAACTAAAAAAATGCTGCCTACTTCTGTCACCTGGTAGCTCATTTGGATTTTGATGGGCTTCCAAAGTCAACAAGTGAAAAGTGTAATGCAGGTAAATCACCTTTACTGAACTTCATTGTAGTCTGTATCGAGGCCTGAGTGAGCAGCAATAACCTGTCTTGAATTCTGTTTTTTTCTCACGGGCCATGTAGGAGTGTGCTGAATACATGAGTACTGTCTTAAAAATTCAATTTCATCCCTTTTATGCTCTCAGAGTAGAGCACCACTATGACTTCTGGGGTCTACACCTGATTCAGATGTCTCTCTGTGTTCAAACAACACATGCTCTTACAAACGTACCTGAGTATCTGTATGAAGGCTTAGTCAGGTAGGTGTGAATGTTTGCTTATTTATAACAATATATTTGATGACTCGTCTGAGGTCAGAAGCCAGATATGTTTTCTGGCTGCTTTTTAATCATATGCTAACAATTACTGATCAATAATGTCTTATGGCCTATCAGCATGCATTCAATTTCATCGTGATCACAACAGAAGATGGCATAAAATTCTCTATGATGGTTCTAAATAACTATTGAATTCTGAACAAATATTGAATTTGGTCTTTCTTCCTGCCTCCATCTCAATAAGCAGTGCAAGATGCACGTTTGCAATAAAAATACAGATTTTGGGTTGTATTTCCAAACATTCTTAACTCCTGCTATTAAAAAAAATAGCATGTATCACAGTTATAAAGTAGGATAGTTGTGTACAGATTCAGTAAAACTAAGGATACTCTGTACCAAAATATACATAGGTACAAGCAGATTATTTCATACACCAGAAAAAAAACACTAATAGCATTGCAATATTTTTTTTTCTAATCTTCATTCCAACATATTTCTAAGCTATTTATATATGAATATCCTAGTGGCTTTGAAACTTCTCTCCAGAGAAACGATGCTCAGCTGAAGATATTTATGGAACAGTGGTATGGTTTCACCACCAATGTTTGTAATGTACTGTAGTTGGCCTTGCCAAGACAGATTATCAAATACATACATTAAGATCAATCACATTAGTTATTTTACTGGAATATTTACATTTATAGAGCTTAGAGAATAAATAAAACAGATCTTGGGTTGCCTTGCTGTCACAGGTGTTTCCAATATACTAACAGATATTGTTGATGTTAAGACCTTTACCACATGTGTACGTTTAATTAAACTACTTACATTATATGCCTGCCTGTAGCACTACATCTTTAATCTTTTGGTACACCATTCTAGACAGAGTTGGAGTAATGATGAGACAATTATGTACTTTAGTTCAAATTCAGCAAAAGAAAATCACATTGTCAGGAGCAGCCTTAGAAGAGCTTCCCTTTCCTTCCCCTAAATTGAGGTTAGAGCTTACCTGGGAAAGAAAGTCTCCTCAAGAAGATGTCACAAGCAAGTTCATGTATTAGAGAAACCTAACAGAAACAGAAGAGCAATTGGGAACTGAACAGCTGACCCAACCACTCCAGAAAGATAAGGCACTAGAACAATGCACTTGTAAAACTGTCCCCCACTTAGCTCAACTTACCATGTTACACTTCATCTTATTTCTATTCTTCCTCTTTTCCACTTTTCCTCTCTTTTACCCTTCTCAGTTAATTAATTATCACATCTGCTTCACTAATTGTTTAATTAAATAATTAAGTCTCGGCCTCCCAATCTTATCTCATCACACCTGATTTAAGTACTAGTTTCCCTAATCCCTATTCTTTCCTTTGTGTCGGAGGTCATTCATAGAAAGTTCACGTACTGCAAAACTACAATGAAATGGCAGTCAAAGGCAAGAAATATGTGTCAGAAATAGGATTTTATTTCAAATAAGAATAATGTAAACGCACCCACTGTCTCATTTGCCCCAACAAATTTGACCTTTTCCCCAAACCTCTGTTATTTTAATCTCCAGTCTGTTCATTTCCCAACCGAAATAATCTCTTTGCCTCTCAGGAAGGCATATTCCCCGTTCCACATTGCCTGGAGTCAACTGGAGAGAATGTACGCTATCATTTCAGCCCAACCTAGGTGTGGTGTCATCTACAGGAGCACACAGAAGTTTTAATCAGGCCATCTGGAACTTTCCCAGAGAAGAGATGGAGAGCTTCCAAGGAACTGATCTGTAAAAGATAAGTCTTTACTGATCACATGCAAACTGAAATTTTCCAGGTTTCCTAAATTAGAGTAGATTTGTACAAAAATAGCAGCTGGCACTTGTATGACAAAATAGTTAATATCGCTACCTAAAGCCTGGACTCAGTGGAAAGTGTTGAAGAAAAGGTTTAAAGCGGAGGGCATACAAAATCATAAACACTGAATTTCTCATCAGTTGTCTCATTCACAGAACAATCTTAATTATTTTGGCAGAAGTAAGGTCCAAGTTGGAGCATGGAGGCTTTCATCCCATGCATTTTTCCAAACACATAAATATGAAGAGTCGTTTAAAAAATTAGGTCACCTTAGTAGATGGCAGCAATTCTAACATTTTTAGAATTATTAAACGCGTACATTAATATGTTACAAAAGCAGATATAAGGCTCTGTAGGGATGTTTTTAATGAGAAAATGCTATTGCCAAGGTAACTCAGTGCTATCAGTTTTCTTCCACCCCTTCCTACATAAATGTAGATAGAATTTTTGCAGATTATTAATTGATTAGAACGATACAAGATACTGAAGGGTATTAAAATTTTACACTGATATTCAGGAGCTGCATTGTAGAGGTTCATTACTTTAGTATTAATATTTTGAACCAAGCATTCATTTTTATATTTGGGAATTCAGGTAATGCTGCAGAAGAATTAAAATCTTAAGAACTGCCAGTTGGACAGGAGTATAAAGAACTTACCAATGACACATTATTCATACCAGTAAATTCTTATTGTTATTTCCTTGCCAATCCACTGAATGGAAAAATAGCACAAAGGAAAATGATTTTAAATCTTTTTCCAGTAATTCTTCAAAGCTATCCCGCTATTAATCATTGGAGTTCACGTCATCTAGCTAAGAATGCACAATATTCCAAAGTATTGCCAACATTTTTCTTTATTGATCACACACTGGCACCAAATCACAGTATCTTATTCCCACAGCGCCACAAAAACAGAAAAACTTCAGCTTCACTACCATCTGGATCACAGATCATCCCATAAAATGTGTTCAGGTTGACAGTAAGTCTTTGAAATACTTATTCCATATTATGTTTCTGATGATGTTGTATGTTGTGCCCTGTCACAATCCATTCTGAAAAGAATACCACTCGATTACAGTTAAAATTTATTTAAAAAAATACAACTTTGTCCTCAGAAAAGAATCTGTCTCAAGTTAGGTATTTAGAGTGGGTTTATAAACACGAGCAGTGATATTGCCATTCCCTAGTGCTTTGTCAGCATGTTAGTTACTGTCAGAAGCCTACAATTTAAGCAGGACCTGAAGCTGTCAGCATCTTTTTGGATGGCGCTCAGCATCCCACAGGATTAGGCTGCAGTTCAGCAGCGCCCAGTGAGAATGGTGTGCCCAAGTGGGAACAAGGGCAGACTCGAAGCCATTAATCCATACAAAATACAAACATTGTGCAAAGGATGTAATTCAAAAATATTAACCAGTTTTGAGATAGTTCTTAATCTGCAAAAAAGGCGCCAGCCTAAGCAGATTTTGCTAGGATCAGATTCCAAGAGATTCAACCTGATCCAATCTAATCCTTATCTCCCATGAGGAAAGACTCTAGGAGCTGGAGCAGAGAAAGCTCAGAGGGATCTCATCCATGTGTACAAATAACCAAAGGGAGGGTATAAAAAAGAGGAAGCCACGGTCTTTTGAATGGCGCTCAATACCAGGACAAGAGGCAATGGGCACAAAGCGAAACAAGAAGGGGTGCTGTCTGAACACCAGGCAGCACTTGTGTACCATGCAGGTGCTGGAGCCATGGCACAGGCTGCCCAAAGAGGCTGTGGAGTCCTCTCCTGCTTGGAGATCTCCCAAAGCTGCCTGGACATGGGTCTGGGCAGCTGTTATGGGTGGCTCCACTGCAGCTGGGGCTGGGACTGATGGACATGGCAGCCCCTGCCAGCCTCAGCCATCATGGGCTTCTGTGATCAGCACACACGCAGCTTCCACCAACATTAAATTTACATCTTAAGATATTAAAATTATCATAGGACTAAGAATTAACAGGCGTGGAGTAAAGTGTTTCCTTATGCCATGAAGGATATACCTGAGTGTCAAATTGCCTCGTAATGTTTACAATCTGATAAATTTTTTTACTTCAGTTTTTACTGAAATAGGCCTCTAAGGGTTCGTATCTGCTTTGTTAATCATTACTTTCAAGTTAAAATCTTGAGATAAGGATGTGAAATAATCTAATCCTGTGTTATGTGATAGGAAAAGGCCTATATCTAGGCCAATATCCTGTGTGAAATCACACCTTTATTTTTCAAGTCAGATCAGGTTTCTTGTATAAATGATAGCCTTTGAACTCTTCCCAAACAGTTTCCTAATAGTCCTTCTGCATTACTGTTTTGCTTCACATTGTGCCTAAGAATGCAGCTACTTTCTTCTCAAACTTATTAACTGCAGTTTGCACTGACGAAAGGCACCTCATAACCAGAGACCAGAGGTGCTGGTCCTTTAGGAGCTGACATCAGGGTTATCTGGTGGCATGTTGTCCGGAGGCTGCAAAGTCAGGAACGGTGCCACACAGGGTGATGACAAGCACCAGCTCACAGGCCAGTCAATAAATACCCACAGGATGCGGGGCAGGGAACCAGCACCCCTGGGAGTCAACTGCTGACAGGATCTCCTTTGAAGATGAATTCATCCTTGTTAGTCTGAGAGAATGTGTAAAGGCAAATGACATCACCGACGTCTCTTCCTGGAAGAAAAAAAAAAAAAAAAAAAAAAAGGAATGAAAACTGGTTAAAATATCCTGATACTTATAAATTCTTTTTGTCCTGTGGGAATGTGAAAGAACAAATAGACTATTTACTTAAGCAATGCTGCAGTTCCCCTTAGCCATGCTCCAGGGTGGCATTTAAGTCAGTAAGGACGGCATTCTTTCCAGTGTGAATGCAGTCAGCAAGATCCTCTACATAAATAATTTACTCTATAAAGTACCCGTATTAACATGTTACTGTCAAACCACTTTGTGCGGCAGGGTAAGATCATTGCCTTAAATATGGTAGCTTAGTTCACAACTATTTTAAGCAGTCTTAAAGGATTTTAGAATTTTGGCTTCCATCGTAGGCTCCTTGAAGGTGACTCTGAGTAATGGCTGCAGTGGAAAATTTCCTCCCTGTGACCTATGGGACAATTTTAAGCACGGGGTTCATGAAATCATTCTTTTTAAATGCAGGCCAAGCCAAGATTTATTTGTAAGTTTTGGAAAAATGACTAGAGAAATTATTCCCTCTTGGGAGAATCAGGACTCCCATTCCTCTGATAGGATTATATAGACTCTTACATTTCCTTCCCTCTCATAGGAAAATGTAAGAGGATTAAAATAAGGCTCCTATAATCTAATGTCTAGCTTTATTCACTTTCATATATTTTTTTCTTACATCTTCTGCAGTGTAAACGGCAAACCCAAACTACCCAAGCCTGTGTGCTTTCCATCTGTCTTTGAACTCTGCTAATGAGCCTCAGAAGGTAGAATCATAGAATCATAGAATCACCAAGGTTGGAAAAGACCTAAAAGATCATCCATCCAGGTGGAAACATTCTGACTTTTCGGTTATTTCAGATCAGTGTAATAGAGTTGGTAAGCAGAAAAAAAAAAAAAAAAAAGTGGTCAGTCCAACTGAGGAAAAATAAAAACATAGCCTCAGCATCTCTTCTGATAAAAAATGAACAAGCCTGAGGAGCTCAGGCCACGACTTAAGCTAGCATGTCTTGCAAGCAAAGGGCAATGGGGTCTGACTTTATTATTGTCTTTGAATATCTTCACTTTGAACTAAAGGAAAAAATGAGTGCTGGAACCTGGGTGTGGGAAGACTGAACAAACCAAAGGCAAGGATGTGGTAGTGTTTGCAAAGGGAGATAGCCAAATCTGGGAGCTGATGGTTTTCACTGGTTGAAGAGCTCTGAAGAACTAGCGTAAGTCTCTGAATTACAGCCAGATGGAATGAGCTCTGGGAGGCTGAGTGAAGATGACTTGTACCCACGTAAAAGTCCTCTCACCAAGACAGTATGCAGGGAAGCCCTTAGGGCAGGGGGGACCATTGCAGAGAAGTGCTGAACTGTGAGAGACCTGTCATGCATTCCCACCTGGGTAACCAATGAGTTCTCTGCTGTAATGTTTTTTGATACGTTATGGGGTATGGCTTTCCTCTGACTGTCACTGTTTTATCAAGTCATAATAGAAGGAGAAGGTTTTACCAAAATATTTTCCTGTCTTTTTCATGCTTTCTTTTTATGTGTTACTGTCTTGGACATCTTGACATTAGAAAAAACATTAGTGATCTGAGCTGCAGCTATTAATGGTATGCCTCAGCTGGAATGGTGGCAAGCTGGTGCATTTCTGTTTTGAACTGGGGCTAGCTCCAACTGCATCCTCAGACTGTTATAACTCATCTGGTAGATTTTAATTTGTCCATTGGTCATTTGTTCCATTACCAAAACCTGTTTTTTTCAAAGGCATCTGCATAACTTAGAGAGTGTGCAGAAGGAAGAGCTGGTGATGCAGAGTGTGCCTGTCAACCACCACCTCCTTCTGAATATGGGGAAACTGAACTTTTGAGACAATGAAGTGAATGTGGCTTTTGCAGGACTAATCTGTGGTGCAGTTCTTGGAGGGGAAAATTCACAGACCTGTCAGTGGACAAAGCTGCTTTTGGTGTTGGATGGCAAAGTTTGTAGCTCGGGGACATCAGTCAATGAATCTGTACTGTGGAGATAAGAGTGAGGAACTGCAGCCTGGAAGTGCTGCTCTACCAATAGAGCGTTAAAGAAACGCAATAGCGGGAAGCACTGCTACCTTGATACTTGAAAACACTTCATTTTGCCATGCTGCCCAAGCTTGTAATTCAGGACATGATTTAGGCTGTGGTAGGAGTGTAGACACGATTTGTTGTTTGATTCTGGTTGCTGCACTTGGCTTTCAAGGAAGTAAATTGAAATGTGAATGCTTCTGGGGTTGTAGCAATGCTATTTGATACATGGGTTATACGGAGAAAGTAGAGACGGTTCATGATATCTCCCAGCACAAAGCTTTCAGAGTTTTTGAGCAGAGAGATTTTGTTCTGCGTGAGCAGAATTGCTTTGGGTAGCTGTAATTCTTGGGGGCCTGGCTTCTTACTTCCATGGCTTGTAAAGCTTTATGCTCTGTACCTCACCTGCAGCAAGGAAGTAATGCATGACTTTTGCAGCAGATTCAAGCTGACTATGGAATATGCATTTTAGAGATTAAGAGTAGAAATGTGATAAATTCAAAAAACAAATGTTGCTACTGTTGTGTTTTGCCTATTTTATGCAGCACAAAGAGAAAAACTTTGCAAGGTGGAGGACTGATTTGGAGAGACTGTCTGCTGCTTACTGAAAAGCCATTCCTGAAAATTCGCTGTGGTTGTACATGGCTGAGGAAAACTTCACATGACTGAGCATTTACTTAAAAGGTAAAATATGCATTAAAATGTAGGCTCAAGCATCTGATATTAGTTTGTTGTGACTTGAAAAACAGAATAATATGCTGCTTTAAAAAATGTTTGAATAAATTGACTATTTCCTAACTTCTCTAGTAAGTCTTTCAGCTCCAGTCTCTTACCATTTAATTCAACAAATCCTAAACAGTTGCAGCTGGAGTGAACTGCTGCAATTGCTATTTATGTGATATGAGTATGCTAAGACTCAAGTCTAGCGAGTGGGAAATGAGTTTCAGAAATAGCTTGGGTACATCTCATTGCAATCTTCTCCCACTGTGCAAACAAAAATATCTTTACTTTGAAAGTTTGGTCTCCTATTTGCTGTGCGGACTTTCTTGATGTTCCCTTAGGATATTTGCCTGTTTCATTTTTACTGTGGATGTAGTATTCTCAGTAATCAGAGGCATAATATTTGATTTTCTTGTGTTTTAAACTCTTTCTAAGAGCTCTAGCAAAGTTGTTTACCAGAGGTATGTACTGTGATGTATGTTTTCCTGAAGAAAAACAGGTGAAGCCCACAATTGAGATAAATTGCTTCATGTGGGAAGAATGGGAAAATAATGGGACTCATTCATTTTGCAAGAGACCTTAGCAAATATTTATTGTGAAATATTTAGCTTTTTACCTAAAGTTAACAAGGGTTTTGATATTTACTTTTTTTTTTCTTTTTTTTTTTTTTTCTTTTTTTTTCCCCCTAGTATCTTAGTCTTTTCTGGACGTGATAAAAAAGAACTGAAGACCATTTCCACATATGTGGGATGTAATTTAGTTGTATTAGCCGTAGGAATAAGGATTCATACAGCTGGTAGTAAAAGCAAACAGGTCCTTGATGTTGCTGGGTGGACACAAAGGAAACAGCTGGATGCTCTACAATGCTGCCTGACCCACCTGTCTCTTCTCCTCTGGTCCATAATGCTGCTTGAAGCAAAGAGTGTATTTAGTGCTGTTACCATGTGCTACTTCAGCCTGGGAGAGCTGAACTTGGACACTCTTATCTCTATTTATAGTGCTTTTTTTTCCTTTCATATTGACATTTTTCCCTATTGTGCACATCTCCAGATCATTTGGTTTCCTTCTATTTGTAAGAATTGCATGGCATCCCACGAAACAGTCTGTTGGCTGCTCAGTTTCCCACATGGTCTTCTATGCATACATCTGCACAGTGTTTAGAGGAGGAGCACACTTTCAAAGCAAGAATTAATGTAAATACCTAAATGTACAAATTGTGCACAGCAGATCACACTATTTATACCATGCTGCACTTGGGAGCCTTCATGAATGCAGTCATTAAAGCTGGACAACAACCAGCATGATTATTATGACAGCCTTTGCTCACTAAACTGAAAAAAGGAAAAACTGTGCAAATTAACACTGATCTTTGCTTAATGTACTGTGCTATGTTAGATTATTATGCATTGCCAGTACACTGCTGATTTTAAAATTAACTTAGCTGATGGATGCATATTCTATACTAAAATATCTGGATATTTTGCAGTTTCATGATATTCCAGAAACACCTTTAGTTGAACTGACAGATGAGTAAATTATGTAGTGATGAATTTCCCTTTCAGTTGCATGGGAGATCTGCTTCTCCTTTTCTCAGACCAAAAATCTGAGAATGTCATGATTCCATGTGCTACATGAAAACAGGTGAATTGTGACTGATATTCTGAGCTGCCAATTCTGTTCTATATACAGGAAAGACTGTGCAGCCAGGTTTAACATGCTAAGATGATGCTCCTTATCCCCTTCATGTTGAAATTAGACTAAAAAACAGCCTTTCCAGGTGCTGCTGCTGCTGCAGGCTGATGGAATGTTGAGCAATTAATTCTCTCTTACTTAATTTATTCTGTTAGATGGAGGTGATGGTACCTTCTTTTTACAGGTGCTTTGTATTCTGAGCATGGAACACAAAATGCAGTTTCTAATGTAACTCTATTTGTTTGAAGGCAATTTTGAACAATACAATGTAAATGAACTCAGGGGCATAAAGACTGAGAAAGAAATGGAATTGTGGAAGTTTTTGGCATGTAATTGCATTGCCAAACAAGGAGTTCTGTGGTTCACCCAGGTAATTATTCCACAAAATGCTGGGGTGGTGCTTTGCAGCTTTCATAGCGATGAAACTTCTGTTTCCTCCCAGTAATCCAAGCATTAAAACATAATATTTTTTTGGAATTGAAATGATTTGTTCTCACCTGGTCATCATTTATTACCCTGAAGGATATCTTTCTTCCATTTTACCTCCATTTCATCTTTTTTCTATATTAGAAATGCATGCTCAGTATTTCACCAGAAGCCATATTAATTTTTGACTGAATTTGAATGTACTTTATTGCTGTTTTTAAGGTCTGTTTCTGTAGTAACAAGGAGAATTTCGTTCTTTTCCCCCCTGTAGACGTGTCAAGCGCTTCTGCCTAACCCAAAACAGCTTGCAGTATCCAAATGTTTTTCTGAATGTCTTTATTCCTCCTGTCTCATACACCTCACTGTAAGCAATCACAATTTATACTCCTTTTTGTAGCTACAAACATAAAAACTTATGAGCAGGAGCTAAACTTTGAGGCTGGTGTAATTCAAAAAGGGCCCCCAAAGTTTAAATATAAAATGAAATTTTACTGGAAGATATCTCTGGTTTGTCTGTGTTACCTTTGGTAAGAAAGTAGCTTAGTCTTCCTACCATGCATTTTTATCTGTAATATATATTGTGAATTCAATAATGTCAATAATTTGCTGTCCTCTTGTGTTGGTAGTTTCAAGAAAACAAATAGCACATAAATATTAACAAAAGAATGAGTAGTGAAGAATCCAAATTACATGGAAAGTAATCTTTCAGACAAAGAAGCCTTCTGAGCTGTATATTTTATACTCACAGTCAGCAACAACAGGAAAGCTGCTCCCTACCCCCAGCCTAATTACCATGGGCTTTACAGCTCTTACAACACCTGGTTTCTTCTCTCCTTTCAAAGTTGAGGTTTCTTGGACGTAAATCCATCAATCCATCAAGCATTAACTCAAAATCTTTGAACATTTCTTTGTTCCTGTGCAACATCAGATTTACTGTTGTCACAGTGAATAGAAATCACAGAAGGTAGAACAGAGAAAAGATGGCACGTACACCCTCACAACAGTTATACCATTTAATCTGCTTCTGCAGATGTACAGGACTTCATCCCCCACACTAATTGGAAAGTCCCAATTTGAGAATTAGACTGAAACATAATTTTGTAACAGACATTATTTGGGAAAAAAGAAACAAAACCAGACCCCAAAGCTAATCTTCCACAGAAAGAATCAGAGCAGTGGCGTGTTAGTTTTTAAAAGGAAACAAAACCAGCATTATGTTGGTTATGTACCAGTAGTATTTTAAAATTGAAATACATTTCTGTAAAAAAAAAAAAAAAGCATTTTCATGTTAAAGCAGTGAATTTGTTTTCCCTCTTTCATCTTTGTTAATCAAGATCTTTGTCTATTTGAAATCAGTAACATCACTACAACAGTGTATGCTGTGAGAAAATAATGTTTTGACTTATTCTGAAATAAACTGGAGCATGAAGTATTTATAGAGACGAGTTACACATTCTTAAAAACTGAATTTTATAATGGAAGTGTTGACACACACTTAATTCTGCTGGCATAATGAATGCCATTATAGTATTCATTATAGAAATTTCCAGTCCTTTTATAGACTATGGAGTCTTTGGAAAGCAAATGAAATAGAGACTAACTAGACTATCACACAAAATCCACACAATAATTGCTCCTTAATAATGGCATATGTTTTGAGAGCATTATTTTGTGTTTCCAGGAATCTCTTTCTCTTAAGATGCTTTCTTTTTTACTTCTCTTTCCCTATTTTGCTTTGAACTCATTGTACGTAAGTATGTACAGAAAATTTTCTAGATGCTTTCACTAAGTTTTGGGAAGAGTGGAAATTGGAAAGAGAATTCAAGTGAGTCTGCTGAATTAACATACATCTAAACACAGAATCACAGAATCATAGGGGTTAGAGGGACCTCTGGAGATTACCTAGTCCAACACCCAGGTTCCCTACAGTAGGTTCCCTACAGTAGGCTGCACAGGTTCCTTACAATAGGCTGCACAGGAAAGCATTCAGGCAGGGTTTGAGTATCTCTGGAGGAGACTCCACAGCCTCTGTGGGCAGCCTGTTCCACCTCTGCCAATCTCAAGTAAAGAAGTTTATCTTCATGTTCATATGGAACCTCCTGTATTCTAGTTTGTGCTAATTGCCCCTTGTCCTGCTGCTGGACACCACTGAAAAGTGCCTGGCCCCACTCATTTGACTCTTACCCATGAGATTTTTGTAAGCATTGATAAGATTTCCCTCACCGTATTCTCCAGGCTGAACACTCTCAGGTCCCTCAGCCTTTCCTTGTAAGGGAGATTCTCCATGGCCCTAGTAATCTTTGTGGCCCACTGCTGGAATCTCTCTAGAAGTTCCCCGCCTTTCCAGAACTGGGGAGCCCAGAACTGGACACAGTATTCCAGATGTGGCCTCACTTGGCCATAGCAGAGGGGGAGGATCACCTCCTTCACCCTGCTGGCCGTGCTTTTCTTAGTGCTCTCCAGGATCCCATTGGCCTTCTTGGCCACCAGGGCACACTGCTGGCTCATGGCCAACCAGCTGTCCACCAGGACACCCAAGTCCTTCTCTGCAGAGCTCCTTTCCAGCAGATCAGCCCTTAACCTGTAGTAATGCATGTGGTTATTCACAAAGAATCACAGAAACACCAAGGTTGGAAAAGACCTACAAGATCATCCAATTCAACCATCCACCCATCACCAATAGATCTCACTAAACCATGTCCCTCAGCACACAAAATCCAAACGTTCCCTGGACATCTCCAGGTTTGGTGACTCCATCACCTCCCTGGGCAGCCCAATTCAGTCTAATTATTCCTTTCCAGGTGTAGGACTCTGCACTTGTCCTTATTGAACCTCATCAGATTCCTCTCCATCCAGCCTGTCCAGGTCTCACTGCAGGGCAACACAGCCTTCTGGTGTGTTCACTCTTCCCAGCTTTTCATCATTAATTCTTGGCCACTTTCTTGAAGGTGGTTATGTGTGTTGTCACCCAAAGAGGATACCACTATGTGTAATAGCAATTCTCACACATTGGACCCATTTACAACTTCAAATCATTGTGTGTGGAAGCTGTGTTTTGAGGAATAGAAAGCTTGAATCCTGCTTAAAATGTGAAACAAAAAGAGAAACCTAGTTCAGGCTTCTTACAAATGTTAGCAGAAAGATCAAGGTGGGCATGCTTTATTGACCTTGTAGAAGTATATGACTCTAGAAGAAATTTCTGTTAAGAAACTGTACAAGCAAAGTGTTTACTTCACAAAAAAAACTCTAGCTCCATCTTCCCTTCTGTAAGTATTCAGCATCCTTGAAGTAACTCAAGCATCCAATTGAGATCGGGTAGACAAAGCAAGAAACTGGGGCAGAGGAACTGTTTGGACACACTTGAATGGACCTAAAATTACATTGTGGCTGTAGTGATAACCCCATCAGAAGACAAGAGGAGAGTATTAATGCAATACTAGGTGACAACGCAACAAATTATTGTCCTAACAAAGCTCCTGACAAGTTTCTCCCTCTCAGTGGGAATTTTCACTCTTGTGGCTGTTAAACAAGAGGCAGGGTTAAGTTCGTATGCAGAGGGGTGAGGGGTAGATTGCCTTTTCCTGCTGCTTTTAATTCTCAGAGTTCCTTTTTTAGCAGTAATTCCAAGAAATGACTCAGGGAGTACTGAATTATAAATAACTTTCTTTTAGATTTAGGATGCGAGAAGAGGAAAGAAGGAATAGCTGTTGAGATGCTTGGCCTGATAGTGGAGCTGTTCAAGTCTTCATTTCCAAGCTGTGAGAGTTGGCTGAATTTAATTAGGGACAGGCAGCTGATAATTTGTGAGCTGTACATGCAGGCCATCTTTAGCTCCTTGACTAGCACTCGTATTTGTTCAGTTTGGTATATACAGGATTCTTTTCACCATTCCGTAACACGCATCACTTGCCCATTTATGCGTGCAGACACACATATAGCAGGAAGCTGACTGAATAATACATACATCATGTTCTCATTCTGTTTACGTATTTGTCTTTTCCAAAGAGAAAATAATGAGCTTTGGGGTCGAGTGAGATTAATTGATAGGGTAACAAAGAAAGCTTAAATAATAGGAGAACATACAGGATATATTGTGTGCATTTATGTGATACAGTGAAAAACTGCATAATCACTGAACACTTTGCAGTTTCTAGGAGAAGTTCAGTAAGTTAACAGCTGTATATCTTTTTAGGTAATCATGCATATGTGGTTTGGAGGAGTTTTTATAATGCATAACTATATGCCAAAAATTGGGAAATCTTTTTGAAAAGAATCTGAGTAGGTACTGAAAATCATACACAGAATTATTTAATTGTAATCATGAAATAGAGCTCTTTGTATTTAAGTTGCATTTAGTTTGATTTCTAATATATACATATATTCTGTTTAAGATGGAAGTTACTCAGAAATATGGTATAGAAAGAGAAATTGAAGCAATTTCTTTTTTTCTAAAATGAGTCCAAATTCATTCATTCATGATGTGAGGAGATTTGAATTATCGTAGACTTTGAACCCAAATTGCTATTTGTGAGCAAGAATTTGGTACGAGTTTATGACAGATTTTTTCCTGTCTTCTCAGACTTTATTACTCCTTACTATAAGTTATGTTTAGAGAAGAGAGAAACGTAATTATTGGACTTTCTGGGTTCAGAAGTGAAAACTGCTGTAACGGTTGTGAGTTATGATTAGATTCTGCTGTGCCTACATAATGTATCAGCATGATGCCAATGCTTTTCCCTATCAAAGTGATTATATCAGAGGCAACTGATTTCTTCTGAGTGCACTATTTCAATATACAATGCAGACACTGAAAATCCCCTCTGTACCAAAGTCTTAATACTGTATCTGACTCATTCATAACTGTAAGCAGCAGGTGGTAAGTGCAAATACAGATTTACATGGGCCTGAGAAATCAAATGGAAAGCACAGGGTCTGTACTGCAATTCCAAGAATTTCTATTCTAGAGAGCTTCAATATGTGATCTAAGTTATTAGTGCCACACAGCACTTAGTGCCATGCACTAATTATCCTGTTTGTACATGGGTGCCATCTCCTGCCCCACAAAAACATTAAGACTAAATTAAAAATTAAGGCTAAACGATTGCTGAAGTAGCAGTTATTTACCCCCTCTTAAGATGCGATGAGTCATCAGGTGATTCATAGGTCTCCCCTGATAAATATCCTCCTGTTTTTCTATATCTATTTTCTAAGTTGGAGGAAATTATTGGAATTGTCTGTGTCAGGGAAATTATTATTTCATTATCATTTCATATGTCATTATTATTCAGTAAGTCACAGAAATGAAGTTTATCTATGAATCCTTAGTGAAATTTGTACTGGAGCTCATCCCTCTAACAACTGAGCATCTCGGACGTGAAATTAGTAGGATAATCTAATGCAGACCTTTAAATAATCCTAATACTCTTGGCAGTTTCAGAACTCTTCTTTTTCTTTTTTTTTTTTTTTTTTTTTTTTAAACTTTGTATTTACAGTGTGGGGAGACAGGCAGTCACATGCTGGTAGTACTTGACTTGTGAGTGTCACTGATGTTGGCAAGGTTCTTTCAAAAGATGTCTGTGCAATGTTTTCTAAAGATGGTCAGATCTGTCCTCTGACAGAGGCTTTGCCTGTCCTCTGCAATCAAGAGAATTGATAATGATATTAACACTAATGAATCCACTGTGGTTTGTTATATCATTTCCCACAAGATCACAATTCTGGTGCTTTACTGGTACGTACAATGGTTTTCTCCAAAGATGGAGCTGCTTCTCCTGAGGTGTGTTTGCTTCTAGGTAACCCCTGACTTCAAGTTCCCCAGGTCAGTTCCTGGGAACAGTTCCTAAAACTTCCTTTCAAGGATTCTGTATGGCTTTTGATGAACCTCTGTGCGCTGCCGAATTCGTGCAGCTCTGTCAGCTCTATAAAGCCATGATTAATGGAAAAATACACTTTCAAGGTTGTCTAATCTGTGTCCTTCTCTTGTGAAATTGCAGTCCGTATGCCAAGTGACCTACGCTAGAGCAGTAGCTGCCAAATACCTGTCCTTTGTATCAAGTGTTGGCTTCTTCTGTGTTTGTTAGTTACCACCAAATTGGAATGGAAAAAAAAAAGCCCCTCTCACATGAGGCCACTGCTGTTTATGCACAACAACTTCCCCTATCAAGTTGATTCCTGTATAATCAAAGAATTTTAGGATGTTACAATCACAAAATAAACAAGAGAGTTAGGCAAAGCAGACTATGATAACAAAGGAGAATAAATGGTAGGCTTACCCCTATTCTGGGCTCACTCACAAAATACCAGCAGACGCGATCACCAGAAGAGATCCTTCCCCAATGGCAGCTAGCTCTTAAATAGGTCTAGGAGCTTCTGGCAGCACAGCTGAATTGCCTTCACCTGTGCTCCTGTGGCTGAATCATTGCTTGCCTCAGGTGATCAATCAGAGGTTCAGGCCACGACTCAGCAGTTCCCATACAATTCCATGTTTTTACTATCAGTGTCCCCTTTCCCCAGTTCCTACTGCAGCATTGCAAAGCCTTCTCTGTGCACAATGACTGGTACCCACCTGCTGGCAGCAGCTGTGGTGGTGAGATGGTAGCGCAGCAGTTCCTTCCCCAGCAGCTCTCCTAAAACAGAGATCTGTTCTGAGTTTTTTTAAAGAACCTCACTGTCAGCACCTCATCCTCACCGGCACGCGTGTGCTAAGAGTTTTCTTCTGCAAAGGCCTACAGATTGTTTTAACATACATAAGTAATCCTACTGTAGTCAACGAGACTTCTCATGTACCTTGAAGTGCTTGGGTAAGCCTCTATAGGAAGTCACTTACAAGAATTATCTGAAAGAATTACCTGCTTTACTGAAAGAGTGGTCAGGCACTGGAATGGGCTGCCCAGGGAGGTGTTGCAGTCACCGACCCAGGAGGTGTTCAAGGAACATTTGGATTTTGTGCTGAGGGACATGGCTTAGTGAGAACTATTGCTGATAGGTGGACGGTTGGACTGGATGATCTTGAAGGTCTTTTCCAACCTTGGTGTTTGTGTGATTCTGTAACACACTTGTTTGTGCTTACAGCAATATTCTCTGTAAGGGCTGCTGCTGTGAAGGAGCTAATCTGACTCCAGTTGCCTACTGGAAGACACCCAGGCCCCTCTGCTGTCTGCCTGCTCTTTCGCATTGATCTTTATCTTGTCTGACCCAGCAGGTGACTGAGATGTGCCCCCCTGCTGCTTGGATAACAGCAAATACTGCACTTTGTGATGAAAATGTGGCCAGGGAGACTAGTGGCACTTAGTTCCGCCTTTAGGTCAGCAAAGTTTTCAAGGAAGGCCCTGTGGTTTCCTTGCTCCTGTTATTGCAGATTGTGCTGTTAGTACATCCATAAAAACACCTATTCATAGAAATGACGAGGAGTGAGAGTACAACTGCACTCCAGTGCTTTTGAGTATTTGTCAGATTCATATGCATCTGCTGAACCACAATTCCCAGAAGCTTTTAATTTTAACAGGTTATTGGCAGAAATCCATTTGCTGCTTCCTTCTGGTGCTTTTATGCATTTGATCTTTATGACTTGCTAATAAGTGCTTATGAATATTTTCAGGACTAAGCTACCATGGTTCACTGCTGAATACACCCAAAACTTACAGGTAATAAAATTTAGTAAGAGGAAAGGAATCAATACTAAGCCCTTGCTGCAGACAGGAAAACTGCAGCTGCTGTGCCAGGCAGCATAACCAGGTCTCACTTAGTGCTGTTACTATTCACTTTTGTCTCTGCTCACAAACCAGCAATCCTCTCTTCTTTGCACTGCCTCTAGTACTTGTCCAGCCTTGCTTTGGGCCCCTTCAGTGCCTTACAGCAATAGAAAACCAACTTGAAGAGAAGGGAGGAGGAAGAGGGGATGATGGCCAGGCTGAGGCAGCCAGAGAGCACATCTCTTAAGAACTGCAGCTTCAGGCTGAAGGAGATTAGATAGCATGTCCCATATCACAGCTGTGACAGAGACAAGGATGAATCAACATCTAAGCCCAAGCTCAGTGCCTAACACCTAGAAAAAAATACACTTATTGCTTTTTTCTGTTTGGTGATCTTCCTTTCACACTCACCATTTTGTCAGTTGAATATTTAATTGTCAGAAAAGCTTTTTCTATTTCCTTAGTTTAATTTAAAGGCATGCCTTTCTTTTTGTTTCTGTGTTGTACGTCTTGCAAACCCAGAACATTAATAATAAAAAAAGAAATGTAGGTATTCAGATGAAAAATCCAAAGCACGGGTTTTCAAGCACACAAAAGCTTAAAACATATTTTTAAAATGTTGGAAGAGAAAGAAAATATCTCAAAATGGTAAAAAAAAAAAACTGGATGCATTTCAGTTAAAAAGGGCTATTGTTTTGTTCTATAGAAAGAGATTATATTCAAACATGTATACAGTTTTGTAGCCAGAAATGCAGAAGCACCACATAAATAGTTGTATGTCAAAGGTCACTTACTATAGAGAATACTTATGGAAAATAAAATGCTGTCGCTAGAAAGCTGATAATAAATGGCTGTGGAGTGTCTGGGAAGGGCAAAATTGAGATTCCCAAATATCTTAATTGAACCAGGTCTTTTTTTCTTCAATACAGGCAAAAGCGTAAGAAATATACTTGGCATTTAGTTGCAAAACAATGCTAAAAATAATCCAAGTTAAGTGATTAAGAAAAAATGGCTCTGGATTATGTGGTTATCAGAGTAATAAAAGGAGAATACTGATTAGCATGCCAAATCTGTAGTACCATACCAATCCAATTCTCTCCTTCGGTAATTCTTTTTTGTAGCCGTAGTAACAAAAGGAAACTTAAGTCATCCAGACATTTGCAGTTCCTATATTTTTTTTTTTTTAAATAAGTCTTAATTTCTCTATCTAAGAAGCTCTGTTTTCTACATATAGCACTCATAATCATACTTTCCTACATTTAAATGTGATGAAATGTCCCTAGGCATTAATTAATTTCTACATAATTCATTCATATTTCATTTTAAAAGGTGTGCTTCTGCTTATATTACTGTATGAAGAGGCCTTGAAAACAAGCTCCAGTACTCAGAATTCATATCTATAATGAAAGTACTTCACTAAATAGAAAAGGTTTTGTTGTTTTTTAATTTTTGAAGAAGTTGAAAAGATTTTCATGCTATTGCAAAATAAAGTGAAAGAAATAATGATTAGAAATATTCCCAGAAAGGAAATTCACAGTATTCAAATACTGCAGGAATAGTCTTAAAATATTTAATGGTTGGACTAATATAGGTTAGAATTGGCCCCAGGTAGTCTCTAAGCTGCTCAAAACAGAGCCAGCCCTGGCTGCTCAGTCCTTTGTGCATTTGAGTCTTGAAAACTTCTAAAGCTGGATTCTGCACAGCCTCCTTAACAGCCTGGTCCATCACTTATCTATCCTCTGTTGAAAAAAACATTTTCCAATAGCCAGGACCTCACCTACTTCAGTTTTTTTGCTTGTATCTTGCCTTTGTGCCACTGATTATTGAGGCTCTGTCTTCTTGGTCACCTCTCCATCGGCACTTGGGTTGTAGTTGGGTTTTTCTAAACCCATCCCTCCTCCCAGTGGATGAACTGAAAAAAGGTCATTAAAAGCAGCATTAAACAGGGAGGTCCTAGGGTAACCCCCTGAAGAGCACATAGCTGGCCTCCAGGCAGGGCATGTGCTATTAACCACCCACCCATTGGGCCTGAGGGCCCAGGCAGGTTTTCACCCATCTAGTAGACCACCCATCCAGGCCAAAATGTTCCAACTTGCATACCAGTATGCTGTGGGAATAGAAAGAGTTCTTCTGGATTTCTATGAGTATTATTATTATTATTTTACTAAAGTCCATATTTCTACACTAAAGAAAAAAACCTCTATTAAATTCCACTGCAATATTTTTAGGTCACACGCTAAGAAGTATTTACTCAGACAAAAGTCACTTCATTTTTTGCACCTTGTATATAATGCAGTTTATTGATTTTATGCAGTAAATTTCATTGTGTTTCTTTTCTTTCTCTGAAGTATAAAAATGAGTGAGAAATGCTATGCAGAGCTGCTCTCAAATGAACTGTCTTTTACTTGATACCTTGTCTCGAGAATGATTTGTATTCAAATTTATCTGGTTTGGAAACAGGTTGTCCAGAGAGCTGGTGGAAGCCCCATCTTTGGAGACACTGAAGGTCAGGTTGGACAGAACTTTCAGCATGCTGAATGTCCCTGCTCATTGCAGTTGGACTAGATGACCTTTAAAGGTCCCTTCCAACTCAAATTGTTCTATGATGCTATGATTTTGTTACTGTCAGAGCCTGTGAAACTTTGTAGTTGTGTAGAGGAGATTGAGAAATGGAAGTTTTGGGTTAGCAGATAACCTAAGCAGTTTAGGGATGGAGGCCCTCAAGCACATGATTTCATCCTGAGTCCTTTGTGCAGTGTGCTTGCTTACAAGCAGGTGAATGGATACGTAGAAAATGTTCTCTCTTCTCCACCCTCCAAAAGAGTTGGTACCTTCACAGCTCTGTGTTGCGTAGGTTCAGCAGCACAAATGACTTCAGAGTCTCAAGAAGCGATGCTGCCCACTCTTCAGAGGTCCAAGATCAACAGCTTCAAATTTTGATCACACCAAACACCCAGCAAAGAGCTGTTGTGACAATCCCATGAGAATCTCACAGACTGCAGCCCATAACTACTTCTACAAGGGTTTTAACGTGATTGTAACATGACAGGATGTTCATTTCTGCACTCTGAAAATACTTTAATATCTCTTACTCTTTTTCAGATGCATTTTCAATGTTTGCACCACTGTTTTCCTTTTCTTTCTTTACTCTAGATATAAGTTACCACTGGAAACTGCTTTCCTTTTGTAACCAGACATTTCAATTTGAGGGGCAGAATGTATGATATCTGACAGAGCTTATGCCAAAAAGAAGGAATACAACATTACATGAGAAATAAAGATGTAAAGATGAGAAAAAAGAAATCTTCAATTTGAGGCAAAGGATTCTCTATATGAGAAGCTCTAAGCATAAAATCACTGTCAATTTAATAATTGTATCATACCAAAAAGTCAATTTACCTTTGACATACCACACAAATATTTTAGTTGGTGCTTGTTTCTTTTGTTATGCAGAGAATCTCTTAATTATTCTTGAACACCACTATTAATCTCATCTTTTACATTCTTGCCACTGACTCTTTTCATGTTGAAGTCAGCAGATACATTTTTACTGAGCCTTCTGTCTGTCTGTTCAGGCTTTAATCTGTCTCCTCCATTGTAGAAGCAGATCTTTCTCCTTGTTTTCTACTTTTTCTTAAGTTCGAGCAGTTGTTCTTTTCTATACCCCCACCTTGCAATATAATGTTGTAATTCTTCTATCTAAATCACGTGAACTCATGTAAAATTTTCCTCTCTAAAATTAAGAATTATTTTTTCTGGAATTTTGTAGCCTATCAATAACCTGAAAGAAGCTCAAGTCAGAAAAATGTGGAAGAACAGTCGCCTAATACTCACTTTAAGGCTCCATATCCCAAACTACAGCCCTCAGAAGCCCCTTATAACTCTGGAGTCCCCTGAATTCTTTATTTGTGCCATTTTTGGAGCCCTCAGCACGCTGCCAGGCTGGTGTGGCTGTCCAGCGTCTTGAATGGAGCAGATTGAGTTGGGTTGATGGATGCAGGCTGAAGACGCAGCTGCCTTTAGCCACCTGCCCATGTGAAAACCCACTACTTTCTGAAGGCTTTACATTCTTTTTTTTTTTTTCCCTGGGAATCTCAGAACTAGCTTAATGTGGAGTGGCCCAATCACTATTTATATTTAAGCCTAATTTGGATTCATAAGCAAGGCATTCCTCAGCCTGTTTCACCTAAGGGGCTTTATCCAGCTGGCATGCTCGTAGCATGACTAATGGTGCAGATCAAGAGAGAAGTGCAGAAGGAGGAGGTGTTGGGAGTCCTCATTCATTCCTTCAGAAGTACTAGCAGCAGGCAATACGGGCAGCCTGGCTCCAGTTTCTAGCTGGCAGAGGGATTTGTTTTATGTCCAACTTTTACCCTAATCTTCCACTTAAAAGGTATTCTAATTCGGCTTACCTCTATGACACAGCTCAATATTTTAAAGGAATATCTTTTTATTTCCATAAGTAAGTGGGGCAGAACCACGCACAGGATTAGTGCCAGAATAGTTGCGTTATTGTGATGTCCTGGGGCAGTTAGAACTCTTGTACTGGAAAAGGAGGGGTGTGAGCTCCATTCCTTACTAGTGGTTATTTTAAAAGTTTTAGTTGATGATTGAATTAAGAAAAAAAATAAGAATCACGAACATTAGCCTCCTGGCTGCTGTAAATCTCAGCTGGATGCCTAATGATGCTCACAGATTGAAGAGGAAAGGGATGTACCTGCCTCACTAGGAATTATACTTTCCTGCACACCTGCCCTTCCTCTAAAAGGTCTTTTCCATCTCCCTCTGGATTTAGACCCAGAATTTACTATTCAGTCCATGCATTCCCAAACTATACTGATACCCAAGGGCACAAAACGAGATATGCCCTGAGGCACAGGACCCAGCAGATGCATTTAAAAAGCTTTGTGTGCACAAAACTGGCTATTAGAGTGGTATTTGAAAATGAACAGAACTGAATGTTGGTATGCACATTTGACAGCAGTGTGTATGAAGCATGCAAAGAGCAGGTCTTGCTGTTTGTGTGTCTAATTCAGCCTGCAAAGCAGTGGGTAAGAAAGGTTAAGTCAAGGTAATTTGGACCCTTCGGAGTCTTTTTATACCATTTGGCAGAATACCTTTTAAAAGACTTTTTTTCACTTTAGTGCTCTTGAAAGGGAAAAGGCACTTAAATCATTGGAATGGGTTCAGTGTATGTTCTTTTTAACAATATCTATGTGCTTTAAAAAATAATACTTAGTAAACATTCCTACTACAGATGTACATTCTCCACATGGAAGAGAGGAGTGCAATCTGTATAACATTCCCAATTTAAAACCATAACAAATAAGATGTTACGCAGAGCAGCTACCTCTGAATCAGGCCAAAGGGAATAGAAGACCTCTCAATAAAGTTTAGGTCAAGATACTCTTTACACTGCACAGAGCATTATCTAATCTTTACAGCATTGACTTACAGGTGTAGTTGGGATGTGTTTTTGCAGCTCATCTGCTACGTAACACAGTGGCAAGCTAAGGACAGATTTCTGTGCTACCTGTGCGTGGCAGAGTCAGCATGCAACCCTGAATTTTAGCGCTGTGATGAAACAACAAACAAGGACAGAGAAAACTTGTTTTTGGCAGACTCTTTCTTAAAGCTGACGTGGGATTTTAAATATGAGTAACTTCAACGTGAAGCGTATCTGCAGGCTGTAACTGGGTGATTTAGCCACCAAGTTGTTCCTGCTCAAGTTAAAGCAGAAAAGCTGTCAGTGCTAAAGCAACTGAGGGGAGCATCAAGATGTTGAGAGATCAAGATTTGTCACTGAAGCATATTTTCCCGAACTCTAAAGAAACGAGAGAGATCTTTTTTCTCTTATAAGTGTATCTAAGACAGAACATTCACCAGATCATCTTTGGAACTTCAGAAACTTGAAAGCGTGCTGTATGGGAAGTGTAGAAGTGCATAAACCTTCTGACTTCAGCCAGCAAAATAAAAGGGAAATTTAATACCCCAATAGTATTAACATTGTATTTACAGCTGCTGCTGCTGCCCACATGAAAAAATGTTTCCCAAGGGCTGAGATCAAAGGTACTGCCACAGTGTGACATACGGGAGGACTACGCTATAATAATTTTACAGATTGTGTCCAGTGAAAATGTGTGCAATATAAACTGCAGGTGTTCATAAACAGAGAATGAAGGATCCAAAATTTATTATTATTATTTTTTTAATACAGGTCAAATTTTAAATTAGCTACTAGCTTCAGCTGTGCAGCTGCCCCATTTATCTATGACTAGCAAGGAAGATGTATAATCAAAGAATCCTAGAATTTTGGTGGGACCATGAGTCCTATGCAACTACTAACCAGAATGTTGTTAATAGTAAGTTTTCCATTTGCTATGATTTTTTTTGTTTGCTTTTTTGTTTGTTTTGGTAATTTGTTTTTGCCACGATCTTAGATACCTCATACTTCAGGAAATTCAGAAGTGGAAGGTTCTCTCTAAAAATCAAGGCGAACCCCAAAGTTATTCTGCAGAATTTCTCAGGTGGAGGAAACTGTGCTGTCCCTCTGCTTTATTTTGCCCACTGCTCTGCACGAGGGAAGCATTGCATCTAGAAGAACAGAGGAAAGGCAGCAGCCCCCTCACCAGTCATTGCAGCTATGTCCCAGAGCAGCGTACAGGCTGGTGCCCTCGTGACTCCATTGGTGTTAATGGGAGCCAGGCAATTCTTCCTCCATATACTATCCTCCAAATGCATCCACTGAAATCATTGTAAAAGCCATTGAAATTAGTCCTCTGCAAAACTTGTGCTGGGAAATCAGTCGGAGAGCTGCCAAGCACGCATAGATTTCCATGGAAAAGCTCTGCCTGAATACTGATAGATGTGATGGCCTGGCATACTGCAAAAATTGAAGCACCTGGAGGGGAAGGAGGGTGATGTGGAAAGTGCCTGCCTCACACGGGCTCTGAAAAGGCTAGCTTTGTAGAGGCATCCTCAGGCAGGCATTTTCTCAGCACAATGTATCAAGAGCTGCTAAAAAACACCAGAACCAGTCCTCTGCAGTTTGCATCCCTAGCAAAACACTGCTGACTTATTCTGCCGTCCCAGTCTGCTGCAGAACAGCTGTGCAGCCCAGTTACATCTCTCTTGGGAACATGAAAGGACATCCACTCATTACAGAAGGCTAACCACTAAAGCCTCCCGCACAGCTCCTCTCCCAGCAGGGAGAGCGGTGGTATTCCTGCTGCCCCCAAGGTATGGGGAGCAGGTCCTGAGGGAGCTGCCCCACAGCAGGCAGTGGCTGTGAGGAGGGTCTGCTACATCTGGGAACAGGGCCCCTGGGAATTTGCTCATTGCCTTCTGCCATGGGTGGTCCTGTCTCTGATAATGTCTGAGGGGAATGTTTATTCCCAGGTAGGTATTGCAATAGATGGTACAAAATTGTTTCTGGAATGAAAACAAGAAGGGGTGGGAAGACAGCCCTCACAGCCTCCTTACTTGCACTGCTGCAAGTTTGTAATAATATTGCTGCCATCATCAGAGCTACATACTGCAATATCCTGGGAGAGAAGAGCCAAGTTCTTTCTTATTTCCAAAGATGTCTTGAATTCCTTGACTCTTCAAATGAATAAGTGAAGATAGATGGTTCCAGGTTACGCCAATTTTCAGTTATTCTTGTGCATGCCTGGAATCACCAAGTTATTAACAGTGGCCTATTTTCTCACTTCCTATATTCCTGCAGCTGTGTGGTCCCCTGCAGCCTGGGCAGCCTTCCATGAGCTGTAAAACAAAATGAGGATGCCCTAATTTAGGTTTTGTTTCAGATTTGCCTGGAGCACACTGGTTGGCCAATAGCTCAGGGCGACATGATGCCGGCACACGGGGAGCCTGCCCCTGAACTGATGGCAACCAGCTCTGGTGCATGGATACATCAGGTAAAAGATTTCTGGATTGAATGCTGTTTTGTTTTTGTGGCAGCACAGAAAGATACTTCTCTGCTTATTTCTTTGTCCTCATCAAAGCCAAATAGTCTGCAGACAGTGTGGCTGGATACAGGAAACTGAGTTCTGTGCTTCAGGGTATGATGTGATCCCTGCAGAGAAAGACATCTCTCCTCACACATTGCCCATGCCATTGCACAAGCAACTGTGGGCAGCCCTGTATGTGTACTGAGGCAGGGGACAGCAAGAGTGACTTTCCTTCTCCTTTCTTCATCCCTCACTGACCGCAGGAGGGAGCTGCGTGGCACATGGAAGCATCTGTGAGGGTTAAAGTGTCACATGGCCTTCCTTCTAGCAATCCTGCCCTAACCTGCACAGTCTATTTGTCTGTCTGTCACTCAAAACAGATTTAGAAACTAAGCGAGTATTTGAGTAAGGGATGGCGTGACTTAGGAAGATCTGAGAAGGATTGGCTTGTCTGGGGCTTGGCGTGTGCTTACTGAGCTCTATATAACACTACAGAAGAAAGAGGAGATAGAAAGTTTCCAAACTGAGATCTGAACCAAAAGAGGAAGCAACCAAATCAAGCCCAGTCAATCACAGGAGGCACCAGTATCAATGTTCCCCTCTATGGAGGGGAAGAAATGGAAATGGATGTCCTCATGTCTAGAACAGAAAGAAGAAGAAATGGAGGAAGTAAAAGAAGATACAGGTGAGGGCTCCTCCCCACAACCACCACCACCAAGAAAGGCAACTGAGAAAAGTAAGAGACATGGAGAGGAGAGTGAGGAGGAGGAAGTCGCTGTTACCACTATTCATCGACCCCTGAAGATGACAGAAATCCACAGCTCAAGGAGTTTATATGGCACCTGAATGAAACTATAGCCACCTGGCTCCTGGACAGTGGGGCCAGTAGTATGCCTCTAGATGGTAAAAAAGCTTCCCAACTAGGAAACATTGCCTGAGACTCAGCTATTGACTGAGGGATTAGTAGATGTCTGGATGGAGTCACCACCCTCCGGGAACAAATGTTATCAGCTGTGAAGGAATGATATCCCTTCAAAGATGATCTGGAGCCTGAGATAAGAAAATGGAATGCTGTTGAAAAAGGTATCCAGTATTTGAGAGAAACAGTCGTGGTGGAGATGTTGTATGATCCCATGTTTGTTCCTAATGACCCGTGCCAGGACCATGATCCTGAGAGTTAGGAATACACCTGATATACGGTGGAAGCTCACAAGAGCAGCACCAGAATGGCATTACAGTACACTAGTAGTAATGATATGAGATATGAGGACAAACGCAGAAGACCCCCAGCTTTTGAAACTATTCTTACACTTCAAAATTCTGAACAGAAATTACCTCCATCCCATGCTTCCATTTCATGGTATGCATCAGAAACACGTGATGAAGACCAGGATGATCAAAAGAGTCTGCTGAAGCAGTTCATCAAACTGATTAAAGTCTCAGCTATCAAAGACAAATGCCTCCCTGATCGAGCAAATTACAATAAATCTATGTGGAGATGTTTATGTGAGCATGGAGAGGACATGAAGAAGTGGCATAACAAACCCAGTCCTGCACTATGAGCATGGGTGAGAGAACAGAAAAGATCAACTACCACTGAAATTGCTCCCGTTACTGCAAGTAACAAATAGAGAGGCCTTGCCCTGAGTCAGGGGAGGGAAAGGGGTAATAGAGTGTATTATACTGTGTGGATTTGATGGCCTTGCACATCAGAACCACAGGAATATAAGGCACATGTGGACACCAGTCACAGTGCACTCTGATGCCCTTGAGTTACAAAGAGACAGAATTGATTCATATTTCTGGAGTGACTGAGAGATCTCAAGAACTGACTGTGTTGGAGGCAAAAATAAGCCTCCCTAGTAAAGACTGGCAGAAGCATCCTGTAAAGACTGGCCCAGGGGCTCTATGCACACTTGATACAGATTATCTCAGAAGTGGGCATTTCAAGGATCCCATGGGGTATTGATGGGCTTTTGGAATAGCCACTGCAGATGCAGACAACATTAAGCAGCTGCCTGTTTTGCCTGGCCTGTCAGAAGATCCATCTGTTGTGGGGTTACTACCCCACAATAAAGAGCATCAGGTACAAATTGCTACAAAAACAGTGCACAGATGACAGTACCACACCAACTTGCTCCCCATTCGTAAGCTGAGGGAGGTGGGAGTTCTGGAGTAATTATTCCACCATTGGATGCAATTACATGTTGCTGCTGCTCTCTAGCTGATAACTATGGCAAACACCCGTTGTGCTTTCAGTTCACACAATTCCTACCAGCTGAGCCAAGTGTGTGCTTCAGAGATGTTTCAGAATGTGCACAGTTGTGAATGTTGCATTTCTCAGTGTTCCTGTGCCTGCAGTATCACTGTGTTCTAAGAAGGTTGCTGAATATTTTTGCAAAGGTAAAGTGCATACCTTAAAGCCAACCTGAAGCAAGTATAAGGCTTGGGAAGAACAGGTTAGGCTATGAATGTTTTAAAGTAGTTATGTAGTTTGACAATATAAAGAGGTGGCTTACTGTTTCTGTACCTTTTCTATCTGTTGAAGGGGCTGGAGAAAGAATTTTAGTGCTAGACCTGTGGGCAGTCTTTTTGTAACCAGTTGCTAGTACTGCTTGTGTGCAGAAACGTTTTGTTTTTCCTCTTTGTGTCCCATAACTCAATGATGTTGTCTGTAGTAATTTTGGGAAGAATGTTCTATGGCCAAGCTCCAGAAACTTTTGAAATCTCAGTTTTGAGAGCATAGCAGCCTCCAGTTGCCCTGAAGGAAGAAGTGGTGTAGAACAGAGAGGTACTGTTTTTTTTGGCACTCCTTTTCCAACTTTCTCTTTAGTTGGTTTCATCAACATCAATAAGTGTCAAAAAAATACAATGATCTGGGGAGTACTCTGTGCATCCAGCACTGAATGGTGTGTTGAGGTGTTTAGACTCAGTTCTGCTCTTAGCTGCAAGCCACAGAGGCTAGGGATAAGCAGTAAGATCAGGTTGTTCCTATAGAGTGTGGCTGAAGAACAGAAACCTCTCAGAACAGTAACTTTTTAAAACAAAAATGTAGTTAAAGGATAAAATATTTGCCCAAGATTTGGAAGCTGGAGCTGAAGTCCTTCCTCTAGCTGAATGTCATCATGAACTGCAGTTCTCAAAAGCAAAGCAAATTAGGAGAGTGGGTGCAGAAAACACTATTTCTGCAAAATCTTGCTTCTCTGTATTTCCAGAAGCCTTTTGCAGCTCAATAGGGATTTTCAAGTTAGATGCTAGTTAAGGATAGGAACAAGTGTTTACTGAGTTGGAGTCTATCTCCAAGCTGCTCCTCTGAGCTGTGTTCTGTGATCACAGCACTTCTGTCTCCATGGGCTTTGTGTGCCCTGCTGCATACAGCACTGGGTTCAAGGAGATCTGACACTACTTTAGAAAAAGTAATCATTCACCTGTTAGAGCTGCAAATGAGTGCTAGCTTGTTCAAGGACAGTCATTTCAATCCATGCCTTTATCTAGCTTCCTAAGTTAAGCATAAAGTACTCCCATCTCATAAATGTATAAAATGAACTACACTTTAATTGCTATGGTAATTTAACAGGATTCCTGGGGGGAGAAAATAAAAAAAAACAACAAACAAAAACAACTATTTACAGCCCTTACTTTAGAACTATTTAAACGAGATAAAGCAACTTAGTAAATTGTATTTGAAAAGAATTAAATTACTGTAAGTAAATTCGTAAGGTATTTGATAATGGTAGATAATTAAGATAAAACTTGCTTCTGAATAAATGGGGGGGTGGAGGAGGAAAGAGTTTTGCTGAATTAATACTTCTAGCAACCATTTCAGCCCACGTGTATTTTAGTAAGGCTAAAATTGCCTAAAACATTATTACCTTTTAAATGTTCAAATTATGTGCTGTATTGCTATAATGGGATGGAAAGTACCACAATAATAGTGGGGTGGCAAAGTCTTTAGCTACAGCAAATGAGAACAAGCCCAGTACAGCAGCCACAAAAATGGAGGAAAAGAGCTGCTTACCTTTAAAAGACTTCAGGTAGGCAGGGATCTCCAGCAAGAGATACCCTTCCTTCCACTGCCAATAAATGAGGTCTGGGAAGGGGTGGATCCTGTCTCCACCCTTCCAGTCACTCAGATGCACTGCATGCACCTGAGTTCCCTTGGGTTGGCCCTACCTTCCCACCAGGTGCTCAATCACTGGTTAGCGAATGAATTTGGCTGAGAATACCAGTAAGTTAGGTGTGCTTGTTTTCTTTTTTCTGATCAAGATGCTCCAAGACTTAGGGTCACCTAACAAGCTTTAGGCCACTTCAACATGTCTGTCACCTTGGTCTAAGGCTAATTCTGTATGAGTGACTGGTGGATTCCTTGCTGCTTAACTGCTGAGGTGGTGCTGGCTGTGTAGAGCACAGTGGGTCTGCTGGAGGCATTTCTGACTGTGTCAGGAAATTCAGAAGCTTTGCTTTTCCCTTTCCTACTCCCTGTCTCACCCTACTCCTGCTGCTGTGCATGTCCCACCCATGTTTTATATGAACCAAGATATGCCTTTCTTGAATGAAGTTCCCCAAATAATCTGCCCATGTATGGTAATAATATGAAGTTGTAAAAGTGATGTTGAGATATATCTGAAGCAAATGTGCTTGCTGCACTGCTGCTTTTGTGGTCCCCCACCCAGGATGGTGTGCAGTGTATAGCACCAGATCCAGTACTTTGCTATAAGTATACAAACTTCATGAAGATACCAGGTGTGAGTGGAAATGGAGGCTTGCTCTGCCTTTTGCACCAAGTACAATTTTGTGGTCCCTTATGAACTTTGACTCTGTCTATGTTTGGTAAGTGCGGTATTCATAATGAAGGGCTGGGATGATGGTTTCTGTGCTGTGGACTGTGAGGCTGTGGTACGTGGCCTTCACAGCTATGTTAAACTAAACAGTAATGGAGTCTCAAGAACAGAGCTTAGTGTGAGCAAGTGCTTCCCTTGACCTGCTAGCGTGCTTGTTGGTCTACAGGAGGTGCAGAGCTATTAAGCTAAACAAGGGAAATGTGGGGAGCTTTGGGAACACACTGAAGAGAAAATAGAACTTACTGTGACTTGTTTTCATGGAGTCCAATGTTCTTTATTTTCTTAGATTCTCTTTCTTCCTGCAAAGACATGTAGATCCTATATTACCAGGCAGGGTGAGAAATTTGAGTGATAATTTCCAGAATAGCAAAATGAGATGTCTTTATTTTGGCACAAAATATGGTTTTGTTTTTTTTTTTTTTCCCTTCTCTCTCTCCTCAGGTTGCTGCAAAGCTAAATATACATGAAGACTTATCTTTGCTTGGGAAAATGTTCACTGTGGGCATTGCACTTGACTTTGTTGAACTTTATGAGCTTGGCATGGACCCGCTTCTGCAGCCTGTCTAGGTCCTTCTATCCCTTGGAAGTGTTCAAAAAATGTTTAGATGTTGTACTGAGGGACACGGTTTAGTGGGAAATATTGCTTGTAGGTGGATGGTTGGACCAGATGATCTTAGTGGTCTTTACCAACCTTGGCAATTCTGATTCCCCCTGGGTAGCATCCCTTTCCTCTAGCATGTCAACTGCACCTCTGAGCTTGGTGTTGTCTGCAAGCTTGCTGAGCATGCACTCGGTCCCACTGTCCATGTCACCTACAAGGATGTTAAATAACATCGATCCCAGCACCTTGGACTCTGAGCTTTAACTGCAACTCTCTTAGTGTGACCACCCAGTCAATTCCTTATCCAATGAGTGGTCCATCCATCAAATCAATTTTTCTCCACTTTGACAAGCAGCATGTTGTGCAGAACAGTGTCAAATGCTTTGCACAAGTCCTAGTAGATGACATCAGTTGTTCTTCCTGGGCTTGTTCAGTTTGGAGAAAAGAAGGCTGTGGGGTGACCTCATTGCAGCCTTTCAGTACCTAAAGGGAGCCTGCAAACAGGAGGGGAATCAACTCTTTGAAAGGGGAGATAACAGCAGGACAAGGGGAAATGGTTTGAAGTTGAAGGAGGGAAGATTTAGGTTGGATGTCAGGGGGAAGTTCTTTACAGAGAGAGTGATGAGGTGCTGGAACAGCTGCCCAGAGAAGCTGTGGATGCCCCGTCCATCCCTGGAGGTGATCAAGGCCAGGTTGGATGGGGCCCTGGGCAGCCTGGACTGGCATTAAATGGGAAGGTTGGTGGGCCTCTGTGGCAGGAGGGTTGGAAATTCATGATCCTTCAGGTCCCTTCCAACCCTGGCCATTCTGTGATTCTGTGATTCATGGAGGCCTTCTGGCATTCTTGCCTGCTTCCTTTTTCTCAGAATGCACTGCTTCTGGGCTTGGAGGAGATGGTCCTTGAATACTGACAAGCTTTCTTGGGCCCCTCTTCCCTCCAGGGCTTTATCCCATGTCATTCTGCCAAGCAGTTCCCTGAAGAGTTCGAAGTCTGTGCTACTGAAGTTCTGAGTAGCAAGCCTGCTGCACACCCTCTTTGATGCCCTATGGATCTTCAGCTCCAATGTTTCATGGTCACTGCAGCCAAAGCTGCCCTTGAACTTCATGTTACTTACCAGCCCCTCCTCACTGGTGAGGACGAAGTCCAGCATAGCATTTTTCACATGGGTTTGTGTACCACTTGGAAGAAAAAGTTATCATCAGTGCATTCCAGGAGCATCAATTTCTGATGCTCTGCTGTGTTTTCCCTCCAGCAGGTATTGGGATAGTTGAAATCTCCCACGAGGACCATGTTTTGTCAACATGAAGCTGCTCCTATCCATTTATAGAGGGCCTCATCCACTTTGTCTTCCTGACCAAGTCAGCAGCCTATAGCAGACTCCCACTCCAATGTCTCCGTCCCCTGCCTTTTAACCCTAACCCATAAGCTCTCTGTCAGTTCCTCATATATCCCCAGATGGAGGGCAGATGCTATACCTCCAATAGAGCTATAAATATTAAGGAGGTTCTGAAAGAACTGCTTTTCTGTTTTCAAGTTCATTCTAAACATGCTACTCATGTGTATCACTGGTAATATGAGTCTAGTAAATATGTTGCTTACACAACCAGTCATGTTTTAAATTTTTCTTGAAATACTATCTGCTAGTGCTGGAAATAGATTGCTAACATAAACAGATTGATTAGAATTTAAGTCTTCCCAACTGGAGTTGGGTGGTGGTGTTTCTTCGCTCCACTTTCATAAAGTTGTTAGAAATTATTAGAATGGTCTGTGGTTTCTTAAATAACTCTATAACTGGGTTTTGTTGCTTTTTTCCTTCTCATTCTTTCTTATACATGTACATAGGCTGTTTCATAGACTGGACTTTAATTCTTTCTATCATCTTTTTAAAATGAGACTAGCAAGAGATTTTAACCCATTTTCCCTCAGAGCTTTGCAGGCAAGGAACGGAACCATTACCCAGTAAAACACTTCAGCACATTCTAACGACCCTTAAAAATTAATAGGATTTCACCTGAGTGTGTTTATTTTATTTTCAGAAGCTTATTCAAGAAACTGTTCAAGTCCCTAATTTTTAAAGATGTTTAGAGAAAAATCCTTGTTGCAACATCTTCATGAGCACTTTGGCTTGAATTTTATCTGTGCCTCAGCTACTTTTCCTGGAATGACTTGTACCTTATCTAAGGTGTGACCCTCCAGCCAGCTTCCTAAACCTGATGCTCACATGTTGGGTTGCTTATTGCCCTGCTTGTTGCCAAATAGCAGGGTGGTATTACTGTGCCTAACTGGATGTATCTGCCTATCTAGAAGAGCTCCTCTCAGAGCTAATTTGCTAGCCTGGTGGGTGATAAAGATTAAAGCCTTGCTGATCCCTTCAGGGAAGTTTCACTAGGAGCTGATCCAGAGGCTTTTAAGTTTTGGGCCATGTATCTGGATTCCTCTGTAAGGAGGTAGCACAGATTTCAGGCTTTACAGCAATGCACAGTTAATTCCAGTGCTGGAAGTCGGATGTGGGTAACCATTATTGCTTGCTTAGATCTGCAGAATTTGGCAGTCCAATAATGCTTTGTAAAGTAAATCCCTATTGCAAGCATGTTCACTTGAGTACCTCTGGAAGGCCAGTATTTCTGGCTAAGCTTTTTGGTTCATGTTGCAGGTGCATGAAGAAGCATGTGCTATTTTTCTGTAACGACCCAGTTAACTGGAGTCATCAGTTACTTAATGATACGGCTGTTTTTCAGCTGGTGACATCTTTCAGGTCCAAGTACTCCCTCCAAGCCTGGCATCAGCCTGGCCTCTTGCATCTATTATTGTGTCCCATACGCTGGAGTTGAGGAGACATCTCAAACCTACAATCACAGGATCATTAAGGCTGAAAAACATCATCCAGTTTGTCTGCTATTAGGATGAGAGCTGTGTAGCTTTAGTTACCAGTAAAGCTCTTAATTTATGTTGATGTTTCCTTTCAGCTGGCATCACTGTGAGACAGGTTGTGAAAAGGGATGTACTGTAAATACATATACATTGTCATTCTACAGTGATTTACTGATGGAAACTTGTATGCAAGCTTTTATTTTCAAAAGCAATTTACTGCTCCTACCTCTTTTGTTACACTGGGATAGCTGTCATTTCACCCAATGCTCCATTGTAATGTTGGCCCTAGTATCCATGCTGATGGCCAGATGAAACCCCTGTCTGTAGCCAGTGCTGTCTTGGAGGAGTTTGTGACATTCTTTGAGTTGCACTGGTGTCACAGTGTGGCTTTCGTAGAACAGTCTTCTGATGCCAGGAAGCCAGGCTCCTCCAAGTTCATGGACATTCCAGCAGCCAAACTCTGAGTTCTATGAGCTCTGAGATGGTGGTGGTAAGGAAAATAAATGTAGAGGTCTAAGAGGGGTTGGTAGTTGCAAGAACACATGCACTCAAAAATTCAGTTTCCTCCTTCCTCTTTAAAACGAAAAGCAGAATCATTCTCTTAAAGAACTGAAAATAATTACAGATTGTGGTAATATTAATGATAGGTGTAATGCCATACAGAAGAAACCCAATTTCTTTCCACTTGATAGGAAACATAACTTGCCATTTTAATATTTCACTATTTAGTTACATCACCTCATTGTACTGTAATGCTTTCTGATTTGTTTGGCCATTAGACAAATAATGTGACTTCATTTAAATTACCAGAATGTGAAGAACTGTTAAACCATGTTCTCCACTCTGAAGAGTAACGGAAGAAGGCTGCTGTATTATCTCTGGATTAAATAAATTATTTCAGCACTATAAAGAAAAAGCTTGTATCTTGGACAATAGTTACCAAGGAGGCATTCTTTAACACCAGGAACATCTGGATCATGTTGACTTTTTTTACCGTGGCAAAAAGGGTGAATGAAATACAATTCCTGCTTTCTGAGTTCATAAGCATTTCTTCAGTCTCATGGCAGCTGGAGCTCGCAATCCCTCAGCATATATATATATATATGTATGTTACAGATGTTATGTGTTTTTTAAAAAGAATTGACACAGCTTACTCCAAAGTGACTTCTGTGTCAAATGGAGTAGATGAATGAATCATTTTCATGTTCAAACTCCTTTGTTAGTGATTATTTAAAGCAAAATAGAACATGTTGACGTTCTAATGGGATATATTTGTAGTATCAGGATAAATTAATAATCGGCAGTTGCTTATAAATAGCTTAAACTGTTTTATTTTCATCTTCTGGTTTTTTTTTTGTATTCATAATTTTTTCTTGGATCTGTACGTATGTTTGCTTTTCCTAAGTGGTTTTAATGTTTTATTATAATATTCTTAATGGGATTTAATCTTCAGTGATAAACTGCAGTAGGCTGGCACTGGGACAGAAAAAAAAAAAGCTATCCTAAATTTTAGCCTGAATTTTAGGTCCCTTGTTATGTTTTAAAAGAAAGAACCTGCATTAAAAATAGTTTGACTAATTTATATGGTGGATTAGACTGGGTTTAGCTGCTTTGAAATCTGGTAATCAGATAAAGTTCTGCACAAAGCAACTGCAGCTCTTTGCACTGGTGCTTGCGGTACTGAACCAGCTTGAGGTCAGCGATCAAGATGAAGGTACATTTCAAAGGATTTCCCTTGGGAAGGAACACTGAGCACTGCTGATGGATCAAAAGCGCTGGTCTGTGGCAATGAAAAGAGCAGAGAGGCTCTAACTGTCATGGAGGTACAGGCTGTGTTTGCAATAGCACTTGGCATCTCACTCATAAAGTGCATGGCTATCAGAGCGACTGAAAACACAACAGCCAGTCTTACTTCTCCTTTCAAAAGCCTGCGTTACATACTTAATCTTCTGGGCAGAATTATTTAACCAGCTGTAGCACTTCTCTTTCATGTCTGGATGGGGAAGCCTGAGCACCGATGTAGGCTTTCTGAGTGCGAAACAGGTCCATTTACCCTGACAGTGGAACTGATTCAGCTCTGCCAAAGTGAATGTCTTCATCAGTGGGGCTGTTACTGGCATTCGTGCTGGGTGCAGTGGAGATAGGCAGAGGGAGAGGGTGAAAACAGGGTTTTTGCTGCTGCTCAGGAGCGAAGAGGGGAGTTTTCCTACTCAGTTCCTATATCTGCTCTAGACAGCAGCCATTTCTATTGGCTGGACTTCATATTATTCATATTCACCTCTGCTGAGATACAATTTCTTCCTGATAAAATCATGGGCATTCCAGCCTAGGATCCATTGAAACTTGCAGACAGGCACACACAAGAAAAGGCAATAAAGCTGTTTAGTTTAAATTTTTCCTTCTTTACATCAATTTAACGTAGAAAAGAGTTGGCTCACCATTTCTCCCAGTTCAGAACAACAGAATGAGCTTGTTGGCATGTGTACATCTAGAGAATGCAGCAAGTCGTGTTCAGTGGGGTTGATGCAGATCTGTAAAATGAAAGTCTCAATAGCCTCTATTATTGCAGCTGCTATTTCCAGAAACTTCTGTGAAGAAGTAACTGCCAAGTTTAGGCATTTTATTGCATAGGAGAGTTAGGCATTATACAAGATAGGACAAGTGGGAAGAAGACAGAATACAAACCTAAGAGTACTTCCTGGGTGCTCTCTATGTATTTTTTAACCTTCTCTCAAAACTGAAGTGATTGTGTATTAATGTTGGTGATGAACTTCTACCACTTGCAGAAATTTTCTTCATGGGCACTCTGAATTTCTTTACTTCATGGCACGCTCAGTTGTAATACTGTACCTTAAATTTGTTCTGCTGTAGCAAATATACGTGGGGGCAGCAGACCTGAGTGATCCAGAAGCAGTCTTGCTGTCTGCAGTTATGTTTCAGAAAGTACCAATGCAGGGTGAGCAGTAGCTGTGCTTAACGATGAGTGTAACAGGCATTAAATGTCGGGTCACTTAAACAATCCTAGGAAACGATAGCTTTAATGTTTATTGCAGGCTTGAAGAACTGCTTAGAAAGCCTTAAACCAGTGTGCAGGAAGGTGATTATGAATAGCATTTTATATCTTGGCACTATTAGAACTTGAGCATCTTGGAGTTTCTGTGATTGTATTGCAAGAGAGGGGTTCCCACTGTATCAGATATTTTTGTTCTCTTTGCTGGTTTTTCTTTCTTTCTGACTAATGCTCTGCCCTGGGATTTACCTCAGTGAACCTGGGGACTGCTTTCTCACGAAGCACTTGTAAAGTTACACCAAGATGGGAGCAAATTCATCTGTAAAATTGCAAAAATCCATTTTTGTATTTGAAGCCCTGATCATAGCACTACAAATGAGCAGTGAGAACATTAGTAGCATTCTGATGCCTCAGTTAGATTAGTTACAGCTGAACTGTACAGAGCTGCAGCTGCTGCTGTTCTGTAGATCACCAGAACCAAATGGAGAAAAAGGAGACGAGTGAAGGACAAGTAGATGTGGTTCTTTTTGTTTTGTTTTTTTAAATACTAGCCTGGTACTTCCCCCCTTTGTAAGTGGGAAACGTTCTAGCAAAAGGGGAAAATAAGGGGGGGGAGGGGAGAGAGACAGGATCTCATAAAGGTCAAATGTGGTCTGATGGCTGCTGCTCCTCAGGCAGATGTGCTTGCAAACAGCTCAAGCAGAGTGTAGCACTTCTCACAGCTTTGTCTTTTCATTAGAGACTGGGAACTCATTAATCTGGAAGGCAGCCAATAGCTTTGCTTTAGCTCATACTCAGGTATGAAAGTGCCAGAGGTACTTGGCAAAGAGGCACAGAACAGACATGATTTGGTTTTAAGCGTTGAAATGTTAATAGGGTCTAGGAACAGTTTCCTTTGTAAGCTGTTGTGCAAGCACCTGGTGTGCACCTTCCTCAGAAATGTCCAGCTTTAGTCACCAGGTACTGGCTAAGACCGTGGTGGTAGTGTGCTTTAAGCATCATCTGAAATTACATTGCCAGTTACACGCACAATGTGGTTAGGCAGCTAGTGGGATCAAAATAACATTCAGTAGTTGTTGAAAGTGCAGGAAAGAACTACCACCCAATTTCCATTAAAACATTAGCCTTAATACAAAACCTAAGATAAGTAGAAGACGAACTTTTTAGTTAATTCATCCTGCTTTTGCTTTGCTTTCTCTTCTGTGGCACAAGTGAATGTATGCTAGCGATCTTCTCCCACCGCTTGCTGCCAGATCTAACAGAGTATTGCTAAAAGGGCAACACTTTTCTTTGCCTCACTTTGTTTGCTGAGATGTTTTACTGTGTACCACCAAATACACCTGCTTCTGTTTTCTTTGTGGCTGTTTGAACATAAAAGAACTAGGTAGCAACAGCAGTGGCTATGGTTCCTTGAATGTCTAATCTGGCATGCTGTTATTTAAGCAGCATAACTTTGCACCCTAATTCCTTTCCTCCTTACCTTATTCCCAGTCTTAAAATGGCTGTGATGTCAATGGAGCCCACTGGTCTGCCCTTGAGGCTGGGATGCGTTTATGAAAGAAATCTCATATTGTCCCCCTTTGCAAGGACACATAATAGTGAAAAATGACACCAAGAAGAGCACATTAATTTGTGTCTAAATGATAATGGGCAATCAGTTTCTGGGACCAAGCTAGTGCTAAGGTAGACATGAAGTAAAATACTGAGACATATGGTCGTTGGGTTTTCAGTACTACCTGTGTTGTTCGTATCCTGTTTGTGCTATTTGTTTATGAAATTTTAATGAATTGGATTGACTCACAAATCACACAATTTCCTGTTAGGTTAGCTAGTTTCCATGGTGGGAAAAAAAAAAGGCAGACTGCTATGGCAATTTCCCCTCTACCTTGTGTTTTTTTGGGGGGAAAAATGGAAGTAACTTCTGTTGCATGAATGACAAAGAAGTTCAGGATCTATAGCAGAGATGGAAGTCCTCTCTGAGGAATGAACTTATTCAGGAACAATGTTGATAGATGCTTTTGTTTGCTTAAGTAGTCACCGCTGGTTAGTGACAGAACTTCAGTGAATCTCTTATGAGTTAAGGCTTCCTGGGATATAACTTGCCATGACCTAACTTATCCTTAATTTTATAACCATTATAGAAGTTCTGGACAGCACAGTGGTTAGGTGAGCTACTTAAACTGATAGGAAAGGAGAAAAATTGCTGGGATTCTGCTGCCTTATTGGGGAAGAAAAGAGATGGCTGTGTCAGTGAACCAAACATCAATAGTATGAGCGAGCTTTTTTGGCTCTTAAGGAGAGCAAATAAAGGAAAGGGAGGAGGGAGCGAGTCCTTCTTGTTGTGAAGTGGGCCAGTTTAATGGCTCATAAGCATAGAGCTCCATGACTAACTTTTGCATTTCTCTTAGTCCTAAATTAGGGACTGTCAGTGGTCTGTAGGCAGCAGGTTTAAACTGCATCAAAGGAGGAAGTCACGAGAGTGAAATGATACGCAGACCAAAGATGATGTTTATTTTGCTTCTTTCTCTGACCTCGGTTACGCTGCAGCATTTCCAAGTACATGAAAGGAAAAGTTATTTTAAAGTGGGGTAACTGGTAGTTTAGGAGCAGTCCCACCCAAGAGTGTGGTAAGGAATAAAAATCACCTCGTGGTGATTTTTGCTATGGCTTTAACAACTGATGACTTGGAGAATGGCTGTCTGGTTCGGCCAGTGACACGTGCTGGGACTAGGTGGGTGCTGGTTTGGGTGGTTTGCCAGGATTGCATCATGTCTTCTGTAAAGAACAACAATAAATGCTATGAAGTAAGAGACAAGTTAAGGTCAATGTTAGATCTATAATGATTGGTTTTCTTGGAATAATTAATGGATTGCATGCGAGACACGTTCTGAGCTACAGTACAGGTTTCTTATTAGAAAGCTCTTTTAATGTGTTTTTATGGCGAAACAAGTCCAAGATTGCAAGAGCTTGGGTTTTGGAAGGTGGTTACCCTGAGAGATCAAATGTAGCAGTTTTCCTGCTTTATAAGTCTGGAATTTTTGTCCAGCAGAAGAAGTCTTGGAATCTGCTGCATATAATATTCAGTAGCTTTTAAAAGTATGTAGTCACTGCAGATAAACTATGATAAAATTGTAGAAGTATATACGTTTACTCCTCACAATTTCTTCTAATAGTCCATTGTGAAAACTTGCTAAAGAAAATGGACCAGTCCAGGATAGGAAGAATCTCAGGATACAATGATGATTCCAGACCCAATGCATGTCTTAAACACTTACATTTTTAGAGTTGAAAATAGTGTGATTTTTTTTTGTATGCCCAGTTGTTATATGGCATCTTTATGCCTAGTGATCCATACAAATAACATAAATGTCTTCAGTACAAATTTTGTTTCCCTGAAAGGAAAAATATAAAATATTCTTGTTTTTAAAAACAGGTTTCCCAGTCTATTTACCTTTTCCATCTATAGAAAAAAAATATATCTCTAAGGCCATTCAGCCCTAGGATCCTTTCCCACAAAACTAAGTAAGCACTTTACATGCTGTATGTAGTTGTGTACGTTTTGCAGTCTCTGTAAGTAAAGACTGATATTAAGAACAGAGCCTTTGAGGCTCCCGAGAAGAGGAAGTGCTGAAGAGAAATATATTGGCTAGAGAACAGGATAAGATGAGCAAATTACGCCATTTTCTTAAAGAGAAATCTATGATGTCTGAGTGGGAAGTGACTGGTGACTGGTTACTTCTCCAAAGGAAAAACCAAATAACCCCCAAAAACCAATTTCTCTGTTTTCCTGCTGGAAAATTCCTGACTAATCTAAAGGGAAATAGTTCTGAGTTCTTTCTGTGAAGAAAATCAACGATGTGAGGAGCAGCAGATGATCAAGCTAAAGCTGAGAGGAGAATGGTTGGATTTCAGGTGGCCACCTCTGTAGGTCTCCCTCATTCCCCACACTGTTTTAAGAACAAAATGTGGCATTATACCCAGTCTAAATGCTAAAGAGTACAAGTCAGTAAGCGTTACATTTCCACCCTAATTTGATACCTGAAACAAGTCTTTATATTAAATTTGCTTTGAGGTTGGTGGAAAACATTTTAACACTCAGCACACTTGATGTCTTTTTTTTTTTTTTTTTTTCTAACTTGGAATAGCCTGGGAATCATTAAGTGCCAAATGCTTTCATCAAGCCCATAAACAAAAGGGAATTCTATAGTAAAGCCATTTACTCTCTGGAGGTTTCAACAAAACACATTTTCACTTATTCAGAGTGGAGGAATAAATCTGTAGCTCTTTTTAAAGAGTGCTTACTTCAGGGCCCTAGGAGGCAGCCACAGTACTGAATTTAAAACAAAGCTGTAACAAAGGCATCCTCACCAGGCCCAGTAAATGGCAGTGATATTTTATACATCTGTAATGTGTCTGCATGGGAGAGCTGTTCAGTTACTACTCAACCTAACAACATAGCTAGCCTATGAGGGGAAAAATGTGTGCGATAGAGATGCTGAGTTTTGATTAAAAAATGTTGAAAGACTGAAAGAATAAACTGTGCACCAGCTCTTGAGAGAATTACTTCTGTATCAATGGAAAGCTTAAACAAACAGTCTGGTGTTTTACCTGTAGTTAATCATGCTGTACTTTTCCTGAGTTGTCTTTCTCATCACAGATCATCTTTATATGTGAACAAGCTGGTAATTAACCTTGCCTGACTTACTTAACAATGTCACAGTTGCTGCTGCTGCAGAGGTTCCCAGCTCAAGCATGGGGCTGACATTACTGAGTAAATAAAGGGAAGCTGGAGGCTGCTTCCTGTACATAATAACCCTGTTTTACAGCCAGTTGGGAGCATATGTACATCCAGGCATCTGTTGTCTTAAGTCTTGGAAACATGGAATTCCATATGGTTTTTGGTGGCAGAGGGGATTTTTACATGTATTTTTTAGCAAGCATCAGGTGGCAGAAGTGATCAACTTCTAGTTTATATGGGGTAGAATAGATATGCATTTTCTGAGAAGGTCAAGCTACAGCTCCTATCAGAACTCAGCACTTCTAGTTGTTTGGGAAACTTACGGACCTGCAGTTATCAGACCAATGACAGGAGCTCCTCTTAGTGAGAGGGAGCGACCAGCAACCCCCCACAGCCACGTGCTGTGTTGAAATGGTGCTGCTGAAGCCATCTGAGCAATCCATCGTCAATTATAAGTTACATGGAAAACTTCCCAGACTTCCCAGAACATTAAATTTCAGCTACTGTAATGAAAGGCTACTTTGTTAAAAATTTCACTAAAAATTAAAATGATCATCTAAGGTTTGTTGCTTGCAGAAGGCACACTTCTGATTTAGATTCTTCTTTCAGATTGTTTAAAAAAGACATTTTGAATCAGCTGGTAATGCAATCTTTCTATCTGATCTTTAAAATATACATTATGCAAGAGCTGTCAAAATGAGCTGTGAGAATTTCTGGTTTCCAGATGCGTGGGACCAATAAAAGTATCACTGACCTAAAAAAGCTATGTGCTGAGATAATACAATGAAGATACAAACTCTGCTATGCCAGTACTGTTACTGGAGTTGAAGTGAGATAGTTTGAGCTTCTAAGCACCACTTCAGAGTTCTTACGATCAACCAGGATATTACAGGTGTAGTAAAATAATTTTTAGATCTGTATGTGACACAATTAAGACACTTGAACGTGCAGTCTTCCCTTGTTTAGATTGAAATTTAGATGTAGTAGCAAATATGTGTTTTTCCCTTTTAAAAAAGTTTTTTGCCCAACTGTGTTTGCCAAGGAAAACCCATTTATTACAGAATGGAGTACACAGGTTTTTTCTTCCTCTAGAAGATGATTATCAGTATGGCTTTACCAACAGTCATCTGAGGACCTTTGTTTTTGTATGGGGTCCTCCTGAACTCGGTGATGAACGATGGACAATGTCCATCAGACACCAACCATAGGTCAGTCTTCGATGGATCCTGCCACATGCTAACAACTTTTGTTGCCTCTACCCAGCCAGTGTTAGTTTTCCCTACCATGTTTTAAGTTATAATTTGATTTTAAACTCAAGTTTTCTTAGTTTTTTATTTCCTCAGTTTTATTCTTAATACAGCAGGTGATGGATTAAAACTGCATGCACCTTTTGTCATATAAAAATAAAGAGCAAATCTGTAGCAAAAAATAAGTGCAGAGCAGTGATTGACAGTTTTAAGTTTTAAGATGGTATGAGAGCAGTCTTTGAATTTAGACTGCTAAGGCTTCTGCTTCCTGTGGTGAAAGAAGACACAAATCTTAAATAAAATAAAAATTATTGTGACTACGAAGTTGAAAACAGCATTATGTATTCAGGCTTGTTTGGGCATTTACTGCTTAAACAAGCGCGTACAGTATCGCTTGCATATATAAAATAATAAGCATTGCTCAGTCTTAAATATGCTACTGCCATCAATCTCCCATAATAACTTATAAATATGATTCACTAACAGCAATCAGATCAGCTGTGTGTGGCAATAAATAAAAAATAACCACCCACAGAAATACATAAGCGCTTTCAGTGTGATAAATGTGGGCATCCTCCATCTTTGTAAACAAGTACACTTACAGGTGTACTTTACATTGCACTCCAAATGCTACTGGTAATACAAAAGGCTTGCATCAGGTTTGCTAAAATATTTGCATTAGCTATTAAGCTATTTTGAACAAATTTAGTATGGAAAAATATCCATATTATGGCATTGCTGAAAACTTCTACAACAGAATATGAGTAGAAAAAGAAGTATTTCCAAGAAGAAATATAGGCTCTTGATTCAATGTAGTATTACTGGAAGTGTAACATGTCCACAGCTGAAACTGTGGTGGTCTTAATCACTGTTTCTTCCTCAGTGGATAATTCAAGATCTTCTACAACCAAAGGGAGGATCTTTTAGCAGATTTAGCTAATAGTTATCAAGATCACACAGCAGTGTTTTTTTCCCAAAGGCAACTAGAGGCAAAAATAAAGATTCAGCAAATGGTAGGCAAGATATTTTGTGTGGGTTTCACATCCAGTTTGGTAGCACACCTATCATACTAAAGTAATACAATAAGATGTATATGTAGTCAGTTCTACATTAAATCAGTTTAAAATCTAGCAGTATAGTTCTCAGATAACGTAAGAAATCAGAGCTCAAAAATTAATGCTGTATCTTACCTCTTCAAGAACTATATATGTGCCAAGTAGTCTTTCCAGGAGCTGGGACCACCTTCTGCTGTGTAAGTAGGAGATCTGCTGAACACGGCTTCATTCCGAAACTTGTGCAGTGCTGAAAATTATGGGTCTGAGGCGCTTCTACTGTGATCAGCGCTTGCACAGACGGCAAGAAGAGGCTTCTTGTTTAATCTGCACACACTCATTACAAATGGTCTGAACAGATGATCAAGATAAGTCAGTGCTTCAGTTTAATAATAGAGAAGTTTAAAAAATGCTGGGAAGAATATAATGAATTCTTTCTCCTGCTGCTTTGATAGCTTCCTTTCAGCTATCAAGCGGGCTGTGAGCTATACCTTTCTTTCACAGAATAAGAGGACAATTAAATTCCATCTCCATTATTCAGATGAGCAGCATGTGTTCCTGTATAGTCTTCTCTGAGCAATTTCAAGCCATAATTGCAAGGCACAAAATTATTTTTCTCACTGTAATTTTGGTAGAGATTGAAGATAACAGAAGTTGGTAGTGTGTTGCACACCCTATGCAGTTCCATGGAGAGAACGTGGCTGTGGTACTTACTTTACTCAACATTTTTAATTGCTCAGCTGCATTTTAAACTAAACTGCTTCATTGGTAACTTTTAAATCTTTTTATTAAAAAAGATTACAATCAAACTCAAATGGTACCGTTTTGATAATTTGTTTTACAAAGGAAGGAAGGCTTAAGAACAGAGTGCAGTAGCATCTACATAGCGTGGCCATCCCAATAACACTGGTGGTGATACTGGTTTAGAATGTCTCAAGTACTCTAGCATTACTACTAGGTCACTGGTTTGAAAAATGAATCTTATTCAACCTGGACAGCGCGGTGGAACTGGGAGCTGTGTGCAATCACTGCCTGCTTTAGAATGGCTGAATTGCTTATCAGTAGGTTAACTGCTTATCAGGAGCTTGGATAAACACCATGAGATCAGCAGAAGTAGCTCATGGAAGAAGGAGAATGTGAGAAACTCCTTTCACAAGCACGAGGACAGAAGTTTTACGATGCAGTAAGGTATGACTCATACCTTGCTAAATGCAGCCTTTGATATTTGAAGCCACTTTCCCGCTTTAGTGCTTCCTGCCCTCATATTTACCATTCAGGTTTCTTGTCATTTCAATTTGTTTCTCTTGGGAGGACTGCATCTTGGGATAATCACCTCATTCTTTATTTAAAACAAAGAAAACCCTGTATCTGTGCCTCATGTTAAGTGAATTTCTATGCAAAGTGTTAGTGTATGAAGCTGCTGCTGTCACTGTTACTATTTCATCCTTTCCTGTCAAGGTTTAAGGTGAGATGCTGTCTTCCATCCCCTTATTATTCAGCTAATAATTGCTTAGATGAATAGCCTGCTACTTGAGGAAATTAAACCGAATCGGGACCCTGTAGACTTCTGGTATCTCACTGCCCAAACAGTGTACATGCATTGATGTTTTTAAAGCTGATGGCTGCACAGAATTTGTTTTTTCTGGGCTGTAAACAGAGTCCATAGGACCGGAGGTCTTTTCTAGAAACTTTTGAGCACGAATGTAACATTAGGTGCACATACTAGGTCTGCTTCAAAAGCAGTGCCTCCTATTTTAAGTTGGCCCACAATGTCAGAGGCAAACGTTGGTGGTATGGCAGTAGAGTTCAAACCTCCCTGCCTATATTCCATCACACTTCATTGCTGTGTGACAGTACGGCAGCAGAGAGGCAGTCTGACAAAATTACATTTGAGTTGGAAGTGCATGGGGTCCAGAGGGGTGGCATTGAATTCTTCCGTGCAGAAAAAAAATGTGTCATTTGACATCCATCAGTGCAGTCTATATGAACGTTAATGGAGACCATGCAGTGGATATGAGCATGGTGAAGTGGTGGGTGGTGCATTTCAGCCATGGCAGCAGCAACAGTGGGTCACCTCTGCTGTTGCAGATGTTTAGAAGTACAGCATACAGGCTCTTGTTCATGGCTGGTGACTCATGGTGGTGACTATGTTGAAAAATAGTGCTTTGTAGCTGAGAATTTGCTCTATCAAATAGTGTTCTTGTGCTTTTTGTAGCTGTTGTCATTACCATGGAAATAAATAGGAGACGTTACTTTAGGAGCAACATATGTCGTTCCATGCAAGCTTGCCCACTTGGGCTGCTAGTTGAAATTGGGTAAAGCTGAAGCCTAGCCTAAAAAGCTTATTTAAATATTATTAGTTTTTGCAAATAAGCAATGCAAAGTCAGTGCTATGATATCTCATACACAACAGCAGTTTGGACAGGAGAGGTTCAGGCTATCGGGGAAATGGAGACACAAGGATCTTACAAAAAGCAGTGGGTCTATTCCAGTTCAGATCTTTCTGTTTAGGGCTGTTTCATTCAAAGGGGAGGATGTGATTGTGTAAGGCAACTTGTGCTAGTAGCTTATTTTCTTCGAAGAGGTCAAGTCAAAGCTGAATGGTCTAGTCTGTCACATCAAAATTAATTTTTTAAAATTGGAGGGAAAAGTGCTCCACTATTCCAGTGTAAATCTAGAGATTCCAGATTTAAAGTGGTGTAATGAGGTAGCTTTGAGAGAGTCATTAAAAGCACAGCAAAATCGAGTAGTGATCTTTCTGGGATGGCTCAAGCACTTGTTGGCAGTCCAGGGCTGCGGACATGCTGCAGTCAGGAAACTAACATTAGCTTAGACAGGATGCATGAGTCAAGGATATCGAAATGAGATGGAAAACATAGTATTTGGGCATCTGCTGGGCACTCTTTGTGGTTTGTGCTGCTGATCAGAGCATACTGGAAAAGAAACAAAAATAGTTTTGATTTGGTTAACAGTTAAGATCTCTCATATGACTTACTGAAAGAGAGAACTGTTTAGTGGTAAGGGCAAGACTGGAAGGGGCTGACAGGGAAAAAAGCTCAAAGTAGCATGTTGCCCTTTTCTTCCACCAGCCCCGTTCCCTGAATCTGTTCATCGCAGCTGCTAATGTTTACCAGTCTGAAATACTGAGCATAGCGCAACAAGCAAAGCAAGTGAGGTCCAAAAGCTGCAGCCTATGGTTTGCTGTTTTCTTCTTTTACAATGAATTATCCTCTAGATTATGGCTGAGCACCTGCAGGTATTCAAAACAGGCATCATATGATGGCCCATTTACATGGTTCCATTCAGATTGGATGAAAAACAAAAGATCCTAGTGATCTTGCTTAGATCTAAGAACAGTAATTCCTCTTTCTGAATGCTTTCCTTTAGTAATGATGTTTGCAGGTATGTGTGGATGGATGTAGCTGACCAGTTTGACAGCACTGAGCTTTGCATTTTGCATATGCCAACTCTGAAGAATATGCTGGGAGCTTGAAACAGAACTTGTATTAGTAGCAGAAGACTATTTGGTGGTGAATCTGCTCTGAGCAGTCAGTTCAGATAAACATACAACATGGCTTGCCCCTGCTGCCTTCCTGGATCCCAGATCTTTCCATGTTTGTGTATATATATATATTTATATACCTTTATATAGATATATATATCTTTCTATGTGTGTGTGTATATATATATGTATGAAATTATTTTTGAAATAATTTGGCAGGCTGTATTTAAGTACATTTTCCATTACATTTCTAGGATCTGTAATTTCTATATCAAAAATAAATTCATTGAATTTTTGCTTCTGATCTTTGTAAGCTGTTTTGGCACCTCTGGCATTTTCTAGGAGTGAGTTCTTCTAAAACTCTATAGAGACTGTGTACTCCCCTTACATTTTTAACCAACTCAGATATGTTAGATAACTTTAGACAGTGATAAACTGATGCCCTGAATAAGTTGAGGCTTATCTCGTGTTACTGAAAACATCTATGCACTGGTGAAAAAGGTGTTTATTTTTTTTTGTGATTGAAATTTATTCTCTCCAGAAAGAGAGGCTGCAAAAGTTTCCAAAATAACTTGGAAAAACAATGAAGGAAAAACTACAGAATAAAACTGTCAGGTGCTTCAAGACTTACTGCAGGAATCTGTCCGAAAAGGAATCTGTCTGAAAACAGACCTTGTGTTTTCTGTCCAGAAATGCTCAGTTTCCTGGCTTGTATTTTTAAAACCTTAAGCTATTTATAGTTTAGGCTCAGAATTATAGCATTTTTTTCCTGCTTTTCCTTTTTTTCACTTTCCACAGAGAAAATAAAAGCACTATTTGCATTTATCTCACCAACAAAGACTGAGTCTAAGGAGTAGGACTGATTGGCTGAGTGTACATGGAGATGACTTGAATTCATTTATATTTATTCTTTCAAATTTATAGGCTCTCAGTTTCTGGAAGTCTTTTTGGCCTGCTGTTTATACAGAAATGTCTTATCTGACCTTTGTATTTATGTAGTATAATGGATTTGCCCTTCAAACACTGATCATCAATGGAGGTTATCTTTGATCTCCCTAACTCTGAGGTTTTATTTTGCGAATGAGTTCAGCAGCTTTAGTGATAAATTTCTGACTGGGAACATCACGTTAGCACATTTTAGGGATTGTTTAATAGGTTCATGTTACATTATTAAGACAAGCAAAGCCTCATAAATACCCGTTAGAAAAGTAGTTGAACTTTTAACGGAAATATTATGTTTATCTCAAAAGCAAAAACTAATCATGCATTTTTATTTACTGCGTGCCCCTAATGAAGTGTTTTCTTTGTCTTTTAGGATAAATTTTGCTCAATATCTGCCTGACGCTGTATTTAACAAGATTGGTGCAGCCAAGTGATTTTGCCAAATTACATTTAGGATGTCTACTGCTCAGAATATTTAGTGTAATGCCACTCTTCTGTGTAAAAAACCCACAACTTTTAAATGATGTGACTGTGATTGTTTTATAGTGCAGTTTTACATCTGATAATAGCAGGGTTTCTTTGAAGACTTCTAAGGTTTCCTTTTTGTTTCTTCTAAAGTTTTTTCCTTTTTTTTTTTTCCCCCTGTTTTCCAAAGCACCCAAATGTCATTTGACTAAGCATAGAAAATTTTTAAAACATTAATCCCTATGGTACTTTCAGTAACATAGTAACTTGTGAGATGCTTCACAAAGGCTTTCTTGTAGGGTTTCTGGATATAGACACCTACTGCTATATTTTGTAATTGATTTGAGAAATCTTAAAATAATATTTCAGGAGTTCCCAGTCTTTGGCTGTGTCACAATAGTTTCTGGCACACATGAGGCATAAAGGCAAAAGCTATATATTAAAGTATTTTTTCATCCTTCCAGTCACTGAAGCAAACTGTTAAGCTTTCTGCAGTGGTTTAATGGGCCGTGTACACCAGCTGACAGGCAGTAGCATTGGCCCAGTGTGCTTTTCTTTTTATTCTAAACATTTTCCCACATCCTATTTTAAGGAATTCTATCTATGGCTTGAAAACCTATCTTCTCTTGAATCCATACCTGACACTGGATTATAATGGATTTTGGTTCAGAAGGTGAAGACCAAAAAGATCAGAAAGAACAGTGAAAATCAGGATTCTCTACTCTTACAGAAGAGGAAACTGAAATAATATGAATGACATAGGAAATGTTTGTGGATGTTAGACTCTTGTCTTCTTTAGTTGAAGGCTAAATTAAGAACAGTTTCTGCTTTATGCTACTCCTGCATAGACTGTGCATCTCCAGAGCCTGACCTTTTTTGACACCTGTGATCCCTGTGGTTTTCTAAAACACATGAAAAGCTGTCTTCCTTGAAGCAGCCCAGTGTGCATGCGCTCTGTTGTGGTGATGATGAGCACAGATTAAAGCTTGGAAGCCACTGGCAGGTGATAGTAGACACTGGCTTTGGTTTAGCCGCCCAGGTAGGCACTTGTACAAATTGTTCTGGTGTTATATCCACGAGTGGCTGTGTCTCACAGATCACTGCTGAGCTAGTACAGCTCTATAATTAGTTAAAATAACAAACTTGCTGTGATTTTTTGTTTAGGTTTGGACGGCTTTTTAAACTTTGTTGTTTTTTGTTTGTATTCCTGCAGGACTAGGAGAAGCACATTGCTAGTGCTGGTATTACCACTACTGAGTCTACTATAAGAATCAAAATATTTATTTAAAATTATTTAATAAATGTCATCTGAAAGAAAAAGATGACATACTTTGGTGCATCTCTTCAGGTATCTGTGCACTAATGTGTACTGCCTATTTCAGTTGATCAGCAATACTTGTTTTATGTAATTTTTAAGGAGCCTTTCAGAGTTTTCTTCCAGCATCTGATTTGGAAATATAATTATCTGTGTGTACTGTTGTTTTTGTTTTTTTTTTTCCTTCCTGTGCTAATGGTTTGGGTGGATGGATTAGGCAAAAGACAAGAGTTACAAAGGAAAAAAATAACTAGGGATTTGGATTCCAAAAAATAAAATACTAAACTAGAGCCTTTCATTTGATCTGAAACACGAATACAAGTTCATTTTGAGTTTACAAAGCTGAGAACACTGGCATCCTTCAAACGTCTTTGGAAAAGCAGCCAATTCAAACTTCCTGAGAGTGAAGTTTGTGGGAAGTGGCTTAACGTACTAGGAAAGTGCTTTGAACTCCACACAGAATAGGGTATTTATGCTCAAAGATGATCCTTTTGCTTCACGAAGGAAACTGCAAATTGTGAAATACTTTCAGTATGGTTTGACGTATGCTGCTGTTACAGTGATGCGTGCAACTCTTCAAAATATTTTTGTCACTAACAATGTCTCATTGAAAGAATCTATTTTTCCCTGGGCAAATAAGAAAACGGGAAGGATCTTTTAAACCTTGTAACCAAATATTGATCCTTACAGACTCTTTGAACAGAGTAACTTTAGGGATTGACGTGACCAAACTACATTTAAAAAGAGGGGAAAAAAATAACAAAAAACCATCCGATGATATCCTCAGAACCTTAGGCACAATTGCATAAAGGCCTACTGTATAAACTATGCTCTACAGGGACGTGTACGGTATGCAGAGCCAAAGAGTAGGGTAGGCATAAGAAGTGATTTTTCCTCAGACAAGCATCAGCTTAGCAGCTGGAGTGTCATCAATCAGCTGAAACTGCATGTCAGAACTGGAGCTTGGATTTCTGTCTGGTTCTGGTGCATGGAGCCACAGCTGCTACTATAGCCCCTCGTGAAGATTGCCATTAAGTCACTCCAAATAGCAATGGAAGTCTGACAGATTAACAGATTAACAGATTAACTGTTTTTTTTTTTTTTTTTTGCACTTATTTACTTTTACTAAACCCTTGTTTTTGAAGATTTGTCTTCAATCTCCAGGGGTACAAGATAGTAGGCAGCAAACAGATCTAAGCGTGGAGGTTCTTCCCCTGAGATGTAGGGCATTATGTTCAGCTGAAAGTGATACACACTTTCCTACTTTGGTATTAAGGCAGATGATCTGCCCACGTTAAATCATTAATTATTGCCCCAAGCTGAGCTGGGTGTATGCATAGTTAAATCTCAGAAAGGTGTTCTTTTGGAAAGAATTAAGCGCCAAACATCTGAAAACATTTTAAAAATACAGACTTCATTTACAGTTCAGTGTACCTATGTATGTGCACAAGTCTAGCATCACTAAAATTACCTGTACTTGATACTTCTGAACACAGATGAACCTTGACAGAGTTCATTAGCAAAAGCTGATACGTGTTCCTCTGGGTTTGCTTCTTGAATGAATGCTTTCAGTCGGCCTTGGGTGTCGACACAGCAGACTGGCAAATCCACAAGACTGAAGTGGGGCTGTATGGAAAAGAAAGCAGAGAAAATAAAGGCTTGTTAAGAGTGTAGGGAAGAACAATTTCTGTTTATGACTTCCTGAAGCTATAAGGTCAGTGTCATATCTTTCCACTGCTTGGAAGGTGAATCTATCTCCCCACTAGTGTGTTTGATGTTTAAAGCTGCAAAAGACCTTTTTCTGAATTTTCATATCATTCACATAGCTATAAAAAGTTCTAAAATTGATGATTAAAAACAAGCATCTACTAGATGATAGGAATGTGGATTTTTTTTTTTTTCTATTCAGAACACATATGTACCACTGAACCAGCTTTGTTTGTTGGCTATTTATACATACACGTGAAATTATCTAAGAAAATTCAAATGCTTCTATGCATTTGGTTGGTTAATTTTTGTTTTTAAATCTTCATTTTGAGCATTTGGGGGAGGTATCTCTTTTTCACAATTGCCTACAGTCTACAGGTTTGTTGTTTCATTTTCTCTTTGTCCCCCCAGTAAAAATGAAAGAGAGAAGGGGGAAAAAGATTGTAATATTTTCTGTGGATAAGGTAATGACAGACTACCTGGTAGTAGTGAAGGACTGATTTCTCAGGTGAACCAATGGAAAAAGACTAGTACAGTGGATGAGAACTAAATTCTCTGCTAGAGTAGGGAATGCAATCAGCATGTAACTTGTGACTGTTTTTTGCCATTGAATTTTGTCTGGAAACAAATCTCAGCAAGACTTTGATTTCTCCTTTGAATCTGAGATGAAACCTCACATTCTTCCTTGTTTCTGGATTCAGAGCTGTTCACAAGAGTGATTTTTAACTTATTTCACTGCTACTTGTTTCTTTCCACCAGCTGTGTTGGAAATGCAGTGCTGTTGCATGGACAGAAATCACATAAGAGTGTTTTGTTCTCTGATATTTAATGGATGCAAAGGGAAGATTTACCACTGTTTTTCTAACTCCTTCCACAAAAGTTCTCGAAACAAAATAAAGCTCTTTCCAGCACCTCCTCTACTGAAAGCAATGTGAGTATGTTCTCTTGGTTTTCAAGTAACAGAATCTGAGGCTTTGAATGTGGTTTATTGGAAGGATATCAAAGGCTTCTATGACTTGGTTTTCCATCCACAGTGTAAAGGCCCTTCTCAAATGGTGAGCGAGGAACTGTAGCACTGCCTATGTTCAATCAGAGTTCAATCAGAATATCAGTATTGCACTTCACTGAATCAATTGTTACTGAAGTTACTGCTTAACAGCATTCAAAAAACCTATTGTGAGAGACTCATCAGCATACAGTGGCTTGGCTTAGCTGTCTGGTATTTGGCTGGTTTCTTAATAGCAAAGAAATTCTGAAATTGAGACTTCTGCAAACTAACGTGTTCCCTTAGGCTAGAGCCGCAGGTGAGTGCAGAAGCTCAGATAAGAGCTGTTCCAACCCTTTCACAAGCACCAGAATAAAATCTAAATGGATTTGTGATTCTATGTTTAGAAAATGAATATGGCTATAGGCCTTGTGTGTGTTGGAAGGGACTTGTTCTTACTGTTCAGCACTGCTGAGGGACACAACATTTAAGCCATTCGGTAAGATAGGGTAGATGCAGCTGCTTTTACTCTTCTTCACAAGGTCTTTCACATACATGGGAAACAGCTTAAGAGTTGTGCTGTAAGAGACTCTAAATCAGATCACTTTTTTTTCCCAGTATCTTGAGGTGATGAGGGAAATAGATCCTGAGATTTGCATTTGCATGTGGTAACCATTAACCCAGCGGAGCCTTAGCGCCTCAGGAGCAGTGAACTGGTCTGTTCTAGCCTATGCCTATACCTCCCAGAAAGGTACAGCTTCCATGGAACTAGTTCAGCTCTTCAAAAAATTAACTATGAATTCAAAGACTAAGAATCCAGTAATTCAAAATCAGAAGGATCTGAGTAAAAGTTGGTTATGTGGGTGAGGTACCAGGCTTTGTTTGATGTGTTTCCATCTTCCCTGCCTGCATGTGTCTGGCACCAAGTATGTTTTCTGTGCCATGCTTCAATCTCTTTTTCCAGCCCTGGAAGTCACTGTTAACTTGCCTGCTCATGCCTGCCTGGCCAGCAGTTGCTGTACAAGAGAAAACCCCTAAGGCTGCTGATTCTGCATCCTGCCTTCTTATTCTGCCAGCAGGGGAACTGTGCAGGAAGTAAACTAAACTGGCATCCTTCCTTGACTGTTGCAGCTTTAGCAAGCACTGTAACAAAAACTTCAGAGGTTCACGCTTGTCATCAAATGCAGTTTGAGCACTCAGACTCCTGTCACCAAAACCTGTCCTGTCATGTGCTGTGAAATGAACATTCAGTGTCTGTATCCGTAGTCAAAAACCGCAACTGAGACAGGAAATGGCCAAGGAAAGAACAGGAAACACAGGGCATTCTTTTTGTTAAAAGCTAATGAATTTGAATGCATTTTTTCACTATGAGAATAACAGTAAAATGTTTGCAATTCTGTCTGATGCATGTTGATGTAGTGGGAAGCTATTTTTCTAAGGCAATTAAGAGTGAGAGACAGAAATGCAATGGGCAGAAACTACACAACATATGTACAGTAAACAACTAGGTACAACTCTTTTTATCTGCTTGCATGAAAACCAATCCTTCACATGTGTTCTGATGAGAGGTGAGGGAAGCATGTATATCTCAGAATTTGAAAACAAATGCCTGCACTGAAATTCTATTTGATCTTCTTCCATACTCTTTCTTAATGTTATTTTGCGGGAGATTGCTAGAAAGAAAACTGGAAACAATTCTAATTGTCTCATATGTCTTATTTATGTTACTGCTTTCTGTGTGACTGTAGACATTTGTACTTTATTTGCATACTCCTTGAAGGAGGTCATTCTTTTCCCACAGCCTAATTATTTTCCTATATCCTTGCTCTTCACCCGTCATGAAGCACACTTAGGTAATGTAAGAGGTTCTTATCTTGATAGAGATAGCCACGCTGTTCTCCTCACCAAATGAACTAATTGGAAGTTAAAGTGTTTCATTTAAATGGCTCAGTTCTGATGTGATTATGGGCAGTCTTCATTCGTGCTAAGTAACTTATTTCTTTTCATGCTAACTCAGACCTTTTCATTTCTTTTTTTCCTAGGTTGTAGAGCACGCTAAGTGGAAACAGAACTCCAGATCTAGGATAAACATATCTACACTATAAATACAATGTTCTTACCAGATATGGCTACTTATATTTGTCCTGTATGTGATGAATCTTCTAAGAATTTGGGTCAGTAGGAATCCTTGCAGCATAGTTAACTTTGGACTTTCCTGGTTGCCTTTTTTTGGTGGTGGAGTTCTATATATTAGTTACATACTGCTGAAACACAAAAGATGACCTTTTTCTGGAAAAAAAAAAAACAACAATAAACAAAACTGACCCCCCTCCCCCCAGAAAAAAAGCAAACAAAAAACACCACAGGCTGTCTCCAATATTTGGTATTTGTTTTCATTTAAAACAGTTACGGTTGATTTGAAAGAGAATTATTGTTTACAGATGAGGTGGCAAAAGGCTCAGAAATTGCATTAGCTTATTTACCATCCTACTGTAGTAAAAATACAGGAATAAAGTTTCTCAGGAAAGAACACTTGAGTATTTCTTTGGAAAACCTGCACTTTGTTCCCAATTGATTTGCTAAACTTAGAAGTAAGAGTCTGCCACATCATCTCTGTATGTATAGGTTAGGGTCACACAGTCACACCACTGAGTATCATCTTTAAGATAATCACAAACTGCATAATGATGCTGTATGGACAAGCCCTAAGCAATACTCTCAGAGCCAATGATTTGGCAAATGTATTCACATCTGAGAATTAGCTAGTTCATTTTGTTCAGTACTCACTCTCCAGACAGCTAACAACTGGACAGAAGATCTCACTCCTTTGCTCTTTTTCAGATTTTACAGCTCTGCCTCACTTCCTTTCAAAAAAAGAAAAAAAGGGCTTAGTCAGCATACACTTCATTCTTTTTTTAACAGCTAGTGCATTGGAAAAGAAGTGGCAGAGCACTGAACGTCTAATGCTGCAAGTAAGGGAAAGTAAGTGAGTGAAGGACAGCAACAAAGGAAAGACAAATTGTGTCAACAAAGTTGGGAGTAAAAAATAATAAGAATTGAAGAATAGGTGCTCACTGAAAGTTTGAAGACTACCAGTTGACAGCAGTCTGTATGCCTCAATTCCTAATAAAATAGTCACATTCTAAAAGGCTTAGCATGGTAGCTAGACACCCTTCCCACCCCTAGACTCCTTCCCTCCCGTCCCCACTACCACCATATTAGAAACGTCTGCCATTCTGCCATTTATTTCTTTTTGAAAGATTAACAAGTTTCTTTTTGCAGAAGTTGTTTTTCTCTAGAGTGATTTTTTTTTTTAAAGGCTGAAATGGTATAAAAACTGACGTTGTGCATCGGTTATTTAACTTGCTGGTGCTCAAACACAGTATCTGTGCAATTGTCTGAAAACAGCACTTCATTTTGTAAAGTATCTTGTCTAGGTTCCACTGCCCAACAGTCACAGAGATTACATTCCCTGTGTGGCCCATTACTGAGATGGGATTTGATAAGGAAGCTAGTAATAAGTCTCCTGAGTGTTGGAAAAGTTTTATATAGGATTTTCTCCAAAATCTTATGGTACTGGCAAATCTTGAACCATAAGTTACTGTGCACTCTGTAATGCATAGAGCAGGACCCTTGTCTCCACATTGGCTTCCCTAGGCATGGAAAAATAAAAATAAAAGTGGAAAAGCCCAGCAATGTTTAAAGTACTTAAATGGGGAAAGCTAGCCAAACAAGGAAAAGGATTCTTTTCCAGCTGCTGCTTTTGAGTCCAGATCAGCATCATTACTTGGCCTTGCTTGGGAAAGGGTCATTTATTGTTGCTATTTTAATAAGACTATCTAGCTATCTACTTCATTTTACTACTTCAAATGCTTTTCCAAATCCAAAGGGGAACTAACAGTTGTTTTATCCTGCTACCCTTTTGACACAGTCCTTGAGTCACACTTGCTCATGCTTTAGATTTCTTGTTATTCCTACTACTTGTTCAAATTCATAGCCCCAAGTAGCATTTCTACATGGCCAGTGACACTATTTCTTTATTTAAGCATGCTTTATCTAATTGTAGTAAAAGCTCAGCTCCTATTTGTATGTGAATCACAGAGTGTTCCACTCCTATTTGTATGTGAATCACACTCCTATTTGTATGTGAATCAATGTTCTATTATTTAATAAACACCTTGTTTAAAAACTTTGGAACCTTTTAACCCCAAACTTCCCCCTCCTTCATCTTTCCTTACATATATCGCTTTCTATATTCTTTTCTCTTCCACTTCCCTGAAATGCCCTTCACAAAATAAAAGTAGGCATTTTTGGTGCTGACAGCAGTAGTTTGAACTGTCTTCCATTTCTTATTCTTTGTGTTGTATTTTAATACTTCCAGTACACAGTGTAACTACTTACTTTGATATGTGCATTATTTGTCTCTCTTGTTCCAGTACCACTTGTTCTCATCCCCCCAGGAGCTCGTAGTGCACTTGAATGTGCTTGAAGTGCTTGCTTTTGGCACAGGATGCTGGGCTGTACTCACAGTTTTCTGGGGGCCTCTCTCTGATCATCCAGTTTGTTCTTTTCTTGTGGCTTTGGAATCACAACTGCTCACTTCATCCCTCAGATGTTCAGTCCTTGAAAATAACAGTAACAATTAATTAAAACAAATAGGTTCTCTGTTAGAGCTCTGGTTACCCACACCCATAGGTTAAGGAGAGTCTTCCTAACAGGCGAGTCCTGCCTGTAAATGAGGAATGTGGATCTCCAAGAGTTCAAATTCTGGGCCCAAGTGAATACTGAGCATGTTACCATTATATTGCCAAGATAATACAATGGACAAAGAATGATTTTGTACTTTTTTTATTCCTGTGCTCTTACAAATATAATTTTCCTGGTACATCAGCAAAGATCCCAAATAGAAAATCAACTAAATTTAAGAAAAAAAATACTGAATTGCTGTGAGTTGAAACTGTCTTTAACACATGCATATGAAGTTTGCTGTTGGAAACTGAATGCACAGGTGTCAGCCCAAATAAGATACACAAAATGCTGAGAAACAGAAAGCTGCAAATTCTCCTTTTGGTTCTCTTTTTTTCAAATAGAAAAATGACTAGCAGATGATGCATGCTAACTATGTTCATGTGCAAAAAGTATTTGATATTTGATAATACAGATATAAATGTATTTATATTATATCTTAGTATTTCTTACACTTCCACAGCGTATTATATCTTAGTATTTCTTATACTTCCACAGCAGAGTTGGCCTGCAGACAGCCAACACATCTAGTCGTGTGGGGAACGCATCTCTGCCTTACTTCAACTGGAGAAGACAGCCATCCTTAAACAATTTTCAAACACACAAAGTCATCAGCATTGCAGCAGGTAGATTCAATAGCTTCACTATTAACACACCAGCAAGCAATTCTGTACTTATAAGTACTAATACAATTGAAAAACGAAAGTTTTTCTTGTACCACTCAAAGCCACTTCGTTTATTTTTATCAAGTCTAGAAAGTTATTTTTATCACATCTACTGGTTAGACACTACTAGTTTGCAATAATCACTATTCTAGGCTAAGCTGAAAAAGGACACAAAATAGCAACTGAGATGGAGTCTTGAAGATACATCTTTGTGCCCTCAAAATGCTAAGTACTAAGGCCTTTTGGAGCTAACCTTGGTCTATAGCATGCTGAGTCTTTATCTAACAAGGCATTTCTTTCTATTCCTAATGAGTTCATTTACATTGTTACAAAACACATTCAATTTCACAGGTAAACTCAATAGCAGAAATGAGAAAATAGAGAATGAAATGGAATCCTAAACAGAAATTTTTCAAAACTTTATCTGGAATCTGAAATGCTGCAGTTCTTAGACCTCCCCTTCAAAGGTTTTTGACTGAATTTTGGCCTTTGAATGCTTCCAGATGCAACTCATTTTGCTAAGGACTGCCTTTTCCAGTATAGGAGAAAGGGGAAAGAAACAGAACAGATAGTAAATTACAAATTACATACAACATAGACATTGAAGTTCAAAGCAGTAAAAACAGCAGAGATGTAAAAACAGCAACTAATCTTACTGCTGTTTTTAAGCACCAGGAGTCAACACACACCTATATGCTTACTAGGAAGGCTGAAATGAATGACTAAACACGTTCTATTACTGAGTACTGCTGAAAGCAGTGATATACTGAGCTGCAAACTGTCTTGATTCATCCGCAGATGATGCTACTTGGGTTTCATAAACAAGCTTTCCCCGAGCCTAACACCCTGAAAGTTTGACCAGTGCCTGTGAACAGATCACAGACAGTACTGTGCAAAAACCAGGATGGGGATGGTTTTCTGTTTCTGCTTTTTGAGACTGTGTCTGTGTAGCAGTGAATGTTAGATGCATAGAGCCTGAGAAACAGCAAGCAATGAAATACTGAATTGTCATCCAGGAATGGTAGTAGTGTAAGCTCTTGTTTTCAATTCCTGCTCCCAACAGTAAATACATTACTTCAGCTGCTCTTTAAAATGAAGTGCTGACATAGTTTGGGGTATGAGAATCAGAGGCAGCTATTCCTCATCCCAGACAGATAACAACTAAGATAGTAAATTGTCACATACCTTCTTATGGTCTCCCTTGGGTTTACTGAACAATACATTTTTTGCGCCCTGCAGACTGGTGCAGCTTCACAACAGATAAAGGGGCAGAGTTCCCATTTTCCAGGACTGCTTGTGGCTTTTTGTCTCCATCACTCTTCAGGCTTAGGAAGAGATTTACCCACTTGGTGGATGGACAGCCTAGGCAAAAGGCAGTTAAAGAACATTTAATTCTCCCTTCAGAAATAATTTAGAGGATAAGCAGAGAGCATTTTAGGTTGTGAAAAAGAGATGTCCAAGCCTAAGAGAGCAGAAGGATTAGATGCACAGAAATAACGAGGACAGCTCATTAACTGACTATAGTAACCTACTGTCTTGAAAACTAAAGGTTTGGGTTTCATTTCAGTTACCCATGTTGTACAGAGGTCTAAAGTTATGCACTGAAGATAAATGGTAATTGTCAATGGATTATAGCATGGATGTCTTCTAAGAATGTAAGGTACCATTCTCATATTGCTGAATAATTTGTATTTAATACTGCATGATGCAACTGTGGGAAAGAAAAATAAGCTGAAGAATGAAATCTTAGGTGCTGGGATGCTGTCTTTAAGCCTCTCCTAAATAAATAAAAATTGGAGAGTTTATATATGCGCATTAAAACAGTGCATTAAAATCAGTCTGAAAAGAACAACACAGGTAAAGAGAGTCAGTACTCAAATCTTCAGTACTACATGAGATTAGCATGTGTTTTTGTTTTTTTTTCTTTTTTTTTTTTCCTCTCTAGCTTCACTTTATAACAGCTCCTTTTATTCTGGTCTTTTTCTTTACGCACACAAGCACATCTGTGGCACAACTCTGGAAAAGGGAGGATGTTTGAACAAACAACAGCATTTCCATATAGTGCACCTAAAGAAAAACAAATGAGCTTACTGGTTAAAATGCAAGGTTAAGGATTGTACATCTTTACACTATTGTTACTGAAAATCCTGGCTTAAAGAACATCTAAGCAAGATGATCTTGGCAAAAGCAGGAACATAAAAAATTTTAGCCCCTTTTTTTTTTTTTTTTTTAAACTGTCATTATAGATCCAGAATGCACAGATGAGAAGCCAGAGCTGCATCTACTTGTCTGCCAACATAGTGTGTAAGGTATTGTACGTTACAGGGGCTCCCAATAAGTAAATAAATATAAAGAGACAAAGGCACAAAACCTGTTCGATATAAGGAGGAAAAAAAGAACTCAAATACCACCAACTCTTTTTAGCTCAAATAATCAGTCAGTAGTTAAATTCTGCACCCTTAGGAGTAAAGCATTTTCAGCTACAGTCCTGAATAGAAAGCATATATCCTTTTACATTGCCCCTTTGACAAGGAAAAGATGATACCGCAGCCATTTCCTATAATCACAGATCAATCTCTTTAAATCTGATGCTCTGGACTGAAAAATTCCCTCTCATCTTCTTTTTAATGGGGAGCTAAGCACTTCACTAAATCTCTCTTGCCTGTTCTATGTGGTCTCCACTGCAGCGTTCTACACAGTCATAAGCAGTGCTGGGTCATTTACAGACAGCCAGGAAGTATGGATCTGCATGATAACGTGTTCTCATTAACCTGTATAACTTGACAGATCCAAGAGCAGACAACTATTGAAAACATAATTAGAAGTTTACCCTAATGACAGGTAAATGGCTACAACCATCTAGTTTATAAACAGATCCATGATGATAATCCATTTGACATGTTCTCCTGCTTCTTTAGCCATATTACCATTCTGTTACTATGTCCAGATAGGGCACATACTGTACAGGTTTCACTCAGTAATCAACCATCACATGGAACGTGTCAAATGAGATCAGACTTACCTGCAGGAATGGAGCCTCATCATTTCAAGTGGTAAATTAATTTAAGCTGCTTGACTGGAAACATAGCTGCATATGTTCTGAAAAGCCAGACTCCAGGATTTCCAGCATAAGCAAGACCCAGGCTCTAGTGCACTGTACTGGACAGACAATAATGGACATGGTAAATACTGTAAGCCAGAACTGGTTTTAGATGTAGAACAAATGAAGGAGGGGGGAAAAAAACAAAATAATAATAAAAATAAAATAAAATAAAATAAAATAAAATAAAATAAAATAAAAAGCAGTCTTTAAGCTTTCCTCCGTATGCTTTCAGTCCTAAAGTGAGCCAGAACCCAGGGTGCAAAGCTGGAAGTAGAAGCGAAGCCTTTGGAGAACCAAAGATTACATGTGCCTTAGCAAAATGAGGATCAGAATTAATTTTTCTAGAGTTTTCTTTTCCTGAAAGGCACTGACTGTTCAGCAGGGCCACAAAACACTGGCCTCTAAATGGAAGAAAGATTTGGAGCTTAGCAAGTTGGAAAGCATACAATTTTCAATTGCCTTTTTTTCCCTCTTCCATTGATATGTCTGCAAGACAGAATTAATTCTAAACTAGCAGAGCTTCTTCCCCAAACCCCACCAAAGTCCCATGTCAGTTGTCTATGTTCTGAACTCCTTGTTTCAGGGAAATGTCAGTTATTTCCATTTGCCTGATTATATTTGCCACAAAAAGTTTAGGTGCAGTTTCCACATGTTCAGTATCCTAGCCAAGACAGAACAGGCCAGCCATGGGAGGGTGGGATGAGGAGGCACAACACACAAGTGTTACCCTCACATTTCTACCACTACGCATCTGATTCTGTCGTCTGCATCTCTCCTGCTTTAACAAACAGATTATCTTCCGTTACCAAAATGTACAACTGTTTGTGCAGCAACAATGTGCACAGACTATTTTTAGTTTAAACATGTGGCACTACTCATCGTGCAGCTGCTTTCATGCATTAATGCATTGTGATACAAGACTCTAGCTGCAAGAACCCAAATTAATTGCAAGCAATGAGACATTTTGGACTGAAAACCTCTTTTGGCTACACTGAAATCGAGTTGTTGACTTTTCAAGCTAAAAGAGATATGAATCATGGAAAATATTTCATTCTTAACCCCTCAAAGTACCCAATATTGCTGAACTAATGCAAAATGCAGTTGTGTGTTGGCTTAGAAATTACAACTTCTCTGCCAAAGGGTAATTTAGACTATTCATCCAAGATTAGTTGCAAGTTTTTAAAACTGTAAATAAGTTCTTGTTCCTAAACAGCACAGGTTTTCAAAGCAGGGAGTATAACCCACAGCCTATAAAAGGAAAAGATTTTAAAGGAGAAATGGGATATTTGACTTCTGCATATTTGGAACATTTAATCACCCTCTTGGTTATATGGAATAAGTTAGACTGGCAGCTTTTTCTTCAACTCCTTTGTGAAAGTACATTTCTTTAATAGAGCCTCAATGCTTTGTAGGACGATTTAAAAATCTAGTCCTGTTCCTTTTACAGGCAACTATAGAATTCCTCTTTAGTTCAGCAGGGAAGAAGCCTGAAGATTCTATAAGTGCCTAAAGATATGACCCAAAACTTTTTCTCCCATTTGAACAATATTCAGATTAGAAGATATTAAACAAACTAACATATGCAATATATGCAAAAAAAGTTACTGTTAGCAAGACAGCAAGACTAGCAAGACAATTTTAATCTCTTATTTTTTTTTAAGATGTGGATGGCTGTATAGAATTTCAGCTGTTTTTAGGCATAAGCACAGGGAGAAAAAAGATTAAGGTATCAAATGACTTTCTCAGCACTAATACCGCTATAAAGAAACAGCTGGAGAGTGAAAGAGTAATTTTTTATGAGACCTTGGTCTCAGACAGATTTGGCTGTGGCAGTTCAAAATGTTGGTGCTATGGAAGCACCTCATACTCTCCTTTTTGCTGCAGACAACTGCCCACAGAAAATGTGAACATGCTCTTACATCTGCATTAAGTAGTGTGATCATAGCACATGTGTATACTCACGGCCAGTCTAAGTCAATTAATTACTCATGCTGCCTGTTACAGTATTCAATTATATGTACTGTTCTACTGACCTACTATAATGTTAATTACTTGAGGAAAAAAAAATTGATAATTCAGATCATAATAAAGCACCCACAAAGATGTGCGAATGAGATGCAATTATGCAAAATTCTCTGACAGGCATTGCATTTCTACCTCTGAAACTTCTGTGGGCGCATGTGGAAGTACATAGCCTCATACACTATTTCAACAAAAAGCAGAAGGTAAAATAGCCTCAAGGTCACAAAATCATCCCTGTTCTTTCTTATGTACAAAGCTAATTATATGATTACTCATAGCATCCAGTTTCATACAGCTTAGTGCTCTTTCCTGGTGGTTGTTGCTGAAAGTCTCTCTCAACTACTGACACTACAGCCATCCTCATGTTCATAGCCCCACAGAGCTTTAATCCTGCTATTTTCAATAATTTAGTCTCTACCACTGCTTTGCATCTTTTGTGTAATGCTTAAGGGCATCTTCCACAAACAATCTGAGGCAGTTGTTGAGCAGTTTGGTTTAGGTAACCAAAGCACAAGTGACACTTCAGTTTCTTTCTATTGTGCTTTTGCAGCACTGTAAGAACAGATGCGTATAAACAGTTACCTATTCCACTCAGCCACCTACTTCATGCAACACCACCCTGGCAGGAAAATGTTCTGCACTGAAGAAATCTGTGTAGATGTGTATAGCCACACAAATGAAGAAAGGATTACCTGTTACACACATGGTCCTGAAGTTCATCATTAAAGCTGGTATGAGATATGGTAATTTATCTCAGAGAGAGTATTCTCATTTTCCTATTCAGCTCTGCATTGGCACCCTAAATTCTGTTTCTAAAGAGACAAGTTTCCAAGAACATTTTGTTAGATAACCTCTTTTACTGGGATGCAGGTTCTACATCTGAATCACAGAATGGCCCGAGTTGGAAGGGACCTCATGGATCATGAATCGTCAACCCCCCTGCCACAGGCAGGGCCACCAACCTTCACATTTCATACCAGTCCAGGCTGCCCAGGGCCCCATCCAACCTGGCCCCGAACACCTCCAGGGATGGACGGGGCATCCACAGCTTCTCTGGGCAGCTGTTCCAGCACCTCACCACTCTCATAGTAAAGAACTTCCCCCTGACATCCAACCTAAATCTTCCCTCCCTCAACTTCAAACCATTTCCCCTTGCCCTGCTGTTACCCTTCCAAAGAGTTGATTCCCCTCCTGTTTGCAGGCTCCCTTTAGGTACTGAAAGGCTGCAATGAGGTCACCCCACAGCCTTCTTTTCTCCAGGCTGAACTTCCACAGAGAATCATTTCCCAGCAGTTGCTGATGTTCTCAATCATTGGTTGTTGCCTCTTAAGGTATGTACCTTTGTATTGAGATAGGGGCAACTGAAGGGATTACTTCATATGGTTTTTCTTCTTTTTTTTTTAATTTTTTTACCCTTTGTTTTTTGTTTTTTTTTTCCAACTGCACAAAGGTCTGGATGTTCAGACATGGTAATATGAATGAAGTGATGAAGCTTCTCCTCTTCCAGTTTAATATCACTTCTCACTCCTCCCCCCAGTACTGACCTTGCACAAGATCTTAACTGCAAGTCATTTGTAGTTGGGCAGTGTATGACTAATGTATAAACAGAATAATCATAGGAGTATGAAATAGAGATCCTAAGTTCAACTACCACATTAGTTGACTACAAGACTCACAAGATAAACTTTTCACTGGGTAACTTGATGTTACCAGCCAAACAAGAGGGTGAAGGGAAAAGAGGAAGCACTGCATTTCCAGTACCAATTCCTTCAAAATCATCCTATCCTATCCTTTTTTTTTTTTTTTTTCCTTTTTTTCTAGTTGATGTTTGTATTCCTATATTTCTGTAAGCTCTTATTAATACTAGTGAGAAATGAATTTTGAGCTGCCCTCAGGCATACTTTATGCTTATTCACAATTAATAGCACATACTGAAATTATGTTCTGATAGTTATTCAGTTAGCTGTGCTTTGTGCCAAGCATTTATAGTCAGTGTAAAAACTCTGGTAGTCTAATCTGTTACACTGTTTTTAAATGGGAAATCATAAAAATCCCTTTTTCTCTCTTTATTCTACACATATGGTAGGAGTATTTTACTTGGATAGTAACCTTATTCCTATTACCTTAAAAAAATATATTAGAAAAAAAAAAAAAGCTTTTGAAAGTATTCAAACCCTTCTGTACCTTAGACTCTTCAATCCACTTAACAACAATTCAGCAGATCTGTCTCCACAGATACCTTGCGATCCCTCTATTAACCCACATCATCCTTCTGCTGTTTGTACAGGAACAATTATCATTAGTGGCTTTGTATTGTAGAGCCTGCTTTATCCCGTGCTTATTTCCCTTGCCTCCAGGCTGTACCATTTTAGACTGCAATATTTCCCCTCTCATATTTGCCTTTCATTTGTTTACAGATGTAAGATCTCAAATTAGACATACTGTGATTGTGTAAGCCATAACAGAGAAGAAGGGATCACAAAGAGAGCTTACTTAGCAGTTGAATAATCTGATTTGTCGGCATTACCTAGGTGCATTCATTATGTCCTGAAGCACAGGAGATAATAAAATAAAGAGACAACTACATCCCCTGGCATAACACTCATTAGCAAAAGGAATTTCCAGAACCAATTATTAAGCATTGCCCAAACATGCATTAAATAATCAATTCCACTGTAAAATTTATTTTATGAGAATTGAAGTGGCTCAGGACAGGCCTCATACATAGCATACTTAGTCACATCTTTTGTATTAATTACTTTTGCCAGTTCTTAACTTACTTGCATGACGTTGCATAGCAACAGATTATTTGGTTGTTTTCATTTTTAAACAGATAAAGGTAGTATAATCTTTAATATTTATGACTTAAAAGCCTTTCATCTGATACTTTTGTGTATATTAAGTACAGAATAAAATGATTTTCCAGACGTCCATATAGTTATTTTTCCTAAACAACTGTTCCTCTGCAGATTTGCGATGTACTTTGTGAAGCAGAAGGACTAAGCATTAGGTCACCATGACTGAATCACATTAAACAGCCTTCAGATGGGACCAAATCACTAAGTGTGTAGATCTAGTGCTATACATCAATTTCTTCTAATTCCTGTGTGCGGATGAAGGCATAAACTTTTTAAGGTGAACTCTGCTTTTAAGGCGTCTCCCTAAGAGATTCAGTTTCTGCTAAATCACTCATTGTTTCCCTACACAATAACAAACTTCAAAAGTCTCTCACCTTCCTGGATTCGTCATTATCCGTTATTATTTTCAATTAACAGATTCCAAGAACCATTACCAGCAAATTCCTTTGGATGCACATTCAGGAGCCAAGTACTACAGTTCTGATCCACTCCAGAAGCAAAGGGCACTCTACAAAATGGAAAGGAACGGACGCTTTAGAAACAAACACCATCACAACCCAAAATCCCACTTTCTGCTATGTCCTGACTCACTGTGAGTAGTTAGAGCTGCAGCTCCAACAGAAAGACCAGTCCTGAGCTAGACTGCATAGGTAGCTAGGCTTCAGGGAGGGAATGGGACATGTGAGCAAATTGTAGAGGTCACAGAGCTTATTTAAATTTAACAATTAACTTTATTAGCAGCAGCCAAATTATTCTTAATTTATATCTCATGGAATTGTAAGAATACAAATTTAGGCTTTTTCTTCTATTACTTTTCTTTCCAGAGAATGGTAACCTTGCAGGTTGTAGGAAATGGCATATAGAATCACAGGAACATTTGCATTAGAAAACATCATTAAGATGATCAGCTCCAGCCATCACCTAAAACTACAAGTCCACTGCTAAATCATGACTCTAAGGACAATTTTCACACATCTCTTAAAACAACTTCCAAGCATGGGACTCCACCACCATGGGACAGCCCATCCAATGAGACAGCCAATCCAAATGCTTGATCACCTTTTCTGTGGATAATTTCTTCCCAATACCCACTCTTAACCTTCCCTAGTGCAACCTGAGGCCATTGCAACAATATACAGAAGTAGAGTCTACCTTATAAGCCTCTATCTTCTTGCAGAGTCATGTTCTTACGTATACACACTGGTGCTGGTACCAATTCTACACTATAGAATTGATGTTAAATTGTTTAACTGATGACACCAAGCTGTGAAATGTAGTCAACACAAAGGATGCCATCCAGAAAGACATAAACAGATTTGAGCAGTGGACCCAGGAGAACTACAGAAGGTTTAATAAATCCAAGTGCACGGTCTTACACCTGGGTCACAGCAGTCCCTTCAAGCTAGGAGATGAAAGGATTGAGGATTCTGGTGGATGGTAAGCTGGACGTGAGCCTCATAGCCCAGTAAGCCAACCATATCTTGGGCTGCAGCCAAAGAAATGTGGCCAGCAGGTAGAAGGAGGTGACCCTGCCCTTCTACTCTTTGCTGGTGAGACCTCACCTGCAGTACTGCATCCAGATGTGAAGTCTTCAGTACAGGAGAGATGTGGACCTGTTAGAGTCCACCCAGAAAAGGGCCACAAAAATGATCCCAGAGGTGAAACACTTTCCCATTGAGGACAGGCTGAGAGAGCTGGGGCTGTTCAGCCTGGAGAAAAATCCACGGAGACCTGAGAGCAGCCTTTCAGTATCTAAAGTATAAGAGTGAAGGAGACAGACTCTTTAGCAAGTCTGTTCTAATAGGACAAGGGGTTTCAAACTAAGAGAGGGGGAGACTTAGATTTGATAAAGGGTTGTTTTTTGGTGTTTGTTTTGTTTTTGTTTTTAATTTAAATAACCTGATGTAGCTGTAGGTGTCCCTATTCACTGCAGAGGAGTTGGACTAGATGACCTTTAAGGGTTCCTTCCACCCCAGATTATCCTACGATTGCATGAACTGACAAAAATAGACAGTGAGATAATAGATGATGAACCCATGCTTTACTCAAAATACCAATGACAGACTTTCTAAATGAAGATAATGAGTCTTTAAGAAGTGCTTGTAGCTGATACCACTTAAAAAGCTGTCTTTTTTTTCTATGCTCCTTTCTGAAACAAAATCTTAAAAAAAAAAAATCCAATTTTGAAAATCACATTAACAATTTCAGAACTGCTGTGAAATCTCCAATACAAGTTAGTTTTGGTAAATTAAATTTTAAAAAATACTCCATTTTTCAACTTGATTGAGTGGAAAAGATTCATGACGTGAAGGAAACAAATGAGCCCAGAATTGCATGGCAGACTGAGAACAAATTCCCCTTCCTACTTGCAGTCTGTGTTCCTGTTTTCACTTTTTTTTTTGTAGTAAATCTTTTTGATGAAGGGCACCTCCCTCTCCTGTAAGCTTCCTTCTCTGCTTTGCTTCCCATCACTGTCACTTTCACATTCTCCTTGGGGATTTTCTCCAGCTTCGCTACCAAGTTTGCTGACTGTAAAAAGTTGTCTTCAGCTTTCTTCTAACTGCACAGACCTTATAATGCCCTTTTAATTCTTGATGTTTCCATGCCTAAAAACTGAATTTACTGTATAGTCTCCATCAAGTGATTCAGTTTCCACAGTCACGTTGAGCACTGTGTATAAAAAATACTCCAGAAAAGAAGGCATGAGGAGTAATTGAAAATAAAAAGCAAGAAATAAAAATAGGGAAGGGCTGAATTGTGCAAGAATACTTAGTTTAAAGTCTTACTACTGTGCTGGTAGACTTTGGATAGTTTGTTATCAGCAGGTGAACACCATTTTTAAACGAATGCTGGCAGAGCACTAGGAATAAATGAAGGGCTGAGAGGACAGCTGTACATCAATCATTGACAAAGTATTAAAAAATGGATGGCACAGCAATAGAAAAGAGAATCCCTATTGTACTGTCTACTAAGAAAAAAAAGCAACTCAGCTTCAGAGCTCCTGTACTGATCAGCCATTCTGCTGGTCAGTAATGTAAAGCCTGCATCCAGCTGTATCTTTCACCTGAGGAAGTTTCTCAAAGTGCTTCTCCTGGGAACCCACACCACTACACATGGATTTATTTATTCTGTCTTGTTGGTGAAAAATAGACAAGCTAGTCAGAGCAGTTCAAGGAGGGCTCAGTGCAGATTAAAAACTAGGCTTGAATTTTGCTATGTCTTTTTCTTCCTGCACAGTTCACATTTATGTTCCAGACTTTCAACATTCATATACTTTCGCAGTTTACATTTTGGTTGTTATTTCCTTACCAGGTGATACCAGTGTAGACTCAGACTGCAGTAACATGCAAAAACCAACACTTCAAAAGAAGGAGGAAGTTGAACTGATGTGTTTCAAGGCAAGGTACATGAACATTTTTCCAGCAGAACCAATGTGTCTCAAGGAGATTTCAGTATATGTTACCACGTAATCTGTATCAGACTGAACACAGAGTTTCCTCTGTTACAAACAATTCCTTAAACATAACTCAAGGCTCAGCTCCTCAGTGCATGCCAGGCACCTTCTTTTGTCTCATGGGATCTGATTCCACCTTACAGGCATCACAAACCTCCAGGAAAACCTGTGCCTTTCCAAGATGCCATCAAACCAGAGAGGAACTGATCAGGTACTGACCTCTGTGCCCCACAGCTCGTGCTACCGTGAGACTTAGAAGCACACAGGAAAGCAGCACATTTTCAACACTGTGCACAACCTTAAGACTAACCCGGGTACTTCCTTCTTATGTAACTTTAGACAGTGTCCTCTATACACAAATGTAGTTGTAAAGTCTTGATCCTCCATGCACAGAGGCATAGAGTTTTGACATGGAGTTCCCAATGTCCAAAAGACCTGGCATTATATACAGACTGTTTTTTTCTTGTTTGTTTTTTTTTGTTTGTTTGTTGTTGTTGTCTTAAATTTAGGTTTACCTTGGTGTCCTGCAGGTTACTTTAAGCAGAAAAATCCTGTGTCCCCATAAGGGGAAGAAGAAACAGACTCTTAGCAATATCTGCAGTGACAGAACAAGGGAGAATGCCTTCAGTCTTAAAGAGGGTAGATTTAGGTTGAACTTAAGGAAAAAAAAAAACTTTTTACAGCAAGGGTGTTGAGGCACTGAAACAGGCTGCCTAGAGATCCTGATTGCTCATCCCTAAAGGTGAGGATGCACCCTCATGGCCCTGGGCAACCTGATCTAGCTGTGCAGGTCCCAGGAGAGTTTGACTAGACAATCTTTAAAGGTCCCTTCCAACTCTAAGGATTCTGTAATTCTATAAAACCCATCAGAGCAGTTCTTTAGACTATACTATATCCTCCAGTACCTTTAGGGTGGATGGTAAACTATCAAGTCATTATTTCATATCCCATTGTTCCTACGGGATATGATGCTCATTTAATGGCACAACATTACAGCTGCATGGATTTCTATGTACTTACCTATATTACCAGCAGAACTGAAGTAAGCACAGATCAATAACTAGATTATATACTTGGATGTATCCAACATTTGTCAAATGATATTGATACAGTTCTACACTTGTGAGATAGAACTGTGAAATCTCAAGTCGTCGCATTATACAAAATCATTTACATAGAGAGAAAATAACTGCAGCAAAATCAGAACAACTACATATATCCCCACAAAACTGGAACTAGGTTTCACGTTTCTTCAAAACCAAAATCCAGACCTTTCAAGCCTAAATTTTTTGTCAGTGTAAAAATACTTCCCTCTAAGAAACGAGGGAAAGCATTGAAGTGTCCTCAAAACTTAACCACCCAGTTGGACAGACGTCCTCCAAACAAACGAGCTTCTAACTTGATTTTCCTGATGGTGAATGAAGACGAACAGTTCTGGTACAGTGTTTTGCCCTGCTCCATCTGGATAACCCTAATTTTAAGCCAGATAAGAGAGCAGAAAACATTTACTATGCCCCCTGCCCCCCTCTGTGCACCCTGGTTGTTTTGTGTTTTTTTTTTTGCCAGCAGCAAGTCAGAACAACTACACTGCATCTTCTACCAGAAGCCCAGTTTCTTCCTGCAGATTCTATTTTTATATTTCTTGGAAGGAAAAGAGCTTTCTTTTCCTCCATTTGTTCTGATTCTGTGAGATCTACTTAACGTGATGCTAACAAGGGAAGATGCAAAACTTATCCATTTATGTATTTAGCTTTGTTTCAGTACAAATAAATGCAGGCGTTCCTTTCCAGTGACCTCACACATCTAAACTAAGAATTTACTCAGACTTGTAGTTACATGCTGGGCTTGAAGAGCTGTTTGGATAAGAAAACGAACATTGTCAGACACTGTAGTAAAGTGTTCTTTCTACTGCAGCTCTTTAGGGTCACATCAGAAATAAACATGCAATATTTTTAACACTCGCATGTTTACCTGAAATAGTTTTCTACGAATGCTGCCTATTTTCTAACAGCCTGATTGTGGAGGATAATGATGAAAGAAATATTTGAAATTTTCAAAAAAGTGCTATTATGGAAAGGAATAGAAGTAAAAATTTACTATAAATGCTAATTCACAGGCGTTCTAAAAATGTAGCATAAGAAAAAATAAAAAATGGGGCCAATTTTGATCTTATTAATTGTTTCTAAATGAGCTCCACTGTTCAAAATAGTCCAAAGAATATTCAATATCCAGTCTGGAACGAGGCAAAATTCTTGAAAAAAGAAGGCGAGCAGACAACTGTTTAGGAATATTCAGGATGCCTATGTTAGCTGATCCAAAGCAAGATTTGTACTCTGCTTTTTCCATTAAACTCCATCAGACAACCAATTTAAAGTATATATTTATCTTACTTTTCAGTTAAAACCAAAGATTGCCAAAGAAAAATTATAATTTTATGTAGGCTTTATAAATTCCAGAGAAATTCTGAGAATGTTCAATACCTTCCAGATTCATATTTTGCTAATCCTTGATAAAAACCAGATAAAGCTAAAAATTGAGGGAAGAAAGAATGACAGATCTGTTTTTCAATGTTGTATTTAGTATTGTTTCATACAAGTTGGCAGAGAGAGAGGTTCTTCCATGCAGCTGCATTTATAAAGTTCAGTGGCTCTGCTCTAATATCTACCAAGGGTAACCAGCTGGCTGCTGTTGCAGTCACCAGCCTTGATGATGTTTTTAAACATAATTGCCAATGCCAATCCACAGCCACAGAATAAATAAATAAATGAACTAATGAATTAAAAGTCTCACTACAAATCTGGAAAAATGAAAATCAACAATAATTACAGAACTGTTTAGGTCTACAAAAGACTTACTGGGGAGTTCTAAATTCATTATGCAAGTATTTCATTTTTCAAATATTTACAGAGCCACAGAGTTCAGCATATTCCTTAAAAGCAGAAAACATGCAGAAAGTCATGGCAAATCTGCAGTTTGGCAGCACAGAGGCTGAAATAATGACTTTTCCTACTTGGAAGTACCTGAAAGAACCAGAAGTAGCTGCTACCACAGAGCATATGCTCAATGTAGTGATAATGCAGCTTCCCCTACTTCCTGAGTACAAGGAAAACCAAATTGCATTGCTGGCAGAAATTCCTATATCAGGTGCATGCATGTCTGCTGTGTTCAGAGAGAGCTCAATTGTACACTGGCTTGCCTTTTGCAGCTAGTACTGAGAAGAGCACATAACTTAGTTATGCTCATGCTGCTCTGCCTCTCATGGAATCCATCTCCTCCTGTCTTGTGCTGATAGAAAACTTGGAGTCGCCAGCTCCTTGTGGTTGCACACACTCATATCCCCTTTTACTGGTGCAATAATTGATCTAAAGGGAGAAATCAATGCATTGCTCATAGAGACAACAGAGAAGAGTGCAGCAGCCAAGAGAAAATTGGAATATAATGCACAGAGAAGGTTGAGAAGGTGGATGGCAAGGTACTAGCATTCCGAAGTCCAATACATAGATTTACTCTATTCTCTATAGTGCATATTTTTTACCAGTGATTCAGACTGCACAGTTTAAGGTGCAGGACACTATGAATACTTGATATTTGCAGAGAACTTAAACAAAAATGCATTCTAAAAGATTACAGAAACATATAGACTGCTTTACACAGTGGAAAAAAAAAAAAAAAAAAAAGAGGCTCACCCAAAACTAATAAGAGTTGTTCATCAGCTTCCTCAGAGCATTCATTTGCATTTCTGTTGTCATCAAGGATGACATTCATTCATTATAAATCCCAAACATACACAATGCATTACAAAGGCAGGGTGAAAAACAAAAGATAAAATCACATTAAGGTCCTTGGATCATATCTCAGGGACTTCCTTCACATTGTGGTACTAAGCCATAGAGGCATCACAGTCCTATTCTACTGAACCCCCTGTATTGTGGGACGTATTTGCATCTGCCTCCAGCAAGCAGAGTCCCATTTTGGGATAGAAAAACTTCTCCTCTCCTGATCTTCCCATGTTTTTGTTTGTTTGTTTGTTTGTTTGTTTTGTCTGCTGGGGCTCCCACAGGAGAGTAGAGATCCAACTCGAAATGGCACCAGTCATTTATTCGCAAAGCAGTTTGAATTCTTTTGAGCAAAGACTGCTTCCACCTGCCTAGGAATGCTGGTGTCCCCTGGCTGCATGAGGTGTGATCGTTTGCCACTGTCAAACAGATATTTCACTGAGCTCTAAATAAATCATTAGCCCACAGCAGGATAAAATGCACCACACAGCGATTGCAGGGTGAAGCCTTTCCGCACAACTGATCACGTTTCATGGGGGCACAAGTACTGAATCGTATGCAAGCTTATGGACAGGATTAACACACGCAGCTTCATACAGGATCTTGACTGACTTGTTTAGTTTCAGTCACTAAGGGGCATTTTGGCCTTTGAAGGACAATTTGCTAATGACTTTTGGAATAATGGCCCAAATATGAAATCCCACAGGAAGGGCATATTTTAACTGATTCACTTTCCTGCCCAACAATGCAATCAGAAAATAGTTGAACACGATGAGGGTTATCCATATTTCTAAGTGAGAGGGAAGCTAGTCCTGCTCGCTTTGAAACTAGCAGGAAATACTGAGTTTATTGTACCATAGGAACTTTGGGAGCCACAGTACTTTCATTCTTATTGCACTGCTATAGATGTATTTGTAGAATTTCATCTTTTTTTTTTTTTTTTAAATAAAGAAAGCAGTAAAGCTTTCTCAATAAAAGCAGGGTTCTTATGAAATGACCATAACCTGGGGGCACTGCACAGTGCAGGCAGAATCCTGCGCCACTCACCCTCTCACATCTGGGCATATGAGCAGGTCAGGATAAGGAGAGAGCACAGACAATTTATGTTAACTCTTCTATAGCATTAAGTTTTGCATTTGTGTCACTGATTGCTGCTACTATTGTGCTGAAAACTCTAAAAACATCTTTCAAGGGGCAAAGTTTACAGGCTTTGGCCCTTTAAGGAAGGCAACTTCTTTCATACTACTGGAACAGCATCAAAGTAGTCTGCAACAGATACACAGTGTTTCAGACATCATCTGTAATTGTTTAAGTTCACTCATGGGCATTTGTCCTTCTCTGCTGAACAGCTATTAGAGTATGCCATTTTCTGACCTAATTAGAAACAACTAATGCTTGTTAGTTTTCTTACTGTCTCAGCTCTTGCAAGGTTCAATATTTATTTTCTAATTATAAAAGAAAAAAAATACATCTTGGTGAATATTCAAGCGTTTCTGGTTTTAGCTGTGCTCCAAGAACTCTGCCCCACCATAAGAAAGGATATAATGGCTTCTGATTTTAACTGAAAAGAACTAAAAGATGCCCAAAATAACATTATACTGACATATAATTTTAAGCAACTTAGAAAAAAAAAAAAAGCAAGTGCTTCATCATCTTTCTGCAAATATTTTGGTCCATGTAACTAATAGATACACCTTAACTGGAGAGTAGGTTGCTTCATTACAGCATTTTTGTGTCAGACTACATCAGGATTTTCCTTTGAAGTATCTTTCATAAATGGAATTTCATCATTTTGAGCTAATCCTTACATACCATGCTATGTTTACTGCGCTCTGGAGGAAAAATATCCAACTTCATCATTGCCTATTAATCTCATCCTTGTAGAAGGAGTCACTTCATTGATTTATTCAGATAAAGGAATATAAAAGAAAACACAGAAAGGTCTATTAGAATTCCACCGTACCAAATCAGTTTAACCTGTATAACCCTCACCTCTCAAAGAGTGCCAGTTAAGAAGATGATTGAAACTACAATAATTTTATGTTCACTGTATTCTCCAAACTTAGTTCTCTGCATCACTTCTATTTTCTCAACTATTAAAAAGTTCTATTTTTGACCATTATGGGGCCAGGTGACAAAAGAGAATAGGAGGAGAAGATAGAAAACAAAACCACAACTACACTAACACAACAACAAAAATTAAGCACATTCTGCTCAACAGCACAAGAAGTAGGTAATTTCTAGCAGCTTTTGCCAGGAGATAATATATAGCATCTCCACAGAGTGTGAGGTATGGGGGCTGAAAAGGAAGCGATCCCAAGAGTTAGCTATTAGATTCCTGAGAGATTATGAGAGTCATCTAGGGTTAATAAAAGTGAACAAAAGGAAGGAGAAAACATTGCCTGTAACTAAATCTATTGATCATGAAACTGTCTCCAAAGGGAGTGGTATTTGCCTTTTGAAAATGCAACCAACCCAAGCACTAAAGACCAGCTTGTAAAAGGACACAGCTGTACTAACAGAGAGGGACATGACCTAGGGACAGTTTTAGCTTTTTGATTTTATTTTTTTTAAATGTGTGGTGCGGTATTTAAGTATGAATATAAACTGGAAGAAATGTTTGTACCTGCCACTACACAAATGTCAGTGTCATTCTCTGCAGCAGCCAGCTGGTATAATAGTTTGAATGAACAAGCTACCCATCCTATCAGCCAGATGATTGCAATAGATGTAGACAAATTCAGTGTTCAACATGCATTTGATTACACTGAAATGAGACTTGTAGACAGTTGCATTTTACAAGTACACTATATTACTGAACTCCAGATTCCCATATATGAAATTGCCATAGGTTTTTTAAACCAGCCATTGTATAGAAATACATGTATAGAAGTAATCAAGCCCACATTGATTAGAGGATATTTAGTTTCTACATCCATCTAAACCAAACAGGATTTTATTCTGCTATACTCATAAAAGTTTCACCCAGAGAATTATGTTTACTTTCAGAAGAAAATCTTCTTGGCCCTGTTGGGAAATACCAAAGAATAATTCTATATGGTACAAGACAACTGTGTGGGTTTCTTTACTATAATTTCCATGTAGGAAGCCAAAGCATGCACAATGCTGCTTGAAGAACTAATAGCTTTCAAAGGAGAAACTGCAATAATCCCATTCCATCCCTGCTTCTACCCTCTACCCCAACAAGATATTTTAAGTAAACCTGATTATTGACCCAAAACATAAATTTGGAGGTTCTCAACGAAGACTTCTTTGAACTTTAGTAGCCACATGACCTACTCTGGAACCAGGAAAAGCATACAAAACAGATAGAAGAAAGCAATGTCTGGGTTATTATTGTTTTGATAAGACAATCAAAGGGGTAAAAAGCACTCATGTCTTAGTCAAAATTGATCACAGAAAGGAAAAAAAAAAAAGAAAATAATCTGAAATGCATTGGCCTCAAGAGGGCTTCCCTAAGTAGTAGCTCATCGAAAAACTACAGGCCTAAATCTTTTCCTAATATATCCATGGTGACTTAATAAAGAAAAAGATGTAGCTGAAAAATCTTGGCAATTCCCATTTTGCTGTGTTAGACCAATGTCATCCTTTCTGGCTGCCTTTCTGTATAACGGCTTGGGAGGGCTGTCCTCCTCCACCCCAACACACATACATATTGCATTATTAGCTTGCATCTCACACTTAACATTAGTGGTCTGCTAAACCAATGTGGAAAAAAGATTTGGTTCTGGAATGGGATTTAGGCTCTTCACATCTCAGCCACAGAAATTGTGATGATTTGCTAGCAGAACCTCAGAAATGAAGTCTTGTCTAACTGAAACATTTGGTATGAGGACATAATGTTCCTCTGCAGACTGCTAGAATGCAGTTTAAAGAGACATCCCTGGCCTTGTTTCTGAATAATGGCTGACCTTGTGGATTTGCCATGACTGTTCCACGGCCTGTCAAAGCTAGTAGAATTTTTACATATAGTTCAGAAAAGTAATTGAAGCAGTTTATCTGAAACTTAAAAGCATAATACACTGCATCAGCTATTTCAATAAAGAGACGGCAAAAAAGGTGATGTTACAAATAATTGAGAATCTGTAATCATCTCAAAGAAAAAATAAAACAAATACCATTCTTAATTTGTGCACTGACAGACAATTAACTCTAAAGTAAGAGGATGCTTGTACCCACCTTAATAAAGCTTCACTTAATATCTGTAGAGAACTCAATCAGTAACAAAATGGGAGTTCCATCTAACTGGACTTACTGCCTTCCAGTCACTCAGTAACTTTCTACAAATATTGTATAGCACTTTGGGGGATTAGAGCAAAAGAAATCATAAAAGGCATGAATTGTACAACTGTGAAGCATTCTGATCTGTTATTAGGTCTTTAATCATAATAGGTCACCATTACATTTCTTCGTTGGAAGTGCAGATCTGATAATATTACAGTACTTATTGATTCTGGCTGTTTGCTGGAGATAGAAGTGAAAGCCTTGGAGAGAGCTGGAGCGAACTAAGACCATACAAAGTAATATTTAAACTGGAATTGAGGTATTTTCATATCTTGGTTATTTGCACAGTATTAATTATTACTAAATGTACCTATTTAATATAGTATCTGAATGGAACTTTTTTGCAGGGGTTCAGTCAACTTGTAGTTAATTTATATCTGAAGGGGATGTGCACTTACACCAAACATTGTTTTCCCAAAAAGTACTAAGCTCCACATCTTAATGTTTTGTTACATTAACCAAGTATTGTCTTCTGAGCTAATGGGAGGAGAATCATCTCTCAAGTTCCAGCTGGCACTTTAAACAGAGAGTTTCTAATTTGATGGTGTAGAGAAGGGCAGAAAGAAGGACAGAGCAAATATCCTCCTGGTATTTACTACTCCCATTTTCAAAATCAGCACAGATGGTTAGCACTGGATTCAGGTATGCTCCTGCTTCAAGTCACCTTGTCTTTTTCAGCTGTATTTGAGCAGTGATAAAAATGGCTAACACACCACACTGGGTTGCCAAGAACAGCCCATCCCATAAAACAAGCAAACAAACAAAGGCATATATATAGCTGCCTTATTTTTTTTTTTTTCCTGATGGAAAAAAGCACATAAAATTCAGTCTTTCTAAGAAAGGACCAGACCAGATCACACACGTCCAGCTTAGGGGCAACAACACCAAATCATTTTTAACAGAAGGAATACAAAGGCTTTTTGAAGCTAGAAGGTAAGACTCGCTTCCCAGTGCTCCTGAGGAAAAGTGGTATCTGAACCTGGCAGTTTACAAATAACAGTGTGCCTAGGCTTCCTTCCTTATTCTGTGCTCTTTGTGGTTCCTAAATATCCAAGAAGAGGATGATATCACTGTGGAAGCAGCTGTTGTGTCTGTCTGTGCCTCCATGCAGGCAGACATTTATAAAGACATTTATAAAGATTATTCTTTCCTGGCAGAACTATGAGTTTCCTTCCTCCTTGTGCCCCCGCACATGTTCCACGTAGAAGGGGCAGGGCACAGATGTGAAACTCTCCACCTCTATAGTTCCTTACACGTTCACCAACATTGCTCCTTTAGAAAAGACAGAAACAACTAACAACCCAAGATCCAAAATGAAAAGCAAGAAGTTATGCTATTTTTCCCCCCTTTCGATTGCTCAACATCATAAACAAGACAACTAGTAGTTAAGTCAGACTTGGTAACTAGATGCACTGTGTTTGAACATATGCTCAACCTAACATTAAAAGCGAACTCTGCAGGAGCTGCAATATTTTAAGCAGTTACCACTAGATCTTTTTCAAATATAACTTCTGAGTCTCCTGGTAATTACTAGCTGCATGTAACGTACCATTTTTCTGTCTCCTTAAGAACACAATAGTATAATTAGACATAGCAAACCCCCAAACTATTCCAACTTGTTATAGAAGATATAAAAATAACAACAAAACCTTTATCTCTGATAGAAGATTAAAATGATGTATTGAGAACACAGTTGCACAAATCAAGCAAGACCTGATAGGCTCAAGCCAAGCAGTATTTGACTGGATCAATTATTAATATGATTGTCTGTAGTAATCACAAAAGAAATTTGGTGATCATCTAGACATCACAAGTTTTGTAGAGTGTGCACATGGAAACATTTAATATCAAAGAAGCCTTGAAGTCGAAGTGAACAGGCACCGTACAATCCCTAATATGCTAGTGACTCTCAAGACACCAAACCTATCAAAGGATGTGCTTCACTTAACCATCAATAAAGTCTGTATCACTTGACATAGCAGAAAACACAGCTTTTCTACTTCCAGCTGTCATTTTTCTTCTTGGCATTCATCTCTATTATATTTACTTTTAAGGCAAGAAAAGATACTGGAAGAAATAATTCAGAACTGACTGCTAAATTCTAGAAATAGTATGTCACTTCTACTCTAGCATCAGTGCTAGGAATTCAGCATTTCTTGTCAAGGATCAGTTTGTGAAGAAACTGAGTAGGACTTGTATTGACAGTAAGAGTTTTTGAGAAGAAGATCCTTCAGGCAGGTATAAATCAATACAGTACTGCAAAGTAAATACGGTTGAGAAACATCCCAACAGTTCTAGATGAAGTGAGGTTTATCATAACCTTAGGCAACACAAAGCTGACAGATATTATCACTTTCACTCCGAAATGAGTGGCACACATTCTGGAAAACTTGTAAAATATTAAAGATCCTAAAGGGAAGGGGCAGAGCACTTTTTGTTTTCAAGTCTGAAAGTTATCCCCAATGCCCATGCTCACAAGACAACTTAGTGGCAGCCTGTGATAGCCTCTACAGCAGCTATTAGTATGACAAGAGGCAAGTTTCCAAGTTTTGATACTACCAGAAATGCAGCCATAATGGAAGAACAAATTAATAAGTGTTCCTGTATCTGATCCAATTAAAACAGAGTTTGCATTTTACTTACCAGATAATTATAAGTTGTCCAACTGCTTTAGAAAAACTTTAAATCTATTCAACTGTAAGCATAACATTCACAACAGAATTCTCACACACAGGAAAAAATAAAAAACAAAAATAAATTCTCAAGTTAAGAGCAAGCCAGGCTGAGACTGATCAAAAGCATAGAACACAAGAACCGTAAAGGATTTCCTCATTATTTGCCCTGCCTGCTTTTGTAACCCATCTTGTTAATGAGCACTCTTCATTTAAGAACTGTAGATAGGAAAACAGTGTTCCAGCTCTGAGACAGCAGGAGGACCATCAGCTTCCATGGAAGAGACAAATCTCTATGTTGCTCAAATATATCTGTCCTGGACAGTTTCAGCTCATGACTGAGCTGACTTGTCCTTGTGTTCCATGTAAGAACAGTGCCTTATACGTAATCTGTATTTTAAATCTAAACTCCAGATCTTTTGGTGGATAGTTAAGTGGCAGGCAAAATAAATGGGAGCTAAATGTTAGGTAAGGTGTATGCATTTTGTTTTATTTGAAAACACCACATCACAAGTGACATGGGACTAGAATTCCAAGTGCAACTTTGATACTGGTATTTGTAACTTGTGAAGCTTTGCTATCAGGCAAGCCGCAGCACTCTTAAGTTCCCAGCAATTTAGTAGCATTCTATGCAGGACTCCTTCCAGAGTCCTGCTTTTAAGTTCAAGCTCATGTCTTCACTTTCAAAGCTCCATAAATCTCTGCCCTACCAAAATCTGTCGTCTTTACCTTATGTATCATGTAACTTGCTTCCCTTCGTCAAACTTTTCATCTCCTTTTCTTCATACGCTTTTTCATGCAACTATTCCTCTTCCTAAAGATATCCAGTGCGTGCAGTGGCTCATTCTCCCATATAAACTCCTCCTAAGAATTATTTGAAACAAATCCAGCAGGTTATATCTAGGACTACCTGAGACGACGTTAAGCAAGCTTTCTTTGTTGTAACACCAATTTAAGCCTACACAGCTGTGTGGACTTCTTCTGAAGCTGTCTTTTGCCCAGCAGGAGTTGAGAAAAAACTGGGAAGCAATTACTTGATTCTGCCTAGAGATTGTTCTTCACCCTGTTCTTCTTGCACCTCTACTTCGCAGCATCAGTTAAAAACAAATTGAAAACAGCCACCAATAAAATCTCTTTGAAAGCAGCTATTAGCATCTTCAGAAGCACTGTACATATGCAGACTATGACACGTAGATGCAGAAGCATCCCGAGATGCATATACAGCACTTACAGAAGATCTGAACATAAATACCTTTAGCTGCCTCACTGCTTTACGCTGCATCTCAGTACATGACACTCTAGATGTAGAAAAGGAAAGAAACAACACTCTTTATCCCTTAGAATAATTTTTAAAGGAAACAGATACAAAAGATGAATAATCATTACTTCTGAAGCTGATTCTGTGCAAAGAAACTTACTCTGTAAGGCCTTCAGTGCTTGCTGCCATAGTAATGCATCCAGGCTGGCCAAAGTCTGCTCCTAGAATGACACCCGGTGGCCACAAAAATGAACAGCAAGACATACTCCTTGCCCTTTAACATCACTCCCTGCTCTCAGGGGTAGAATCAGTGGAAATTCTACCCAGGAACTGATGAAAACAAAGAAACAAACAAAAAACCCATAACAGGAAAAACCCGGTGAGACATTCCTACAGTTAGATATACACAGGTTGACTAAGGAATGCATGATGTTTTGGGCAACCACATCCTTTTTTTTTTTTTTTTTTTTTCCCCCCAGGTGGGTAAAATTGTATAAAAGTAATTGAAAAGTAATAGTTTTTAGTGCTTTTAGAATTCCCAAAGTGAAAATTCTTCTTTTATTTCATCCTGTCTCATTTTGGAAACAACAAGAGCTGTGTGAGTGGCAGTCCCAAAGTACAACAATCCAGATGTAGGATTCAGCCCTACACTTATCTTCCTCACTCTGGAACAGCATGGTCCTTTTCTATTTGGTTAAAGCTATAGGACTTAAGTGCACATATTTAAGTGTAAGTATTAGGATGAAGAAATCCATCACTGTGATTAAAATAGCTTCAAACCAAGTAAACACTAACCATGTTCAAGTAAATCACTGAGTATCAAACAAGATATCACACTCTAGAAAATTAATTGGCAGCAAATATCAGTGAGAGTTAAGAGCTTCATGCCACATTTTTTTCAGCTTAACTACTGCATGAGTCATAGCAAAGCTTTTCTTAAGCAGCAGCCTAGTTAAAATGATTTGATCATATTTTCTAGAGAATAAGAAAAGCACTGCTTTAGGAAAATGAGCAAGAACACTTCAACACAGATTTTTGGTGTTAGATTCTTAAGCCTTTTGGCAAGTTAAGTGGAAAGGGAATATTTATTGCTTGTCAGTTTTCCTTTGTCTCATTTTCTCTCTCACTTCAGAGTCCAAATTCCTGCTGAGGCCATAAGCTTCTTTATAGTAGCCAGGGGTATCACAGAAGAACATTGTCTTTTTTTTTTTCCTGTTGAAAAATATCTCATTTTTTCTCTAGTTAAGTACAAAGCCAAATGCATAAAGCATTTCAGACGTCCTTGCACAATGGAAATTCCTAAGGCCAATGCAATCCTGTGCTTCATTTGGTGATTCTTGCAGCATTACCCATGCTGGGCACAAGCAGCAGAGATGGCTGGTATGCACTCAGCCTTTAGGGTTCGAAACCTTGAAGACTGCTGCACTGCCCTCACACCTAACCATACCTTAGCATCCCTGCTTTAAAAGATAAGGGTTAAAATAACAGAGACGTTTGCTTATGCAAGCATAATGAAATTATTCAGGTACTTTGTCTGAAGTAATGGTTTATTAAGACGCATTAGCAGACAACATCTGAACAGGGTTACCACTGACCACAGAATGGCACACACAGGGCAGGCATAACGGCACCAGTCTGGAAACGATGACAAAAATGTGTCACTTATTAGTAAGTTGTGCACGTGCCTTTACTGGCCAACCAAGAATGCAAGAATGTAAAGCTCGTGACAAATCCAACAATTGAATGAAGCCTAAACAAATAAGAGGCACAGTGATGGGAAGAATGGCCTCCCACTGTATTAAGTTTGAGGCTACATATTGCCAAGAGACGCGCAAAGCTGTTGGAATATGCACACAGCTAATCCTTGAGATACCATGGAGCCAGACCAGAAGGCAGACACAGGGTTAAAACAGTCCCAAACTGCTGCCAGGGCCTGGTCAGAATTCAGAGCTGTGTTAGAACAAGCAATGCTCAGGCTGAGCAGCCTTCAGAGGAGCCTCCTTTCATCTCACTGCTGCAGTCGTTTTGCAACAGTAGGAAAGTTTAAAATGCTTTCTACTTGCTTCGAAGCTCACTTGCTTTTTGCTCACTTGAAGAAAGACCAACTCACGATTAGCTGGGAAGCATCAACACAAATTGCCAAACTGCTTCTATGATTTTATATTCTCCTTTTTCCACCCATTCCCTTGTACCTACAAACTTCTATAGTAAACCAAATCATGATTTAAATGTGCTAGGTTCCAGTGTGGAAAAACAGCATCTTCATGATTCAGTGCACTGGAAATAAAAAGTACCAAAAGGCTCAAAAGTCTGTTTCAGACTGTTTTATGCCATCTTCACCATCTTTTTCAGCCCTAATGCAGTATACAGTTCCAAATATATGTGTGTATAAAGTCACGATTGGGGACTGACAACCTAAAAGACTGAGCAGCCCCACAGGAAATCAGAACAATTTCAATGTTAGTATTTCTGAACAGCAGTTTCTTTCCTGCATTAACATTAAGCCTTCTGTAGTGTAAAATTTATTTCACATGAGGGAACCTCTTCCTACATATCAGTTCAAGTTCTATCTTTTTGCCTCCCTCACCCTCCCTGCCTGGGAATTTCAAAGGCTAGGTCTGTATCTTAGAGAAGAAAATTCAACATGTACGTGCACAATCTCTATCACATCTAGATCCTAAGACAGACGTCCAAGTTCCAAAACTAAAGTAAAGCACAGGGCAGCACCATCTTCAAATAGGGCCACAAAGGCAAAAGTAAAACTCAGAAAGCCCTCTCACCCCTGCTGCTTTCTGAATCCACTCTGAACTTCCCAGTGACTGGCAAACGAACCACGAGTTGCTGCTACCAGCCATCAAGGTAAGTTCTCTACTCACGTGCAGTTACTTCTTGAGCAGATTGCCTTTAAGAAATGCTTGTTTTCAGGTGATTATTTATTTTTCTTAAAATAATTTGATCAGTCACAACTCTCACATTTTATCAGTTGTTACAACAACTTTTCCCGGTACAACTTCATAGAGTAACTAAACGAACTTCTGTGAGGTTCTGACAAGAGTGAAATTATTCCCCAACAAAAAAATTTCTTTCATTTTTGGCATGGCATTTACATTCCCAACCTTGACAGACACGGTAATATTTGGTCTTGGCATTTACCGTTGTATGTCTCCAGCTCATATGTTCATTCATGAGCTCTGACTTAAGGAATTCCCTCCAGCTGTTAGTGCTTTTCAGCATGATTCTGCTTCTAAGACTGCTTGCTACCTTTGCCTGAGTCTGCAGAAAAGAATCATTTTTTGCCAGAAACCAAAGAATTTTATTACAGAAGTACAAGATCAACATAATTTGATACCTCACATGATAATTTGTATCACTTCCTCAGATTTATAAATTCTGAAGTTTTTCTTCCCTTCATTTTCCTGCAATTTTCCTTTACGCCCAGTTCCATGCCCTTTCATACATGATCATACATGCCTGGAATCTGATCTGTACATTATCTCCTGCCCTTTAAAATATTTTTATTATCAGGTCCATAAACTCATTTGTAATCCCAAGAGACAAACCTCACCATCTTTAACAATATGCAATGGAGGTCTGCCTTTATTTTGCCCACCAGGATATGCTTTTCTTTTAGTTCCATACCGAGCTGATGACACTACCTTTACAACACTTGATTAAAAGAAATAAACCACTTCTAGTGGGGAAAAAAAAAAGACAAAGCAGTGAGCTAGGGAGAGAAAACAAAGGAGCTCTCAAAGTGTAAGAAGCAGCCGTATTCAACGTGAAGCAGAAAGCCCTCGCATGCTTCACATGAATGCAGATGTCATACACAGTTACTGCAGACACTGAGGGCAGCCATTTATACACATTTCTGTGAAAAGTCCCAGGGACAAGAGAAATCGGAGTCATGCTGACTCCCAAGTAAACAGATACAAAGAAGTAAATCCCTCTGCTATAGTACCATGGTACATTATACAGCTTGAAAACCCCACGCTCGTATGTGGAGATGGCCAGAGTATCAATTCTTCATTCAACTGTCCTATTCCAGATCATTTTCCAGTATGAACCATTCCTACAGTATGTTAGAAGTGAATGTTCTATGTTGCATTTGTTGAAGAAGACTCAAGACTCTTTTCTTAAACTATTAATTATCTGAGTGGTGGTTTTACCCAGTTTTTTACTACGTGGTAAGTGCATGGCTGATCCTGCACTGTAATCAAGACCTTTAAAGTAAGCTCCATTTACAAATCCAATTATAAAATAAAAGGTTTAATGGACTGTGTGCCTTGTGCAGCAGAAACAGAACAAACTCTATTCAGCTATTTGAACTGCTAGCGCTCTGGAAATGAGCATTTGAAATAGTTGAAGAATTTTGCTTTTAATGAATTAACAGAACAAGTGAAATGGAAAATTACAAGACTAAAATGTTATTAATATGAGAAATAACGTTCTATTGAGCATATGGATTGTGCAAATAAGGTTTTCTTCTTTGGATGTACTTGTTCCCCCTCTACTAGCAGCTCAAATGCATGTATAAATAACAACTATTAGTAAGCCAAACTATGACTTCAAAAGAACAGTGTTAGTTACCACAGTGACTATACAGCAAAAAAAAAAAAAGCAAACAAAAAACAAAAAAAAACAAAAAAAAGTGAGATCATCATTAGGAAGGTCAGGAAAGCCAATCTCACAGGATGCTTGTTTTCCCCATAGCAGAAGACAGGTGGTATGTATGCCATCTGCAGATAGGCTAGAAATGCAACTGGGAGGGGGAAATGCAATAATAACAATGGTCAGGTTACAAATGAAATGTTGAATGCAAACTACCTAGAGGAGATAAAACCTGTCAGCTGTTAGTGCTGGCATAAACCCTGAGGACAAATGAGCAGAGCAAAACCCTGTAAAACTAAGCATGGGACCATAGGATAGGTTCTGTTCAAATTACCTGGGTCATCTTGTGAGGGAATTTTGCTTTTGGACTCTACCAATGCGGGAGAGTAAAGGGAAATAGGGAGGGTGGGGGGAGAGGCGGAAGGGAATCTTGTTCTAAGCACTTCAGAATCCCTAGTTCCTTGAAAATCCTCCTGAAATTGAAGGGCTGTGGGCATCAGATCTATAGCCCTAAGGAATACAATACCTCAGCATTCAGTTCTTTGGTGTCTCAGGTACACAACAGACTCTTCAGATATTAGAGAAATGCTGTAGCTGCCTATAAAATTAATGGAGGAAATTTTCTACATATATAAACAAACATAAATCCCTGAAACACATGCACTGGGAACTCCAGAGGCTGTCCACCAGCTTAGTACAAAATAAGATGGTAGTACTGCTATATATAACATGAATACACACCCACATTAATGCTGCCTTAAGAAAAGCCAATATCCTTATTTTCAAAACACCTCCAAAAGGGAGACAGTGATATCCCAGAATACCAGCAAGCATTCTACTGGGCTCTCTGATGCAAGACAAACCTCCCCATTTCCCTCTTCCCCTATCAAACAGATCAGCTGTCCCGTTTGCTGCCAAATCCAGCTCCCTCGACACATGAGGCATGGGCACATTGTGAAAAAACCCCTTTCAGGCTAGGAGGCAAGAACAACCTGTCACAGGGTTATGATGATGCTGCAATAAGAATGCCAAGATCCACACCCAGCAGAACCAGCTAGACATCTCTGCATTTATTCTGAGGCAGGTAGTGATATGTAAGTTGTGGCTGTGGTCATCCAAGTTCCCTTGACGACCTCTTCAGTGAACACATTAACTCTACAGATAAATCATTCACACACTACTTCAGAATACACAACTCACAATAAACATGATCCACATTTGTGTTGCTTGTACCAGACAAACCACTGGGATTTATCACAAATGACTGATGCAGGGCTTCAAAATATTTTTGAAAAAACATAATGTTCCAATTCCCAAAGGATAACAAGTTGAGTACACAAGGACTGAAGGAATTTGTGGTTGTTGACGTGGTTAGAAACGGAAAAGCTGATTGTTACTGAATAAAACACAGTCTCTGTAAATGCCTTTTCTGATGAAAGAAGGTCATTTTTGTATCTTAGTTAAGCTTCTGCACACCAATCACTTCCATCAGGATGAATTAATAAGATCACTTCTGCCTGTTCAAAGCTGGATCTTCAAAGCCATAAATCCAGCTTTCCTCTGCAGAAAATGACTCATCCAGAACTCTGGATATATTTTCTTTAATAAGATGTGGCAATAGTATGTCGAAGGTGACTTTAAGAGAACAAAAAAACCCAAAACACCTTGCTTCAGTCTCAACAAAAAAAAAAAAAAACAAAAAAAAACAAACCTTGCTTCAGTCTTGTTAAGTTTCCAAAATATATTTACTTTCTAAGTCTCAAAGTTTACAAGTATATTTAGAACATGTTTAGAAATGTTATGCCTAACCCTGACAAGGAGTGATAAATAAGTTCCCATTTCAATGGAGTTATTTTGTCTGGGTCACACAAGAGGTTTAGAGGAATGCTAACCAAATTATTCCCCACAGATTCTTCCTTACGACGACACTTCTCAAGGTACCAATCCATTCTGATTTCACAGACTTCACTGGTCTTCCACCTCTATTTTTATGCCAGTACTTCTGCTTTCAGTTCAATTATTCTCTGTTCATTGTAACACATCAAACCTCAAGTAACTCTGTCAGATGGCTGACTCGACTATTAGAATCAAAGTTACACCGCGAAACATGTGAGAGATGCACCTTTTATGTTTCACTTAAGCTATGAAAACCTATCTGAAGGAAAGAAGGACACTTATATTAGGAAACTAAGACTTCTGCTGAGAAATAGCACAGTAGGATTGACTCTGCAATGAGATGTCTTTGCTCTGGTATTTTTGCTAGGGTAAACTTTTGCAACTTCACTGGCTTCTGGCTTAGAGGCTGCTAAGACCAAAACCACACAAAAACTGTGGAAAGGAAAGCTAATTTATAATTATACAAAATATTCTCATTATCAAGCAAGCTCTTTCAACTGAGTAGGTTATCTAGCATTTCTCTTTTTAACCTGACATTACTTTCAGCCAGGTATGAAGCTTTTGTGCCTGCGGACACATTCAAAACCCTTCTGAAAGTAACCAGCTAGCTTTAATTACTGCACATTGAAACATCAGGAGATAAAATAGATTAGAAGCAGCTTCCAATATCCCATGATATGCATCTTTATGCATGCTTAGAAACAGACACCCTCCTGCCACTTTCCTTCTAGCATGTCTTAGAAAACACTGCTACAGGAATCCAATCAACAGAAATTACAAAAATGCAATGTTCCTGCATCTGTCTATCCATTCTGGTGAAAGAATCTCAAAACGGTCTTCTTGCCTGAAAAGCTCTCAACCTCTTTATCAAGTTGGCAAACATACTGCAGTAAGCAGGCATGTGTACAAACACAGAAAAACACCACACTAGGAAGCATTCCTGAGTCTCTGAAACAAGGAAGAGACACAGGAATAGAACACACAGGTCATGTGGCCTATCTGCCTTCTCTAGCTAGTCACAATTAAATATATTTGGGTGTAACCAGCTCTGCTCGAAACACACGGACCATTTTCAGCCCTTTGGTAAGCCCTCACAAACCAGTGCTCTACAACATCATTTTTTCAGCCTCCCAAATGTGTTTAAATGGCCCAATAATATAAATTACTCCTACACCCCCTTTTTACTAGAACTAATGAGCTGCACACAACCAGAAGAAATGAGATCCCTGAGATGCTGCTGGTTTCATGATTTTTCCTCAATCAGAGGTAAGGGTTCAAATAGTACCTAGGAACAAAGGAGGGAAAAAACCCAAACAACAACAACCCCTATTCCTACAGGCTAAAATGGATGACACCAATTGACAAGAACAGATACACTGTAAGAACACTGCTTTTCAATGACAGGAATGGAGAAGTTACCAAGGTCAAAATACAAGACCTGTAACTAGGTCTTTTAAATACTTTATGTGTCATTAGAAAACTATGTAACTGACCCATTAATTTCACATTTGAGGCAACAATAACTGGTACTCAAATGGAAAAAAAAAAAACAACACCAGTAACTTAACATACACATTACCTTACTCATATATTACCTACACCTGAGATATCAAAAATATTCCTTTAATCCCTTAAAGAAAGAGATATCAGAAAGGCATCTGCAGTAAGTCTGCCAGACATGCTGAAAATAATCATTTTGCCACAAAGCAACGAAAAATTCCAACAAGCTCTTCTAAATATTGCTAAATAAGAAGTGGTGATGCACTGAAATTTGTCACATCCTGAGAATGAATCTGTGATAAACAGGTAAGTAATCTGTTCACGTCCGCCAGACACTCTGGGGGAAAGAAAGAACTCCTTTAGACTTTGTGTAACAAGAGTGAAGAGATCAGTGTTCTCAGAATCCAATTTAGTTTTTGTAAAATCCATTATCAAAGTGAAAAATAGAGAACTCCACAGTCTGAGTAGCCTGAGAGGGGGAAAAAAAAAAAAAAAAAAAAAAGCCCCATGTAAAGTCAGAACAATTCTTTTTCTGAAAGTACTAAATAAACTCTTTTACAATGGCCTTTAAAGAAGGATGAATGGAATAAAACTGAATCAGCTTGATCCCTGAACTGAAAATGAGACAGATTAATGTTTCTGACTTAAGTACAATGCTTGTTTTCCCCATAGCAAAGTAGATCATACTGCAAAATTTATAAACAAGAACACTAACAGATACGCTCAGGGTAAATGCAAACTCTTGAAAATAAGCCATAATTTAAAATACTGCCTTTAGAAAAATGTGTTTTCACTTGACCTATGGCTTAGTCAGACAGTTACCATTTGTTGAAACCAAATTGGTTTTGCAGTGCCATTACAGCCTCCTTGTAACCAAAATCCATGGCACACCTGTGAGAGGCACAGGAGTCAATTCATATTAATACCATTTTGATCTGCAGACCCAATTATGAACTCGGTTATGTCTGATCTATATAAAGGCATAAATTTATGCCCTCAAATGTTTTGCTTATTTTTATAATCGTTGCTAAATGAGTTAGTTAACATGATGAGTTCAGACAAAATACATCTGGATAGAAACAAAGCATGAATATCACAGAAAAACAAAGCCAGACCTCAGGGTAGGCATGTAAGTGAAAAGCTCAGATTGATTACTCCTAACAAACCAATGAACACAGAAATTCATGTAATTAAATTAGTATTTTCCTTGCTACCACAAAGATTGTTCCTACTCATCTATGAACACCTCTATCATACAACTATTAAGGACAAAACATACAGCCAGATTCCTCTCACCTTTGCATTTATTTTATTTCCTTTTGGACTACTAAGAGGATTTTAGACATCTATCTCACAAGGACTAATATATCTCCACCGTAAGTCCAACTCAAGTGCTCCAGAATGAAAGTATATTCAGCAGCTGATTAATTTAAGCTGCAGAACTGGGGAATGGATTACAAAATCCTTCCACAGACCTCAAAGTCATAAGCTTTGAGATCCATTCTGCTCTACAGTAGTTCACACTGCAGAGTTCACATTTAGATTAATTATATTCTTATGTGCATTCAAAAGTTTTACTCTCAGCTTTTCTTTAAAAAATCCTTGAAGTCTTAGCTACATGGATATGCAGATGAGAACAGTTTTTCTGCAAGACATTTGCCTTTTCCTGACCTTTCCATACATCCAATGCTCTATTTAGAAGAGGCTTCCTGTTCAAAAATAAATAAAATAAATGATCACATAGTTTCCTCTGGTATCATTACTATACATCAAGTGGGAGAAATCATGCTAGGACACAGATGGAAGGTTTTTTTTTTTTTTTTTTTTAACTTATCCTCAGCCATATTCAAAAATTCTCTTTTACAAGTCAGAGATAATTGTTGCCTACACTGTAGTTAGATGCAGTGATTTATTGAAGTTGTATAGTTTAAAAGAAAAATAATCACCTATGTACCTGAAATTAATGCTAGAGTTTGGACATCTTGTGCTTTTTGTTGTTTGTTTGTTTTGGGAAGGTAAAAAGTGAGAAGGTGGATTTCCAAATATCTGTTATAAAGCCACTGCAAATTCTGCTAGGATTGGCAATTTTTGTTTAGCAGAAAGTCCACTGATTTTAACTGGCACTGGGTCAAGGCCAGAATTCCTGGCCATTTAGTTGGACCTCTGCAGAAGCGATGCACTGAAGGGTTTATCCCAAAGCCATGGTGCTAGATCTCATCAGTCTCCTAAGCAAAACCTGAACTCTGTAGGAGACCATTTCAGAAGACAGAAGCGATGGTCCTGATATGTGAACACCAGGCCAATCCGTAAGGCAGCAAACAGAGTGTATGCTGTCAGATAGCTTGGCCCCATGCCTTGGCTGGAAGAGAGCACAGCAGGCACCCCACACCTCATCTGTCTGCTCTACAGCTCAACCTGCAATGTCAATAGCTGTTCCTGCAAGCTTTTCTCCCTCCTTATTGGAGATATCTCTGAGCTGTCTGTCTCCGTCCCTTCTGGAAAACCACTGAAAGCAGCTATGCTATCACAGGGATGAATCCTTTGCACACAGCACAAAACCTCTCCTGCCCGTGAAGCCACATCAGCTGTTATGAGGCTATCTACACCCAAAGAGTAGGAAACTTATTTTTTCTTTGCAGAAGACAATTTTCGTACACAAGCAGGCAGCTTCCAGACTTGAGAGCTTATAACGTTAGCAAAAGGACAACCTGGGAAACAACAAACAACAACAAAAAAATGGGACCTGTAGCAATGAAAACCTAGTAGTTTGCTATTGGCAAATGCGAAATCAACAGCAGGTTTAATGAAATGGCTCAGTAAAATGCTGTCTCTGGATGATTACTCTTTAGTTGTTACTTTCTACAAACTGAGCCCTGTGTCACCTTACAGTGATGCAACACTTAGATTAGTTTTCTCTAATTTCCCCACCTTGGTTTCCATTACAGAAAACAAACCTGGAAGAACATCTTTCATATTCTTAGGAGTTTTTGTTTTGACAAACAGATGTGTTTTGTTCTCCTTTCCCTACCTCCATCAAAAAGAATACAGGCTTATGTTGTCCTGCACAGCACTTTGGACTTTCCCATTCCTTAAACATTTAATATGTTTATTTGTAATTTTTTTTTTTTAAACATCAAACTATGTGCTCTTTCATCATTACATGGTTTTCTTGCGACTGCTGCAGTGTGAGCACTGTAACTGTGACTGCCTGCAGACACTGTTGCATGTGGCAACTTCAGCTACTGGGTAGGGGATATTTCAGGGAGTCTTTCTAGCAGAGTGCACACATTTTGTCTTTAGCTTCCAGACAGCCTATCACACAGCACTCAAGGCAGCCAGGACTTTTATGGGAAACACATGGTGAGAGAAAGTCACGACCTATCTAGTAGCTGGAATGAAAAGCAACTTTAAAAATAGTGAGTCCAGGTCCTTTTTCGGTTTCCCAAGGAGCAGAAATCATGCCACTGAAATCAGTGGAATTACAGCAGCAAAATCCTAATGTTAACTCCAGAATCATCAGTGCAGCACAGCTTTGATAGTGACAGCCAAACAAAGAAGGCACATTTTCATCCAGCAAGCACTCATGTAGATAGAGTGTTTGCAAACCAGACAATCGTTGTTCCTTCTCTAACATCCAAGCCACAGAGGGTTTGGATAATTTACAGAGAGACTTTGAAGCTGTGTCTGCACTAAAGCATTAGCCCCAGCACCTGATGGCATCACACCTTCAGTAACACTGTTCTCTTGTGCAATCACCTGTTGTCATCTGCTTCCAGAACTCTGGTTCCACAAACAGCAACCAGCACTCAGAACTGTAACAGACAGATGTAAGGACAGAGGAACTCAGAAGAACTCACAGGGGAATTTTAGCAACGTTTGACACACCTTCTCTTCATCTGCAGTGGTCATGATTAAGGTGTTCAGATATATTTTTTTCCCCTGAAATATTTAAATAGGTAGCAGGCAGCTTTCAAAACACCAAGTGAGCAACATCTTGCTGAATGTGGCAACCTGAGCTTGTAGTATAAGCTTAAATTTTAATGTCCACCAAATACAGTTGGGTTTTCAAGTCTCAGGTTGCTGTATCTCTTTGCAGGAAAGGTAGTGAGTACATTACAGGCTTTTGTACAGAAATAACTATTTCAGAAATGTGGGAAGAATGTAGTTTGTAATTAGTAATTTAGCAGTGATGTAAATCTGCAGAATGAGATGTGTGGAATTCAGAAAAAAAATCTAAAGCGAGTTGTCTGCAATCCACCATACTCAGCTCTGGTGAGGCTGCACCTCGAGTACTGCGTCCAGTTTTGGGCCCCTCTCTACAAGAAAGACATTGAGGATCTGGAGTGCATTCAGAGAAGGGCAAGAAAGCTGGTGAAGGGTCTGGAGCACAAGTCTTGTGAGGAGTGACTGAAGGAACCAGGATTGTTCAGGGAGAAGAGGAGGCTCAAGGGAGACATTATGGAGAGGAGGGGAATCAGCCTCTTCTCCCACGTAACCAGTGATAGGACTAGAGGGAATGGCCTCAAGTTCCATCCTTGGGTTGCATGTCAGGAAAAATTTCTTCTTCAAATGAGCATTCAGGTGCTGGAACAGGCTGCCCAGGGAGGTGGCAGAGTCACCATCCTTGGAGGTGGTCAAGAAACACTAAGATGTTGTATTAAGGGATATGGTTTAGTGGAAAATATTAGTGGCAGATGAACAGTGGGATTGGAGGTCTTTTCCAATCTTGGTGATTATATGATAAGGTTATGATGAAACCATAAGTTGCTCATAAGCAGAGGAAGAACAGCAACACGTAAAAGGGCAAACTCCCCAGAAAACAGCTCCTTATTAACACAGGAAAATCCTCCCAAAGAGGCAAAAAATATTCATGTTCATTCTGGGGGAGCAGGAGCTTTTTACTTCCCCTTCTCTGAGCGGAAGAAGAATGCAGACTCTCACTAAAATCACCAACTTCCTGTATACAGAGAAGAAAAATGACTTCCAAATGTCAAAGTGATTTTAAGACAGAAGAGCTTATTTAAGACAGTATTGTGTAGAAGCAGGAAAAAAAAAAAAAGGTTAAGAAAGGCCAACAGTAGCACAACCAATTTGAAAATGCCTGAAGCTTAAGATGGCTGCTCCTTCCTATCTTCATTCCCTCTACCCAGGCTACCCATCAAAGATTTGCATTTGAAAAGGACTTGCTCGTTCTCCCCGGGGATCAAAGCAGAAGGAAACTGCACTGCTGACTTTAGGACTTCATTAGTTCCTACAGCAAGAGTCCTATCACACATACAGCTATCAGTTCCCAGAACTGCCTCACAAGCAACCCACAGCCTGTTCAAACAAACGGCACTTTGCAGAGAAAAGGTTTTGTACAGAGCAGTGCAGAATGAGGCCGATTACCTCTGGTGCTTATCTGTACCTTTCCATAGCTAAAAACAGTCTACATGACTTCATTGCAAAGTACTATAGTTGGAAATTCATCAGCACAGCATTGCAAATAGCAGAGTTCTACATCTTACAGAGTAAGACCTCAAACACAAAACAGTTAGAACAGATGCTTCTAATGAGAAGCAGTTTCTGTGATCCCATTGTCTCTGAAACTGTGAGGTCACACATTTCCTCCTTACTGCACATACCTAAGATTCAAGATGCTTTGGTTGATGTGCATGAACCAGGTATAACTGATGATAATGCATCTGAATGTGAATTTATACATGCACTCACCCAAAGAAAAATGCCCCTTTGTGCATGTGAAATCTGAACATTGAATCGTTTAGGTTGGAAAGACCTTCATGGTCATCAACCTGACCTATGTATTATTACTCTGCCTTTTTACCAATGTCACAGAAATGATCCTAGCTACTGGCAACTGCTGCACTTTTTTTTGTGAAGGAAAACAGAATATTTCCATAAATATTGGCAGTAAATGCACTCAAGGGGGTGACAGCTTTGTCCCTGATGATTCACTCAACTGTCCTTTGAGATAAGAAATGAACACAGAGGGAAAAACAAAGGAAAAAAACTTTCTTTGGTCTTTTATCTATTGATTCTCGTAACTAGTAATGTTGTTATGGAATGGAATGTCTTGTACAGAAATCACATTTATCGAGTGGCTCCCAGTGAGAGCAAAGGAAGGAAGGACTATCTTCTTCAGTATAACTTCTCTGAAGAGAAGCACTGTAGAAGTCAGTAGGGCCAAAATCAACTTACATGAATCACACCTGTAGACTCCATGGGACAGATCAGCAGCATCAATCAAAAAGCCCTGGGAACAAAGAACAGCTTCTCACCATCCCACTCATGCAAATGAATTCAGATGTGATAGGGAACCTACATTTGCTATTGTTAACATCCACAAGGAAATGCAGCTGTATTTCATGTATTCTCTATGTCCTTACTTTCAGGTTTTTTGGCAGCCTCATTCCCTTCAAAGTTACATTTACTGCCAGTTCCTTTTGCTGGAGAAGGAAAGATATCTATAAGTCCATCACTTGGACTTTCATCCCTTAATATCAGTGATAAAATATCTAAGATTCTGCCAAAATACTGCCCTTCCTTCTGAAGGAATCATTTGAATTATTTTCTTCCTGTCATAGACCACAATTCTTCTGACCACAATCTGATGTGTTGCTCAGATGCTCATAGGACTACATAATTTTATTGAACCTCCTAGAAGTAGCTTACAGGTTCTGTGGAAAATAAAGGACTTCAAATAAGACAGAGCAATGATGATACCATTGTAATACACCTCTTGGTGTCCCCTCAGCCATTTTTATTAACCTTCCCACAATACTTTCTGCAGACTTACAGGCTTACCTCATCTACAAATGAAAAATTTTCCATTTTCAGTGCCTAGTAAATAGAATTTTACTAGCCTAATTTGACTTCTTCACCTCTCATATTATTTGTACACGCTCCATGGAAAAGAACATATCTTTATGTTCGTCCTATCAGTTTGGTTATATTTAACCTTTACAGCTGTATGTGAAAAACAGTTTTTAACATCTTCCATTCACCCAATGTTTTGCTATCTTTTCTGTCATACTAAGGCTGGAGAGAAATTTTATGGCAACTGGAGGCTTTTTTTGGAGATGTAAGCATGTAAGCATTGTATGTAAGCATGCAATCTGAAGTTATATATAAAGAGCTGTGCCTGAAAAATATTCCTATTTGCAAGCTGGTTGCATTTTGACTGCAGATTTGAATTTAAACTTGACAAACACAAGAATGGGCCTTTCAAGAGCCTTACTGATAGCCGTACTCAAGCCTTTCTGAAAGCTGTTGTTTTTAATCGCAGAATCACAGAATGGCCCAGGTTGGAAGGGACCTCAAGGTTCATGAATCTCTAACTCCCCTGCCACAGGCAGGGCCACCAACCTCCACATTTAGTACTAGATCAGACTGCCCAGGGCTCCATCAATCCGGCCTTGAACACCTCCAGGGATGGGACATCCACAACTTCTCTGGGCAGCTCTTCCAGCACCCAGGCACAGAGGTTAGACTCACAGACCTGTAGTTCCCTGGGTCCACTTTGCTCTCTTTCTTACAAATGGGAGTGATGTGACCCTTCCTCCAGTCACCCGGGACCTCACCTGACAGCCACATCTTCTCAAATATGACGGAGAGCAGCTCAGCAGCCACCTCAGCCAGCTCCTTCCCTGGGCTGCACGCCATCCGGCCCCATAGACTTGTACACATTCATGAGGCGGTCTCAGACTTGCTCTGCCCTTACAGTGGGGGGGGGGGAGGAGTTTACTCCCCTGGTCCCCACCAAGAGGTTTAGGGATGCAGGGCTCAGGGATGTGAGAAATATTAGAGTCCTGGCTGCCAGTGAAGGCAAAGAACTCATTCAGTACCTCAGTCTTCCCTTCATCCATTGAAGCCAGTTCTCCTTTTATGTTTACCAAAGGAGGTAAACTCACTTTGGCTTGTCTCTTCTAGACAAAATGTTTTTCCATATTGTCAATTCTTTTACTCTGTTTATCTCTGCATTTCAAGAGAAATCCACAGGTCTCTTATAGTGCCTCCAGAGCTGAGAGGAATGTATCTTGTTCTTAGGGTGGGCCACCAGCATATCCATTTGGAAGGCTATCCTTATCCTAATCTCAGGATTTAAAGCATTAAATCCATTTTCAGTCCTGCACAGAAGTTCCTATGGTTCAGATCAATAAAGGCTGCATAAAACACCATACTTAAAAACTTCTGTTGGCTTAAAAATGCATAATAAATCAGAACACACAATTCCTTGCAAAACAGAAGGTTGCAATGTACTTGGCAGTGACACTAATCAGGCTCAGTTCAGCTTCCAAGCTCTCTGCATTACTTTAATGAAAATCTTAGCCAAAGTTGATATTGTGAGTAGTAATTCTGAAATGAAATGCTACAAATCCCCAGAAACAGCCACCTCCTTCATTGCTTAGTTTCCTCATTTGCTTAGTTTTTTGGGGGCACAAACGATGACATTATTTCATCTAGCAATCAAGTAAGTTGATCTTACCTTTGGCACTACACAAGACTGTTATAATGCAGAACCAAACAAGAGTTAATATTTCTGTGCCTGGATTTGACAGCTCTCAAATTTAGATTTCATGACAGTCTATTTTTCACTCACCAAGCCCCCTGGGACTTACAGTGCCCAACAACCCAATATTATAGAGGGAAAATTGCTGCAAAGTGCAACCCCATGAAGGACACCTACCACTGTTGTGACAATTCAATTCATGGTGTTGAAATCCTTTTAAAAGCTCATAAACAAGATGTTCAAGAGATTGGTTTTTGCATGCTGCTGCAACAATTTAGAAAGCACAGAAATTTTTAATACTGCTCCACACCAGAGCTTACATTTTGCAGCATTTGATAAAAAACTGTCCTTTGAGAAAGCTCTCATAAGTTTCTGAATATGCTTAATGATTTACGTTGGCTTTTTACAGGCAATCTTATTATGTTACCTGGTCTTTTCAGTAAATGGAAAAAACATCAATAAAACCTGTCAATCTGAGGAAAATCCATTGTCGCTACCTGTGTGCACATGCTTGTTTAGATATACACATAGATATATAAATATTATACTACTATTCTTTTCTAGTAGATTTGTGTATTTCAAGGCAAAACAAACAAACAAAACCAACAAAAAAAAAATCAGATTTGTTCCCTTCCATACTCCCAATCCTCCTGTTGAGGGACTACTGTCCCCTTCCGAGTTTTCTTTTTGCTCCCTATATTAAAAGAAGTCAAACCAATCCAGATAAACTATTTTAATATGTATCTCACATTCATATTAGAAAAGCACTGAATAGTTAAGTCTAACACGACGTCTAACAACATTCCATGCAGTCTATATTATTGCTCTTATCAAATGATTATTGTTTTCTCTCTGTAGCCTTAACGCTCTTTAATAAATGGTGCCTCATAAAATGATTACAAAACCAAGTACTTTACTCTTTCATCACGTAGTCAGACCAGGTAGACAGGCAGTCAAGAACAGTCTGGGTAATCTAAAACGTATTCTGGAGGACCAGAATCATATACAAAACATTTGCTCACCACTAGAGACCTTGAGGTGATTCTCAATCATCGTTGTCAAAATGACACCGCGTGTACAAGCTCCAAGAATGGCACGTAACCACCACAGAACCCTTGGATTACTTTGCACAACCAAAAATCACTTTCAAACACCATCCCAAATTCTCAGGCAGCAACGTACTCTTCCCTCAGAAAGTATTGAGTCTGGGGCCCCATTCCTTGTTTTCACTGTCTGTAAGCCATATCACCTCAACATGGAAAACGCATGAAATAAACATGTCTGAGTTCAATTGAACAAAAGCAGACTTAGAAAGCTCCCTGGCAGAGAACCAAAGAGTAGTTTTGGAAAAGAAATACATTTGGAATTTCTAGCAGGTGCCTTCACTTACTAGCTACTCAAATTCTGTCAGATTCCCATGGCACAGAGAGAAAGCAACTACAAGAAACCATTCCCCGCACTGTTAGAAGCTTGCACTGCTTCCCCATGAAAACAATTCTTCCATTTTCTGAATACCTTCAAAGATGTAACAGGAATCCTATTTATTTGAGAAAGCTTAAGAAAACTGTGATCATGTCTGTGGGAAGACGGGTTTAAGCATTTCTGGCTAGATGTACTGAGTCACAAATTAGACATTTTTCAACTCTGAAGTATATAATCTAACAAGCAGACTTCTCATTGATTTCAGAGATTCATAGATTCAGAAAGGTATTCTTCATCTCCAGTTTTCACTACTGGTAAGGATTTATTGGGTGGAAAAAGAAAAAAAAGAATAAATAAAAAACATTGCCAAATAGCAAAACTCACAATGAAGCATGTGATTTACACTGCAGGAGAAAGGAAAACCAGAACAAAAATAATGATTTTCTGCTATAGAGTTTTAAGTCTGAAGATATTTTCTTTCCCTGTTACTTCATCACTTCTGCATTTTCCAGGTTAAAATAAAATGAGGCCCAATTTTTTTCCTAAAAGCACATGCACAGTCCTGTTAGTGTCTTAATATCATCCAGAAAACTCAGTGTTAAGCAAAAGAGGAGAAACAGTGTAGAATCTGTGCTATACAAAATCTAGGCCAGGTACTTAAAACAGCATTTGTTTGCACACCCAATGGCCCAGACAAGTCCAGTCTGTGTAAGACTTCCCACTGGTCACCCAGGCGCAAGCACAAAACAGCAAAGTCAAATTGTCTTTCCTTCTTTTAGGAATTTTTCCCTCTTGGCCACCTTAAACACACAAACCATTGAGAAAACACCAAGTAGAGCACAGAGGTCCAGAAAGTTTGAAGAGTGGGAGACAGAAGAGAGACTTTAAACAATAAACATCAATAGAGGCAAACTGCTGCATCTAAATGCAAGTCAAACAGCATCAAACAAACAGCAGAGCAGCTAACACAATTTTATCTTCTAAATACACCACCAGCACTAGATTCCCAAACTCTAACAATATAACACTGTTTCTAAAGGTCTGAAGACCTAAAAAAAAAAGAAATGCAGAATCCTAAACAACAGTCACATGCAGCAAAGCACCCTATCAGGTTTTGCATGCACTTAATCCAAGTTCTCATTCTTCATGCTGTACTGTAAGTGTCAAGTGGAAAGCAATACACTTTCTCCAGCGACCACATCTCTTTCTCCTTTCTCCAGTGACCACATCTCTTTCTCTTGTTAAAAGCATCTTTCCTCAGTTTGTCTTTTAAAACATCATCGTAAGCATAAATAAAAATAATGTGTTTTTTTTTTTTTTTTTTACAGTGTTACAGTAATACCAAAACATTGTCCATTAGACTCTCTCATTTTTACTACTTTTGAAGCGCATTCACGTAAGCAAGAGGAAAGCAATTGCAGTACATGGTACAGCAAGGAATACAGCAAGATCATTTACTAACAATACTACTGCAATCCACAGCATAAAAGAAAACCTCAGAAGAACTCAGCTTCACACATCCAAAAGTTACAAAAGGTTTTTGTAAGCCAGAATGAAACATGTGCAAATACTGGGATTCTTATGTCCAAGCCAAGTTCCACCACTCCCATTATTTACAGTACTTCCAATGCATGAGCACTAAGCCCATATAAACAGAAAGTCATTTTCCTCCAGAACACACCTCCAAGTACAACCTAGACTCACCTTTGTTCTTAACAATGGCATTTTTATTAAAAGCTTTATGATAGTCCACCAATACTGACTCTGTCTTCCCTTACCTCCTAAGAAAAACACAAGCTACTACTATCACTGACTAAATAAAATAACTTACAGCTTTCCAACTACAAACATTTTGATAGTACAACTTGTCTTACCTGCAAATCCAAGGAATGGCCTAGAAGAAGGGATTGAATGGGAATGCCTCTCCCAGCTGTAGACTGGAACAAACCAACTCCAGCCAGCAACCTGAAACAACAGCAATCACCATTAACCTCTCATACTTGAGCTAATGAACACAGCAAAGAGATAATTCTTTAACCCTTCACATGTGGGGCTTTTTTTTTTTTTTAAGCACCATTGCTGGTTCTTAGTTGTATGCAAAGTATCAGATTTAGCAGATAAAATATTTAAAAATAGCTCTCACATTTCCATTGTGAAGTTAATGTACACGGTACTTTTAATGTACTGTTTTGGGAAGAAGACGGTTTGCTTGTTGAGTGTCAGATATTTTTATTTGTGCTTATAGCAAATGCACGATGTATGAGTAATGAGTGTTTTGTCATTCCAAAAGTAAGCACAGAATCTGACATGAGGTGTCTGCGCTAGTGAAATAGCTATGGTAATGCATTAGGTTAAGGTATGGCTAAGGCTAGAGTCAGACTAACTAATAACTCACTCTAAAAACACATCCCTAACCTTCAAGATTGTTTCCATTGTGAATGCATTACCATATGTTCTAAAAGCACGATTCAATATTTCTTACTAAGAAGTAAATTACATCATTAATGTTTTATCAGTACATCACATTACAAGTTCTGTTACCCTATACCAAGATTTTTCCTTTTTGTTTCAAAATGAAGCAATAAGAGAAAAGGAAAACAGCACTATCTACTACAAAAAGGAAACAAGAATATAATTAGCACCAACAAAAGCAGTGACATATAGCAGAGACTTTGCTACGATATGCAGACAGGCAAAAATGCACACTGGAAATCCTTACCAACCACAGTGCCTTAGCAACGAATCCATAGGGGCAGATCAAAGAAGCAACTGCAAGGTACCCTCCTCCTCAGCAGAATAATTACATTTCAGAGAACCAAGTTCAAATTTTTATTATTTGGAAACCTTAGAATAAGGTACAGCAGCTTCAGTTCCCAGAACACTTGTAAAAAAATAACTTGGTCTGGTAAACTGGATTACTGCTTTCAGACTAGTACATGCACAGACTGCAAAGGAAAGTAGGCAAGCATGCATTAGACCTTTCTTTCTCTCTGCCTCTTCAACAGAGAAATTGGCACAGCTGAAGGTCCTCAGCTGTTAGGAATACAGGCAAAATGGCTCTTCTGCTGCATGAATTTCCTGTTCCAAGGGTAAAGCTGAAGTCCTTTAGGTGTTAGGTGCTTAAGTGTTAGGTGTATACATATAAAATGCCCCACTTCATAGCTAATCTGTAAGATTCTATATGGAGTCTATTTATCACATCCAAATTGATAAAGGTAAGTCCTCTACAGCCTTTACTGCAGTTTTCTTCACTCCTGGTTCATGAGGTATATGAACGCTGCCAAGCTGAAGCATGAAGGAAATTAAGCAACGTATGCAGGAATTTGTCAACTCTTTGAAAGGATTGATAACAGCAGGACGAGGGGAAATGGTTTGAAGTTAAGGGAGGGAAGATTTAGGTTGGACATCAGGGGGAAATTCTCTACAGAGGGAGCGGCGAGGTGCTGGAACAGCTGCCCAGAGAGGCTGTGGATGCCCTGTCCATCCCTGGAGGTGTCCATGGCCAAGTTGGATGGGGCCCTGGGCAGCCTGGCTTGGTTTTAAATGTGGAGGTTGGTGGCCCTGCATGTGGCAGGAGGGATTCATGATCCGTGAGGTCCCTTCCAATCCCAGCCATTCTGTGATTCTGTGATTTACTGGGAGTGTTTGCTAGGATGGGAAATACGGTTTGTGTCTCTAGTTCTAGATAGATTCCAGACTGTTCTCCCCCCCACACCCCAACAAATATTTACTTCTAAGTACAACTTGCAGTCAAGTATTTATTTTAAATATATATTTCAAGCATATTAGTAATTGACACTAGAATATCTGTGAAAGTCTGTTAATAAAAGAAGAAGTTAATATTCTACTGAAATCTGTTTCCCAGGTTTCACAGCTTTCTAATTTCCTATAAATTTGGCTCAGGGGCAGTTAAAATCTTGCTGTGTTATATACCAACCTTCTTCAGTTGAGAAGACCTGAATTTCAGGAGTTATATGCTAATGTATCACAGTGTCTCAAACCAGAATAATTTAAAAATATCCTAAAATATCTACATTAAATGTTTATGTCTCTGTGTCTTTCCATTTTAATTTCTTTTTATTATGTTTTTTTCAATGTATAGGTATGTAATGGATCAGCCAAAACCTATGCAATTTCTCTCAGATCACAGAGCAACAAATCAGTAAGGCAGTTTCTCATATGTCAGCAGGAGGATCAGCACTGTTTTGTGGCACAGTAAACATACCTGAAATGTCAAGTTTGAAGTATGGATTGTATGAATGAATGTTCATTGTAAAGAATGAACACATACATAAAGAGCTGCATTTACATATATTAATGACAGAATTATACTGAAGGGGAGGAAAACTAACCTTCCTGCAGGACTTCTGTATTTTATCCAGCCCCATGAGGGAAATTTCATCCTCACGTTTCCTGTGGCTCCTACTTAGTGATCATAGTAACACAGAGAAAGCACCTCAGGATGCCTGACTGGAGAAATTAGCATTAGTACATTATTATTCAATTGGAAAAGTCAGAATTAGAAAACCAGGCTCACACCCATAAAGCTCACACTCCTGAGCTTTACACACTGCTTGGCAGCTGCACTCTTTTATTTGATCCCATTGCTTGTTGGCAATAGCCTTCCTATGCTACCACTTTTTCACCCCCCCACTCTCCCCTTTTGGGACTTCAGTGGTAGGGAAGCATTTTTCCCTGGCATGACACCTCACTACCAGCCCATTATCCATTACCTTCCTGGCACATGCAGACCTAAGAAAAACCTTGTCTGTGATTTGGCACTTTACCCAGTTTCTGATAAACCTTTTAACTTCTATTTCTTCCCCTTTGGTGGAAAACTGGGGAAAAAATATGGCATGGAGCTATACCAGTATTAAACTGTTTTTCACTATGAAGTCCTCCAAAAAACCTCAAATAATTCAGAAAAAGGGGAAAAGACAAAAGGTAGCTCTAGAGACTTTTGCATCTTCGAATGAAAAGAGCTCTGTTTTGAAAACAGTCCATACACTAAAAATGGAAATCTTGCCTTTAAATCAGTAACGTGTCATCCATTTCTCAATCTGCTTCAAAACCAAAGAGGCTTCTTTGAAAGCACAGGCTGTCACAGCTTTACTTCAGCTACAGAAAAAGAAAAGCTTCAAAAGACAATATCAAAGGCAATCTGGATTATAGTAGAGGAGTGGTTTACCACCTGATCAGAATGCATACATGCTCTTTAAGAACTTTTTTACTCTGATTAGTTTACATACTGGGTTGCTCTGGATACTGAGTAACATTTCTATTTCTCCTTGAATAAGAACAAAATAAAATAAAAATAATTTCTAATAATTATAAGGGCTCTTAAAAAAAAAAAAAAAAGTAGTAATTATGGTGATGAATCTCCAGAGGCTGCTGCCATTCCTAAAGCATCACCTTGACACTGATTAAAAGTGTGAAAACATGATTTTTTTTTTTGAAAATTGCATCTTAGCTCTTATAAGTCACCATGCCTAAACCTGCAGTAAAATGTCACTTATTGTCACTTCTCAATAACAATTGGGATTGTGAAGACCCAGTGTCACCTGCCCATTATCTGCTGCCATTGTGTGCTAGGTTAGCTCCTGCCTATCACAGCTAGGCAGTCCCAAGTGGGATTGCAGTTTTACTACTAATGATCATGCTATGTAACATATTAGTCTTCTAGATGTAATCTTCAACAATCAATTGAGCTTAATGGTGACGACTTATCATTTTGACTTGTTTCTTTTCCCAGTAACATCAATACTACTTCACTCAACAATTCACTTTTTCAGCCAGTTCTCATCTTTATTGTCCCTGCTCTGCCCAAGCTAAAACAGCTATTGAGAAAGACAAGCACGAACACACACACCACGTTGTGGCATGCTTGTGCACTGGAATTGTGAATTTGATTCCTTTCCTCTTAAAACAGGCATTTAAGAGAGGTGAGAGAAATTGGGCCTTGAAAGTGTCCTCCTCTGTTCTGCAGCTGTAAATGAATATAATGAAATTTAACACAGGTGTGCAGCTGAGGTTCACAGTTATAGGAAATGCATCTTAACCTGTTTAGATCCATCTGAATTAACATTTCTACTGAAATTTTGAAAACTGGGTTACCTATAAATAGTGTTAACATATAACGAGATAGCATCATATAGTACCTTTTGTTTGCTTTTCTTTCCTCCTGCAGTCGTAAAACACATGAATTTCTGTTTGGCTAACCTAATCTGAGTACCTTAATCAGTCTGTTGATGTGTATCTTGTATCCTGTGACAAGGATGATTGTATTTGCATACTTTTGGGGCAAAGTCATTTAATAGCAAAAGTATACCTCAAATCAGCAGGATTAGGAGAAAGTAAATAGCCACAACATACAAACCAGCCAATCCTAATCCTGAGGTTTACTGGAGAAACGAAAGAGAAAATAATCATCAGGCAAGTGGTTCATTTGACTTTTTTTTTTTTTTTTTTTTTTAAAAAAAAAGAGAGGCAGTGAATTCATAGCCTAGTAAATGCATAACTACTCTACCCATAAAAATAATCCCAGAAGCTGCCAAATATGCTGGCACAAAAGAGGGGAAATTTTAACTAAAGATAAAAAAGACACTGCATTAAGAAAGAAAAAAGAAGTCAGGAAAGGGATATCTTAATACTGCAGGCTTAGACTGTCTGGCACCACAGGTTCAAATACTCTTGGTGATTCAGCCACTCCAAATCTTCATCAGTCAGAGGGAACAGGCAGAATGTTGTGAATGCAATTGTGACCGAATCTTGCACAATTAGAGCATCATTGAAAAAGAAAATTAAAAAAGAAATTCTGCTTTGTAATTTTTGCATGAATTATAATGATACAATGGCATCTTTAATGAGACTGAGGCAAAGGGCATACTCTTACTCTTAAATTTGCATCATTATCCTGACTTTCTTCTTCATTCCCAGAAGCGTCTGCCTTCCAAAAGCATCACATTTATATGAAGTGAAGTGTTCTGGATTAAACTACTATAGAACATGAAATATTATTGTTGTTATATAACCTAAACTACTAGTCAGATGATGATCTTCATATGAAATTATTATAGGCAAGATTATAAAAGGTGAGAAATCATAAATAACAGAGTGAAAAAGAATGGAATCCAATGTATGTGGGGTGAGAACAAGAGAAAGTCCACAAGGAATGTCATTCATGGGAGTTAATATATTAGCTTTTGCATTCAGTTTATTCTCTTTTCTCACAGGATTAATTGCATGGCCATAATAAAACAATCAGCTACTATGATCTATTTCATCTTTTATTTTCCTTTCAGCCACAAACAAATTACAGGTCAATCTCTTTCAGCCCCTTTCACAGCTACGGTGTTTAGGACAAAACTGTAGTAGGCTCATAAAAAATATGAGCAGTTGTGCTTGAGATTAGTCTGAAAGAATATACCCGTGACTCAGAACAGTACACTGAGATGTATTAAGAAAGGCAAGTACACAGCAGTAGAGAGAATCACTAAAGAAAGATGACAAATGTATTGAAACTACTGTTCTGACACTAGATTTCCAAAGCACCATCTCACAATGTCGGCTGTGGAAAGGAAGTGGTTTGTTAGAGCATTCCTCCCCTCCCTAGTTATGTAGTGACTTACATTTACCAATTGGTTCTTTTCAATGTCAGGGAGCTGTACTGCAAGCCACACAACTTCTCATATTTGATTTGTTTACTACGTCCTTGTAAATTCCACAGGCCAGAATAAATAGCTTTATTAAAATTGTTTTCCTGTGAATTGAGGCTTTGTTGAGGCTTTTGGCTGATAAATAAGCATACCATTAGGTTACAGAAATGTGCATCATGTTTTTCATTTTGTCTACCCGAAAATGTTTGCTAAGTCTGCATGTCATAGCTGCTTGCTGATTAGACTTAAATAGCTTCAAGTCAGCTTTCCACCCTTGCGTCACGCAAAGGCAAATGATTTTTGTTTTGTATTTTTTTTTCCCTTGTGGTGTGCCAGCCTGCTTCAGAAACATGCCAGCCCTTGCCAAGCACAGAAAGAAAGAGTTATCAGGAGCCAGAGTTACATTCCAGAGGTGAGTCATTCTTGTCAAGTATTTCATATTTGCCTCTCGGATGACCTGCTGGCCTTACTGGTGCATTATAGTAGGAATACAATGTGCATTTAGGATAACCATATGACTCACTTGTGGCTGTGCCAAACGTGAGTAATGTAAGGTCATCCTAAATGAGTGCTAGTAAAACATTTATGTCACGCCACACTTCCATGAATTCTCTATCAAGCGTTTCGCATATTGGAGAAATAATTTTTCAATGCTGAAGTGATTTTTAGACGAAATTGTCCAGATCCTTTGGATAAGCTGAGATATATTTTATGAAAGCCAGGGCCAGGAAAGGTGGTAAATGGTATTATTATACATGTTTGTACCTCTCTAGTCTTGGTCTGGATGCAACTCTGGCTTGTGCTGGCTGCTTGTATTTGTGCCAAAACAAGTCAGGATCAGCTTTCATGCTGGTGGATGTCAAACTGCTGTCAAAGGAACTTTAACAGCAGTTCTTTGCATAACGGAATCCTCTAAACATCAAGGAGTATCTTGGAGTCTGAATAAACACAGTGAAAACCTGTCTCTATTGGGACTTCTTCCCAGAAATCAGAGGAGGCAGGATTTTTAACTGCTATGTTTAAGACTGCTTTACTTCACAGGATGCAGTGTCGGTATGTCCAGAGGTTGTGAAGGTCTATCAGGAAGGCCAGGTGGGAAAACCCCACTGCTTTTAATGTTCCCAGAGATCCTTTTTGCTTCAAAGAGCCATTGCTGAAGCTTTTATTCACTGCCAACAGCTAACGCAGCTTAAAGTACATAGCAGTTGCTGGCTGCAGGTTTCCAGCAGTGTGTTTTGTTCTCATTTATTTTTAATGGAATGATGGAATAAAAGCTTCTGGACTTAAGGAGGAAAGAAGTAGTGCTTGGTGCCATCAGATTGTGGGAAATTCTGAGTTTTGCATATTTTCTTTTGCAAGTAGTCTAAAAAAATCAGTTTGTTAGCAACTATATATTCTGGGAGTAATTTGTCTTTTGTTCTACAGAACTGCAAAAAGAAACAAACAGGAGAATTCAAACCAGAACGTTTAAAAGGCCAGAAAGAAACTCTGAAACTTAGGGATATCTCTTGACTATATATATGACTATTAACATTAATCAATACAGAGAATATGTACCAAGTTTGATTCTTATTTAAATCAATAGGTTTGGGGGATTTAGAAAATATTGGTGAATCTCTTTACAACCATTGAAGTGTGACAAAAAAAAAAACAAACCAACAACAGTATACTTGGTAGCAGGTGTAGGCACAGTATTTAAAGTCTTTTAAAAAGACATTGCACTATTTATTAGCTATTATAATATGAAGGACATTACTGGCAGTAGTGATATGCCACAGGAGTCCTTGGTAGAGTGGAAATTTAGACACTGAAGTGCCATACTTGCTGATATGCCACATAACTTAAAAGCAGGCAGCTAGAAAGTGACTGAAATTAATCTTAAGAAGTACTACAGCATATTATACTTTATTTGCTAGCCTGGTGAGAGAAAGCTTAAATCTATTTTTTTCCAGCAGGATTATTTTGAAAGTCAAAACATAGGTCGATGAAGAATTACGACACTGAAAAAATAGAGTATGTTCTAGAAGAATGTTCAAACTGAAGAAAAACAATTTCCATTTTGATATAACAAACATTAAGTTTACCCTTCTACTAATCCAAACAATCCATCTCATGTCAGTGACATTGAGTTACTTAAATAATGTAACCACGTATCATAAGTTTAACAGGCCATGTCAAACCAAACCTTCCTTTAACTGGTGAAAACACCAGGGAAAAAAAAAGTGGAAATTTCTTACAAAGGCTTCAGCTTTATGTAAAAACAGAGCAGCTTTTCTAAGCCATAGCAAGTGTCCATCTGGCTAATCTTGGATCTGCAGCCCCTGACTGCATCATAAGAGAGATGTGAGCATCATTTCACTGGCATATCCCTCCAACTTTACAAAAGTTTCCTCAATCCAAAACACTACTTCATTGTAGAGCTACGTCACAGAAGCAAATTCAGACTTAAAATTCATAGTCACGTTACTGAAATGCGTTATTCAGTCAACTTTTAGTTAGCTTTGGAACTTTTCAAACTAGTTACAAAATAAATTGAAAAACAACAACAAAAACTGCATTAATTGAAGATTACACAGAGAACATTAGCACATCATGACCTGTTGGAGGGACCTCGGTTTACTAAAATTATAGTATTAAAATTGATGGAGGCACTGGGGGCAGATCTCAAGTCTCCTAGATTCAATCAACTTCCAAAAGATCAACTACTTTTCATCAACAGTGATTTATTGCCAAGGTTTCCATTGAATCCCATTACCGCTGCTTTCATGGAAGTTCTGTTTTATTCCATTAGAATGATAAATAAAACCTTGATGAATAAAATCTTTGAAAGTGGAAAGTCATGAAGTGTCTATTACTAATCATATAATTGCTATTTTTACATGGCTGCACCTATGAGATACCAAAGGCTCGTGTCCCTTTATGCTAGGCATTTGGAAAATAAATGCACAGTCCCCTCAGCTTACAATCTTCAAAATTGCAATGGAATACAACCCCACTTACAGGAAAAAGAAAAAAGGCACAAAACAAGAACACCAGAGTCCCACCAAAGATCTACCTCGTCTATAATCTGTCACCCACAGTGATCAAAACCCAGGATGGCTGAGGTTGCAGGGTACATCAGGACCAGCCCTGGCTGCAGCAGGGATGCCCAGAGCAGCAGATTTAGCAAAGAAGTAGTATTATAATTTTGACAACTTAACATGAGCACAGCAAATCGGACATTAAAGCCATACAGTAGTGGCTTTTCCCATCACATTTCATAGGTTCCATAGTTCCTACCTGAACAGGCTAGAAATACTTCAAAGGATACTTCTGTACTTCAGTATAGACTACCAATGCATGGTATCTTTGATTACCTACGTCTAGCAGGAGTCATTTCAAATATTCCAGAAAGACCTCCTCAAAACTGCAAGAGGAAAAAAAGTTGCTGATGGAGTTTGTGGATGCATCAGAGAGAACATGTCTGTGCAGATTGTTAATGGTACCCTCTGGCATAGCAAATGCATTTCCATATGTGATTTTATGAACAGTAGAGCATACTAAAGAACAAGATAATACTATACATAACTAGAAGTTAGAACAGATGTACCATACCAATATTGGAAAATGCTGGCTCCTGATTATGAGCACTTCTGCAACAAATCTCTTTTACTTCTGAATTTAAAACCTGATTAGACCTTGGAATATCACTCTTCTGAACTGTGAGATCAAATGAAAAGAGCAAAGATGTTAGAAATTCAGTCAGGCACGATACATACTGCAACAACAAAAGAGCCATACATAATTAATGCCTCTTATTCCACCTAAATACCCATTCTTTTCTATTGCTGCTGGCAACCAGACTCCTTTATTCCATTAATAAACTCCCCCTGCTCTACTCTGTACCTCACGGGAGAGGTAAACATACTCTATGCATCTGAGTATTCAGTTTAGCTATTAAAACAACCATTTCATTCACAAATACAGAGTTTATGAAGAGATAAAATTCAGGGATTTTATCTGCCAGTTTAAAATATAATCTCTTCCTTCATAGGAAAACAGCCTCAAGGCTCCTGTTCCTCTGTGTATGTGCACGTGTACCTGTTTGCAGTCATTACAAGCACAAACTGAAGTGGTAAATACGAAGAAGCTGTGCTTGATCTGTGCTTCTTTGATCTGGAGAGTAAGCTGCTGGTAGGCAGTCAGGGGATCACACTCCTAACTATTCCATATTTCTGAATGGGATGTTGCTGGCCTAATTTCTACCTTTCCGTGAATGAACGTATGAGTTTCTTATGAGAACTTGTGTAAACTGTGGTTCAAATTACATTGAAAATGACATCTGCCAAGAATAATGTTTTACTGGTGCTAAATCCTGTGATAAACGGTGTAATACAACAATTAATCATATGCATCACAACAGTATATTATCTCAGAGAAATACTACATTTTCTGCTTTAACTGGTACTAAATCAGTATTTTGAATACAATCTGAATTATTTATTGGTTTTCAGTAAAAAGTTGCTTCTTCGATCTTCAAAAGGATTGTCAAAGCATCTGGAATTCCTTTCTAAGGCTGAGTCAGAAAAACTGTAACATATTACATTTAACATTCAAATATTGTTTTGGAAGAAGGTCCTAAGTTCCTATGGAAGTAAGGCAAAGCATCTCTTATGATCCTCAATGTTGCGGTGCCAGTGTGCGTGTCACAACAATTTCAACATTAATCTAGATTTTTCAAGTCCATAATCCTGTATCCTCTTGGTTTATTGCCCATCATCCTATTTCTGTGTCTCAGAAGTTCCTAGGCAGCTAGTTCATTTGGCGTCATTTCCTAAGGTACAAACTAGGATTGAGCTCAAACTTATCAAAACAGAAAGTAGAACAGCATTTTCCCTATGGAGGCAACAGTACTCTCTAATTAATCGCAGAATCACAGAATGGCCTGGGTTGGAAGGGACCTCAAGGATCATGAATCTCCAACCCCCTGCCACACGCAGGGCCACCAACCTCCACATTTCACAGCAGCCCAGGCTGCCCAGGGCCCCATCCAACCTGGCCTTGAACACCTCCAGGGATGGACGGGGCATCCACAGCCTCTCTGGGCAGCTGTTCCAGCACTTCACTGCTCTGCCTGTAAAGAACTTCCCCTTGACATCCAACCTAAATCTTCTCTCCCTCAACTCAGAATTATTTCCCCTTGTCCTGCAGTAATCTACCCTTTCAAAGAGTTGATTCCCCTCCTGTTTGTAGGCTCCCTTTAGGTATTGAAAGGCTGCAATGAGGTCACCCCATAACAACAGTTAGGAACAACACAGTCTTGTTTTTACCATCATTTCCTACACTGTCAGAAGTAGATTACGCTCAGCACATATGTGCGTGCGTTTCCTAAACTGCTTTGGAACTTAAAAGTTTTGTTTCAGCTGGAATTAAACAAAAGAATGTTGACCTCAAAGATTATTATGTTTCCATACATTCTGTAGAAAGAGACGGTCAAACTGAGGATTAAAACTATCTAATTTCTGGCTGACAGAAAGGTTGCAGAAGGCACTCGCTTTTATTTACGATACTTGGGAATCTGCATGCCAGTGCTTATAAATACATCATAGGGAAAGCTTTAAGGTTTTTGTATCTCAGCCACCAAGATCAACCAACTACAAGGCACCAGCCCACAGGAAATGAAGCTTAATTCATTCTACACCTCTACCTATCACTTATTAGTTATATCACTTTTCATTAGTCAAACACGGATTTATGTGGGGAATGAGGGGTGGAAGGGTAAGAAATCTTAACGCCCCTTATTACTGCATTAAAGTGCTGTGCATCTGTCTCAGCTTTCTGATACATTGGCTCCAGCCAAGGTGCTTGATGTTCGGAAGCTGTGACACGTATCTGTACTTCCACAGTGTGCATTCACAGAAAATTTCATACTATGGGTTTACTGTAGAAGCTTTGTGCAATTACATTGTACAGCAGCACACCTGTCCCCATCCACCAGTCAGCAGGGGTGGAATTAGTTTAAGCCAAAATGTAAGCGATGAGAGCAGTCTCTCTTTTCCAATATTCAGCATACACATTAAGCACATCGGTGGTAATGTCATTTTCTCCAGTTTAGTGATTATTCTGAAGGCATGCAAAAAAAACAACCCAAAACCAACACCCATTACTGATGGTATTATGTTCATCAGGAGAAGTAAAGATTCATTTTGCAAACAGAGGATGTTGGAGAAGTCACGTATGATTACCATGTTCTATGTAGTATTGTACCTTGGATAATGAAAATTATACTACATAGCAAATAGGGAAATTAAAAATCAATTTGGTAGCCGAGGGAAGAAAAACATTCTATTTACCTCATGAAACATCTTAATTTTGTGCCATTTATACAGCTGATTCCGAGGCAATGAAACAAGTATGTGACATACACCAGTATGACAACTTTGATGGTTAGCTGCAGCTGCTATGCAAGTTTGAAAAGCAATACTTTTTCTTCTTTGAAGAAAAACAGTCAGAAAAATTCTTCCTGCTGATGAACCACAGAACATTGAACTCCAACCTGTTGTATTAGGCTGTGCAAAAGATGGCACTAAGGTGGCTGGAATTTCTGCCTTATATTTCAGTGTCTCTGCCCTGCTTTGGCTCCACAAATGAAGTGTGCTCAGACCTGCCTGCATCCATCAAGTGCAGGCATGCCCTTGTTCATGTATTTGCAATGTGATTGTAGGCTATAATCAGCAAAAAGAAAAAATAAAAATGGGTGAGGCTGGAAAAAGGTTAGAAATTGCCTGGAATTTTTGGTTAAACATCAAGAAATTCTGATTCTTCAAAATACAGCCTTTTTGTGGGAGCACAATGAATTTGAAATTAAAAATGCTCAAAAGGATGGTTGAGACTGCGAGTCAAACAAACGGCTGAAAGCAAAGACCACCCAAAAACTTACATAATCATGGAACCAAGTAACTAGTTTTCATCTGGGATTTAGGCAGTTAGCGCCAGAAATCTTTGTTTTCATATCAGATAGAGTAGAGATTTATGATCTGAACTCGCATATTCCATATGACAGAACTTTTCAGGATAAAAATAGCAACACTAACAAGGTTCCCCAAGGAAATTATAAGCATACTGCTCTCATGTCTGTTCTTAGAAGGATGTTGGAGTAAAAGCAATTCGTTTCTGAGCATGAAACAAATTATGAAAGCAAAGAAAGAAACTGTATGAAAACTAATAAATAGAAACTATCTAATTGTACTGGATCTGGCCAGGATGCAGTTAATCTTCATAGCAGCCCCTATGATGCTGAATTTTGGATTTGTTAATTAAAATAGTTTTGATAACAAGTTTTTGCTTTAGCCGAGTAATGCTTACACATCCTTGAGGCATTCTTTTTTCCTGCTTTGTTTCTGTTGATATTCAGCCTTTTTCTTAAGTGTTTTTAGATTGTCTTTTGCCTATCCCCTTAATTTTACTAATTCTTTAAAATAACCTACAATTGTTATTTTCATGTAAACAAATAGAGATGGAGGGTAATGTTGAAAAGAACACAAAGTCTTGTAAGAACAGGCAAATTTTTGCCAATAAAATTCTGTCCAAAACAATATCCTTTGGCAAGCTGTTCTCTACTTACCATATAGTATCATAGTATTTTATGGTAATTTGGAACATGAACTCATTCAGATTTGAATTCAGGATAGAAGGTGAGGCAGAAAATGGCCATGGAATGCCTGAACAGTGTCAATAAACATTAGGGTTTTTCTTCTTTTATCAGAGAAACAAACAAAAACAAAACAAGAAAAAAAACCAACATTTTGCATAGATTTAAGTGCAACCTTACATACTTTACCTACAGACCTCATATACAGGATTGAAGTCTTTCAGCTGTTCATCAAATGAGAGCTAATGCAGAAACTTCCCAGAATTACACTTAGTGCCACCATATTTGAAAAAAAGCAAGACAAAAACCAAACAAATAACAACAAAAAAACCCATGTTTTACATAACCAGTCTAGTCTACATGCTTCTGCTGGATTAAGTTCCTAGGGAAAACAAACAAACGAGTGTGTATTTTCACATGAAAATTTAAAGGGAAGGTTAAAGTTGATTTCCTATAGGAACAAGCCGGAGCATTTACTCAAGTACATTTTTTGAGAAAAAGAAATTATCATAGCATATACAAACTTGTTACTTCTGAGAACTCCTGCAGTTCTCAGGCAGTAGTGGGAGTATCTCATAGGCAACACTTCCATGATATTAATGATTAGTCTATCCTCTGATGTCAATTTCTAAATAGGTCCAGCAGAATAGAAGTTGTAGTAAGTCCGTGAAGGCCTGCTTCTGCTTCCCAAAATGTTCTCACTTAATCCCAACTAGTAGCATCACTCTCTTACCATGGACTTAATTTTATTTTATTTGTTTTTATTTAATTTTATTACAGAGATAAATGGCAGTGCCATGAAACCACATACAGCTCTTTGGAATGGCTTCCAGCTGTATGTCGCTCATGTTATCTCATGCCATGTTTCTTTTTTGTCTTCAAAATGCATCCTCAGCTGGGAAACCAAACGAAACCTAGGACAACTGAATAGAACCTCAGATTGAAATCAAACCCCACCATCTAATCTACCCTTTCCCTTTACTCTAGGAAAAGGAGATGCCCTCACAGACTCCACGTCAGGCCAATATTGTTCACAGGACTTCAGGAACTGCAAGCTGGCAGACTGCACAAGTGAAGCCTACTGCTTATTTTCCCCTCCCCAACACACAGAGTGCCTTATTCCCTGCAACTTTTCACGGGACAGCTTACATCAATGTGTGAAAACTGAGCAAGAAATATTACACGAGGCTGCTATGTATTGAACAACACTTTCAATCAGGTAGCCTTCAAACATTTTAAACCAGCATCTGATAATCATCATCAAGTTTAATCAATCATTAAGTCTAATCAAAGCAGAACAGGACAGGCTAATTGGAACAAGGGTAATTAGCACAATACCTCTTAGAGAAGAGAAATGAAGGCATGTATTGCTCGTTACCTGTGACTATCAGTAAGATCATGGACATGCTGATGAGTAACATTCTCTTCCCACACTTCTGTTTCTAAAGGTACTGCATTCAACACATCCCTTTCAGCAACAACTTTCTGTTGATTATTTTGTTGCTGTTGTTGTTCAGAAAAGAAATGCACCATCTTACTACTAGCTTCCCTCAAAATACGATTTGTCCTAGTGGTGTTTTCTCCACATATTCTGAAGTTCCTTTAGTCACAGGGCTATTTCCAGCAGAAATAATCCCTGAATGATGATCAAATAGCCCTGCAATTTCACAATATCTTTCCACATACGTGTCAGTTGATTCTTAATTTTCTTATTTATTCCCTTTAGCAACACAAAATATATGCTGCACAAGCAGTTGAAGTCCTTTACCTCACATTTTTCCTCTTTTTTGCCTTTGTTTATTTCTACTGAACAGCTCAAGAGGCAAACACATAGACAGTGAAGATGCCGGCGGAGTAGCAAATGGAAACAGTGTAAAAATATAACATTTACCAAAAGTAAATTGTCTATTTTTTATTTACTCAAATCTTTTTCAAGTGTTATCTGTCTTGCTAGCTTTTGTTTGTTTGTTTGTTAGGAAAATATACTATTTAATGTAGCTGGTTAGATGCCTTTTTCTTACAAAGATGAAGAAAAATGCTGGCCTTCAGAATTATTTCCTCACAGACACATTTTTATGTTTTACACTTAAGCTCCACAATAGACTTGCTAATGTTTAGAAACTTCAAAGGATCGCTGTTTTTGTTCCTACTTTAACACATATTCCGTTTTTCCTAATACTAATTAATGTGTGGAATCTGAGTGCTGCAAAAAGAGAAGTGCTGTTTATTCTTCCAGAGCAGTACAAGCTGCTTTTCTCATTCTTACTGTGAACTACTTTGAACATCATTTCCGTTGAGTATGCCAACTTTTCATATTTTGTGAGCCAAGGTCTCCTAATTTCATAGCCAGCTTGCATCACCCCACGAGTTCAATTCCTATTTTATACCTTAAGGATTACGGTGATGAAATCTAACTCAATTACCTTAGGGCTAAAAAGACTGAAGTTTTGATCAGTGATCACTGTCAGCTTTAGCTCACATTTTCTTTAATCCTGCTTAGGGTGCTGGAGCCATTAGGACTGTTTTTGCTGTAGTTAATTTGGGTTTTTGGACTGGAAACAATCCTTAATTTAATCGTAAGTTTGTTCATGTCAACCACATTTCAGGATCTGTTAGGGTTTCATTAAATATGCTGCCTGTTCAGCTGTGTTTCGAGACTTAGGTGATGCTGCCTGACTTTCACAGAGCAATTATCTATGACTGTCAGTTTTCTGTCCTGAACAACATACCTTTGAATACAGGAAATGTAAGATGCTTATTTAAAACTAGAATAAATGACAATACTGATGAAAATAAGATGTGGAAATAAATGCAGTGGAAAATAGGCAAGTCATCTCTAACTGATCTTCCCCTTCCAACTAATTCGCTCTACCCCTGCACAACCCATTCTCTAAAACACACAAAGAAATATAAAAGATATATTATATAAAAAGATATAAATATATATAGATATAAATATAAATATAAGATATAAATAAATATATAGATATATATTAAAGTATATATATTATACTATACACACTATATATATATTATATATAAAGATATATATAAATATAAGATACAAATATATATATTCATATTATATATAAATATAACTTTTTATTTCTTTGCGTGTTTTAGAGAATGGGTTATGCAGGGGTAGAGTGAATTAATTGGATATATATATATATAAAAAGAGAAAACTACTATGAGACCTACCTTTGTTGTTGATGAAGGAAAAGATGACCAGAATATCATAGGTGGAACTTAGGGTATTCAAGCACTTTCTCAATAGATTTGTTTCACTTTTATCCTGATCATCATGGTTGTACTACTCTTGTTACTGGTTACATGGTTGTTACTACTTTTACCAACTTTTGACAAACCAGCAAGTGATATGATAATGCAAAGTGCAATCTTTTGAGGACCTGATTAAGATTACCAAACCAGTTTCTTAAATGGGAGATCATTTCCCACTGCTGAGATCTAATTACATCTAACTGATCACCCATATTCAGCAGGCTGTGAGATTTAGTTAGCCATTAATCAAGACTCCAGACACAGTGCTGATTACTTTTCATTATTTCTAAGCTTATTGAGGCTTTAGCTGTGTTCACAAGGACTCTACTATTTTTTATTTTATCACGTCTTTGTGACAGCCCTTTATTAACTTAGCATCTACTGTACATAGTTATTTCTGGGCAGAGTTTGTCTTGATTAAAGGAGTGAACTCAAGCCACAGTTGATGGTTAGTGTGCATACCAGCTTTATTTCTGCTGGAGTTCAAGGGAGTATTGAAGATATGCTTAAAATGCATCAATAAATAAATGTAGACATAAAATGGATACATTACTTCAATGCCTGTGAATCTAGCATGAAATAGGAACACATGCTTCTGAAAGGAATATACTCAGGATGCTAAGGTAGCCTGTGGCACGATCTCAGGTCCAGGAATAGCCATCTTGCTTCTACCACTTTGCATTCCCTAAAAAACTTCAGTTCCTTTGCTTTTATTAAGGTGAACTAAGCTTTATCTTACCAAAACAAAACAATTTCAGCCCGCAAGCTACAATATAAATGAGCATGTAATTCACTAGTTCTGCATGTCGTCAAATTTTGGGTTTATATAAATAATGCTCCTTAAGTAGAAAATGGCTGGTAAGTTATTGGATATTTGGATTCTAAGCTAGGCAGGAATTCTTACCTCCCTTCAAAGATTAAACATGTGAAGAACTTCGATTACCAAAAACCCAGTATCTGTTGCCTTTTACCCTATGTCGTTACAGTTGAATGCAATTACGTATTACACATTTTCTTTGTCAACCACAGTTGTATTTACAGGTTGCATTTAGAGTATAATTCTACTGAATTTGGATAAATAAACGAGTCAGACTTTCACAATTGTCTGAGATTTACAGCTTCTGAAATCTTATTTTCTCACAGGTAAGCATATATGAAGCTCCTCAGTATCAATACTTGGGTTACAGAAGCATGTTAAAAACCCCATCATTTCTGTTTGATAATCTGGAAACAGCAGACATAACTTAAAATCTGAAAAAATGGCCAGTGGTTCAACAGGGAGAAATTTGCTGGGTTTGATTGGCTGCTTTCTGACTGGTGAGTGAAAGAAGAGCTGTTCAACCGATCCACAAAAGACACTCACATGTCAAAACTAAAGCAAAACCAAAGTACACCAAAGGTAACTTAGGAACCTTGCACTTCTAGTCAGTTATTTTTTATATTACTCCAATCCTTCAAGCCACAATACAGAAATGATTGCTATATTTAGAATTTCTAGTCTTCCTCTTGACACATCTATAAGAACTGACTGATTCTTCAAAATTTCCTGATTCATTCATGTCCTTCCTCTGTAAATCTGAGCAGATTGTGTCTCAACCACAACCATAAGCTACTGCTTAGCAGCATTCACCTGCAGACATTAGTAGTTTCCCTGAGGTCATCATAAGAAGTAAATTCTATCACACCTGATTGTCTTCACTTCTCTTGCACCTTATTTTCAATATCCACACCTCCCTCAGAGTTCCTACTCCTTGACAGACTTCCTCTAGCAAGAGAGAACACTTCATAACAACTTCATGGTCAGTTTTACATGCTTAATTATTTTCTATTGCTCCAAGATTAAATCTAGTATATCATCCAGGAAGATAACACAAGCTGGAGCCTATTTCAGATTTGAAGGTTAACCTATTTTATATTGTTCCTACACCAGTATTTACTTTGGCAAATACGGAAGGGCTAAGACAGTATTATATACACACACACAGAAGAATATATTCTCACAAATTTGAAACATGCTATGAATATATTTCTACATCTATACATACATCAATGTTTGATGTAGAATATACATGGATGTAGATCAAATGGTCTTGAGCTTGCCAAGTACCCAGCCTATATCCCACAAAATACAGAGGGCTTTTCTCTACCACTCAGCCTATGTGCTCTGATGGTAATCAGCAACGCCAAAACAAATCATACAGATCAATGTCATGTTTTCCAAAGCAAAAGTTCACAGGGGGAAATGAGTATAACCAAGTCGTTCAGAGAAGAAGGGAAAGTAAAAGAGAGAAGGTACAAGACGACAATATATGGCAAGATGAGAAGAAGAATGACCAAATGAAAAGTGGGAGGTGGAGTGAGAAAAGGTTTGAAAGGAAGGAAGAGGTACTTCCTTTCAAAGGACATGTGAAGAAACATCACAAAAAATGACAGCAGCATGGGAAAGAATGCAAGTTCAGGAAGGGAATGGAAGTACTGCCAAAGAGTGGGTTCTTTTTTCTTCTTTCATTTTAATTTTTCTTTTCCTAAAAATAACTTGGGATCGTATCTGCGCAGTTCATCCCTCAGATGTTCAGTCCCTGAACTTGAAAAGAATGCTTAATTAGAACAAATGTTAGGGCATTGGTTACCTATGCCCATAGATTAATGAGAGTCTTTCTATGAATCCTGCCTGTAAATGAGGAATGAGGATCTCTGAGAGTTACAATTCTTGTTCAGCAGAACACCAAGCATGCTATCAGCACACTGTGAGACACCAGAAAGGACAAAAAATGACATTACTTTTCTAAGTCAACAACTGTAAATAAGGAATACTATTTTTGTAATAAAAAAAGCAAAGACCACGAATACAAAACTAGTCATCTTTAAGATAACTATGTCAGCCAACTAAATTGCTGTGGGTTGAAACTGTCTTTAAAACACACAATTTTAATTTTCAGTAGCAGTTGCTAGGATGCATTTCTGTTCCCTAGCAACACAATTTTAACCTACTTCCCTAGTCCATCTCTTACAATTAACAAGAAGTCTTTTCAGAAGCAAATCTTTAGTTCTTCTATCAATATAAGAACAGGCATGTAAATCAAGTATCTTTCTGGAAGAGCTGAAAATTCATTATTTTTTTCTGAAATGAAGTGCAGTGAATGGAAAAATGATAATCAAGTATCCCCGAGGAACTGCAGATTTTCAGCATCTGGTATCCTTGCAATTCTGAACTTACTCTTTCTTGAGAAAATATACTTAGTTCTTAATGAAAAAAATATGTATTGTTTCGGGGGAATTTACTGGAGAATTTTAGAAAAGGACTCGAGATTATGAATTCTTTAAACAGAGAATATTCCCTTTTTGATGGCACAGGGACCTTTGGAATGCAGTATACTGAATATTAAAGTCTGTAACTCTTGGGCATCCTTTGAAGCTTTATGAAAGAACAAGAGTTGAATAAAAATTCCTCTTTAAAAATTCATGAAAAACAATGCATGTGTCAGGGAAGCAAACTAGACTCCTTACTTTCAGTATCTTTCTCATAACCATTGCTTACATATCATCTTGGTAAATTCAAAATCCTTCAGTATTTTTTCAGAAGCAGTGCTTCTGACCCATAGCTAATTAAGCAGGAATTAAGAAACATTACAGTATGACATTATTTGCATGTTCATATCTTTTCATATTGACTTCTCATCGAATCCGCTAAATGAACCAATATCAAATCCAAATCATATCCCACAGCACTATGGAAGCATTGAAGAATTTTTTTTAATATTATTTTGCAAGGAGAAAATTGCTATCTTTCCTCTGAGAGTTTGTAAACAAATCTTGCATGCCCCATGTAATTTATTAAAAAAAAAAAAAAAAAAAAAATCAATCCTTGCAACATTCAGGTCATTCCTGTAAATGTTCAGCTAAATACACACTTTGAATTCAGAAAAACTCAGCAGGCTTAGGCAATATTGGTTTCAAAAGGAATTCTAGATCCTTAGGCATACATCAACATATAACTTGTCAAGCTAATACTCAGAAACCAGAGAAAGCATAGAAACATTAACCAGATGGGCAACACAAGAAAGCAGTGCTGATATGTCCAAATTTTGAAGCACTTCAAGCTTTTTAAATCCAGGCACAGACTAAGAAATATCCGCAAGCTCAGTCCTGTCTCTATTTGTCAGTTCTTAGTGTAAAGATGACTACTGATTTATTAGGAAAAATAATCTTCAAAATTTCACAAATTATAAAATACTTTTTAAAAAGATATTCTATTTGCTATTAAAATTGTATTTTTCTGTATGTTCCAATATAGATAAAAAAAATCATAGCACAGTATATATGACATCATATAAAACAAAGTGAATTGCTCATCAGCAACATATAAACTGAATTTTTTCAGGCAGCATTTGTTGAATTCCTTTTAAAATTCTCTCAGTGCTCTGAACAGTTTGCAAGAAAAAAAAAAGATACACTGATAATTTAATTGCACTCGATGAATGATCAGGTCTAATATTTGTTGGAAACTCCCCTCATTTACATAAAATTTGTTTCAATTGAAAAAATGTTCTTGGTGTAATTAGAAGGATAATAAGTTGCTTTGCATAACACACTACATATCCATGAGTTTACCATCATTATGGTGTACTTGTGTTGAATAAGAAGTGTGTAATTAATGAATATACCAATGTTGTGGTATAGCAGCATACAATTAATAAATATACAGATGTTAAAGTATAACAGAGAGCTTGGCTATGATGTTATTACACCAAAGCAGAACAATAGATACACTCACCTGCAACAAGGGCTCACATAGGAAACTCCAGCAAAGCGGATCTCCAGAAGAGATCCTGCCCCACTGGTGGCCAGCTCTTAAATACGTCTAGGAGGGGTGCAGCCAGGCTCCACCCCTTCTGGCATCACAGGTGAATTGCCTTCACCTGTGCTCCTCTGGCTGGCTCATGGCTCACCTCAGGTGGTCAATCAGAGGTTCAGGCCGTGACTCAGCAGTTCCCATACAAAGAAGTCAGTATGTGCTTCCAAAAGTCTGGTAATTGATCTGCTCTGTGGGCACCTGTTAGTATTTAATCTTTTAAGATATCTTTCCTGTACTGTAAATGCTCATTTTTGAGCTGCTACTGAGATGAGCTGTACCAGCGAGGTGTACAACAATAAACATAGAATTCCTATAGAAGCACTGTCCCAGAAATAAAATTTCATTTTCAATTTAATTACCTTCAGAGGCATTGCAGATGCATGGTCCTTCAGCAGAGGTTTTTCAAAGCACATTGCCTTGCCATAGTGGAAGGAAATGCAGTATGTGCAATTCTGTGATTGTTTTACAAAGGTCAATATATTGTTTTACAAAGGTCAATACAGAGAGCCGTTTATAAGATACAGAGAAATCCTACAAACACCTGTCATTCAAGGAAGTATTAAACACCATAAAAACCAAACATAGAAAAATAGAGTATGGAGTTTGGGAAGTGTTTAGTGTAGACTTTACTAGGCTGATTAGCTGTGTTTTGTAAACCATCAAAAAAAAAACCAAAACACTCCCTTTTCAATATTGATTTTTATGTTATGGAGCACAGAAAAATACACCAAACAGAACAGAGACATGCAGGAATTTAAAAACGTAGGAAACTTCAAAAGGATAGAGATGCCAAACTGCCTTCCAAAGCAAACACGTCAGGATTAAATGAGATGGTTTTGTAACACATGCCAAGTCTTGTCATAGGATCCAAGATCTTTTATCCATAATGTTGTCCACAGGAAAAGACTAAAATATCTGAAGCCTGAATTAAGAATGAAACCACAACATTGCTTTCACAATTGTGCTGTTGAGCACCTGATGAAACATGAAAAGAGGTTGACTTCTGAAAACTCATCCAAGATAGAAAGTCATGGGTTTTAAATTCAGATTAGCTCTATTGTTGGAAACGTCCTGCTCAGGTGAGATCTGAGGGAGCTCATCTTTCCTTAACCTGATGTCAGTAATAAATATATTTGCAGTTCTTTGGTTGTTAAAAAATAAAAAAAAATAAAATAAAAAGGAGATATGGCTTTCAAGTGAAGAAAAACAATGAGCAGCCTCAGAAAGGTCACTGTTTAGAGACTTCTGCAGATATTAAACATCTTCTGAGGAACTTCTGAATAGCTGTCAATAAGTAACGCTTGAAATCAAACATTTGAAACCAGAAAGTCAACCAACTAGACAAAATTTTTCTCCCTACATGATTATGACTTTTTTGTTTTTTTTTTTTTACCAAGGCACAGCATTCATCCTGCATCTAGTGATTTCCATACAGACTTGAAATCCAACTTCAGTTGGAATTTAAGCTGGAGCACTATTAGTCATGTAGGAATCTTCTGATACAAAATTTGGTCCACAAGTTCAAATATCAGGCCCAAGACCAGAGAATTACTGGCTGACACAAGGTGCTTGTTGATGAAAAGAAGACATAGCATGCCATTTTACTCAATGGATTATCAGCACACACATTATCTCATCACTGTAAACGCTAAGGAAGTCACATACATGCAGAAATGCCATCTCTGCAGCATAGTGAAACTCTTGTTATTTACTATTAACTTCTGGGTGCTTGAGAGGTTATGTCCAAAGCTCCCTATTTGCCAGACTATGAGCCTATTCATTGCACATGGATTTGTACAAAATATAAGAATCCCTTGTGTATGAAATATGCTGGAAATAGTCATGCAGGGATGATAAGATTTTGCCAATACGCTGTTTTTTCTCATACTAATTTTACACATATACAGCTAATTTAGTCTTAGCATATCAACTCCTGGGTTGCTACAGTATAAAGTCAAAAACTGCAACACCCTATGCTTTTCTTGGAATAATGATTTATTCTGTTTTTATGTGCAGTCTCACATTTCATCCTCATGTGATGTGAAGTGTGTTAACTGAAGAATACTGAAGCCATAAGCCCGTGATCTCACTGTCATTAGAATAAAAAAAACAAATCTTGTTCATATATGAGTGTCCTATGGAACAGGAAAATTAATTGAGCAAAAGATAGTGAAGCTGGAACTCAACCTTATGGTGAGATTTAACAGGATAATTTTCTGCTGCCCTGAGATCATCACTACTATGGTAACACAATATTTCATTGCTGCAAAATCTTTCACTGAAAAAATGAGATTGCACAAATAAAATTTAAGGAATATGCATAAAAACACATCCACAAAACAAGAAAATAAATGCAGCCTGAACAATGACCATTCAGGTTGTAATTAAACAGGGTGTTTTGAGATATAACCTCATAAAAACACACAATTTTAAATATGCCAGGAAGAGTTTCACTATCATTTAGCACTGATTATGCTTAAACTAGGCATAAAGAAAAAGAACACATCATTATTTTTCCTGTTAGGATGCTCAGGTTCTACTATTTGTATTTTTCTTTTAAAGTATATATATGTTCTCCCTTAATTCCCAGAGTTGCCATGTCACACACATATTTAGCTCTTGGTTTTACAAATATTCATGTTTTGTAGTCAAAGAATCTCAGAAGATAAAGATTATTTCTGCACAAAACTGAGCGAATATCTCAGTAAATTGGAGTTCCAGCCTCCTAGGAAGTTTCGATTAATAATAAGTATATGAATAATATCAATGCAGAACAGAAATGCTAAAACATATAGATGTAAAAAGCAAAAAAATACAGTTCAACCTTAAAAATTGCTTAGGTAGGCTTCAAATTTCTTATCTAAATTTGTGCATGAACACTTGGAGCTGCCCGTTTCTCATACTAAAACCTTAAAGTCAGACATTTACTTTGCATACAGACCTTCAAAATATGTTCTTTTTTACTTTTCATTAAAGGCAATTTTTTAATGTAATTTTTTTTCTTAGTGCAGATATCTGTACTTTCCAAATGATGAAACATTCTACCCACCTGGTGACACAAGACACTATTAGTTTTACTGAAAATTTCTGTACTTAAACTATTTTTCGCAATTACAGGTGAAGTTTTAAATAAAGAACATGAATGTCCTTGGATTTGAAACATCTCAACACAGCAGAAAAGCAAATGGCATCATGGGCTGCATTAAAAAAGGGGTGGCCAGCAGGGACAGGGAGGTGATCGTTCCTCTCTACCCTGCTCTTGTGAGGCCGCATCTGGTGCTGTGTCCAGGTCTTGTGCCCCCACTACAAGAAAGACAGGGAGCTGTTGGAGAGGGTCCAGAGGAGAGCACTAAGATGATCAGGGGACTGGAGCACCTCCCCTATGAAGAGAAAAGAAGGCTGCAGGGTGACCCCATTGCAGCCTTTCAGTACCTAAAGGGAGCCTATAAACAGGAGGGGAGTCAGCTCTTTGAAAGAGTAAATAACAGCAGGACAAGGGGAAAGGGTTTGGAGTTGAGGGAGGGAAGATTTAGGTTGGATGTTAGGGGGAAGTTCTTTACTCCATAGTGAAGGTGAGGTGCTGGAACAGCTGCCCAGAAAAGCTGTGGATGACCCGTCCCTGGAGGTGTTCAAGGCCAGGTTGGATGGGGCCCTGGACAGCCTGATCTGGTTTTGGGGAGAGGTTGGATGGGGCCCTGCCTGTTGCAGGGGGTTGAAGATTCATGATCCTTGAGGTCCCTTCCAACTTGAGCCATTCTGTGATGCTGTGATCTCTTTGATTCCTTCTTGTTGGTGATTAGAAATAATACAGAGTACATTTTTCAAATACACCTACTTATAAGTCCTGCAAAGAACTATTAAACTATAAGTCTAACTTATTCACTCCATGCATATTTCTTGGGCTTAGAAGACCATATACATTATGTATTAATTATAAATTTCCTTGTAGTAGAATAAATGTATGTCACATATTGCACAATACCTCTCTATAAGTAATTTATTTTGTGTTTGCTATTGAGACGGGGATGACCTTAATCTCAGTTCTGGCAGTAGTAACTGCACACTTTTCTTCTCTTTTTCATACTTATGTATTCTTCAAGGTCTTATTTCAGTGTGATGATTTAATATATTCATATTGACAATGCAAATTTTGTCCAAACATTGGCCCTTCCTTAAGGAGAGATCTGAAGAAGCGTTCCTGGTAGACTGCAAATTGAGACAGAGCTTAGGCTAAGCTGCATTTAGAGCTTTCAACAATAAAAACAAAACAAAACCACAAAAAACAAACAGGCTTTACAGCAGCCCAGATAAGGCTACTGCTACAAGCCCTCTGGGGATATTGTCTCAACTTTGGAATCCAGATCAAAGCCATAACTGAGTAAAATCTAAGATATATATTTAATTCATATAAATCAGATATAAAGCTGTCTCTTAACGACAGGTAAAGTGAGACTGAGACACAAATTTCTGCCTGTAACCTTTCTGTGGGGAAGGCACAGGGAAAACCTTTCCCTTCCCAGCACCACACAGGTTACATCACACAATCTTCTGTTGCTGATCCCTTCCGCGGTGATTTCTTTTATGTGACTGATGATATCAAATACTGTTGACTTGATCTCAGTTTGCTGCCAGTGGACTTGTTTCCAAAGATGCACATTCTGTTTTACACTTCCTTCAGCCACACTGTTCTCTAAAATGGCTTTTAGAGCTGCTGGTAGCACTGAATTCAGCAGTGACGACAGCCATACTGACAGCAGCAGTATTTCTTTGTTTCTCTGGAACACATCTCAGGAGGGAAACTGTGTTAATAAAACATTTCTATATCCTTAAGCAACCTTAATAACCCTAATCTAACTCACAATAGGAAAAACATTGTCTAATCTGTAAGTACTATCTGTACAACATAAAATAAGAAAAAAAAGATGTATGCAAATAAGGAATATACTGAACGTAAAATCTCAGAGAAGGAGAAACTCTTCATTATGATATTCTGACAACAAGCTAGGTCTCAATGGCTGCCAGTATTTTGGATTTGAAATACAAATGATGTGGGAAGCTTCACCTCTTACAGCTTTCTCTATGTTTTCTACCATATGACCTAGTTTTGTTTTGATTCCCAAGCATTAATCATGCGAGTTAAATTGGTATCTGATAGATTTTTGTTTTGCTTTCAGATTTTTCCCCAAATCAATGTCATTTAAAACAATATAAGCATTTTTCAAATGAAAGTGAAGAAAAAGCTTTCTTCATATCAAAAAATGTACAAAAACATTATTATAGAGAGACCGTAGTTATTCTGCTTCAAAGTTTGAAAGTGTAGCAGCAGGAACTTCGTTTAACCAGAGGATCTCCTTTTCATTTAGGTTGTACCTTTTCTGTTGTGTAAGAATCCACTCACCTTTTACCAAATCCCTAACGCTCTGAAAATTAATAGTTCAGAATGTACAGATTTGCATGTGTCTTATTACCTGAAAGAGCACAGATATCATCCAATTGTGTTGTCTCAAATTAGAGCACAAAGTTCCCTGCAGTGGCAGATCAAAAATGGAGTTAAATCTCCAACTGCCAGGATTTTAATGGGGTCTCATTTTTATTCTTTCACTGATATTCAGGAAAAAAACTTGAATGAAAAGATCCAAATGAAGGGATGGGTAGAGTTGGATATGAGGGTATATGAGTGGTGTTACATGAGACCACAAATGTTAAAAAAAAAAAAAAAGTATAAAGAAGAAAAGCAGGAAAAGCTTAAAAAAAGTGCAAACCCTTTCTTTAATTTCTTCTCTTGAAGAAGATGACAAGAAGCATCTGGAATGGAGGAGTGGTATTGTTAGCTGGAATGATATTACTGAACATCCCTTTCTCCTGTTTCCTTTTATAGTGCGATATTGGATATGGATAACTTGTTCTAAGAGAGAATTGGGAAAATGAAATATACACTATCCAGCTCTCTACAGCTTGCTTTCTTCCAGTCCATCAAAGAATTATCCCTAAAGTCTTCCACAAGACATGTGAAAGATTATCTCCTATTCTCCACCTCCAGATCTTCTCTCCTTTGATCTCATGCATTTCCTCATTTTCTCTCATTCATGTCTCTTTCCTTTTTATTTCTTTCTGACTCTTTCTTGTCACACTAAGAATGCAAATAAACCTCATATCCACTTGCCTTTCAGTTATCAACTGATCTTCTTATAATTTTGAAATCCTTCTATGTTCAGTTTACTGATAGTGTCAGAACCTCACTCCTTCCATGTATTATTTCTCCAGTTCTACTTCTGTCTCCTAAATTTCACAGAAAAAATCTGTTCATATCCAAGTTGCTAATTATCACTTCATAGCTAATGCTACCCCTAATGTGGATACTATTCCTCAAGTGCCTTTGGTTCATTAAATCATCTTGAAGTTTTGGAAGTTTTGCTTTTCATTGCTTTCCAAGAGGGTGTCCTCTTTAGATTCCTCTTCTGTGAAATGCAGTCCTCCAAAATTTTGTGAATGCTGCATAAGACTCTATGCAGATCCCTCTTTCCCTTCCATCAATTTATCTAGATAATCTCTTGTTCTTTATATCTATTAATAAGCAAAGCAGTGGTAAGATAGAAGGAAGGAAGTAAACTTCTGCAAAATTTCACAAGAAATAAGTCTGATTGCAAATGCAGGCAAAAATGCACATTCTTAGAGTATGCCTAATGTATTCACTGTCTTTAAACCAGTAAGTGTGGTTTCACAGATCATTAGCTCTCTATAACCTCTAACTGCCCATATTAACTTTTATGCACTGATTCTGCTTTTCCTTTCCTGAGCCCCTATTGGGCACAGGAAAACGAAAAGCCTTATATTGTGAACCAAAACAGACACTGTGTAAGGCAGAGAGCTCCCTTGATCTAGCCAACCAGACCCCTGACGTGTCAGAAATCTCAGTCCTACTTGGTCCTACAACCATGTTCACTTGGGGAAAATACACATACATAAACACACACCACATACACACATATCAAAAGTGAAGGCATCATCTGAAAGATTTTCAGAATGAAGAATACAAACATTATTTAGATATAATTAGATTTTAGGTGCTCTGGTCATTGAAAGACAGCAATGTTGTCCATTCCAGTCATTCCAATTCAAACACATGTACAGGGAGATCTGAGTTCAAATTCTTTTCAATATCAGACAATTCAACTCCTCCTCTTCACAAAAATGTCCTAGAAGTGAGCCCGTGGGGTTTGTTCTCCACACCTCTTGATAAAGCAGAGTTCATGGTTTGCTATAGTTCAGTGCTGGAGCAAAGGTGAACATTATTGTATGTGGCAATCAGCTGTGGAGGAAAAGCCCTCTACCCAGTCTGTGCTACAAGAGAGTTTATACAGATGAATTGGTTTCTTCAAATGAATATTTTATACGCATATATACACATATATAAATATGGAACTAGTGCATCTGGGTTCTGACTGAGTCGGTTTAGTTAGTAGACAAATGCTAGCAGACAAATGGAAAATCTCAAGTTGCACAAAAGCAGTAAGGAAGATGTCTAAAGGCTTTTAATGCTAAAAATGGTACAGGTCAAGTGCTCAGTCCCTTCAAAGAAGCAGCAGAAGATAGAAAGCTTATTGGTTTGGTTTGTTTTTCACCCACATTCAACTTATTCACCTTTATTTTGCTTTAGCTCTGAGATGCTCTTAAGTTATTAAATAAATCTAATAATGACAACATTCGCCTTCTGTCTGATGAAACAAAGAATAATGAAGAATAAATGAACATACCAGTAAGACCCCTAGACTTCTGTCAATGCATTTGATTCCATACACTTTAAGCTGACATAACAATTGATTTTGAAGAAGTTAAATATATCCTGACTTCAGCTTATGAGTGATAGTTAAGTTGTAAAACAACGGGAAATTAATTGACACTCAAATACTACTTTAAATTCACGTCTCCAAAAGAACACTGTTCATTCTTACTGTGCAACTAGGGCTTGTTTTTGGCCCACATAGTGTGGTGCTGCAGAGCTATGACTTATGCTTAGTGGATGGTTTGTTACAGCTGAAGAAATTCAAAGTACAGTCATCTCTGAACTTATTATCCTGACTAATTTATCCAAATAGCACCTTATGACTTCCAACTTGTCTCTGCATAGTGCCACCTTAGTTCCAGTTTGGTTTATCAGCTTGTAAGGTTGGCAGTGTTATTTCCAGAAGATACATTAGCAAGGGTATAGTGGAATGCAAATACACAGAGTCAGCCTCTTTCCTCCTTTTTACAGGAAAATCATTTATATCACCAGTAGAGAGGGAAAAAAGAGAAGTAAAAGGTTAAGAGGCACTTTAGAATAAAACAAGATGCCAAACACAGATAGGAATAAAGCTTGGTTATAGAAAAATTGGAGACATAACTACAAGACACACGCATACTTGAGATATCTTCCATCTAGACAGCAGAGAAAGCAGTGATGAAGATATAGCAGCAGCAACACCCCAGGGACTCTACCTTTTCAAGCTTGCACAAATATTCCTAAGGCTATCTTCACTGCTATTTCTATCCAAAGATGTGATATTGAAGTCAAGCAAGGTCATGCTTATATGTGGTGACATACTAATCCTCAGAGCCTGTACTGCTCATTTTTCAAATCTCAACACAAAAAGGTAACAAATGATAAGGCTGTTCAGAGAAAAGATTTTTGTTACTACACATCTGGCTCATCGGTGATCCGGTTTGACCACTTCATGTTTCTGAATTTCTGTCCAAGGAAACTAAAGCATGGGAATTGTTATTAATCATTCATGCTCGTCCAAACACAGAGGCAGGACCTAAGTGAGCACATTCTTTGTGGAGCCTCTGACTTACCCATTTTCCATACAATGAAAGAAGAGTAAAAGACGAAAGAAGAAAGTGACTCAGACAGCATGAAGATTAAAGTTGCCCTGACCTAGAACTAAATGGAAATTTCCTGCAAAAAGTATCATTTTTCCTGGGGAATTCTAATTTCAGCAAAACACTACTGTCTGGCAAGAAAATGTTTCATATGCAAAGTATATCATCAGCTTTTTGAAGGAAAGCAATTTACACACACATGCACATATTTCAGAAATAGATTCATTCAACACACCACATCCTCATCTTTCTTCATCCATGCTACATACATTATTGCTTTTTGGCACTGCAGCGAGGGAAACTCATGAGAGATTTATGACAATTTTCTCTTAAAGTAGAATTGTTGGAAAGAGTGAAATAAAATATGTTGAGATTAGCATTTAATTTACATGAGAAATACAAGGGCTTTACTGAATAAAAATAAAGAAATAAAAACATTGTGCATTCTTCTTAACTGGCCACTATTAGACTTTGTTTTTCCTTATTGCTCAATATTTTCTAGGAAAAAAAACTTTCCTAGAAAAAACAAACTTTCTCTATTATCTGCTTTAAAAAACATTTACTATTCTTTCATTGCTTTCTGCTTTGATTTCTTCGGCTTCACCATGTTTTTGTAGCAGCATCTTTGAAATAAGTTAGGTTAATTTAGCTTTGTACACTGGCCTGTGTACCGATCAGAGTTATTTAAGCTGCACACTACATTAGGGGAGATTGCATTAACAGTGGATGTTTTAATTATTTGGTTCTCTTCCCAAAGTTTTTAGTAGTGGTAGCATTAATGATACCTCCTGAGATTTCTTCACAAATATATTTATGTAAAAATATACAATAATTTTTGATATAGTTATAGTGATCTCTCTGCAGTACTGGTTCATCTCCATGTTGGAAATGATTCTCTGACCTGAGAGGAATAAATCTGGCATCCTCTCCCACCTTGTGATTCAAGGATGACAGTCTCACAGATGTAAAGAAGCAAAAGGAGCATTTAGCCATTAAATAAAATAAAATGAGACACGGTGTAGCTATCACACAACAGGAGCTGCACTGGTGAATTAAGGGGCTACGATGATGCACTCCACAGAGAAAAACAGTCAGAAAATCAGCCACAGATGGGATAGTTATCATACTACAACTGAATGGAAAACAATTACATTTTTTTAAAGATATAACTGTTACAGTGCTAAAAGTAAGACAACTGTGCTTCAAAAAACCTTGAAATTCACTCTAGATTTTGCCAATGACTCTGTATAGCTGATTTAATTTTCCATTATAACTAAACTGTTGCCATTTATCCTCTGACAGAACCATAAAAAGATATAAAATTAAGCCATCTAAAATCACCTGTAAATTAAACTATCCAGATTGGTGTTATGGACAGTAACTACTGCTCAAGGATATCTAAGTGTCTAACTGATTAACTTGAAACTCTAAATTAAATCAACAAGGTGGAATGCTTGTCTCTGCATAAAATTAATAAAATCAATGGAGAAACTTAAGATGCTTAGCAACTGGGATCCTATTTTATGCACTTTTCTTTTGTCACTGAAATTGGACAAATAAATAAATCTTTTTTTTATTTTATTTTTTTTATTTTTTAATGATTCCCAACACAGAAGGAAAGGCTCTCTGTGAAACCTTTTAGTTGGATATATAAAATCAAGAGATGTGAATGAATCCACAGAAATCTTACTCTTTATGACTTAGCAGTTACTTTAATTTTTATAGATTTATTGTAAAGCTCAGTATTTCATGTTTTCCACTTAGGCAAGAAAGCTACAAATAAGCATCTGAACAATAATGGAATCTTCTAGCATGATATAAAAATCACTGATAGACTTTAGAGCTACCTAAAAAAGGAAAGAAGCACAGTAATCAATGATATGTGGAGAGCTGTACTGCTGAGATCTCCATTTTTGCAGAACATTGTCATGACCTTGAATGCAAATCAATCTGGGATGTGTGTACCCTAAAGATTTATTGCTATGGTTTGTTCCAATCTTTTCTTAGTAAACTGAGTTAAAAATAACTCAGCACAACACGTCTTCCACTTCATTTGGACGATGTCAAATGTCTTCATTATTCTTAAACTAACTTTCCTGTGCTATGTAATATCTACAAAACCACAAAAATCTGAACAGTCCTTACACCTACATCCTATGCTTAAAGAACAATAACAATTCTGTGAAGTAATTTTATTCTGCATCCTGCCTCAAACTATCTTTTGACTGCTTACATATTTCCATGCAACAATGATTGCTTACTCCTGAGATTTATCATTCCTCTCCTCTGAGTGCTATCCAGAGCTATTAATAAAAATTCAAATAATCACCTTCAGCCATATTTGGGTTGTCTGCAGTGTAACTGGAAGGAAAGATTTTAGAGTTACCTCACTGGAAACTCCTTAGCTAAGAAAATTCTTATGGCATTAGCATCAGATGTTCTATGCAAAGGAATTGTTTTTCTTTTAGGAATTTTCCAGTAAATTGCTATGGAAAAAAGTATTTCTCTTGATGTTTCCATTCTATAGTATCATAGTTTTGCCAATTTTTTTTTTAAAGACATTATGTAACATAAAGACTATTTGTCTTCTTTTTTAATTCTCCGTTCAATGCCTTGTACCTACTCAGAGCCAGTGATGGCTCTTCCATTTACATATTACCCATCAATATGCTTTCCTAGGGGTATTATTTGACCCACTAGCAGAACTGGAATTATTCTCTTTATCATCACGCTGTCTGTTTAGTTTGGAAACTATACCTCTGCACTGCTCGTTACTCACTCTTACTCAGCTTTTGTGGAAACCAACACAATCCTGAAACAAAACACAGGTAAAACACAACATATTTTACTTACTATACTATGCCAGATACAAGACTGGAAAACTAAAGATTTTAGAAGAACCTCTTGTGATTCAACAAATCCAAGCACAACGTCTTGCACCAGGGTTGTGACAATCCCCCCTCTGCTATGCGCTGGTGATGCCTTACCTGGAGTACTGCGTCCGGATGTGGAGTCCTCAGTACGTGAGAGACATGGACCTGTTGGAGTGCGTCCAGAGGAGGGCCACAAAAATGATCCAAGAGATTGAACACCTCTCCTGTGAAGACAGGATGAAGAGCTGGGGCTGTTCATCCAAGAGAAGGCTCCACGCAGACCTCATAGCGGCCTTTCAGTGTCTGAAGGGGACAGTAAGAAAGGACAGCTCTTTAGCAGAGTCTGTTGTGACAGGACAAGGGAAAATGGTTTCAAACTAAAAAAGTGAAGGCTTAGACTAAAAATAAGGTGCTTGTTTTTACAGTTAGGGCGGTGACACATTGGCACAGCATGCTCAGTGAGGTAGCAGATGCCCCATCCCTGGACACAGTCAAGGTCAGGCTGAATGGGGCTCTGAGCAACCTGTAAGTGACCTTTAAAAGACCCTTCCAGCTCAAAAGATTCTATGATGCTATAACACAACCTACTTAAAAATATATAAAGAAATTACAATCCTTTTCTTCCTTTTCTTTATCTCTCTCAGGTCAATTACCTCACTTTCTAAACTATGTACAATACAATTCTCCAAGTACTTTGCAGTTGCATTTGAAAGGCACATTTCTGAAAATCAGCTTAGACATCAGGTATTAGCCCTCCATACTCTTGTACTAATCTCACTCACTTGCTTGAACCTGTGTACAGAGGTGTGTGTGGTTCCTGCAAGAAGGCTGCTCTCATGGTAGGGGTGGGGAAATACTTCATAGCAACCCTGTTTTGCCTATAACTTAAACTCCTTTTGAGGCTATAGGAGACATTCTGTATGGACACTAGTTACGAGCATAATGTTGTATAGTAGCGTAAGGAAGCTTCTAGAGCAAGCTGAAATTTCCAGAACTTCATTTTGAAGAAGAAAACACCTGTAAGTAGTCCTATGTGATGGAGTAATGAACAAACTTAAAAGATATTTGGATCTATTAAAGAAAACTCTTAGAATTCTAAATTAAATATCCAAGAACATATGAAATATCCAAATCTGAAAGATACTGATCATCTATTGGCAGAACACACACGAGGTGAGACTTGGTACACAGGCTGCCTAATTTTATGCCTATGTGCATTAAGTAGTGCAGAAAGCTTTGGATCTAATTTCAAGTAAAAGTAAATTACTGTATGCCTTACTCAGTAGGGGAAAAATATTGACAAATTTTGACCTACTACAAAATAGGAGAAACACCCAAAATTCAGTAGGTCTTCACATTTTTGAATTACTGCTCAATTTTATTCTATTATATATTTCTAATTTCGACAACATTCAATCACAGATAAATGCATACTGACTAGCATTTCAGCTCAGTTTCTTCCAATGACCCAAAGACTCCTTGGATAAATTGAGAACATAGTTAACATTTGTTATATTTTACTTGAAGTGAGGAAGACTGAACTAAATAAATACATAAGTGTCAGAAGTCAGTATTTCAATTCCAGCTAAGCCAATGATTTACTCTGTGATCCATCAAACCTCTATGCCTCAGTCACGCCATTTATAAAATAACGATAACAAACTGGGTGTGTTTTGAACAGTGCAGGCTCAGTTAACTTTAATAAGAAGTAAATTTTATTTCATATAATAATACTTAGCAATTCAATGAGTTAAAACACATTACTCTGACAGTAAAAATGCCACCAAGGTGAAATCTTCTTGGGGAAAACATAGATTCTCATGATGGACATATATCCCATTTTGACTTGCTTGACAGCGATCCCCGTTCTCCTCCTAGCATAATGCTTAATTCTCCAAATGCTTGTCATAAGAATAACAGACGCTAAATTTTGCTACGACAGCCAGTTCTTCTAAGGGCTACACTTTCCTCCTCACATATCACACGACTAACTCCACCAATTGGCTATCAGAATAAATAACTGTGTATAATGACATGCAAGCCGTCAGTTATGAAATCACTGAAAAGTACTTTTTTGTATAAATTTGGTGGCAAATTCAAACAAACTTGTTAATTAGTTTTTAAATCTAAAGGAGACAACAAGAAGAAAGGGAAAAACCACCGTATCATGACCCAATTTCTAAACTTCTTACTGCTATGATATTTAGGATCCAGATAAAAAAAAATAATGATGATGATGCTCAACCATATTAACCAGCTGAGTCATCACAATTGGTAAGAATGACCAGATTGTTAAGTTGTGAGTTAAAGGCAGATAAGTAACAATCACCTTCAAAGTGGATGAAGCAAATCCATTTTACTTCGTTAGTTTTGCATACATACAAATGGCTTAACTAATGAGCTGCAGACTTTTCAATATAGCAAGGCAGTAGTGTGGCAATTTCTGGACATGTTAAAGTTCACTTCACAAAATTAAAATAGTGGCATGAAAACTAAAGAAATTTGCTTTATACGAGATCAAAACAAAATTACATTTTCTATCCTAAATAAGCCCAGATTTTGATGGCAGCTATTAATTTTAAGCAGTCATCACATTATTAACTAATTTCCCTAACTGCATATTCCTAGGAAGAAGTGTTGTGTCAACTGTGCTTTATTTTATTCTTTCACGCTTTTACTGTTCATTTCCACTAAAAGATTTACTGGAGATTTTATTTTGATTTGTTTCAAATCCACACAGAATAAAGGAAGTCTCTCACATTGCAACTAAAACTGTACTGATCACTGTTTCATGAGACACTTGAAATCTTGTCTCCATTATTCAACTCGTTAAAACACAACTGTCACATCATCATACTCTATTAATTCTTCAGCTAATCCCAGAAATGAAGATTTGAGTCTCTCAGACCCTGATTTACTCTTCAGAATAAAATAATTTTTACTGATGTTAAATGAATTATACACTTCACTTCAGGACAGGCAGGTAGATAAGCCCAGGCAGTATGGCCCATCTGGAGCCCATCAGAGCTGCCATCAAGGAAATAACAAATCACATTCATGTATGTTAACAAATGAGTACACGAGTTAGCATGAAGCACACAAGTGAGAACAGTCTAAGGTATTCTAACTAGGAATTAGGGAAATAATGCCTTTGAGTTCTAGTTGTATTAATGGTAGGTGGTGACATTCCTTATGAAGAAAATGTCTTTTTTTTCTAGGTAGCAAAATCCATTTCACTTGCATGCACTTCCTCCCCAAATATCAGTGTCTCCAGGTTTCTGACAAAAGGCACCACCATCTGGTTTTGTAAGGTTTATATCAGTGCCAAGTGAGCCAAATTCTTTTACTTTTTAACTGCCTCTCAGATTGGATATGTGAGGCATATAAAATGAAATGGCATCCACAGAACAAAGTTTCACTTCCCAAATCTTATTTCCTTTGAATGTTTTTCTTTGTACTAGTACTTCAATTGAAATAGTGGAAAAAACATAGCACATGTTTTTTACTGTGAAAACTTATTTTAAATAGCCATAACACAGATCTGAGTTTTCAAGTATTTCATTAGTACAGGAAGTATACAGAAATTATATCATTGTTTTAAATATTAAAGGTCTGCCTATTTCCTGTTTACAAGAAAGAAGTTGTAAAGGAAGAGAGAGTAAGTACTTCACTCTTAGGTTCCATTATAATTTATATTTCTTGCTTCAAGTTGACTAATTTGGTCTCTGGTAGCAAATCTTTAGGCCTCACACAATGGAATTTACTTTGCTGTATAAAGCATTACTCTGTTACATTTCTAGATGGATTATTTTTACAGTTTTTCTCCTGTCACTGAATTAAGACAGAGGAACAAAAGAGAAAAAAATATGCAATCAGAACAGAAGAGAAAGGGTACAAAACAAAGCTGGCTTTAATAATTGTAGCAGAAATGCCTGAGTCATGGCCTGAATCAGTGATTGAGCACCTGGTGGGAAGACAAGGCCAACCCAGGGGAGCTCAGCTGCATGCAGCGCACCTGAGTAGCTGGTAAGGCTGGAGCCAGGATCCAGCCCTTCCCAGACCTCATTTGGGGGTTAGCAGTGGAGATGAGGGCATTTCCTGCTGGAAATCCCTGCCTACCTGAGGCCTTCCAAAAGTAAGCAGCTCTTTTTTTTTCATTTCTGATTCCATAGCTGCTGCATTTAGGCTTGTTCTCATTTGCTGTAGTTGGAGAATTTGCCACCCTGCTATTATCCCATTATGGCATTATAGTAGTACAAAAGGGATTAAAAGCAAAAGGGATGATATAGGTGGTTGCAACTTATCAAATGGAGAAAAATCCCCAAATTAGTTTTTTTTTGTTTGTTTGTTTGTTTTAATCTGTTTAAACCTTAAATCCAGTGTTGCAGCAAATACTAATGATTAGCTGAACATTCTCCTCAGAGCATTATCTGTGATCATGGTTTTGCCAATATATTTATTCCAAAATTCCAATCAGTTTGGGAAGAAATAATTTTGTTTTTTTGGTAAATGTTCTGAAGATCATTTCCTATCTCTTCACCATCTTTTTTTTTGTATTCACATTTTACTTCTAATTGCTATGTTCCAAGAACAGATATTTTGATCTGTTAGATTTTACCTAAACTGAGAAGTCCAGAGGTGTAACATTTCACAGAGTTGGGCTTACTTGAAAATTTCAAACACCTTGTTCAAATAAACAAGTGAAAGAACAGATTATTTATTTCTACTGAATCTGAGCATCTTTGGTTGAACTTGTCTCTACTCCAAATATTGCACGCATATAATTGATTGAATTTGCCATAGTTAACACTAATATCTTTTGCCACTGACTAGGAAGAAATTTCTAACTATGAAGCCACTTTCCTGCAGAAAGCCCCAAGCTTATAGTATTCTAATTTTAAATAAACACCGCTGTGCACAAAGGAATAATTTCTTCATACTAAAAATGATTTGGTTAAAAACACCCATGCCTTTCAAACGTATTACTGACTCCTGAAAAGAGCTATGCCAGTATGGAGATAAAGGTTGCAGTTTCTGTACAGAGCTTATACATTTACATATGCATTACCATAACACGCTCAACTCTGGGCCAAGTGGTTCACAAGTGAGGAAGGCAAAAAGAACATCAGCCATCAGATCTGCTCTTACACCAGTTTGATTTTGAGAAAAAATCTTTGGGAAGCTTTTTCCCTTTGACTTTTTTGGAGGTGTGATGAATGATGGATAGAATAGGATGTTGTAGCTACTACAGTCACGACCCACAGAGCCATTTTTGTTCCATGCGGAGTTCAAACCACTGAAGGAACCTCCTGGGGACACACTAGGGTATGTCACAAAAGGAGCTGAGACAGCAAAACTAGGACCTCATCACCAACATTTAACAAGATTTCATGACTGTTTTGAAAGTTGACAAAGACCACTTCTTTTTATATGCAAACTCCAGGTGTTCTTTTCAGAGTTGCCTGAGAACTAAAATTCTGTAGAAGAAAACATTTTGTTTGGCTCACCTTCCTTCCAGCCTTACCAAATCACTCATATTAGAACAGCGATGGATGATTTTCTTCATATCTTGCTAGGTTCTTGAATGACTTTAAGACAGCCAAGGCTCCAGTAAAAAGTATAAATCTGATTAATGACATAGCAAATTCCTAGAATTCTGGTGAAGTATGTGCAGCTGTCTAAAAATACACCGAAATACATCATAATGATGAACTGCCACATAGCTGAGTGTTCATTACTTCAGAGCACTAACTTTCTGCCATGTATGATTTTCAGTGTCATATGAAATTCCTTTGATTATAGCAGGGCTTGGTTATTAGTCTTTGTACAGTTCCCTTTAAACAAACACATCTCTTTGTGGGCCTGCCTATATGTTAATGATGCAAAAGATGAATTATTTTGCTGTGTCTTTATACCATCCTGTATGGGTGCCAGGCAAAATCTGGCCTGCATCCCGGTATCTTGAAAAATATGTGAAACCACATGTGAAGTCTGCATTTGACTTCATAGACATATCTTAACTCTGTTGATTGAAAGTTGCACCAAATGAGTAGCTTAAACTTCTGCCACAAGTCTACCCCTACAGAATGCTGAATATCTCCTTCTATTAAAGCTTCATTCCATTGAATATAAAAATGTACATAGAGAGAAAGCTGGCTCATCTTAGAATTCCTCTAAGAATTGGCTGCCAATCTTTAGGCAGTTATTTGTTCTCTTGCAAGAACAGTGTGCATGAAAGAGGCCTCCTTTTATCTTTTAGGAAAAGAAATTGTGCAGTTTGATTTATCAGTGTTTTAAAAGATCACGGAACAGCAAGTAGGAATCTTCAACACTTTTACTTACAATGATAAAAAGTATATGATGCAGCCATAATCAATCACATCTGTGCATGGGTTCACATATCTTTAAGTTTCATCACTGTGAGGATATGTGGTATCTGAGGTGACAGATAAAACCCCCATGGTACTCTGCATGTAAAACAACTTTATCTCCAGTGGCCTCATAAGCCTGGTGAAGCAAGAGCACACACAGATAGTGGCTTGGATTTGAGGCCACTGATTCCCTGACTTTGCAACCTGTTGCCTGCTAGGTCATTTAGAGACTTCACACTATGTTCAGGTGACAAAATTACAATTTCTGTACCTCCTCCACATAATAGGACTATACACCTCCCAGGAGCAAAAATTCAGGAAATAGTTAAGAATTACAGAATACACTGAGAATACAAAATCCCAGACAAATGTCTAAAGAATAATAATACCAGAAAAGATGCTATTGCCTGCTATCCAGTCATCAGCTGAGGATACAAGAAGATTCAAACTCTGAACCTAAAAAACTTTCAGTTCTAAAAGCAGCATACTTTCTAGAGAATAAATGGATTCACGTTCATGAGGGCTGAAGCGATAACATCCAGCAAGTTATCGTATGTACAACAGCAGTCACAGATGTTTTCATTGCTAACAGGCTGAATTTGGTTTAAATGTACATGAAATTCTTTTATTTCAGCTGGAAGTCACAGCAGAAAAGAGAGGATTATTTGCAACATCATACAATGATGGGGAAAAAATAGCATCATATAGCAATGAAAATAAGTCTTACGTCTAGCGTGAATAATGAAGGAATCTGAAATGAAGAAACATTCTAAGTAATCTTAACATGGGAACTTCCCAACCTGCTTTCAGAGCAGAGAAATGGCAAAAAATGTTCTGAGACCAATTATAGCTGAATTACAAGTGGACAGATACTAGAATTATCTAAAGAAGGGCTGTGCAACTTCTTAAAGAAAAACTGGAGTGAGTCATGGCCACACTTGTCTTACAGGCAAGAGAAAATTGGATCCTGAGTGGGCACTAGGCACTGCTATACTTGTAGGTACTGCAGAGGAACTCACTCTGTATCAAAAAGATATTACTTTGGTAACTGTGATGCATTGCAAACTAACAGAAAGCATTAGCACACCTTGCATGGAATATTCCTTGAGATTTCATTACAACTTAAACGTTTGAATTCAGTGAAACAGGAACTAGCACCTGAAGTATACATGAGCAAAAGAACTTTAAGTTCAGTAGTAATTATAGAACTTTTCATGCTCATGGATAACATAAGCTTTATTCAATTAGAGAAGATGTTTTATAGTTCAATTTTTCTTTTCTTTTTTTTTTCTTTCCCCTCAATACCTAGAATTGCTGGACCAGCAGCTGAAGACCAAGGAAAAAAAAATTAGTTTCATCTCAAGAATCTTTCAGATTCGTATACTGGGAGAGCAGCAAATGATTTAACACAGGGTTTAGGATGTAAGATTTTTTTTTTTTTTTTTGTATTTACATTACTTCATTAGTTCCCAGAAAGTATGTGAGGAACATCTGGTAGGAGCATAAGGGACTGCAAAGCTTTCTAAGGAGTGAGGGCTTATATAACAAATCACTACTTTCATGTGGCGTATAATCAGAAAGCACAAATTAAGTTTCACCCCCACACTGAATGGAAAGTTTCTACAGGTGTCAAGGAGAAGGAGCAGTAGGCCTCCACAAATTCATTAGAAAACGCAGGCAGCATTTTTATACGAGCTAACTAAGGAAAAAAAAATTTGGAAAGCTAAATATTAAGTTATAAAGGAAAGTGCACTAACTCATGTTATACTGAAAATACCACATCCATCCAATCTGCTGTAGTCCATATTGCCAGACGTGCGTCAGCGGTTGAATAAACTCTCACAGCTGTTTGAGTCTTACAGCAACTGCAAATTCAATCAAGAGACATCAAGCATTCAGTCACAAACCTCAATTGTTGACCCCTGTGGAGATCCCAAGACCTGCAGTCCTTGTTTATTAAGCATATGAATCTTATTCAATTTTGCACTATTTTAAAATCTGAATATTGGCTTTTATCACGTTTGGAATGTACAGACATACATAGCCATTGAAGTTTAATCAACAAATGTTTTGTCTTTTGAATGCATTGCATTATCCCCAGTTATGGCAATGACTGAATTAAAGCCCTGAGCTTACTTTGCACTCAATTGCACCGATATTAATAGTGATCACCAAAAGGTTGACCACTCTTACTACTTTGAGGAGCTCGAGGCTGCTAACTACTAAGTCCTGCTTCAGAAAAATTTGAAAAAGATTTTTAATATGGAAATCCAATATCATATTATGCAACAGTATCTGATGTAAAACGTTATAATAATATTTTACAATACAAACCTTATTCAGAACATCATGAAATCCTTTGAAATCCCGTTTTCAACTTCTCTGTACTGACAAATACAGATACTCAAAAGCGCAATTATCCTAGACAATTACAGGATTCATGTTAACACTACAGAAGCATGACATTTCCATTCATGTCTTCCATTTTCTTCTTTCATAGAAGGAAGAACACTTTCATTTTAACATTGACTATGCTATCTACATCATATACCTCATTTGTTAGATCACAAGAATATTTTCAAATTTGTTAAGTTGCATTTTTGGGCCAATCTCACAGCTGCATGTCAGAATGAAATAATAAAAAGGCTTGTTCTCACAGGATATCTGAGTTGATCATGCATTCAAGATTTAAAGATTATAAATAATGTGACCTTTTATTTTTATTTTTTGCAGTTTCAAATACTACATGACTCCTGTATGATCAGCTTGTCAAATCTTTTTAGAGATCAAATGTTAACTTTTTTTTTTTAATTAAAACTTATTCTTCCATAGCTTACAGGGATTGACTAGGTCATGGTTTTACAATTGTTGGTTATCTGTATTCCACATCATAACATCATGTAGTGCACTGGGAGTTAATGTTCCAGGTCCAGGTAGCTGTCCCAGAAGAGAAGAACTACATACCCTAGGGGACTGTTCACTGTCTGTTGCCATTTCCACTCAGAGCAAAGAGATGAAAGCTATTCCCACATCAGGAGATGGCCCTCTTTTCTCTTATGCTCGGTCTCAGCATTAGAGTAAGCCCTCAGTTTTTGGACACTCATTTAATTTGATTTATTAGATTCAATTCTCATTACATTGTATTATACTGTATTATAGCATATTATCTTGCATTCTTATAGCTTATTTAGTAATGAAACCATGACTGTCTTTCATTGGCTTTTAAGACACTGGTGATGTGTGGAATTACATGTACTAGTTCACTAAGTACTATCTGTGGACATTAAAAAAGAAACAACAAACAACTCAGATGTACCAGAAGCCATGTTTAGGGATCCAAAGGCATAAAATGCTATTATGTTTAGCTAAAATGATCACAATCAATGATCATACCAACCTGATTTCCTGCTTTACACTGCACCACCGGACTTAATTCTTTATTTACTTAATTTTTTTTACTTTTTTTTTTTTTTTGCTAGATGTTAGTAGAATTCCTTCCTGCACAATCTGTCTCTACATTATAGATTTGATACACTTACTTCTGTAGTACACGTCATATAAGAAAGAACTAAGTATATATGATTAGTTGCAATACCCAGGAAATACCCCCCTTATGCTAGATACACGACAAAAATATAGCAGCATCCCTTTCCTGCTCCCCACCCCCAAAATAAGCAGAAAAAACTAAAAGAAACAAGAATCCTGCAGATGAGCATCAGATCAGTACTTTTCTCAGTAAGGAGATACTTGAATTCAAATCTCTGCTATTGCTAATATCTAGTGTCAATTTATCTCAAGACTTCACTTTATCTCAGAACAGCTGAGGTGGGCAGGGGCCTCTGGCTCCATCTGCTGTAACCCCTGCTCTCATGGAAGAGGTGTTCCAGTCCCTTGACCATCTTGGTGGCCTCTGCATACTCTGCATACTCCTCAGTATGTCTAGTACTCTCTCATACTGGAAAACTTCTCATTGATATGTCCATAATAGCCTCTTTACTTTAACACGTACGGACAGAAATAGTCAAAGATGCATTTCGAGATGAAACAATGACAATTTAAATTAAAAATGAAATTCAGTCTCATTGAACGCCCAATCGTTAAAATTTCAAGTCGGCCAATTAATTTTACATTCCTGTCTCAGGGAGGTGCATAATTTTTTTCTATAAGCATAGAGAGAGTATAATGACCTATTAAACATCAAAGGCTAACTAACAGGTTATTAAATTCCAGCAAGATGGAACTATTTATTGAAGAATAATATGATGTTCCATTCTCAAGACTGCACTTCAGCATTACAGCACTAATTAATTCCACCCCATCTCAAAACCAGCATTTGGTGAAGAATGATTGAGATTTACTTCAGCTTGAATGCAATACAGCTTTGGCAATATGAGCCTTTCTTTTTACTTGAATAGGTTTTGGAGAAGAAGTGTAACAACAGAGAAAAACATGCTTGTTGATCAGCCTGAACTACTCAACCAACTTCTTTAATTATTTTATGGTTAAAATGCCAAGCTATGGTGTTTATATATTGTTAATGAGCCAGAAAATATGAAGTATAATGAATCAGAAAAACAAATGTAATGTGCATAATTTGTCATTCTCAACTGTTTAGGACTCAGTGCTCCATTCACAAATCTCTCCACTGTTTTAAATTTTAACCCATTAAGTATAATGAAACAAACAGAAACCCTTCATGTGCTATTAAACATAATTATCAGGAAATGTTAAAATTAAGTAAGGCTATTAGCTGAAATTCTGTGATCATCTGCCTATTTCAAATTACTTTTGAGGAAAAATTAATTGCAAGTGAAAGAAAGATTGCCTCCTGAAGGTGTGGCTCACTTCAAATGCTGGCATCTTCATTCAAGCTACCAACAAGAGACACACTTTTTTAACCTAGCATATGAAACAACTTCTGTAAAATTAAACATCTACATTCTACAAAAGAGATTATTGGGTGACATTTCCCAAATCCGAGTACAAATATAGTATTGGTTGACAATGTCAAGTATTTCATGTCAAGTGCTAAAATAATTTAATGTATTACTGCAAACAGTCAGTTTTAAAAAGCAGTAATAAATAATACTGCATATCCCTTAAACCTTTGAGTATAGAGAGCAGTATACAGCTTACAGATCATAAGGATACGGAACAAAGACTGTAAGCATGAGCTGTTAGTAGATGCAACCTTTTACCTACATCACTGAAAAGCAGACCTCCTTCAGTCTCATTGCATGGCTGATTTTTTGGGAAATGTTCATAGGTCCTTTCACAACATATTGCCTGTTTTACCATATGTTTTTTTTCCTTACACAGCTAAGGAACCTTGTCAATCCTATCACATATCTACGTGTACGTATTCTGAGGCAATAAGGTGCAAACAGTAGGAAATACATATGGCTACTAACTTGCATGCAGTCTTCTCTAGTGACTGTACAAAACGTATATTGCAACTACGCTACAAAATAAACACATTAAAAAAAATACATTAAAAATCTTTCCACAATGAATCTATCAAGAAATAGAAAAACACATGAAAGCTTCAGGTCTGCTCAAAGCATTATGTATCTAATGAATTTCTGCACCATTTATAGGAACCTCAGAAAAACTGAGCACAGCAGGAATCTGGGTTGTCATTAGTTCCATGACCAGGTTACTGCACAGTAGCAGTAATGCCACTAGCTTTGAAGTAACCACACTGTTATAGCAAATACCATCTGGTATTTTCCCCCATTACTCCATAAAGGACATTTGTATGCTGTAGCTGCTCTAATAGCCTATTTTCAAAAGGTGAAAACACTAAGCAGATGTTGGGTCAAAATGAACTGTTTATACGGCATGGAGTTTGCAGAGGCAAATTGGAGCTTTAAAATTATTTTTTCCTCCTAATATTATTACACTGCAAAGTAAATGTGCAGTATAAAAACAACAAAACCCAATAACAACACCAACAAATGTAATGTATGTCTAGGAGCAGTTAAGAAATTACATTCTTTAAATCACAACTACAAATTCTGAAGGAATTATGGAGCAAGTTTTCAGAGAAGAAAGCTTTCCAACTAATCTATAGATTGGTTGCAGGTAGCTCTTTTTGAATACTGACTGTTTCAGCTGTTTCATTCTCTAATAATGTTAAGCCAGATAAAGGGCAAGGTCTTGGGTTTACCTTAATAGCTGCTTGTGAATATGGTGCATTTACAAACAGCGTTCCTGCCTGCTAGGAGAAAACTATTCAACAGTTCCATTCAGCTTTATTTCACAAAGAGAAATATTTGCAAAGAAGCTGAAAAGAATTCACTTGCAATTTTATACAGATGACTACAAAGTTTCCAAGGAATATCCTTGGAAAGTATATTTATATTTAATTGGAAAGTCCAATTAAAACATTAGACATACTCTGAAGGAGCAAAAATGCCTCTGGTGTCAAACTTCAGAGACTGACTCTAATACATTTGTATGGCTGTTACTTTTCAAAAATGAGTTTATAGTCATATGAAAAAATAAGTACTTTGATGTACTCTGATTTAAATATTACCATGTAACCACAATTTGTCTTAAAATGCATTCCATATTCTTGGAGAACTGAAAACATCTTATGTTATTTAGAGAATCTTCTGGTGCACAGGATGCATATCACTAAAAAAGATAAGCTCCTTAAAACAGAGAGGAGGCAAAAAAGCTCCCTGGAAAACCATTGAAACTTTTTAGCCCCTCCTGGGTACATGTTTTATAATACCAAAACCTGCAATTCACATTTTTGAGCTATGCCTCTGTTGTTCCCATTATCAACAATTGCATTATGTCAGGCTATATTTCTTTCTTTAAGAAAGCAGAATTTTGTAGCTGCTGCATCAGTCATACAGAGACTTGACTGAGTGTGTTAAATATACCTAGAAGAAAATTAACGTATGGATATAGCACTTGGCTGACAGTTAGAAGACTCACTTTTTCATCATCTAAATGTACACCACATAGTTGTCATAATAAATCAATTCTGTATGCCAAACCTCTTTTCAGTGGAGTAAAAGGATTTCAGTACAGTATCCAACTTCCATGGCAGTTGGAAAGCAGTCAAGAAAGACTGATTGTTGCTTGCTCAAATAAGACAACCATTTCAATGTATAGAATTAATTGATTTTATACCAGATTTCAAAGCAAAATCACAGCAAAAAGCACCAAAATGCAACCGGTTCTGTCAGACACTCCCACAGACAAAAAGTAATCATTTGGTACCAATAACAATTTACAACAGCAGTTGCTTTGAACTGACATTTCAACAAGGTGATAAATAGGAAAATTAAAAGCACTGCACAAGTAGTTTCTCTGCTGGAAAAAGAAAGTATGGGATGGTACAGACTTGCACTTTCCAGGCACCATTTATACATAATTAAATAGTACATGCTGTGTCACTTATGTGGAAAACTCTGTAGATACGTACAGTCAGCCAAATTTTGAATTCTCTACTCAACATAAATGCAATGTTTTTATCTCAGTGACGAGACAGACATGTTGAAGAACATCAAATTATGTTATGCTTATTATGAAGAACAATAAAATACTGCATTCTTCATTCTTTTCTGCACAAATATTTGCACATATATTTATACCTATAAACATAACATGACACAGGATTCTGTTTTAACATCACTCAAAATAATTAAGTAATGTGTATCTGAGTTATTCAAATGCTCTGGTGACCATTTAGGTTAAATAAAATATCTTCCATTTTCCTTCTTGTTTTACCCCACAGCATCCTCTCCCTCCCAATCCCTCTCCCCCACCCCCCCATCAATTTATATAGTATTTCCTCCTTCTTTCTGGATGACATACGGCATTATAGGTAAATTTTTAGACATCACAGATAATAAGTGATCGCTATTGAAATTGTCAGTCGCTCTCCTACCCTGCTCCCTGTTACATTGGCTCACTCACCTTTTAAAGTTTTGCCTTAAAAGACAATTACTCCCTTCAGCCAGTAAAGTTGAGCTCCTTAATACATAGCATATCACTTCTGAAACTCAATTAAGTTGAACTGTTCAATGAACTGAGATGCAAGCCTTTCCTCATTACAACTCTTTTTTAGAGAATTTGTAGTGAAATATTTGGACAGATTGTAACAATTATCTACCTTCTACTACTACCAGACCTAGCATGCTTGTGCTTTGTGAATGATTCCTTGTATCCGTAGCTCTTCACACCAAAAGTTTTACACGTATGCTTCCAAATGTAAGCTATCAAGACTTTTTACTATTCTACCTATAATTGTAACTAGGTATCTGGCCTCATAGATTTGGAGCATTTCAAGCAGTAACAAAAAAAGAAACAACAAAATTACTGTACAGTCTTGGCACAAAAAATTCACAATAGGCAAATCTATAATAATCCTTCCACTGAATCATCAGAAGTTGGGTTCTCATGAACTCTGCCACAGTAGCAATGCTCCCACTATTGCTTCTGTGATTTGTGTCAAGCCAGGTCAGTGTTTCTCACTTGAATAAGAAATAAGGAAAAAAATGGGAAAATTAAGAAAAATTACAAAAATTAAGAATAATTGATAATTCTTCTAGTGGAGAGAAATGGAAAACTGAAGGAGTCTATGTGGTTCAGCATAGCTACTAATTCACTAATTAATTCACTCCTAGAATGAGACGGTAACCAGTGATACAGAATTATTCAAGGTGGTCAAGAAAACAAATAACTACAAGGAGCTGCAATTCTTCCTTTACAGTAACTGGACATTGTGGCAGTAAAGTCATAGCTAAAATTCAGTAAAGTGATACACAGTGCTGTGCTACCATCATATGCACAACATAGTCTGAATGTAAACCTACCTAGCACTGAATTGAACCATTGCTTTCTGCCTCAAAGCAGCTTATGATACAAACTCACAAAATCTGTCATCTGATATTCTTTAAAAAAAGAATTCATTTTTGGAGTTGCAAATCATTTTTCTAAGGTCAGAAGGACACTACCTGCTTCATGTTTTAAGTTGTGCAGCACAGAAAATCCACTCAAGAAATTTGCTTATGTTTTTAACAGGAAAAAAAAACACTAAAACAGCGTAACCGAAAGACTACAGATTACACTCAAAGGAAAGATAAACAATGCAGCACATTTTCCACAATTATTTGCAAGAAGTAATTTCTTTATATGTGGCTGTATATCTGGAAGAGAACACATAGAGCACAGGAATCACTTCTGTAGAAATTAGATTGTCTGTTTAACATTAAATAGGAATATTCTTCTATACTTTGTACTGGTATTGTTCCCAGTTCTTATTATATGCTACACACTGTAATTCAATAATCAAAAGCTAAATACATATGAATAGCTTTCATCTGAAGCTTTATAAGCATATATAAGCTTTCATAGCTTACAAAAAAGTAAAATTAAAAAGTTCAGCTTTTCTGTTTTGAAATCCATGTACTCTTGCACATTTGAAAATGATCAAGCGACTATTCTTCTTAGCACTAATTCCTTCTATCAAGTTGGGTTGTTTTATCTTTTAATTATCCTTTTCCTAGGTTCTGACATGACAAGGATAACAGAGAAAATGGTGTGCAAATTCTGCACACTCCTCTTATTTTTTCTTAGCGCTCCAATACTGCACAAGTTAGAACAACATTTATTCAGTTCTCCACAGACAGCCTTACTTGAGACAAACAACACCCATACATTACAGCCATAAATTTAGTCCTCAGAACTGATTCAGCAGAATAAGATGTAATATTGATTTAACGCAAGTAAGAAAAACAATCAGGGTTTTTACTACATTTTAAATCACTTTTGAAGGCTACTGGTAGCAAAGACTTCTCTGTTCTCAACCACAGGTTCTGGTCTCTTCTCATAAAAGCACCACACAAATGAGAATCATCCACTTCTGAATTAAGGTTCAAGCTTTCATTTAATTTTTCCATTGGAAGCTGTGCTTTCTGTTACGCATCTCTGAACACTTTGAGATGTATCAGATTGGAGAGCAAAATGCCTGTTACAGTAGTGTATTTGAGGTTATTTCACCTTTCTTACTCTTTTCTAGCTACATTTGCTGGACATATCATGGCTTTTCCACAGCTTCAAAAAGCACCGTGTTGAAGGACTGCTCAATATGTACACAGAAGACAAACTAGAAAAATTGATAAAAAAATAAAAAGTATGGAGTGCATTGCTCGCTAGCAAAGCAAGTTGGTGACTAAAGCAATTAGATAACAAAACAAAAAAATTCCAGCATTATGTAGTATTCCTTACTGCATTCTGAACCCTTTGATTCTTGCCCAGTGTTAACCAATTGTTCATCCATGATAAACAATTCCCTTCAATTCTGCTGCTTCTTTTTAGGTATTTGAGGGGAAAAAAAGCGTTCTCTGAGATTTTCTCTTTAGGTCAAATAAACCCAGGACACTCCATTTTTATTTCTAGAAGGGGCTCCGATAGTTCTGCTCCTATTTCATTTTAATTTCTACAGTTTTCAAAATGTGGTGCATTGGTGCAGCATGTTTTGTATCACTGGCTGGTTCGAAGAATGATTATACATTATATGTCTCAACAAATGCCTGATTCCATGATGCCTGATTTTTACAGTACTATCTAAAATGTGTGCATGTAAAGGGTCTACTGATGCTGAAAGTAGTCCTATAGGTTTGCAGTGACCGAATGACTTTGATAAAATTATAAGTTAAATGTATTTCTTCTTACATTAAAACCAAGGTGTCATAATGTGCAATAAGAAATGCCAGTTAATGTGGCTTATATATTTGTCAATATACTGTATATAATATATAATTGTCAATATACTGTCAATTTAAATCTGCAATTTAAAGGCATACTTCCAATTATTTTTGTTAATTACAAGTGCAAACACTAGTAGATTGAAGCAGATAAGTCACTAATAACACTAAATGTCCTACCTATTTGATGTTTAATTATGGCCAAAGCTAATTATATCACAGGAATGGAAAGCTATAAAAAATAATAAAAAAAAACGTCAGCCAACCTACTTCAGAGAACGTCAGAAAATCTTTTCTTTTTTAAATATAAAACAGACATGGATTCATTTTCACTTGGCACTTCATCTTAACGCCACATGGCAATTACAAGTTTAAAATCTCTTAATTAGTTTAAAACAACAGCCAAACAAAAACAGAACAAATAGCTGTAATCTAACTTAATGCAGGTTACAAACATATATTACCAAGTTCCATAGAGATAAGCAAGGAACACTTCAGGAAACAGAAGGTTTTTTCTGATCCAAACGTTGGAACTTTCTTCTCTACTAAAGCTTTAAGTTTTAACAATCCAAATGGATGAGATGCTCCTTCTTCCTAGGATGCAGTTTGGATAAATCCATCCAAATTTCTTCTTGCTTACACCATGTAACATGAACGAATAAGCACATAGGACACTACACCTTGCTCCTGTGATCCCACTGTCCATACTGTAAGTCGATTTAATATCCACTACCACCCTGTTCCCAGATTGCAGCTTTTGGAAAACACAGAGCAGCACAACTGGACTGGTGAGAAGCACTCTGTGTCCTGAGGGTTAGGTATAGTCCTAAAGATATGTACATCATTCATTTTGTAGCTCAAGAGCCTGTCTTTTCTAACTCAGGTCACTACCTGCTGAATTCGGAGTGGTTTTCAGGTAGATACTCATAGGTGGATGAAAGATCATTTCTTTATGGTATTAGCCATCTAGTTAAATAGCACAAATTTGGAGATGCAATTCTGAAGCTCTCTGAGGCCAGGCAGCATGGAGAAAAATTTAAATTGTAACTCTGAAAATTCAATATTTGACTTATCTTTACAGAAAATTTGAAGTGGAGCACTGTTCCACAGTTCGGATGTATTTGATAGATTCTAAACTTGAAAATACAGAAATAGAAAGGAAAATTAAGTTCTGCATCCTGATAGGTTCCTCTCCTGTTACCATGGCAACCACCCTCGTACTCAAAATAGACAAGGCACTTATTTCATCCCCCTGTCAGACAACATTTGCATTTTATTTCGTTTGTACTAGCTGGAACACAGAAACTAAACCCTCAAACAAAATTAAGTCCACAACTGGAATGATAATAATTAAATCAAATTCAAAATAAATTAATATACATGATAATGAGTATTTAAAAAGAAAAGTGAAATAAGAACTTGTATTTGAATGCTATGAAATTGCATTTATTGATATCAGCTGGAGAAATGAGACTATGCACATTCCACCACTGCATCAAAGACAAAATTTCGTCATGATTTATTTTTCAAGCTCTTATCCTATTACCAATCAGATTTTCAGATGTAGTGCCTAAATTAAGGCATCCCTGTTGTTTTCCTGGGGCCAAATTTTGTAGAAACATTTGGGTGAAGCTGAAATTTAAGACTGCTCTGGCTTTGGTGAAAACTGAAATGTCTCTGGGTTTGTTTAGATTAAACTCCAATTCTTCTTCCACAATACTAGAGGGATTCAGAGTCAGCGTTGTTCTGCAAATCTCTAAAGCACGTCGCTAGCTAATCCAAGTTACATTAAAATGATACATAAATTTGTTAGAAAGCATTTTAAAATTACAGCATCAAATTAGAACCACAGTTAGTACACTACATATTAATTTATTTCCAATGAGAAGTATTCCTATTTGTTCTTGATTACTAACAAAACGGCAATTTTTGAAATTCCTTTCAAAATTTTACATGGGTTTTGCTTGAGGAAAGACAGTTCAAATTCTGAGCCTGGCTGGGATATGTTCCATTGCAGTTAAGTTGTTCACAAAGAAAAGTGAAGAATATGGCTAATAACTTCAATGATTAGTGAGCACCATATGATTGCTCCATCACAAAATATGAAGAGTAAGAATAAAGATTAAATTTTTCAGATAATTACCCACGTAGAAAGAGTACGTTGAAAACATATGTTAAATCCAAACAGAATACACTCATACTGATATAATGAAATCCCACATGCCTTTAGCTCCAATTAGCATTCCATCTTTAAGAGCTAAAAACAATTAAAATGTTTCATTTCTTTTTGACACCAATCCTAAAACTAGAGCACACTGTATGCAGCATTCCAACATTTTACATTTCTTTCAACTACTATCAATAGCCAGTGGCAAATGAAGATTGTGAAGTCTTCATTTCTTCTTTCTCCTCTTTATTATACCCAAATTCTTCTTAAAAAGACCTTTAATAGTAATTTACATCTACAAAGGCAAAATCATAATTTGCCAACAGGAATTTAAGTGATAGTATTCAGTTCAGGAAACAGTAACAGGGAAGACATATCTGTGCTGGCTGCATTACGTCCCAGTACGCCCAGTGCTACTTTTCTCTAGTAGCACAGTAAATGCAAGCTCTTGTTTATCACTGGTGAAGATGCACAGCTGATGGCGGTGACCATTTTGAAAAACCACGTTTGGCAGCTAAGAATGTGCTCTATTAAATAGTGTTACTGTATCTTCTATAGTTTCCATATACATATATAGAAATATAGAAGATATTGCATTTGGAGCTACCCATGTAAATTAGCCACAAAAATAAACCAATTAATTACATTATCCAAATCTTTGGAAACAATTCTGGAAACCATTAGTTCAGTTAACCAGTCTCACAGTATGTCAATTAGGATTCATGTCTTAGGGTGTGAATCTTGTGTCAGAAGACTGAGTATTTCACAGCACCTTACATGCAAAAAAGGGTATTTTGTTTCTCTGACTGTTCGTCTTCTCATTTAGTCACTGGCCTTTCTGAGACTTTACGTCTTTACAGGAAACCTGAAACTACAAACTTCTACTACTAGAAAGTTCATTGAGATGGTACTAGTAAGAAACAGGCAGAAGGAAAAATTGGCAAATTGGAAATCATGAAGTATTTCATGTTTTTATATGTTTTAATAATGCTTTTCTAAAAATTGCCCTGCTAGATATGTGGGCATGGCACAAAAAACGAGGTTATTTATTGATAGTGATGGCTTTTTTTCATTGAGATTTTGTTCAGTTTGCTCTACCACACCATGGCACAGGAAAAGACAGAATGAAACAAACATTCTAATTAAATACTGCCAACTCATCAGACAGAGAAAAAATATAAATACATTAGAACAAAACAAAACAAAAAGAATCACAGGACAGAGTTAGCAAAGCACTGACATGAACAATATAATTTTGCAAAATTGAAGAGTGCCAAAAAAGTAACTCGGATGAATTTGTCCAGCTCAAAAATAAAATATAATTGACTGCATGAGGAAATCAGAGGACACTGAATAAAATATTACAATTCCAACATTTAAATATGTATTTATACCTATTCTATATCATGAACTTGATATAATACAATTTAAAATATATTAAAGCAGCAACTTACATGCGCTTAAGAAATTTTTCTGATAGAGAGCATTACTTAGCCCTTAGTCATAACATATCACCAGCACATATGAAGTATATCTACAGTTTACTGAATGTGTTCTGTGGTGCTTTCTTGCTAACATAATAAATAACTATGGAGGAAATAAGCATTATGTAAAACAGCTAATAGAACAGCTAAAGATTATTACTTATGGGCAAGAAAAGATTTCCTTAGATAAATCTTTGACAGGGAGTAAAAGAGGCAGCAATATCTAAGCCTTCAAATTCCAGTTGCTATAGCAACTGGCTGTATTTTTAGCTATCATAACAACTTCAAAAATGATGTAGAGAATATCAGTGCTGGTCTGTACCCCCTTTTTCCAAATTAAAGTCCATATGTTGCTGCCACACTGAAAATTCTGAACAGCAAATATAAAATAGCTCGCATGTCATTTTGCCAGCTTGGCCTTAAAGCAGAGGAAAAAAATTAAAAAAAAAGGATCATTTTACAGGATCACTTTACCTTCTAATAGGATTAAAGAAAAATTACACCTGGACCTTTAACCTTCATGGATTTTGCTTCATTTAGAATCGTTCTATTTTTCCTTCTGCAGGCATTGGTAGTCACAGTTTTCCCAATCTTTTGTCCTTTAAGGTCATAAACGTTTCATTCCCTTCTGACTTTTCAGCTCACAATAATTTTTCAAGTCTCAATTTATTATGGACAAATAAGGAATTAAAAGGTGGTAATCCACACTACCAAGGAAAATTCCCTATTAATTTTCTTTTGGATTGGGTATAAGTAGAGAAACTGTTTCTTGTTTAGGAGAAGCTTCTCATAATTTATGGAAAATCTTCTGCAAGACAAGTTGTCCTTTAGATTGTTTTCAGCTTCCTTCCTATTTCTAACCCTCACAGTGTGCTGATATATTGCTGAAATCCTGTTTCCTAACACCTGCAGAGAGGGCCAAGACAAATGCTGATCTTGGTCTGTTACTTTCATTCATCATACTTGTGTTAAGTTTTGCCTTTTTTCTTTTTTTAGGATTTATTTGTTTTTAACCAAATGCTTACAGCCCAGGAATCAAAGCTATGGCAAGGTAAGAGTAGAAAATGAGCAGTCTTGCTATTCATAATAAAAACTCCACAACTGCATCATAATCACAGAGAAGGTGCAATTTGTATCTCAAAAAATTGATAGTTAAAGTCAAGGCAGTCATCATAAGTAGAGCATGATTTCTCATCATCAGAATCTTAACCACAGTTTAAGCTGCAAAATATTACCTTCGCTGTGGCCTTTCTCTTCAGCACAGCAAAATATCCAATCAAAACAAGATCCTTCAAACATGGCTGCAGCTAAAATCTGAGGACACAAATGCCTCACATGAGTCAAGTGGGTTGCTGTAAAAACACTTGCTGCTATAGAAATAACAAGAACTACTGAGCAATAGACAAATCTGCCACAGAATCTGCCCTGCCTAGTTTTAGCCACAGGCTCAGGCAATTTCCCTTTGGGTTTGAGCCAGTGCTACTAAGGAGAGTCAGTACTAGTTCTTCTATTTTGTTTTTTTCCCCCTTCTATTTTCTTCCTCTACTAGTAGGAAAATTGTTAATGAAAGTTTGTTAATGAAAGCTTGCCATCTAGGATTAGCAGAAGTAACGAGATAAGTCTGCCAGATATGTCTCACCTGACTTTATATTAGTCTACAATCTGTCTACAGATGGTGACACAGAAAGCAATCTGTATTTTAAGATTTAAGTGTATTATTTCCTCCCCAGTGTTTTAAAAAGATAAAGTACTACTGAAGTACAAAAAGAATACATCATTTACACTGAGTTTTATAGACAGCCATAGAGACTTCTAGAGCAATCAGAAAAAACATAGGAGTTTGTGATCTAAATTAAAATGAGCAATTATACACTCCAAGGTTGACTATAAATAAAGACTACAGGATGAGCAAATGGAAAGTGTGCCAGCATCTTTCAGCTTTAAGCCTTCTGCTTTTCAAATAAAGGCCAAACATATGCCCACATCTTGCTAGCCTTCAATTATATTTTCTGACTTGCCACAAGGATTGAACTATTTTGAAAAGTCATACTTGGCACAAGAAAGTAGGGCAGAAATTGGCTCTTGAGAAATATTATTCAAAGACCATCTCAACTCAGCCAAATTCATTTGTGGAGTTCAGTGAGCAACGTCATACAATAATTATTTGCTGAACTTAAAATGAATTCACTTTGGCACCAGCTCTCATCTGTTTAATTCCTGAAAACAAAATGGAAGTCAAGATTTACTAGATTTACTTCTAGGAAACAGTTTTTAAGTGCTTAAGAGCAATTTAGCAACTTTCACTGCTCCTACTCTATATCCTTTTCAGTAGGCACTGCTTCTTGGATGAATTCTTACATTTCCAAGCAAACGCTTGGAAAAATATATGCCAGATATTTGTTCATACATGAGTAAGGCTGAAAGTAACAGCTGAAAGTAAATCAATGGAGGAAGACACTATTTCATCATATGTGCTTCAATAAACTAGAAAATAACATGACCTGAGACTTCATAACATAGTGGTACATACAAATATATTTATTTTGAATAATGTGATTTAAAATCCATGGAATCACAGATTTAATTTGTGTGGCCAGAAAATGAGAACCAGTACAAGAAACTCCATGATACTATTCATTTCTTAAGATTTAAAGTCAAGCTGCCTATTTGAAACTAGTTTTTGACATCACTGTGTAACTAAAGAGCAGAAGGAGTACCATATGATTTAGGCAAGACGACAGAACAAGCATAATGAGGATAACAAATACTCAATATTTTATATTTACAGCAAGCTATTTGCAGTTAAATTTATGCAAAGGAAGAAAAATCAACTCTCAAAATATGGGTTCAGTGGATTTTAATAAGTGCATCTGAAAAAGTAGTAATCCACATTTTTAAAGAAGAAAGCATTTTTCAAAAGCAGATCTATCAATATGTCTGTTTTACAAGGGATGTATCCATGATACACATTCGTTTTTTTTTATGGGACAATAAATTCCACAGGCCAGAGACCTTATTTTCCCACATCCAAACCACATCATTAAAATGCATTAAAAGGTGGCTGTGGTTTTGTGACAGAAGTGGATGGACAGCAGCTCACAGCAACGCTGCCTTGAAAAAATCATTTTCAAATTCTGTAGGAGTCAGAATCTAGATTCTGGCTTTGCTTATCACTTCTTCATATCCCAATAGTTTGAAACTGCAATTATATGAGAAGCTTATATTAGCTGCTTGTAGTTAAGAATCAAGATTATTAACAATCAAAGAGAATCAAACACGTAAAACTACAGTGTTCCATCTATGTTGACTTGTGTGAAGGCACAATTTAACTTGTATCAGTGGAGGCCTACCGATGAGTTCTGAGAACTGATGCTCCTTGTGAGAAGTATCACCACTGTTTCCATAGTGCCTGGGTACTTACAGTGCATTTGGGAGAAAGCTCAGCAATCACTCACAAACAAAACATACATCTCTTCAACCTAACATCAGGGCACAAAACTATAGCTTTTTGTCTCATCTTCCCAAGCTCAGACATTTGTGGCATATTAGTAAAACAGAAAGAGCAGGAAAAAAATTGGAGTGAGGAAAAACAGTAGAACAGAACAATTCGCATGAATCACCTCCTTCTGTTTCCTTAAGCCAAAAAAAAAAAAAAAAAAAGCAAATAAAAGTTCTATTTGTTCTAGAAAAAAAAATCTTTGATCCACAGCTGAATGCCAAATTCCCATTTATCAGAGCAGCATGAATCAAAGCAGGTTGTTTTGTCTTGCTTCCATTGAATTTTGGTTAAGGCTTTGTTTTCCCTTAGTTGTCATGGAAACAGGCAGAGCATATTAAAGCAGATAAAGCATTGCTGACAAAAAATAAAAAAGAAGAAGTTGTTTCTATTCAGGGTGTCCTAATAAATGCTTTGGAGGTATTAAGAAAGTGTGGCACTCATACACAGCTAGTTAGTATTTAGAAATGTATTTTTTAGAATCAAATGCCCAGCTACAGTTTAGTTAAATATTTCTTACTCTTCACACAACTCAACGAATCACCATTTTAGCACATCCCAGTGTTTGCAATGAAATGTATCTTCTACAGAAAAAAGTAAAGAGTAACAAAAAAGAAACTTGAGGAGAAAGGGAAAAAGACAAAGAGTGACAGAAACAAAGAAAGATTGAAAAAAGAACGAAGCACAAACTCATTGATTCTGTTTGTAAATTCTATCACTTTTATACATAAAAATTCCTTGCCCTTAGAACATTTCAGAAAAAGTGCAATAGCCTACTGACATTCCTACCACGAAAAAACTCCCAAATTCCTTTTCTCGTGGCAAGTTCTTACTCTGACTTGTTAAAGATTGAAGGGTTATAAAACATATGGCTGTCTAATGCTGTCAAGACAGGTGAAGGCTGGAGCACTCAAGGTACTCCCATTAAAAAAGCCATGGAACAAACATGCCATTCATTCTGCTGTGCTAGATTTTTCCTGAGAGTTGTCACAAGCTGGATTATTCCACACCCAACTAACATATAACATCTCTTCCCACAGCATCCTTAGCAAAGCCCTTCAGTGTGTGCAATTTATCCATCTCCTCACCCTCAGCATAACTCTCTTACCTCCTTTTTAGACTTCCACTGTGGACATCCCTTTCACTTTTCATCCATGCCAGTGGAGTCACTGAATGTTGTGAAGGCTGTGAAGGAGAGATCCTCACAGAGCTGAGCAAGATGAAAGCCAGACACTGAGTAATGGGTGGGGAGCATGAGAAACATAAGTACCAGCATGCTCATCTGAACAGCTATGCATCCTGTGCCACGTGCTTTGTCATTCCTGCCCCTGGAAGGCAGCTTCTACTACAGCAATCTCTTTGGAAGAATCCCAGTAAGCTTTAAGCCACCCCATGATCAGCAATTTTAGGTCTGCTTCAGTGTTGTCCTCCAGGTGAGACACTTTTGAGATCACCTATAACCTCCATTACAAGCAGGAGGTTGTTAATTATAAGAGATACCCCAGCTGATACTGGCCCTGAAGAAACTCCTCAAAAATGTCACAGCCTGGAGAAGATGCAGCCTGATCAAAGGCAAATGTGGCATGAGGATGTCACGATGTGGGCTACACCGTGCAGGATCATGAGGGACTCATTTGCTTTCAAAAATTAACCATCATCATGAATTCGTCACCCATGAATCTGGGGTTACTTTGAATAACAAGATGGAGGAAAGACTTCCTTTTGGTTCTTACTTTTGGCATGGCAGAGATGACACTCATAAAGTGGACATTATTAATAGAGAGGAGAGTATTAATAAAGAGGAGAGCCATAAGAGCACTGCCCAAGGATATCCAATAGCACTGTGCAGGCAGAGGAAAGCCAGGGCCATGCCCTCTTCTCTCCTGCAGTGTTCTGTTTAAAGCCACTGAACTTGAAGCTGGCCTTGATGCTTGCCATTTTCAAAGAAACATTAGGCAAATCAGCCATGTAACTATCCATTTAATGCTGCATCTGCAGAGTTAGGAGGCCTTGATCAATAAGTAACACATCACTAACTTGCGCTCCAAGTGTACTTGCACACTTAGATAAGAAAGTCATCTCTGAGTCTGAGAATGTCAGATTCCAGGATTAAGAACATCTATACACGAAATACCCATGCAAAATAAAGAAACCCTAAAAATCAACTTCCTGAATGTGGAAAAAATAAACTGTGTTCTCTTTGAGTTTCTGCAAACATTTGTATCGATTGCAGTACAATGGATAAATAATGTGGATAAAATCAGAACCAATGTACAAAACCTTTTACATCTTAACAAGAAGATACAGCCTGTTGCTAGCAGTCTAAGAATCCTCTTACACCATGGAATATACGCTCATGGAAAGATGAGTGGCAATTTATTAAAACTACAGTTCCAATATTTAATCATATGTAACAGGAATTAAATCTCACAATATCTACTAGGTTGGGATGAAATCTCATGTTTTCTTCCTGTGTGTTTTAGAATTACAAAGCTTTTGAAACTGAAACATGGAAGCTATGTCTCAAAGTTAATAACTAACTTTCAATTTGTTTATAAAATAAGAAAATCAATGTAAATTTTTGAAGACTAGCTACCTAGCTACAGAGTTCTCATCAGAAGTGTATTATCCTGCAAAGGAAGGATTTGATAATGATAGAAGCATTAAAAATCATAATTACAGGATGCAAATAGTTGGCATTTAAATCACTTGGAAATTAATATTGGAGACTGCTTAAATTCTGAGATGCATAACCCTGGCATAGATACTTTAATTATATACTCATATGTTTTTCCACTATATGCTGTGCTCTCAACTAACACAAGTAAAAGCAATTCAGAGCACTAGGATAATGCAGTTGGCAACACTCACAACTTACTGCTAGTGAGATTTTGTCATTGCTAATCTGAAGTTCACTGTATGCTCATAACACTGGTTTTAGGATTCACACAGGATTTCTGAGGATATTTTGGTTTCACAGAGGAACAGAGGCAGCATAAACACTGTTGTTAGCTGTTTGCTAACTGAAAAGTAGCTATTGGAATGTGGCCTCACGATCTGCCTAACTGGAATTTGAAGTCTGCCCACAACAGACAGCAGTAGTCCTTAGAAGAAGTAAAGACTTAAAATTGCTACTCTCCTATGCCCGGGCTGTCCTCTGAGTTAATATGCAGCATGTTAGCAAAGAAGACATCTGAATTTCTATTTTTTTTTTTCTAGATGGAGGCCACTGAATAGACAATACATTGTTCTAGCTCTTAGACTTCATAAAAGCCTAAAGTTACATTCAAATTTTATTATTCTTAATGCATGTCTCATGTTCACATCACCAAGTAATTATTAGCAATATTTTCGCAGTGAATGCCAGGTGTAATTTCAATCCCACAAACAAAAACACACACTGCAGACAATGTTTCACTGAGAAATAAGCATCTTATCTGCATACAATTTCGTGGGTCTCTGTCTATAATGAAGAAAATGTAAACAAGGGGAAAAGTAAAAGCATAGTGAAACATCTGCTTTATTTCCATACTCTTCTAATTTTTGTAGAGTTTTGAACAGAACAAAAAATATTTCTCTGCAAATAATTCAATACCCTATTGAAGTGGAGATGAAAACGAGTCACATTCCGTATTTTGTCGACAATTCTCAGTTTGTAAACTGTCTGTGAACTGATAAAAACTTGTCTTCCAAAAAGAAACCTTCAAAAAAATGCAAAGTACAAATTAAAAAATAACCTAGACAAAAAACTTTAACACAATTTGCTTCAGACTACCTTACAAATAATATAAATACATGTTCAGAATCTGAAATTCAGATTATGCTCAATGTCAAGGAGAATCACATGACAAATCTCAGTTCTTTAATAGCATAAACTGTGTGTGTTGCAGATAACACCTTATTTAGTCACATTTCTCAAAAAACTTCCTGAATTTTCTTCCAACAAATTCATTTTTTCCCTTGCAAGCTTGAATGCATTCAGTGTTGTAACTTCTCTCTGTGTTGACTTGTGAATATAGAAACAAAATGCAAAATTAATATAACTTCTCTTTCCTATAGGTAATTGTCATACATGAAGTGGTCATTAGACAGCATTCTTTATAATTCTGAATGGGGAAAAGATTTACAGTCATACTAGAATACAAATGCACTAAAATATGGAAGCACATGCATATTAGCTGATTCTATTTTCAATATAATTGGCAAATTAAAAAAAAAAAAAAAAGCATGACAGTATCTACCTTGACATCCTCTGACTCCTCTGCTAAGAAAAATATTTCTTTCACATTTAAAACTCAGTATGAAATAGTATTTTTGTATATTAAGTAAAAGTAAAAACATGGCTGCTCCGGCCTGAGGGATGGCCAAGGACAATTTTAGAGATCCTGCTATTTCCTTATCAAACAGCTAGCTGATTACTTCAGCTTCCCATGAAGTTTTTATTAATGCAAAAATTAAGTGTAAAAACAACACAGCACTGTGTTTTGGAAGTATTTAATTTTGAACTATTTGAATAATAAAAATGCTAGTGAAAATGCTGCAGTGAAATCCTTCCAATGATGTTTAATGTTATCTAGGACCCTCCAGGCAGCTACAATAATTACAGTAGCTCTGGTAGTTGCATAATTAATAGCAAGTGGCAAGTGATGACACACTACCTACCACCAGCTCTTGCTGTAAATCCCAAATGATAAATTACTGTAACAGATTCATCTAAAAAACAAATAATTAGAAAAAGTATTTCTCTGCAGGGGGAAAAACAAATGAAAAGCAAGGAAAGTGCTTGCAGAAAACTTAGTATGCACTGTCTACTCATACCAAATACTATACTGAGTTTTTTAAAAGCCATTCTTTCTGTAATCTACACAAGCCAGAATACAATTATGCTTTTTACTTCTAAGATCATTCAAATCAGTTTTCTCACTCTGACAGATTTCTGAGCCAGATGAATGTGAATCAAGAATGGAAAAACATATGGCAGAGAGAGTAACCAGTACCCTCCTAGATGCATAAAATTACTTGTTTCAAAAATCTAGGATTATAAATAGTCACTCTCTCAGATTTTCATATTTTTAAAAGGTTGAGTTTTGCAGCACTGTTATTTATTTCATTTTTCTTCAGTAAAGTATTGTCATAACAGAGTTGAACTGATAACTGCCCAGAATAATTTCAGTGCTTAGCTACAATATTTTGGGCAGAACACCACAGCAAAATCATTCTAAACTACCACAAACTCCGCCACTCTCAAATAGTGAGGAGGTTTTATTTCACTCACTGTTTAATCATTACAAAGTGTTGAATGTTGTCAACTAGAACCAGAAACAAAGGGCTTTGCTTTAATTTACATGTGGCAAACGATATAGAGAAATATGCACTTCTTCCTTTTTTTTTTTTTTCCCCAGAAATAATGGCTTTAGAATAACTTCTGACAATTACTTTGTCATGTACACCTCAATCCTCTATTTGCAGCCCAGCCCAGCAAGCTAACTCAACAGATCACTACCTAATTCATCTTCACTACTCAATGGGAAAAGCCTGTGTACTCTCCTGCTAATTCCTTCTCCAGTGTCATTCCCCAACTGTCCATCCAAGTATTTTTTCAGGGCTAGCTTTGGGAAATAACCCACTTCACACTTGAGTGAAACCAGAATGCTCTAGAAGAAACCTGTACCTTTGTTATTTCCTCTTGATGTATTCCTTACCAAGTCTATATTTGACTATGTCTAACCACCACGTCAATTAGCAACAATAAACCAAGAACATAGCACAGAAATTCCTAGCAGCATAAATAAGCTAGGTAATTCTATGGAGTTTCAAAAGCACTTAAGTAACTGAATATCCATGTTTTCATCTTGAATTGCCACAGCAATAAAGCAGTTAACGCCTTGTCAGAGAGCTACACATAGTAGCATTCTGGTCTATACTTGACTCACTGTCATTGGACAGAGTAGAATCATAAAATCATTCCAGTCAGAAGAGGACCTTAGGATCAAGCCCAACCATCTACCTGGCACTACAGATCAATTGCTAAATCATGTCCCCAACTATCACGTCTATGCATCTCTCAAAGATCTCCAGAGATGGGGACTCCTTCACCTCCCCATGCAGTCCATTCCAATGCTTGACCACCTTTTCCAAGTAGAAATTCTTCTTGATATCCAATCTAAAAAAGGCCCCTGCCACAAACTGAGGTCACTTTTCCCCCTTGCCTAATGGAAGCTCCTGCTTTCTCTTCTCCTGTTTGCCCTCAATGAAATGACTATTTGCAGATGGGTATGTATTTAGCATATCCAAGCCAGCTTTAATTTAGAGAGTTTAATCAAGCAGCTGTGAAACACAGGACAAGTACTTCAGACAGTTGCCTGCATAGGCAATCAGGGAGATAAACGAGCTTTTGAAGAACAGGTGACATCCTGTGCTGCTGTAGTTAAACTAGAATTGATAGACCAATCACACTTTCTAAACACAGCACAAAGTCAGTATATCAATATCTGCAAATGGACCCAGAAGTATCCAAATGATCCTTCAGAAAAGCTGATAAAGAAAAAGCACACTTGCACTTGATCCCATTTCCCATACTTCTCTCTGAAGTGCCTACGTGGTCAAGTGGTCTTAGCTACCCCTCTTCACCACTGATGGGCATATGACATGGCACAATTATTCTGTTGTACCACTCCCTGTTCATAGGAAGCTTTGTGCACTGGCAGCTTCAATGAAGTTGAAGGAAAGTGATTAGTCAAATGAGGTGTGAAGACATGGAGAGCTAGACTTCACCCTCCTTTAACTCTAACACTGAAGGGATGGGTTGATTTCATCACATTTGTTGTATGGTTGTAAACAGTAATATGTAAATATAACATTACTTCTATGGCTTTGCTGTAACTACAGATTCGTTCCTTTGATGTTTCTTTCATGATTTAACTGGCAAGCTGAAAAAAGTTGTTCCCTCAGGGATGGCATTTTGAGGAATGGAACATAACTGAGCCAAATACGGTTCTATCGTTTGATGTTAGTTTACATACTTCTGGGCATTAGCATTAGTAATGTTTATGAGGAAATCACCTTAAACCAGGCATGTCCAACCTGCCCTGCAGCTGCTTCCTGCCTCACACTATTGTGGTGGGGGCTCTGCCCTGCCAAGAGGCCCAACCTGGCCCTGTGTCCATTCCCATCACTTAGTGACAACCACACACTGCTGTGCTATTAATGCCATCTGGATTGAAACCAGGAGACAGAGAGGGTGCAGTGCAGTGCCAGCTCAAGTTATGGCAAATAATTTCATGCATTTTGATAAACAGTCTCGTGAAGAGTGAAAAAATATGCAGTTGTGTTTTCCCTTTTGGCAAAGGAATTTGAAAATAGATTTCAAGATGACTTAAAATCCCAATTTTTCACTATATTTATGATTCAATTTCAGTTAAGATAAATACATTACCTGTCAATTTTCGATGTATAGACTTCCAATCAGATATTCAACTCAAAGAAATATCTGATCACCAATTACTAGACTCTTTAAAACCTCTGACCAAAGGAAGAAATTCCTTACTTTATAATCATGTCTTATTTATGTCATCAATTTTGGGCAGTACAGTATGTACATTTTTGAACAACTGTTTTCAAGAATAAAGTATAGGAAGAATAAAGTTTAATCAAAAATCTCTGACAAGCTCCTTGAGAATTGCAACCTTTCCACTGAACCAGACTGATGCATTAATTTCACAAAAATGATGTCAAATACCCCATTAGTTTTGTTGCTATGTTTAAAAAAATATTTTTAAAATATTTTTATTATATGCATTAAAAGATATTACACCTTATATCCATGGCCCAAGATGGTTCTTCTTCACTCAGCACAGCCCAGGCAGGCCAAAAGATCGGATGCGCATGCCTCAAACAGCTGTAGCCATAAGGCTTTAAAAACGACGTTGAAATATTAAGTTCTGGCATGTTCCTTTTTTCCCTATTGTATGACAATGACTGGGCTTAACATTTTAAAGTTTTCACTGCAGTGTACAAACAAGGTACATAATGGTGAACATATCCATTTTCTTTTCATTATTGTGATACAAAAGGCAAGTACTCAAGAGTATAGAATTACAACTTGCTAGCAGTTAACTACAGGTTACCCAGATTTTTTCTAATCGACTTCATTCTACAAAGCACAGTGTTGTATATGTGCTGCAAATGTCCTTTCTGAAGTCAGCGTTAAATCTGAGTTTGGACATTCATACAAGTAGCTCATAAGCTGAGGAAACAAGGTGGTTTATTCACATGGTTACTCCTACATTAAGCAGGATTTGCATGTATGCAGAAAGTATGCCATCCCACAGAAAGGATTTAATGTATTGAAAGCCTCGCTGAGGAAAGAAGTCCAGATGCTTCCAAACAGTGTAGAAAACGATGTTCATTATTTGGACATTCAATACGATAAAAAGATATGTGAATCCAGACCTCTTTCCTGCCAATTTAGTACAACATGCATAATGCTGTTCATGCTTTAAGCAAAATGATAGGCTTTTCACAGCCATAATACTGCCAGTCTTTGATTTTTTTTTGGCAAAATAAATAAATAAATAAATAAATATGAGAACAAAGAATCCCAGATAACAAGGTTAAAGTGTCTTCTTCAGTGATTATTTGCCCCCTACAATTTCATGTGTAGTATACCACTGTTTTCACCAAAGTACAACTATGAAAATGCGAAATTACATATTTTATGCAACAAAATGCCCCAGGTAACCCCTAAAAGCTTTTTACTACCTCTGCTTCTGCCAGCAGTATTATCAGTGCTCTCCGGCACACAGCAGAGATACTCCTATTATATCATGCATGGATATTTTTCACATAGGTTCTCAAAGCAGATGTTCAAATAATCTGTAACATTCCCTCAGAGACTGCACGTTAAATTAGTGCCTTCAGGTTGGTATCACTAGGTAAATTTCTGCTTCACAGGTGAGAATTGACAGACTAATGCATTCAAACCACCTCTTGTACTTTTCCCTTAGTAATATTAAATTTTAAAAAAAAAACAATAAAAATAAATTTCTCAGGTAATGATGATACAGGGGAAAAAAAAAAAAAAAGATCAACAGCTAGATAAACTGATGCTGAAAATGTGAAAATGCAATAAATCTGTAGTGTAGAGAAGAATGGATTATTGTTTCTTTAATCAGCTGGCTTATTGATGGAAAATAATGATTTGTCAAGATCAATACTAGCTCTGTGCTAGGCAGTAAAAATAGTCAAGTTCTAGGAATTATTAAAAAAGGAAAACAAAAAACATTATGCTTCTAATCCCCTTGAAAACTGTACGAAACTAAGAAAGAATATAGAAGAATTACAAAGAAATCAAGCAAAGGGAAGTAATGCTTTTCATAAGAGCAAGTGGGTAGCATAAAACTGTTCCACTTGATGAAAAAATTAAAAACCTAAAAATCATAAAATGCATGGAAATGGTACAAAGCTGACTAGACTAAAATGTAAACAGAGGCTGTGAATAAAGAAAATGATCAACTGAGAGAGACAGGCCCAAAACAAACCATAGGATGTGATTTAATGCTATGCTATGCTGAACGGTGCAACTCCCAGTCAGAAGACATTGTGGATGCAGAAAGTATTGGGGTTTAAAAGGAAGAAAATGCAAGGAGAAGTGTTAAAAATTACTAGAGAGAACCATATCAATACTAAACACACAAATATGTAAGTCGGATGGAACTCAGGAAATCCTGTGAACAAAGGTCTAGTCAGAGAGCAGAAGAATTCCTTCAGAAAGTCTCACTCTACTCATTTTATTTTTTGTTCCTCTTTAAGGCACCAGCACATGCCTCTTTTAGGTCAGGATATCATGCTACACAGATCCCTGCACTGAACCAGTATGGTCATTCTCACATTCTAAACTTTTTCAGCAGACAAGGATCAAGTTTGACTAAGTTTATCCTGAAAAAGATAAATCCCTATAAGATGGAATTAAAAACTAAACAAGGAGACAGAAAGTAGATCTAAGAAAGTAGATCTGTGTCTAATACAGAAAATACTAACATCCAGTACAATCAAACTTTGTTGTCTGGTCATTTACAGGGCAAGAAGAAAGTCCTATTCCATGTCCTTAAATATTCCTTACACCAAGGAGAGCAACTCAAGAACTGAGAAGTTTCCAGTGACAGCTTTAACTAGACAGACTGAGAAGTCTGCCTTTTATTGATGAGTATAGATAAAACAGAACGATGACATGAGATACAACATGGCACTGCCAGTGATGCGATGGTCAGAACATTCACATGGGAACTAGGAGAACATTACCAGGCACTGAGTTGCTGATCTCACTTGTGTTGTCATAGGGTGTGAATAATGCAATAGCTAGGCAGACTAGCTAATAAGTTGCTGCATCTGAAGTACTGCTGCACTGAGAGACATGAATATTAGCAGCAGCACAACACTGCCTGGCTGCTGGATGTATGCTGGTTTGCTTTCAACACTGAGGAGATGGGAAAACAACTGGCATGGAGGAACTCTGAATTTTTCACATTCCAGATGTATTTCCAGACTACTAGACTGTTTACAGACTTGTCTGCCTCTAATGTGAAAAATTTTGACAGGTCTTGGGTTATTTCAGTCCAGACCTGGGCTTCCTATTGAAGCTTTGGGGACTGGCTCCTGTCTGAAAGTTTTGCCATTTTGACAGATTAGTGTGCTACACCTACACCTATTTTTATGGACTGTAACACTGTCAAACAGGAGCTCGCTTCTGTTTCTGAGATGTAAGAATACACATAAAGAAAAAAAGGAAAGTCTGCAAACACGTGCATGGGCACAGCTACCCTAAAGCTAACTTTTTCTTTCCCTGACTGCAGGCGTACAATGCTATTCCAATATAGTCAAAGAGAGTTGCTACCACTGAGAGTTACGAAAGGCATTCTTGCTAAAAATGAAACTGAAATATGGATACGTAGAGATATATTTTTTAAACTCAACTAAACAAAATGAGTAGTTGTCACAAGAATATCTCACCGTTATCTGTTAGAATTTTCCAGTATCTGCTATCTTAACAAATAGGTCCTCACATTTTCTAGCACCACAGTATTGTTTTTTATATTATGGCTCGTTTTGGAGGTTCTTTGCTCTAGGTCCTTTTGAAGTCTGTGTTGCTGTCAGAAGCCAAGATCTCTAACAGCTGCTGCCAGCTCTGTGAAGTTTGTTTAAAACAAAGGATGTTGCTTAGCAACATCACATCACACACTTGGTACCCTACAGTATCTCGCATTCCTAACTGCTCTGCACATCCTCACAACTTAAAGGGACACTGACAAGAATGTACACAAAAAGTGTACTTAATTCTGTCTCTCCATAATTAGATATATGAGGTGAGAGAAGAAAAAATTGAACTTGCCGTCAAAAACACAATTACTTGAACTTCATTTTCAGCAATGTTTGATTTTTATCCCAAATCAGTACTGTCTGCTTTGAACTGACTGCAACAAGACTGATGTTTAGCTTAACAGTACAGTAAAAAGCTAAAGCTTCTTGAAGAGTTTTAATTAAAAAAAAAATATATATATTACAATGTGTAGGTTGCTTCAAAAGTAATACCTCCCATTTATTTCCATGGAAATTGCAACAGATACAAAGAGCTCAAGAACAACACTTGATAGAACAAAATCTCAGCTAAAAATCCTTGTTTTTCAACACACTCACCACCATCAGCTATGCATTTCCCAGCAATAAACAAGAGCCTGCAATAAACATGAGCTATGTGTGTAAAAATCTGCACCAGTGGAGGTAACCCATTGTCACTACCCACTGCTGAAATGCACCACTGACCCCTGTACTCACATTTACTGTTTGGTCTCCATAAACATTCAGCAAGCAATGATGAATGTCATTGTGTGCCATCTTTTTCTGCGTGGCAAAATTCAGTCACACCTTTGCTATCCAGCCTGTCCAGATCCCTCAGTAGGGCCTTCCTACCCTCAGGCAAATGAACAGTTCCTCCCAGCCTGATGCTATCTGCAAATTACTGAGAGTATCCATCACTTCTCTGGGAAACCTGCGCCAGGGCCTCACCACTCTGAACAAAAAAACTACCTCCTGGAATCTAATCCAAGTCTCCATTCTTTTAGATTAAAACCACACTCTCTGCTCCTTTCATTATCAGACCATATAAAAAGTTAGTTTGCCATCCTTTCTATAAGCTCCCTTTAAGCAGTGAAAGGCTCCAACGATGTTTCCCTGGAGTCTTCTCTTCTCCAAGCTAAACAAGCCCAGTTCCTTCAACTTTTCTTCATGTAGACGTGCTCCAGTCCTCTGATAATCTTTGTGGCCCTCCTCTGGACCCACTCCAACACTCCACACCTTCCCTGTACTGGGAGCCCAAGGAATGGATGCAGTATTGCAGATGGGGGAGTCACAAGGGCAGAGTAGAGGGGGACAATCACCTCCCTTCTCCCTGTTGGTCAGCACTCTTTTGATACTGACCCATGATACTGTCAGCCTTGTGGGCTGCAAATGCATGCTGCTGGCTCATATCCAGCTTCTTATCCACCAGAACCTCCAAATCCTTCTCTGTAGGGCTGCTATATTAATCCCAAAGCATCATGCACCTGGAAGCTCATAAGCACCCAGATCTAGTTCTAGACATGGCACAGTGGTATTGCTTTCTCTTGTGCTTAATAAACTTGTTTCCATCCCCACAGACTTTTCAGAATTTCTCAAAGCTGGTGTAAGGCCTACTAAAGTCAGTCAGCAAGTGGGATCAGCGTACTCATAAATTTATCCATCATGCCACTTCACAATGTCCCACTGAAATTTCTATAGAAAAAAAAACCACAATCATCTTTACTATTAAGTTTATGCTTTATTAAGTTTCTTTATTAAGTTTCTTCATTTCACACAGTGTCATGTCTCTGGCTATTTTCACTCACCACTATTATCTAATTTACAATTCCTCTTCTTCATTTCTCTTTTTATAAATTGATCTTTTCTCCTCTTTATCTTATACTCTCTTCCACTTGTTTTAAAAAAATAAATAAATAAATAAAAGAAAATGAGAGACACCCATGCATAAGTTTAATGCAAGTTCATTCCTAGCTCTGTTTCTATTGGACTCAGCTGAATGCATACTAGTTGCAATTGTGTAAAAACTGAAGCTGATACTGCTCTGGAAATGTCTCTAAAATAAACAGTATTAGCTTTTTTGGAGACCATTCACAGCTATTCAGTCTCTCACTAAGTCACAACATAGCATTATAATCCATATTCCTTTCAATTTGAACACATTACCCAAGATATTTAAGGATTTTCTTCAAAACAGGAATTCAGCTGAAAGTTACAACTTTCTGCAATCAGCTTTCTTCACAATTACAAAGAAATACCTTAAAAATTCCTGTTATTTCAAGTAAACTCCTTCTACGTGGATGTCCTTGAGGGAAATGCAGACCAGAAACAAGAAATGAGAAAGGTACTAGGAAAACCAAAAGGAATAAGGAGGAAGAAAGACATTAGAAGAGGTGAGGAAAACTACTTTGCTCTAAAGACAGTTGAAGCAGAATTTGACAGATGAAAAATACCTACAACTGAAAAATAATGAAAGACATAAAGCATCATTACCACCACAGCTAGCTTCTTCTAGCACTCACTTGAGCTTTTTTGCTTTTGAATTTATTTACTGCAAGAGTACAAGAGAGGCTAAGAATTTACAGAATAGCCTTCAAAGATTATAACAGTTGTTTTTTATTTATTTATTTTCCTCCACTATGACATGTTCAAAGCTCAGGAATTTAAATAGACATAAGAGATGTAAAAATTATGCAAATGCATATGAAATTGATTGCAGCCCTCAGACACCTGGAGGGTCACCAGTATAACTGCTACTGCACAGCATTCAAAGTTAGAGATTAATAAATAAATAGATAGTGCTTATAGTACAGACAAATGCAAATAAAGTTATGTATTTGTGAAGGTATTAGTCATTATACTTGTTTATGTGCACATCATGAAATGCCATTTTTGGAAATATTTTGCTTCAGAAGTTCATAACCCTTCTATATAATTTATGACCAACCAAAGCAAAAGGTGAAGCTACATAAGAACACTGTAAGTTAGCTAAGGTTTGGACTTAAAACATTTATCTTGGCATGCATAAGAAATATCTGACTTTCAATTCTACCACTTTTTCATGAGCTATAGCCTGAGTATCTGAGCAGGACTTCTACATTTCTGTAACATTTAAAATTACACAAGTAATAACTTTCCTTACAGTATTTCAGGTTCCTTAAATTGTGACTATGAAAATAATATTTCCTCCACATTACAAACTTGTTTTGAAAAGTTTTAATGTTAGCCAACATGAAGCCACAGTAAAAGAAAACAAGGAAATTGCTGTCACTTTGTTCTTCAAAGCCCCGTTCACTTGTTCAAATGATTTAACAACAACAATGGTTTGCATTTGTCTGTTTTTTTTTTTTTTTTTTTGTTGTTGTTTCTCTGTTGATTGATGCTGTTTTTAATAATGATTAATATGAGAAATGAAAAAGGTATATCCTAGAACCTTAGGAATCAGGATTGTGAGGGAAAAAAATGCTGAGAAAGTGGATTGAAGCACGACTTGGCTTTTTAAATTTTCTGATATGAGAAGAGGTCTAGGAAGTGAGAATTTTTACCTCTTAGAAGGAGTGGTCATTGTTCTGTGGAGCCTCTCCCAGAAACAGTCATTGAGTTCCTCACCCTTATTAGAAAATCAGCAAGCACAGATCAGCTCTCAGATCTACATTTTGTATTCATCTCCCTTTTCATCACCTCTTCTTGCTGTCAGTACTAGATCTCATCCTTAGGGCAACAATGCTCTAATTTGTATTTTACTGCAGTCTTTGTATGTGCAAGTACAAGGTCAGTACTCCCTCTACAGATAATACCAGTATGAGGAAAACGTAAAGATTTAATCTGTCATCACAAAGCAGATTCAAATAGGATTGTGTTCAGCTTCTGAGTTACCCACATCTTGTATTTCCCCAATGCAATCTGCAGCAATAAATTTTATTACGTGTAACTTGAAACATTCAAATTAAATACACCATAGTACTCCTGGTAGAAGAACCTATCAAACATCCCAGGAAATTCTTTATAGTTTTTGAAAGCAAGCCAGTCCCTAAGGCTTTCTCTGCATTGTGGCCCATTCCACAACGATTACATCACAAGAGTGCTCATGTCTAAGGTAAGATTTTTCTACATGATGACCAAAACAAAAACAAGAGAAAAAGAGAAAAAAAGCTTACAAAGAAAATAAGGAGAAAGAACTATAAATATACATTTGTTCTGGCACATTCCTATCACATCGAATCAAATTTCTTCTCCCCCTAGTTCTTTTTCACGAGGTACTAATTAGCCCTCAGAAAGTTAAAAGTTTGCTTAAAAAAAAAACAACTCTTTTTTTTCCAATCCTCATCAGATTCTCCAAAGAAAACTCAAGCATTTAAATGTTACAAAGTCACTATTTGACAGCTGTTGTGAAAAGGGTCATCATACCTCTCTTTTGCACACATCACTGAATTAGTAATGTTTCAGAAACAACTGTTACATCAACATCACATGTAAGAGGGCTCTGATGAAAGTTCAGAACCCTTATCTGTATTAATGAGCAGAGGCTTGTTTTAATTTGTCATTTGAGCTACCTGCTAAAAGAACAATTAAAAGAGAGTCCTTTTTTCAACTACATCAATTACATAAGCAGTTACACTTCATTGCTGTTCATAAGACATTTATCTCGTACCTGAAGGCTTGCAACCTATTTAATGACCACAGGAACTTAGGTCTGGATATTTAAAGCAGTCTTGGTTTAACGAACAGTTATATTTACAGAAATGCAGCAAAATAAAGCAAAATAAAGACAGTAACAAATGCCTCAAATGTACACACAGTTAAAACATGTTACAAATGGGCTCACACCAGCATAGGCCCATGAAAGGCAAGTCCTTCCTGACCAACCTGATCTCCTTCTATGATTGAATGACCCACCAGGGGCACGTGTATAATCAATGAATATACAGATGTTATAATTACAAAATACACAAGAGAGTGTGACTAAGCAGGTTATTACACCAAAAAGAATAGATAGAAGGCTTACCCTCATGCTGGGCTCACTGGAAAACTCCAAAAAGAAATCCATCCCCCTGGGGCAGTCAGCTCTTAAATGGGTCAAGGATAGGTGCAGCCAAGATCCACCCCTTCTGGCAGCACAGGAGAATTGCCTTCACCTGTGCTCCCAGGGCTGACTCATTGCTCAGGTGGTCAATCAGAGGTTCAGGCTGTGATTCCCATACAGCATGAGAGAAGGGTTGTTGACATAGTCTACCTAGACTTCAGCAAAACCTTTGACACTGTCTCCCATGACATTGTGGAGAAACTGGCAGTTTGTGGCTTGGTCAGATAACGTCCATGTTGGACTTTAGTAAATACTTCTTGTCTGAGAGAGTGGTCAGGCACTGGAACGGGCTGACCAGGGAGGTGCAAGGCAAATGGGATCCTGGGCTCCATCAGGAGAGGGGTGGTCAGCAGGGACAGGGAGGTGATTGTCCCTCTCTACTCGGCTCTTGTGAGGTCCCACCTGGAGTACTGTGTCCAGGTGTGGAGCCCTCAGTACAAGAAAGACATAGAGATCTTGGAAAGGGTCCAGAGGAGGGCGACTGAGATGATCAGGGGTCTGGAGCACCTCCCCTATGAGGACAGGCTGAGGGAGTTGGGCTTGTTCAGCCTGGAGAAGAGAAGGCTGCGGGGTGACCTCATTGCAGCCTATCAATACCTGAAGGGAACCTACACCCAGGAGGGGAGTAAACTCTTCAAAAGGGCTGACAACAGCAGGACTAGGGGAAATGGATCCAAGTTGAGGGAGGGAAGATTTAGGTTGGATGTTAGGGGGAAGTTCTTCACAAGGAGAGTGGTTAGGCCCTGGAACGGGCTGCCCAGGGAGGTTGTGGATGCCCCGTCCTTGGACGTGTTCAAGGCCAGGTTGGACGGGGTCCTGGGCAACCTGATCTGAATGTGTGTGTTTGGTGGCCCTGCTGGGCAGGGGGGTTGGAACTACATGATCCTTGAGGTCCCTTCCAACCCGGGTGATTCTATGTGATTCTGTGTGATGGAGTCACTGACCCTGAAGGTGTTCAAAAAATGTTTAGATTTTGTACTGAGGAACATTCTTTAGGAGGGAAATATTGGTGAAAGGTGGATGGTTGGACTGGATGATCATAGAGGTCTTTTACAAACTTGGTGATTCTATGATTATATGAATATAATTCACAACAAGAGCTACTTATTGTTAGAAAAGCAAGTTAGCTTCAAAAAGTAATACTCTTGAAATCAATTTTGAACAAAATACTACACAAAACAGAGTAAAACACCAATCAGTGTAATTTAAATAATCTCTTAATATCTACTCCACCAACTCACTTCTGCTTTTTTTCTGCTATATTTATTCATATAATTTGCAATATGTAAACATAGTTTGAAGATTTCTTTGGTTACGTTCTGTCTCTATGCTGTAGTGTGTGTTGCTGTTATTACTGTTAGTAATAATTATTAATAATAAATTTCTTTAAGCAATGCTGTAACTTGTGCTATATGGTTACATTTTTGATCATGCAGATAGAAATGTAATTGTAAGTGAGAAAAAGTGTATGTACTCTGCCTCCTCCACGCTTTGTTCCCTGGACAAAAACAGAGTAAAAAGAACCAGTGTGATAATGGACTGTCAGAGTTGGTGTGGCATAATGTCCTGATGATACCAATTTAAAACATAGAGTGCAAATACGTTTATCCAGCTTTTGGAAACACTGCCTATAGTACAACTTTCTCCGGTAACAGCAGCAGCGAGAACAGAATGTCAATTAAAAGCACTGAGCCATATTTTATTTGTATAATCCAGTGGGGAGCATTTAAAACATTCACTCTGTTGTATCTGAAGTGACTATTAACAGTATTTCTCACGGTTACAAAGATAAAAGGACTCATACTTTTCATTCTCCTAATCCCATTTTCAGAGTGTCAGCTCTCAGAGTCAGTCAGACAGTATTTCTTATATCTGGATTCTGCACATGCATAGGAACAGAAAACTTTTTTTGTTTTTGTCCTACAAAAAGTAGCTGTTTTTCTGTATGGGCATTAGATTCTCGAGAAATGAGGATAAGAACGTTGTACATAACAGTGCTTTATCTTTGCATTAGCCAAGGCTATTTAGGGGTCTCCTGTGCACTTTCAGCAAAATCTGCTTATTGGCCATAAACACGTATTTCTAGTGCCTAGAAGGAAAGATGAATTGATTCAGCCCAGGATCTGTTTGGACTCAGACTACTCTCAAACTTGAGAAGACATCCAGCGTACTTGTGAATGCCACAGTTGTAGTAGTCTATAGATGACAGGCCATTAATTGAATACAATACAGAATCTTTCTTTTCATCCTTGTAGTTCAGTCATCACCTTCTGCATAGACTGCAAGATCACACAGTCCTCCTAATTTTTTTAACAGACAATTCAAATCAAAGCTGCAAGAGTATCAGCTAAAATAGGTAGACACAAAGAATTAATTTGTAGAACACTTCTTTGTGTTTTCTCGTATTTCTCATGCAAGTAGGTTGAGCAGCTGGTTTATCTTCAATGTCATGCTGCTAAATGCTTTAAAACATAGTTGTTAAGTAATGGCACTCTTCTCATCCTCAGGTAATGTAGTCATTCCAAGATGCAAAACAGCTCTGACAGATCAAGTAGCTGCTACATACATCTTTAAGACTGACTCTTACGGAGGGAGGAAAAGTTAGTATCTGGAAACAAGAATTGTCAGTCTCGTGGCATATTTCTTTAATCAGCATGAGGACTTGCTCAGTATGTTTCCTGATATAGGATATACGGTCTGATAATCCTTAGCCAAGAAACTGACTGTGGCACTATGATCTTGCTGATGATGTGCACTGCATACAGATTACTTGAACTAAATGAATCTCCTCCATTGTGTTCTATTATGCACTTCACAGAGATGAAATCAGACAGCTGCCTTTGCCAGCTATATAATTCACTTTGTAGGCATCTAACCAGAGTTCATCATATAATCATTACAAAGTAAGAATGGAAAAAATACTAAAAGTACAAACAATATAAATTCACCTTCTAATGAATATAATTCAAATTACATTGGGTTAAATCACACTTCTGATGAATCTTATTCATCATCACTGTACATTACCCTAGTGCCATTTCCCCTTCATTATTAATGTTTTGGCGCTGTGTACTGCCACAGGCTGTGAGGGTCTGATTTTCTGCATGTGTCTGACTGTGTTTTTGCTCGTCACTGGGAAAGTAATTTCATAGTCCCTTCAGATCTTTATCTAGATGCTTTCACCCAATCACAGAAGGCCAGTGGATTGTTTGGGCAAGATCTTCTCTTGGTGAAGCTGTACTGGCCATCTTGGATCACCTCCTTGTCTTGCATGTGCCTTAACATAACTCCCTGGAGAGCTGTGAACTTCCCAGGCACAGAGGTGATGCTCACTAGCCTGTAGTTTCCCAACTCTTCATTTTTCCCTTTCTTAAAAAGCAGAGAGATGTTTTCCTTTTTCTGGTCACTGGGGACTTCACATGGCAACCATGATTTTCAGATATGATAGTGTATGGCTTGGCAACGACATGGCTCATTTCCTTCTGGACCCTGTAATGCATGTTGTCCAGCCCCATAGATTTCTACACATTTAGTTTCATGAGATTAGTCTTGAACTTACTCTGTTCTTACAGTGGAGGGAACTTCGCTATCCTGACCTCTGCCTAGGGGTTCAGTGATACGACAGATGTGAGAAATCTGACTGCCCACGAAGACTGAGGCAAGGAACTGGATAACGTCAGCCTTCTCCACGTTTGCTGTATCTAGTTCTTCCTTTTAGTTTACGTGAGGCTGTACACTCTCCTTGATCTGTCTCTTCTGATCATAGTACCCGTAGAGTCTCTTGTTAATTTCCATATCCCTTGCCAAGTTCAATTCCAGCTGTGCCTTGGCTTTACTGATCTGTTCTCTTCATGTGCAGATGGTATGTTCAGAAGAGAACTGGAAAATTCTGTACAGGGAAGAAGGATAGGTGATTTAGAAGACTATAGCTAGCAGTGCTGAGCAGCAGGAAAATATTCAGTGTTCTGGATCTGTGTTTCAGAAAGTACTTTCAAATACAGAAAAAATGGCTAAATTTCAGGAAGTGATCTTCTTTCTTTGTAATGGCCACCACTCAATAGCCACTTAAAATTTAAAAGCCCATAAAAATCTGCCATTAGATGGAAAATTTAGAAAATAGAGTAGCACTGTACTTTCAAATACTGCACTGGTAATTACACATTGTATGGCATAGATACTGCTGCTTATTGACTTCTTTGTTCTTCATCTGCTCTAAGTGCTTAAAGGATAACAGAAAATGTCACTGCTTTCCCTGAAGGTAATTGGAAAATCTAATTTATCTTACAGACTGTCAGTGAAGCAGAGAACAATAAATTAGGGAGTGTATTTTTCTGCTCTTCATGAACTATCACCTGTTTGCAAAGCAGCTGTCATTGATGGCAGCATTTTAAATTAGCAGTACACGTGCAAAATAGCATGTTAGTTAAATTTGGCTTCAACTATACCATTGAGTCAAAGCTGATCTGAAAAATTTGCAAATTGTAGTTGTATTTATATCACACAGGTATTGCATAATTTTGAAACTTCTTTCTCATTACTGAAGTACATAATGACTTTCAAGTGCATGTATGTACAACTTCGTTACCATTCCATTAAGAATATTGTAGGCCAGTAACGATACAAACACAATCATAAATATAAACTTAAAAGTATGAATCATTGAACAATTAGAGAAAACTTAGATACTTTAGATAAAAGCAAGTTTGATCTCCCTCTAAAAGAAAAAAAAAAAGAAAAAAATTGAGTCATCTTTAATTTCTCTGCTCTTTTTTTTTTTCCGAGGATAAAAAAAAGCAGACAAAAGAAATAAACATGAAAGCCTGATTTGTGGAAGACCAGCCTTCCACCAAAGCTGTAGAAGCTATACCAGAGTAAACTTTGTGCAGCAAAAGTAGAATTAACTGAAAACCTGCTTGTTTTGTCTTTATTTTGATTTTAATTTATTATGTTTGTTTTGGCAGGGTTTATTGGTTTTGATGGTATTTCTGTTAAGCGTGCAGTGAAACGCATCATATCTTGTAGAGGGTTCTCCCCCATCCCCCCCAGCTGTAAGTCTGTGTAATTTACTGAGGGGTCATGGAAAGAAAATTGGAATTGATTTAACTAGGGAAGGCAATATAACTTAAGAATTACTGAATTCTTAAGAATTACTGAATTCTGAATTACTGAAAGCAAAGAAAGTAAAAAAAAAAAATTAAATATAAAAATATTTTTCATGAGACCTTTGGAAGAATATTGAGGCTGGAATCCAAAGAATAATGCATTAGTTTCCTGTAGTATTATGTAAGGTGCAGAACAGAAGAGATTAGTAGTTTGTGCGCGTGCAATTTCTATTTGACTTTCCCTGCTTGTTTTATTTTTTCCATATTTAGATTAGAATCTGCAATTTCAGGATGTTTCATTCTGCAGACTCCATCACCGTGCATCTTCTTGATGTCAAATCTCAAAGCACTGACTACACAGATGCTATAATTATTTGAAAGGCCACTTATATTTTCAAGCTTTTTTCATTCCTTTACTGAGGGACAATCTATAATATTTTACCTGTTGAAGAAGAAAGAAAATTGCCTGTATGCCCTTTTAATGAAAAAACATCTACTTTTAGGATTTTATTAGTTGCTGTCAAGAAATATTAAAATGCCTGGACATGTAAACTACCAAAGACCACAAAGTTTTCTGAGAATTCCTCACTCAAAAACAAGTGTGTGATTTAAAGGGCAGTTTTGCAGTGGTGCTTTCTATGTTTTGTGGTATATGCATATTGACCTGTGTGTACTTAATTTAGTAGCTGCAACAATCTGCGCTGAGTGTTATCTCCATAGTTTTCACAAGCATGTACTTCAAGAAATTAAGGGTAGGCCTGAATTCTGAAATTCATTTAAGAAGAAATAGAAAAGCTAACGATTACTCAGTTACTTATTTGTCAGTAGGCTGACAAATAACGTATGCAGAGGACAGCTGAAAGCAAATATCAATACAGGAATTGACATCACAGCATGTCTCTTTATAGAGTTTTGAAAGAATATAAAGACTGGAGTGAGAAGGGCAATGGATTACAGCCTTCTGAAATATTTATGTTGCAGGTGTGCACACAGTTACTGATTTCAAAGTATGCTTCTGTGATGTGGTTGGGGAGTAAAAGTTGGGAAGCAAGGAGTGAGATGTTCTGACACCATTCCACTACTTTCCCAGGAAACTGAAGTTGTGGAGAGCTAAGCAAATGGAGGGAAGATCTGTCTGTGGGGTATGGCAGGAAAGAAAAGCTGAGGAGCTCTATAGCTCCTATGTGAGGAGCATAAGAAGGTTGTCAGATTGTCCCCTGAAAGGAGAAGGACAACCGAGGAACTCCACCCAGCTAAAATTTATGTTAATCATGAGCTTAAAGGGAAAGCTACATCTCCATCCCAGGTTTCATCTGCATTTCTATGCTGATGTATATATCTGCATATGTAACATGTATATAAATAGTTCAGGTGTGTCTTCACTGAGTTCTCCTAAAATCTGTCATTGAGTGTCTGGCTCAGGTGCTGTGCTAGTCTTTATCTGGTCCATTTGTACTCTCTTCTGTAGAATAGCTCCCAAATCAGGACCTCTGCAGTTTCTTCCTCACTGCTCCCATTCAAAGAACTCACTAAGCTTATCTGCAATAATCTCATCCTTTCTCAGTTCTATCTTTATATCATGAATAGCAATTGATATTGTAGGCAATAGCAGGTTTTTCCTTCCTGAAACGTCTGAAGAAGTATTTAAAGCCAGTTTTCATCCCAGTATCTCATTGCTCCTCAAACTCTTTTTTGCCCTCCCAGCTACAGTTTCAAATTTAATCTGCTGGAGTTTAAGTCTTTTTCTTTAGTCTGCATTTGATTATTATTATTATTTTATATATATATATATATTCTACAGACTCTCTTCTTATTTCTTTCTGGTGCACAGATTTCCAGCTTTTGAGTCAAAACATTTCTGGGTAAACTGCTTCAAATTTTCACTAAGTGAAAATTCAGGATTTAAAAAACAACAACAACAACAACAAAAAAACATTAAAACATAAGAGCACAACCAGCTTATTAATTAGTATATGAAAATTTGTGTTAACATTTATGAGCAAACCTTACCTTTAACAAAAGAACTCTGTGGAAGTAGAAAAAGAAGAAAATCTAAAAGCCATGAGCACATACAATTGAGGATAAGGTGATTTAAAACAATCAGTTGAAGGAAAGCATGCAAAAAATCTACAGCACAACCCACAGACTTTGTAAGGAACTTTCTATACATTGTCTTTCACCCAGCTTCACTTATGTGTGTCATACAGTACAAATATAGTATTATATTTTACATCCATACCATTTTTACATCTAGAAAAATGTTTCTATAGACCAATGCAAGGGCATGAGTTAAAATCATATTTCTACATCTTCTGCCATCTGTGTATGCATAGACAGACTGTCAGCTGACCTCATATTTTTGTAGTACACTGAATTAGTAGCATGAGTTATGTAAATCCCTCCAGAAGCAGGAAAACTGCAGAGAATGGCCGTTTAACACTGCAGAAATAGTAAGGCAGAGTAAGGCAAGTAAGCTGTGCTATTTTTATCATGCCAGATAGCATGTGAATAAGTTTCACTGTATCTACAATAGGATATGCCTTACCTATAGAGTTTGAGACAAAACAGATTTCCTAGGTTTTATATGACTCTGCTAATACTGATACACTTATACCAGAATGAGGACTTCTGTTTTCTGGGGTTGAATGATCTGAATTTTCTTGTTGTCAGTGCTGGAGAACACATTGACCAACTCTGCACAGAGAAAATGAAACTGGCAGACTGTCATAGCTGTGCCTGGATATTACAAGATCGGGGTAACCTGACTTAATTACAGTGCAGAGCAAGTCCAGATACCTGTCCCCAAACCTATGACAGAGCTGCAGATTGTAGGACTGCAGCTGCTGAGGAGAACAGAAAGGGAAATAATAATTAATTAAAAAAAAAAAAACACCAAAAACACACAAAAACAACACAAAGAAGAAGAGCTTTTGCTGACTCTAGAAACTACTGAACTGGATAACGTTGGTTAACACATCTCCAAATATTTCAACTCATTCTCTTCTTAATTGCTTTGGAAACAAGAACTCACAGAAATGACCAATAATTTGTAAATTAAAGACAAGGCTGATCACCTGAAATCTCTATAAATATTTTTATCGTTTCAATTTTCTTTTCCTTAGAACGTAGATTTTGTCAAACATGAAACTGGAACACTGGAATAAATGTGCCCTTTACACAGGGTCTTTTTCAATATCTGTCTCTAGCATCAAGGGATATTTGCTTTAAGTTTCTTATCCACAGGCATGTAATCAAATGGCATAGCTAAAGCATGTTCAACGTTTCACATATACTACAGGACGAGAAAAATGGGAAAAAAAAAAAAAAAAAGCCAAATATTTATTTCTGAGAGAATGCAAGCAATGCTGCCAGGCTCAGCTCTGCCAAGTGCTGAAGACATGAGTTGGAAGTACCAGGTACAAAAACAAAAACAAACCCGTACAAATAGAAATCCCATTTCCACAATGCCAAAGGCAGTGAGTGACAAGAACCCTTATGAACAAGTCCTCACCTAGCAGACACAGAAGTGGTCCTTTATTACACAGTTTGAAATGCATTTTAATATTTCTGCATTCAATCATCAGTGGCTTATCATGGCTTAAAAGATAGAATTAACAACACGATAGATAGCTAATGACTTAGAAAAAAATATTTTCCACTTTTAGATCAGCACATTAACAGAAAGTTAAGACATTGGCTGTAGTCTTGAAAAGAGCATTCAGTGAAAATAGAGCTAGGAATAAAAATGAACGCCTGCCCTTCTAATGTTAGGAAACGTTGGAAATCTAGATGCCTGACAAGTCAAATCAAGGAAACTGCAAATAAGAGAGGCTCTACTAAAAAGACAAATCAAAGCACAGAAAGCAGATTACTGTGCTGCACTGACATATTATCCAGTTACACTGTTCAGTTAGGTACTGCAAAAACAAACTCATGTGAGCAAAGTGGCGGACTTGGAATTGTTCAGAAGGCTAGCAGGGGGAGTCCCTGGGTTTCAGTCTCAGAGCGTAAAGGAGTCCAAGATGTCTGGTTGCTCTTCAAGAACGAAGTCACGTACTCACTGCACTTGCCAGCAAGAGGTAACAAAGTGAAGAGTGGATAGCCCAGAAGCTGTGGCATATCAGCCACAGCCCCACCTAAGCCAAGTAGTAGCTGTCTGAATATCACTGCCTGGATCACTCCTAGGAAATACAGCAGCATCTGCAGCCAGCAAATTGATAGAAGCAACATAACATTATGGACGAGTGGCAGCAGGGAACTGGTTTACTTAACTGCACTGTAGGAAAAAGTGATCAGTGCCCAGCTGACATTTTATGGGCCAAATCCTCAGTTTGGTTTTACTTATATTTTCCCCATGCACATATATGAAATCTTGCAGTCGTAACAACGTAGCTAGGTAGTCACAAGTCCAAAAAAGCAGTGAAATGCTCTAGAATTCCTATGCCTCAGGATCTCACACATCTCAGGTTTCTCAGCTTCCTGAAGTCTTTTGCTACCCCTTTAAAAATCTGCCCTTGCATCAATACCAGGTAAAATACTTGTTTGATAGCTCTGGCAGCTCCTCTTTTCTTCCCCACATCATTCAGTATTCAGAAACTCAGCAATCCTTTTCCTATATAAGTCTCCTGGAGTGCCTATTTTCTAGGCATTTTCTGAGCTTACCTGGCATATAAAGTTCAGGCTAAAACATACTGGAAAAAAAATGTAATCATGTTCTAATAACCTTGTCCCCAGAGTACAGGTCTTAGTCTACAGCATATAGCTTCTACAGCACATGGCCATAAACCAACTTTTCCCTCAGCTCCAAAGAATGACTCAGACACAAGAGTATGGGATACTTCCCCCAGTTGAAACTGGTCTGCCAGGCATCCAGAAGTGTAAAATTCATTGTATCAGGGGGGCTGATACAGAGGAGCTCACACCATTGCTTGATTTAGGAGAGAGAGGAAAGCTCAGTGAAAGTTCCACATTTCCAGGCTTGTTTTTGTGATGCATAACAACTAAAAATACAGAATAGAAATAAGTAGAATTATGGAGAGATGAAAAGAGAATTAATCCGCAGAACATTAACAGGAACCACAGGACTCAGTCTTTCTAGTTAAGAAGGGATCAAAGAGAAGTTCTGCATTAATGTGGAACGCATTAATGTGTTGTACAAATATGACCGCCTAAAAGTAGTATTTCACAAAGCACAGAAAACAGAATCAGTCTTTTGATAAGCCTTTTCATGCAAGAATTTCAAAGCTCTTTACAAATAACTGAAAACCATACAGAAAACCTATCATGTAGACTTACTCTTTTTGTGCCTCTGAACTAACTATAATGAAATGTGTGAGGGAGGTGAGAAATTTGATGGTTAGAAGGCAGGTTTTCACTAAATAGTTGTCAAGTAGATTAGTTCAGACTTGAAGTCTTTTCCTTCCCCACGTAACCAAGAAGTTGCGTTTTTTAAAAATAAGAACTGGAGAAAAAGAGGAATTTTATTTACTCTAAGTTTGCTACTCTGCAAAACAGTCAGTGATTCTTAAGATTTAAAACCACAGCGCTCTTCATGTTAACTACATCAAGATTATCAGAATGAGTCATTCTTGTGAAAATATTTACAAACAAGCTATCGGGTCTTTTAAATAAATTCTGTTAATTTTAGTTGAGGAAGATCTTAAACAGTTTAAATTATGAAGTCCAGCAACACAAAGTAATTAAGAAAACAATTCCAGATAAGATCACAAGTGCAACACCATATCCAAAACAAGTGATACTGCTTGCCCTTCGGCAGAGGAGGCTGAACGCTTCAGTTGTCTAGATGAAGACATAAAATTCTAGGTCTCCTACTTATCTGGTTTATCATGAAAAATCACAATATATGAGGTTTTGGAATTATCTTTTTGGGGGATATTTCAATATTTGCTAGTCCAGTGAGAAGATAATTTTGTAGCTCAAAGCTGTGGGGAAGATTTTAGAAGGCTTAGTCCCTCATTTCCATACCTATAAAATGAATGTGCAAACACCCATCTTCTCCTTTATGTTTTGGTAGGTAAGCTACTTCTGAATACAACACATTGGTTTTGCACCCAGACAAGAAAAAGAAATGACAGGCAGCCTACCTAAGAAAAGTCATTACAATGCCTTGATGTCAAAGAAGTTGTCAGCTGCAGGACATCCTTGGTTTCCCAAGTCTCAGATGGGGAAACAGCCTGGGATGTGCCATGTTTCCTCAATCCTTCGTGGGCCATCAGGATTTGCAGTGGAGCAGGATGTAGCCCAGAAAAGGACGCATGATTACATTATCCCTTACATAGAAGACAGATGCAAATGAGACGTGCACCAGTGCAGCAAAGCTTCCAGGAACCGCTGCTGAGATCCAGAGCCAGAGAGGCAAGCAACTTCACTTCAAACAAAAGGGAATAACAATCAGCTTTGTAAGCATCAGTAACTCAAAGTTGGATTTTGAAACTTAACTACTGCTTAGTACATTGGCCTCGTAAATGCACACAGGTCACAGACTGCTAATACCAAGGGAAAGATCTCAACTGATTTAGTTTATTTCTTCTTAGAAGAGCTGGGTGTGTCCATCACTGACGAGAATAATTTCTTTCTTAATCTGTAGAGGTGACTGTATGAAGTTGTATTTCCCCTTACACCTCCCTTAAACCTTGCTGTTCATGTTTCAGAGTAATTAATTAAAAGGCTTCAATATATATATGTATATATATATTTAATCTAGATACTGATAACATATCACCTACTCCTGAACCTCTATGCAAATAAACTTACAAAGAGGAGCTCTTTAAATTTCCTTTCAGCTCTAGCATCTTGGCAAAAAAAAATTTTTAAGCACGTCAAACTAAGCAAGAAATATTTGGGTGCTATGAAAGGCTAATTATAAGCTACACCTAGAACTCACTTAATTACTATGATTAGAATAAAGTAATAGTTTTAAATATTAATTATTAGTTTATTTTGACATGAATGGTAAAGTCCTGGATGCTGAATTTATGCACAGGACAGCTTAGCAAATAAATTTCCTGTTTCAAGAACAGAATTTTCCAGGCAAACTGCTAAAACAGTTATCCATTCCATTGCAAGAATTGCATGCATTATATTTAGAAGTCTTAGAAACTGATTGTAGGTGATCATCTCTATATACTGATAATTTTATGAAGTTGCTTCTTGTTACATCAGCAAAAAAATATTTCTTAGAACATTCCTTCATTAAAAACCACATCGACTACCTTGTACTTCTCTCTGTAAGACAAATTAGTGCGTAACTTAATGCAAGCATATTTGATGGCTATCATTTTGTCCTTTTCATAGGTGGAAAATGGAATAGAAAACCAAGACAGACAAGACAAAACTGTAGAACAGATGTAATACGATATACGTATAATACATATATACATATGATGCATATGTATGAACCAACATATGTACACATGACTACCGTATTTCTAGCTCAAAATTCCTTGTAAGTGTGAAATGAGTAAACACAAAATTTTTCTTTAACAGTAACTCAACAAAATTGTAATCTAAAACCCTGGAAAGATCAAAATCATCTCACAACAATTTATACTGAAACCACCACCCATCTTCAGTACCTGCTCAGTACTAACAAGGGTAAGAATTTTGGTACAGTGTGACAGTAGATCATAGTACGTTCATATACATATATACATTTATAATGAATTAAAGTACAGAAAGAAAGCATGAGTATGCAAAAATATACTAGCTAAAAACTCAGTCAGGGGTAGAGCTGCTGGATAATTTGGAGAGAGAAAAGGTTAGCAAACAATGCTATTCCTATTTACATTAAGATAGAAATGAAAATTAAAAGATGAGTTGTGTACAACACTGAATTATTTCTGCATGCAGGTTAAAAAGCAACATTTTTAATTATACAATAAAACAATTACCCATAAAAGCAGAACAGGAAAGACTGAGAATTGCTGCAGGAAAATAAAAGCTGAAGGCTCAAGATTCATTTTTGTAGGAATTCAGAACACTCTGAGCAAGTTGCTCCTTTTGCTAGCTCCTTTGTTTTCCTCTGTTGTTTTCCTTAAGTCTAAAATAAAACTGATGGACAAGAAATGCTAGTGCAATGCTATCATCAACCTGAATAAACCAAGCACACTGCTACTAACATCAGGAAAGACTGAAGTGTACCCACGCATTACTAAATTTATGGTACTGAGAAATAATAATTAAGGTGATTACTGTAGAAAAAAAATTACCAATTATGTAATACTATAAAATTAAAAATTATTTTGAAATAATTTAGGCTACTTCCAGGGGAAGAAAAAAAAAAAAAAGAGAAACAGGAGAGAGAGATCGTCCTGTCTCACATTATTACAGTGAAAAAGCTTAGCTTCAGTTTTTAAAAATTGAACTGAACAAAAAAATGTCATTTTAATATACTGTACTGTCATATGACAAAGTTTAAAATGTTTTACCTGATGCATCTTTGTAAGTTTGTAACAAAAAGCAGTCTGGTAGGTTGAACCTTAAACTCTTCTGAAGTTGTTCAATTAATATGGTATAAATGGGTTCAGGCTGTCCTGAAATGGGTTGGCAAGAATTGTTACTTTTATACCTTGAGATACAACATAGAGAAAAATTAAAATAGAGTTGAAATATTGACCTGGTTAAAATACACTTAATACACTTAAGGTTTTAAGCACTACAAAGGAATGTGGGTTTTTTGTTTTTGTTTGTTTGTTTTTGTTTGTTTTTTTATTTTCTTCCCATAGAAATTCAGAATTAAATAGATTAAATGCTTGGGCAATGAAGCCATTGAACTAAGGACAGTTGTCCAATTTCTGTAGGTGAGGTAAGACATTAGCAGTGAAGTGATGAGATTCAGGAAAAACATATTTTACTGTGTGGATAATTGAAAAGTTGGTTTTAAAAAATTGAAAGTGACATTTTAAAAATATATATGAGTGCAGATCATGTGCTTACGTGCACAACAAGCTTATGGCACAACTGCAGTGTTTTGAAAATGTCCAAAATGTCATTTAAAAAAAATTCATCAAAAAACAAATGTAGTTAGCAAAAACAAGACAGATCACCAAAAAGTAAACAAAAAGGCAGAAGACCATTTCAAGTAAATGAAGACCACCGTGAAGACCCACAGAAGACATTTCAATACCACAAGGAATTACACTGGGAAAGAGAGATGTTATTAATCACACATGAAATCCCGTTTCTACTCCTTGTTTTACAACACAATCTTCCATTGGCCTTACTGTCAAAGGTGACTGACAGAGGTTTGGGATATTCCTTTAAGCATTTTCTTTTTGAATGTGCAACAGGGTTGTTATTTCCATGCATGAAAAACATGAGGTCAAGAGTGACCTAAGTTCTCTCCATAGTCTTTGCATCAGCAAAAGCAAAAAACTCCAATCTTAAGATCAGCAGATGAATGATGATATGACTATTATTGTCCTGAACCTGCTACATTACTTTGTGCTATTGCTTAGTCTTCAAGTCAAAGAAGAGTAGTGGAATACAAATTAATATGCATCTGATTTTAGTGATTGTGAACATCCATAATTTATGACTGAAGTCAATGGAGTCTAAGTTTTTTCAACATCAGAAAACAATCCTTCTTTATTCATACCTAGCTTTCATCTCTGATTAGCACAGACATCTATCAAGTTTATTATTTACATATTAGTAAGGATAAGAAATCGATAGCGACTGAGAGTGCAGAAGTCCCACATATTCTATTCCACATAATTATTTTGAACAACAAAGTCTAAATGGAAATATTTTAATTCTGAAAAGCTAATGTACGTAGACATGAATCACGTAATGATGTTATCCATGATGTTCTGTAACTAGATCCAATAACTAATACAAAAGCAAAAATAAAGCATTTCATCCTTTTATAATACTGTGCAAGAAAATATGGACTTTCCAGACTGTATTTTAAATGAGAACTCTAGAGATTTACATGAAAACAAAGTTCTTAAGTGAAAACTGGACATAATAATAATGTTTTCCACACTGAAAACTACAGGAACACTCAAATGTATTTCTACCCACCTTCCATATTGTTCAGAAAGTTTTTCCTCATATAAAACGTTCACCAGTATGTCTTTATTAATTAGAAAAGAATGCATGTGTTGGCACTGCGTTAGCTGTTACAGTGTTCTGTTCATGAAAAATTTTAATAACGGCTAGCATAAGGAATGTGGAAATAAGATTTTTCTTTTACTATTATTCTCAGTGCTTTTTAGAAGTAATGTCATTTTTTTTTCAGACTTTTTTTTTTTTTAATTACCAGAAAAAAAGGTATCCTTGCTTCTTTATCAGAAACGCTACAGCAATTCTGCAACACAAATTAAAACTAAAGTGGATTATATCTTTCCTAATTCAAAGAGTTGAACTCGAAGTAAGTATGACTTCCTAGCTCTTACAATGAAGAGGTGCGTGCTGAAATCTTATCAAGGCTTTCAAGCAAGAGAAAACAAACAAACAAAGAAAAAGATTAATTCATATCAGGGCCTGTAGTAATTTATAGAATATATTCAGTGTTTTACCCTTAGCAGAGTCCTCATTACACAAGGAAAAATATCGCCTAGAAAAACAGGTTAACAGCAGGCCTTGTCTCTTTAAAGATATTGCTGCTGCATAAGATGCATGCAGTATCATTTCTACAACCTAAAAGTATACTGCAATAAAGGAAGTTTCAGGGAAAATCCAAAAAGTCCAAAAAGAAAGTGGCTGTCAGACCTCTTTTAAATCCCTCAATACTCTGCTTCATCAGACTTCTATTTCTCTACAGAGTACACCTAGTTCTATTCTTACTTATATCTGCACTGTAGTGTAATTATGCCTCTGTCCACCACATCAGCCCAGAACAGCAAAACATTTTTGAACAGAAATACTCAGAAAATAAACCACCGCCAACAAAAACAACAGCAACCAACTGCAAAGAATAAACAAAAGGCCCCTCATACCCCTCTAACAGGAGAAGCACCACCCCTAGTTAATGCCATGACAACCTTTAATTTTTGTGCCAACTGAAAAACACTTTTTTTGTTGTTGTTGAATGGATGGAATGACAGTATGCAATCTTGCCAAGCAGAAGATGATCCCATGCCATAGCATGTAATTAAAACCACATGGTTCCCATAGGAACACACCAGACAAACAAATACTTCAGTGATGGGCACAGCAAAGGAATATGAACAGAACTTGGTAACTCAATGCTTAATAAATGTTATCTTGGTCATAAGGGAAAGGTTTCCAGAACTTTTAAATAGTGTGAAGGTATGACGAGTAGAGCCTGACTGACAAAAAATATTAACTTATGAGTTTCATTAGTTTTTCCAGAATTAATATTTTTAACAAACCCACAATGTGTATAATAGACAATTACATGTTTTAAAATGCTTTAACTGAAGAATTAATTTTACGAATTATTGCCTTTTTTTATTTTCTTTCAGATTTTCCTTCCTTCATACTGATAGAACAAATTGTTTATTCTGGAAAATCATTTCAGAGTATCCTGCATAGGACTTCTTCTATACAGGTGTTATTTTTTTTTTATCATGCATCTGACTAAACTGTGCTTCCACTCTGAGTCAACCCTTTTAAACACTGAACTTCCTGCAACAATCATAGCTACTCAATCAGCACAGACTCCTCTGAGCAAGTACAGTTGATATTTGCAGGTTTTCACGATATCCTGAAATCCAATGGAAGTATTCCAAAGTCATTCTTTCTGAAAAGTATGGAGGAAGCTAGAGATGGTGGGGAGAACACAGGACTGAAGGAGAGGAAGAATGGGATATGCCCAGGAAACTGTCTGTCATGAAAATGGCTGTCATTTATATCTCAACTTTCTGATGAAACCTCTTAACACAGTTAAATTATTCTCTATGATTTCTTTAGACTAACATACTTTTTTTTTTTTTTTTTTGCCATGATAACAGCATTGGAAATCTGTAATGCTTGGATAAGCTAAAATCTGTCACAAGAATTAATAAAAATAGGGGCATGTTTTGAATAGTCTACTCATTGCTTTGTCTGTACTTATAAAATATCAGTAAAGGAAGAAAAATACACGCAGGTCTGCAGCCCATAAATTTTAGGGATTCTTTCCTAATGACGTATCTTTGCCTAACAGAAGGGGAGAAATATCTTTGTGAAAATGGTTTATCCACCTACATAGCTCTGGCACAAAGACTGAGCAGTACAGCAAGCCCTTCTCAGGAACTCTGAACGTTAGTATGCTTTTCAGATATTCAAATCTGGCTGGGTTTATGAACTCACCCTTATTAGCCTGTTAGAAGCATATTCAGCTCATCTTCCTTCTGCTATGCTTTTCTGATTGCTTCTGCTGAGAGGATAACAAAAGCTGCCTCTGACAACACTGGACACTCCAATCTGAGCTGAGCTGAAGGCTGCCAGCTAGAACGGGTGTTGGGAAGCAACAGTGCACAGTGAAACTGGCAGTTGGATTCTTCAGTGCATCTGCAATACTTGTTAAAACCTGAGCAGGAAGACAAGAAGTACAGCTCTACAGCACAAACTGAGCAGAATTATAGTGCTTATTTTGTAAATATTTCACTTCTTCGAACCTTGAAAGTTAGAAGCCTACCTGTAAAACAAAGACAAATGGCTGATACAAGCTTCCTAAACGGCTCCACACAACTTAGCTGCAAAGCTAGTTGCATAAAAATGAGTAAATAGCCAAAGTTATTACAATTTTCATCTCTTTCAGTTCCAGCTGCAGGCTTGGACACAAATTTTGGTACATCACTCTGCATTTTTATTAGGCAGTCATGTAAGACTGAAATTCACCTCTCCACTCAAGAAGACGGACACAAATGCATGAATTTTAGTTCAAAGGCATAACAACAAATATAAACCAGCTTTGTAGTGCATGGCTTAACTTAGATTTTCTTCATTTATTTCTTCTTTATAGACAAACCTATAAAACTCTATCATGCAATCACATTATTTCTTCTAAGTGCCATGAAAGCACACATTAGAGATCATTAGTTTTCATGGCTTGTTTTCTGATAACATTGAGGATGACAGGGTACAGAATTTCCAGTGTTTCTTTTCATTCTAGGGATAAGATCTTCCAAATTAGCAAAGAATTTTGGATGTTTGATAGTGCTCAGGCAGCCCAGGAGTAATCTGGGAAGGAAAAGAAAGACTTCGTAACCAGAGTAAGATTTTTTTTCTCCAAAAACGTCTGTTAGAATCCTTCAGATTCTGTACATAAAGTATATAAACGCAAGGATATAAATGCAATATATATATATATAAATGCAAAGGATTTTATCCAGATGGAAATACTTTTATTTCAGTAATTTTTAGTAAGAACTAGTCATAGAGTTAAACTGGAGCATCATTCACATCACTGAGAGAAAAACCATTATCAGTAGTGTTTCTAACCCACATACTCCAATGGCAACACACTCTGCATAAAATACTGAGTTCAAAACGTGGATCCTTTCACATGGACCCAGCCTATCAGGCAGTCACAAAGGTCTTGCTCCCAGCTCAGAGCTTACATGCTTATTCAAAGGTCCAACTTAATGTCTCCTCACTTCTGGTAGATGTCATCCTTAGTCGAAACTGAGATGAGCAGGCAATTTGTCTACCTAGAATGACCAGAATAAAGAATAAGGGCTGTGAATCACAGAAGAAAAGCAAGAGGGAAATGAGTGTTTCATTTGCAAATTCAGATACGACTGATGTTCAGAGAATTCAGACTGAAAGGTGACGATTAGAGTGAGTACTTGTAGGTACTCATTTTCCTTAGAACTGCCACAGGTGTTTACTTTAGAGTATTCCAGCTTAAATGAATTTCACAATAAACTGTTCATTTATGAGATGTGTGCATTTCTTCCTGCTGAAATGACCTCATGTCACTGTTGTGTATTTAGTGATAAGAAGGTCTCGCTCCAGCAATAAAGTCATGTGGAATGCATTACTCAAAAGCCTATTAAGCGTAAAAATATTCAGCATTTATTTACCAGATTGAAAGAACAGTCCTTAAAAGGTTAGATTGTAGTGCAGAGACTAAAATATATCTAGTATCCCATTGATTTGACAGCCTGCCATAACTGTCTCAGATAATCTTAATTAGAACACAATACATACACATATGCTCACACACACAGACACACTCACACACACACACAAAACCTTCTGGGAAAACATTACCAATTACTAAGAAAAAAAAACCACCAAAATCTGCTTATGAGAAAATGCTTTTGACAGCTATTACACAGACTGTTATAATTCTCTGGATACCTACTGTAAATGGAAGGTATGCATCTTCCTCAGACTAGGACAGGTAATGTTAGATTGAATTAAAATCAGTTAGCATCTTAGTCCTATCCACCCACACGACACATTGCTGACTTCAGCTTTTGCTGAACTTTTCATCTTGAAAAGAGGAGGAGGAAGACTGCTTGCCATTTCTCTCTATCAACATAACCCATACAATCTATTCAAATAAGAATCAGCATTCAAGAGGGGAGAAAATAAGAGGCTTTCATGTCTTCATCGCCACTGAAAATATAAGGGCTCCACCTTGAGGCAGAACCTAGAGGATATCAGTACGAGGTGTAGTAAAGCTCAAGTGTGACAACGATCACATTAAACTAAAAAATAATTTGATGTCTTCTGAATGTCTCTGCCTTCTTATTTTCTTTGCACAAAAGAACCCATGTGTATACATGTCTGCGTGTTTTCAGACAATTTCAATTCCAAAATTAAATTCATGTCAAACACGAAGTTTAAAGAAGGGCTTCCAAGCATAATAGAATTCAAACAGAACACAGCCTGACAGAAGTATTCCTTCAGGAATGGGAAGTATTCCAGTTTCTCTTTCATTAGTGTACAGAAGAAAATTTTGGACTATTAATAATCTATTCCTCCTAAATTAGCAGTAAAAAAGATTATTAAATATCAATTTTTCACTTGAATAAAATATTTTGTGTTCATTTTAAATACACGGAAAAGCATTGTAAGTAATTTGCTAGTAACTAATTTGCTAGTAAACTGTGAAAACTTCAGTACTCAATATCAAATTGCTGCTTCTTCAGGCTGCTTCAGCATATATTATATTTTGAATAACAGCCTATAAGCATTTAGAATCTTTCTAGTTAATCCAAATTACATCAGTTAGATGAAAAAGTTAAGGCATATCAGAGCCCCCCTCACATTTAAAAGGATGGTTATCAGGATAGCGAGATAGATTTTTTGTAGTACTAATGCCAGATTTGGTTGAAGATGGCTGATGTGGTTGCAGAGCAGCCCTCCATCATATTTAAAAAAACATGGCAATCTGAAGTACCTGTGGAGGCCGGTCACACGCGGTGTCCCTCAGGGGTCGGTCTTGGGACCGGTGCTCTTCAGCATCTTCATCAATGACAGATGATGGCATCGAGTGCAGCCTCAGCAAGTTTGCAGGTGGCCCCAAGCTGAGCAGTGCAGTCGATGCATCGGAGGGAAGGGAAGCATCCAGAGGGACCTGGGCAGGATGGAGAAGTGGCCATGTGAACCTAATGAGGTTCAACGAGGCCAAGTGCAGGGTGCTGCATTGGGTCGGGGCAATCCCAGGTATTGATACAGACTGGGGGCAGATCTTGAGAGCAGCCCTGCGCAGAAGGACTTGGGGTCCTGGTGGACGAGAAGCTGGCCATGAGGCAGCAGTGTGCGCCTGCAGCCCGGAAGGCCAGCTGTGTTCAGAGGAGGCACTGAGATGAGCAGAGGGCCAGAGCAGCTCTCCTGTGAGGAAAGCTTGAGGGAACTGAGCTTGTTGAGCTTGGAGAAGAGAAGGCTGCAGGGAGACCTCATTGTGGCCTTCCATTACTTGAAGGGAGCGTATAAACAGGACGGCAAATGGCTGTTTACAAGGGTGGATAGCGATAGGACAAGGGGGAATGGTTTTAAACTGACACAGGGGAGGTTTAGGTTGGATATTAGGAGGCAGTTTTTCACCCAGAGGGTGGTGAGGCACTGGCACAGGTTGCCCAAGGAGGCTGTGGATGCCCCATCCCTGGAGGCATTCAAGGCCAGGCTGGATGTGGCTCTGGGAAACCTGGTCTGCTGGTTGGTGACCCTGCATATAGCAGGGGGTTGGAACCAGATTATCACTGTGGTCCTTTTCAACCCAGACCATTCTATGATTCTATGAAGAGTACCAATAAACGGAAACAGTATTTGTAGTAGAACAGCAGAATGAGCTGTACTTGTAAAAGAAACTGATGACAAAAAAAAAAAAAAAAAAAAAAAAAAATCAGTAGTGAAGTAAACAGCTATAAAGCAAAGACAGCAGATTAGTACATAACTTGAATAAGGACTGGAGTTTGCTGTTTCAGAAAAATAGAAAAATGGACTGACAGACTGAGAACTTTGTAAACATACAATAAAGTGAGTTTACAGATAAGAAGAGAGATTAAAAGAGGCTTCAACTCTGTTTTATTTAACTAGTCTAGAGTTCTGTCATTAAGATAAACCTGACCTTATCTAGTACTCCATCTAGCGGTTGGGACCTTGCCCGAAACAGGGGGGCTGGAACCTGATGACTCTTGCCTCTTCCAATCCAAGCCATTCTATGATTCATAGGGAAAAAAAAATAAAATCCTTGGGCTAAGTCTTTGAGCCTATCTTTATTCTCCCATGTACAGAAATTCTTGTGATGACCTCACCAGCACTGATAGTTTGGTAGGACTACAAATTTCAATACTGTTGTTGTTTCATACTGTAGATTAACTGAACCATTTTATAACTTACTTGCATCAACTAACCTTTGAAGCCAATGAGAGACTTCATTTATAAACCCATTTGACTAGTCCCAAGATGACGGGAACACGAATCAAACTTTCAAACTGGATAAGCAGGAGTTACAGACATTTCAAGATTGTTCATTAATTTTTAATAATAATCAATATACAAAATGCATTTCAGTTCTCTTCATTGTTGATAGTCCAAATTGTGACTCTTCTCAGAAGTTATAGGGTAAACTTATTAACTTTGTGTTCCAAACTACTTAATTTCTAATTTTGTTATCATGTTATCATGATGTAAAAATGCAGTACAAAAAAACATTTAGGTTGCATTTCAAATTATAGATGCTGACTGAATTTTAAAATCAATCTCTTTTATGGCTTATTTTAATAAGTGAAACAATTTTAATTCTATAAAGCTGAGCAGCCTCATATAAATTTAAGAGTGCAACAGATGTTTCTGCTGGCTCATTTAGACTGCTTCTCCTCACATTCCTCTCAGCTGATGAAGTGCCCTTCTCTGTTACAAGGAATTCCTCTTACATCACAGTGGTACAGCTGGTTAAAATCACCATCTGTTCTCATAAATGCCTGGACTGTGTTTAGCCACGCTATACAGAACTTGAGAATTGGTACTGAAAGCTGGAGATGAACTCTTATAGTCCGCTGGATGACATCCGAACACATCCAACAGTTGAACAAAGGACCAAATACTATAAAAAGTCAAGGTAGGATTGATTTTTTTTTCCCCCAATCAATCTTAGTTTGCTTTTTTTTAAATGGCAGATCACTATGTTATTTGTAAGAAGAGGGAACAGCCTTCTTAAAATCTCTTCCTCCCCTGCCTCCCTCTCCCCTTATCAAAAAAGGGAAAACAATTACACTGATAAATCCTGTCCTGTTTGGCAGACTGTAGTAAATCAGATTTAATTCAATAACATTCTTTCTGTTGCCACTGCCTGGCAAATATTTATGCTCATCATCATTTATTTCTAGAAATGTTTCAGGAGCTCTCATGAGGCTCAATTAACTTCATTGTTAAATGAGCCAGTTAGACAAAACACATTAAAACCTTTTGCAACTTAACTTTCACTGCCCACAGAACTCACTTCTGTTACGTGCTTCAGCTCTTCTATCTACTAATATTTCTACTCCTTGGCTCTTGGCTGTTTGAGTCTAAACATCTGTTTCCCCACAAATATATATGTACCTTTTTCTTTTTCCACATTCAAGAATAATTTACTTTGGTAATCACCTGATCGAAGAAAATGCACATATAGAAGCAGCAGCACTGAAATATTTCAACATATATTAAACTTACAAGTATCAACTTCCTCGCATTTGTTCACTTCCACAGTGCTGGAGAAAGATGATCATCCACATGGCAATGAAAACCACTGAACACAAAACTGCAACTTAGCTACATTCCATTTTTTTGTAATGGCAATGGAACACCAGAGCAATACTGCAGATATAATGGAGATCTGTTTGGTTAAGACACCATCCAAGCACACTGAGGGTGTTCTCTTTACTAAAGAACTCTGCAAAATGTCGTGCTTCACAATTACACTCTGTGCTTCATTTTCACCTCTTCTTTCACAACAGCAAAGATAATCAGCGTGTAGATTGCTAAGTGATTACAACTTTTCTTGGATAGTGGGACAAATATACATGGATAATAATATAACAGTGTATATTATAAGCATCTCATATGAAGCTCTAATTTTATGGACATTTTTTCTTGGAGATTCATCCTCACCTTCCAAACATTAGACAGCTTTGGCACAAAATATAAATTCCTTTTTTTTTTTTTCCAAATAATTGCCCTCATGCACGTTAAGTTACATGAAATCTGGAAGGCAAGAATGGTTCATAGTGCTAAAGGATCTAGCCCATGCATAAGTATGATGGTTAGCCAGATTTTCTGTAATTGGTCTCTGGCACAGAACACAGTGAAGCTCCCTCTTCACAGAAGCAAATGAATGCTTCTATTTTTCTGACTTTACTCACTGCTTGTCAACAAAGTGAAAACTGAACTAATATCTAATTTCCTTAAAGAAGCACACTTATGAACAACATGAGCAATGCATAGAACACGTTTTCCTTAATGGTACAGAGTGCTATGAATATTCAGTTTTTGAATGAACTGATATTAATTTCTTGCTGATCAAGAGACAGAGGTTAAATTTTACAACTAGTCTGAAGTAGGAAGAAGGTGAAATTAAATGTTCATTCTATTCAAATGCAATACTTAGTCCTTTCAAAGCTGTTTCCTGGATTCTAAGGTTCAAATAATTACTGACTAATTACAATTTTATTTCACTAGACTTGTTAAAATTCTCAGCAAGTACCTACCTTTACATTTATAAAGTAAAAAAATATATATATTTTTTCAAGACAATATACAGATAATTCACCTTTTCAATAATAGTCCCTTTTGAAGGAAGAAATCATGATTTTTCTCTCTAAGATTTTTTATGGATATGTAGATCACTCCAGAGTTGACGAATCCTATATTTTTTTTTCCCCGTGGAAACTACAACGGATGCAAAGAGCACAATAACACCAATTTGATAGAGCAAGTTCTTAATTAAAAAACATAGCTATGTATTTTCATCAGCAGTAAACAAGAGTCTGCATGCCACACGCATTCAAAACTGCACTAGCAGAAGTGACCTACTATTGCTGTCACCACCCACCACCCCACTTCACTGTGCTCACATCCACTACAGAATTGCAGGGGCTGGAAGGGACCACAAGACATCATCAAGTCCAACCTCCTTGCAAAGTAAGCTTCCTTACAATAAAGAATTTCAATGCTAGGACATTATTACCAAAGAATGAGTTTTGCACTACTGGAATAACCAGAAGTTTGTCAGTTCAAAAGGAATCTACCTTCCATTCTTCTAGGAGATTTTATTAATGAAAAGCACGTTACTTAAAGCAGAGGGAATTACATATTATTGCTTTTAGTTTGGTATTGTTTATTAGCAGACTTGACTTCTCTAGAGGAACAGACAGATTTATGTCAATAATTAAAATTTAAAAAATAAAAGCACCTCCAGCAGACATTCATTTGTTACTATCTGATTAACTACATGTAAATTCTCAGCAAACACAATTTTAGTGTAATTCTCTGGTCAGCGCTGGCCATTGATTTGAGCTACATCCCTGAGTGTCAATTCATAAATGGAGAAGATAATAGTCATCATATCTGCTTGAAGTTATACACACTTCAAAGAAGTGTCCTTGGAATTACAGTAGTGCCGTTAATTCTAGGAGTCTGTCCTACTTAAATAAGTGCTATTGGTAAGTAAATGTCTGACAAGGCTATCAAAACACAGGCAGACCTAACATTAACATTTACAGTAGTGTCAAGATGTTGAGTCTACCTGTCAGATGGTAGTCTTGGCTAAGATAGATGCTTAAAACAAATCTACTTGCCTCCAGCTCTCCTCTGGAGTAGTGTAACAATCTTATTTGTGAGCCAAGAACCACATATGCCATACAAAAAAAAAAGATACCACACCTTGCATTTTGTTTCAGTAATTGAGAGAAAGCTAACTCCACTTTTGTTACTTCCATTGTCAGCTCTGAAATATTTGTTTCCAGCACAAATTCAAATTCTCCCTTCAAGTGTTCAGAAAATATTTACAGAAGTAATAAATTTAAAACAACAAATAAGACCTCTCCCATATTCAGATTATCAACATCATCAGTTTACTGAATAATTCCACTTAAAATTTTGCATTTGTTCTCACAAGGCGTGTCTTTGAACCAGTCTTACCCACGTTATCATAAAGATGGTTGATGGTTTTACGTGGCAATGCTACTTACATATCACAGGCTTACCTCTGAAGTAATTGTTACGATATTGATTTTATTTGTAACAGTAACAGAACCAGGAAGATCATTTTCCTTTAAGAAATGTTATTTTGCAGAGAGAGGTAAATTAAGAAATTATTAGAGAAGGATTGCTCCATTCTGAAGTATTTAAACAGCTGAATTCAGGCCACAAACACAGCATTCAGAGACTGGTATTTGGCCTATCATACACTTAAATCGAACCTTTAGAATTTCACAGATTGTCCCAATTTCTAAATTTTCTTCACAGAAAATTAATGGAACTCACTTTCTGATTACTGTATTTATTATGATGCAGCAGACTCTCTTTGCAAGTCTGCCAATAGACTGAAAAGAATGAAGCTGTAAAATGCATTGCTATATTTAATTTAAAAGCCAATTATTACACACAAAAGACTTAAGTTCTAAACTATAAAAATTTTATACAAAATGTCAGAAGGGATGTCAACATAAAGAAGTAGAATACAGAATAGTATGAATCTTCTAAGTGGAAATATTTCATTGTATAGACAGGATTCAAATAGCAGCTTAACAAGAAAATAGTTATGTAATCAAGAAAATAATTATTCTACAGCATTTCCTGAGAGATGTGAACAACTCTTTGTTAAGCATATTTTCTTTTACATCCATGAGAATGCTGCAGTAAATTTAGAATGGAAGATCAGCTATTTTCAAATACCTTACCAATCTCCCCAAAGGATGACATAATTAAAACAGAAATTCTGCTTGCAGTTTTTTCTTCATTAATTCCAGATTCAAATATAAAGTTCATTAGTCAAGGTTTGGAATAATCTCGAATCAGGGAATCAAGCTTAAAAAAATAAACTCGTGATTATCTGAAAAGAAGCATCATAATGTGATACGACCTTGCTCAAACATCCTGAGTTACAAACATTAGTAAAATCAGTACTAATATTAGCACTGCAGGAAAAATATTATTAAAGAGTATTGAACAACATTAATGATTATCATGTATTTTACAATAATTTTATTGGCTAAAGGCTTGGTAAGAGAGCAACTATTCTGAAGAGAAACACATACATCTACAGTGAATTAGTGGAGCCCCTGCAAATTGCTGTGGATATCCAGGCAACCATTCATCTGCTGCTATTAAACTAAAAAAAGAACAGTTACCTTGGCAACTGCTGTATCTGATATTACACTGTTATTTCTAATACGAAAAAAAAAAAAAAGAAGAAAATTCTCATGGTCTTAGGACTGGGTTGCTGAGGCCAAATGAGTTTCATATTTTCATTGGCAGCGTCATTAGAGATATCACTGCAGACTTACTAATGAAGCTCTCCTGATTTTCAAATAGACATGAATCGAAAGCGTTTTCATGATATTAAATCAAATGACACCCAGGTACATTCTCCATCTTTGGAGAATCATTTGCTAACATGAGTGCTACTCCAAATGCAATGCCTCCTGTTTCATTCTGTCAGCCCACGGTGGCACAGCAGTACAGGTTGAACCTTCCCATCAGTGTTCCTTTACATGTTGTTGCTGTGTGACAGATGGCAGCAGAGGGGCAGTTTGACAAAATGACACCTGACCTGGAAGTGCAGATGAAGCAACGGTGTGTCACTGAATTCCTCCACGAGGAAAATACTGCACCCACTAACACTGATTGATGCTCACTGAACACTGACAGAGATCAAACAGTGGGTGGTGCATTTCAGCAGTAGAGACAGCAGCATGAAAGACCAACCTTGTTCCAGATAGTCATGAAGAACTTGCTATGGCATAAAAGAAAATAAAAACAAAACAAAGCATAGCTAATGGTAGTGACTGTGCTGCAAAATAGTGTTTTGTGACTGAAAATTTGCTCTAACAAATGGTGTTATTGTGCTTTTTGCACCTGTTGTAATTTCCATGGAAAAAAAAAGAGACATCACTTTTTGAGTTATGTCCCTATACACAACATAGGACTCGAAAGGAGGATTTTGTTTCCTTAGTATTCAAAATACACAATTAAGCTACATATTACCTACCAAAAATAATTCATAGAAAGGAGATCAGTGACTTCAGGACATGTGCCTTTCCCATGGCCTGAGGAAGCTCTTGGCATTAGATGGACATAAGCAGAAAAGAGTCACTTCCTTAGCCTGCCCTACAGCCACAGGGACTGCTTTGCATCTTCCAAGCTGCAAACTAAGGGCTAAGCACCTCTGCCTTTCCTGCAGCCAGCACATCCCTGATGTACTGCAGTATGTGTACAGGGAACCTTGGGCAGCTCTTAGCTCTCCCACCCACTGCTCCTTTCTGTACTCAGAAAGTAGTTGAGTACAGAAGAGGTGTTGAAGTACTTGTGTCTTTAAAATGAGAAGAAAAAGCCAGTCTGAACTCAAATACTTGGCTTACCAATATCGTGTTTCCAAAAAACTACTTACAGACATTTTAAAATCACCACGTACGAGCCCCAAAACGATGCTTTTAAACATCAGTCCAACTACAGTTAGCTCAAATTATCTAAGCTTTTTTCTCCCTGAGTATAGCAAAGTGATGCCTCAAATTTAATTTACACAATAATTATTAAACTAGATTTCTCTGAAGACTCATACAATACAATCCATGTTTCCTCAATAAATAAATGGTTATTGCGTATTTTACAGTTTATACAGAATTGTTTGGAATGCACTACGGGATACTAACTATGGAATCATTTACTGACCACATCACACAAATATCACTTGTGGGTTAGAGCTCAGGAGATTTTAAGGAGTTTAAAAAAAAAAACAAAAACATTTATCAATAAATTACCTTTCCCAAAGGAGTTTTTATGGAGTCTGATAATTTAGAAATTGAGAATGAGGATGTGGTACATCAAGAATTATGATACAGGATACAAAAATTTTCTTCTACTAATGCCACTGATCTGTCAGTTGTTGATAGTGCAGAAAATAGCTTTTGTACCTGAAACTTGTCTCTGTTGACAGCATTGACAAGAGAGGCATTATCAGATGAACATGGCATGGAATGTCTCTTCAGTTGAAGGTATGAGGATACAGTTTGCACATGGAAGCCTACCAGTAATTGTGGAACTATTCATTTCACAGGTTACACTGGTACTGTTCAAAATTATTTCATCCCAATGTTCACCTATAGTCAATGAAAATCCTAGCCCGAAACAATTTCAGTTTTTTGAGGGGAACAACAAAGTCAAACAAGAGGGCCCCATCTAACCTACCTCAATTCTTTCTCCCACATGAATGAGTATTTGCTTTGAGCATATTACAGTTCAAAGCTTTTGTTCAGAATTGTCCATCATCAACATTTCACTAATTTGCACAGTCATCCTAACACCATAAGCATACTCCTAGTGCAGACAAATTCAGACAAAGGAGATCACCTTCAAAAAACATTAAAAATTAGGAAGATGAGTCAACATTTGTATACTTCTGATCTTTTAGATTAAAGAGGACTGCTTATTTCCACACAAAATGGACATTATCAGTCTGACTGGTTTCATAGGGCATTAAAAAAAAAAAAAACAACTTTTTCTTTACAGTATATGCTATGGCTTCCTTTGATGGGGGAAAAACAGAATGAAAGTAGTGAACACAGCCTGTATTCCAGTCTGATAAACTACTAAGCCACACTTCCACTGTTTGCAATATTATTAGAAGTGCTGCTTTGCACAATCACTGTTGCCAGTGGACTCAAAATCAAATCTGAAGTCATTACATAAAAATGATACTGCAGAACTCAATTTTAACTTCATTAAAGGAAGAAAACAGCTGACAAACGGAGCCATCCACTCTGATGTGTCTCAGCTTCAAATAATGCATGAAACAATTGGAAACCCAGCCTTAGGGTTGCTGCTGCTCCTTTAAAGTAGTCAATGGTACTTACAGAGTTAAAAACACAGAAATGTAAGACTGCAGAATTAAAAAGTTAGTCATGAACCTCACTAAAATGCAGGTTGAAGCCAAAAGAATTAAAACTACATGAAACCTTGATCAGCGTTTGAAAGGGAAAAGCGAAGTCTTTTGTTAGCACAAAGCAAGGACAGCACAGTGTTGCCAGAAGGATTACACAGCCCTGAATAATTTCACAAAGTTATGAAATAATTTTAGCAAAGAACGAAACATAAAGAACAAAAACTTAGTAAGTTTTCATCAACTGGCAAACTTTAACATTATCAGCTTGTTCTTTCTATCCATTTATAAAGCTGATCAAACCCACTTCAAAGCATCCTGAAATCTAACATCAATCTCTGCTGTGGCATATATCTCATTTCTGCATCCTGTAACTTTAATTCTTTTGAACTTGCATCTAAATAGCTCAAGACAAATGCTTCAGAACGTGACTTGCACAGTGTAAAACATTGCTGCTGATTATAAAGTAAACCAAATTCAGGTTGTATTGTTTTCCTGTTCAGTATCTGATCTTTTAAACCACTCACGTGCTTTACAAGCTTCAGATAAACTACATATGTTATTTGTTACCTCCAATAAAAAAAAAAAAAAAAAGAAGTCAAATATCTGTCCTGTCTTTGTGTACTCTTTATACAGCACTGGCCCATCAAGAAAGTAGTCCAGGCTTGGTTGCAGCAATGCTTCAGCATCAACAGAAAAAAAAAAAATAAAGTTCTCTCCTTCTTAAAATTAATAACAATAACTAGCTGTCTAGTTATAATACAACCACATGAATTAGAAATTTTAAACCAGCCAGTTTTACAGCATCCTCTGATTTCCCTGCCTTCTACACATGCCATTCTGACATCATAACTCAAATATAATATTCTAAGGGAAAGAAAAGCACACTTCTAAACTACAAGCAAGATTACGAATACTTTTGACTAATTTAAAACAATTTATTCCTTTCAGGCTATTTGTACCATTAAAAATACCACTGTTCCAATTTCACATTAATTCATACAGACTTGAGGCAGCACAATTCCTATTCAGATACTTCTCATACCCCCATCCCACTTTTCCAAATATGCATATGGCTTATAGTCTGCATAAAGTCATATTACATATTTTGAGGTTATCTCCTACCAAAAATTGAGGGCTTACTCCAAATCTGACAGTTTTTAGGAACCCAGAAAACATTCCTTTAGGAAGAATTTAAGCTAATTATTTCTTTTACTGAAATTGTTCAAAAATTAGTACCTTTTCTGCTCAAGTGTTCATCTATTTCTTCTCTCATGCTACACTTGAAGTCACAATTCTGCTTATGAGACTGCAATCAATTCTGCAATATTCAATTACAGTATCTCAAAGATGTAGGCTTTGGTGAATAATAAAGCAGTCAATTTGACCTCCTGCAGTCCTGCTTCTTATTTTAGTATTTCTGAAAATTACAAAAGACAAATACTCAGAAAGCCAGTTCCTACAGCATATTTTATTCATGGGATCAAAGGCAATTTTCAGATTTTTAACGCAAGTGCTGAGTTGTCACTGCAATACTCACTGCAGATTAACCAAGAGTGGTTTTACCTGCACCAGTGTTGACTATGGTTGTAGGACACCAGGGAACTCTGCCAGAGGTTCTGATTTATGCTGACTGTTCACTGGCTGCTGTGATTCTTACTAAAGTGAAAAATACAATGAAAAAATTGTCGCCAGGGAGAAAAACAAACAACAAAATACTACACTTATAATTTTATTTTTTTTTTTTAAGGCAATGTTTCAGTATTTCAAACAAACAAACAAACAAAAAATATACCAAATAGATATTATGAGAAATGTTACAGAAACTTCAGAGCTAATACATGGTGGAAACATATATATATTTATTAGTACCTAATTCTTTTCCTTCGGTACTTAAATCTGCAGCATTACGGTCATTTTGCCAAAGTCAGACATCAGAAGTGTTGCTTGGTTTCCATAGCCACTTTCTTTTACTAATCCAGAATGTATTCCTGGACCCAAAAGATAGAGCATGATCCTCACAGGTGAATACCTACAGAGAAGAGTGATGGAATCTGGTCAGATTTTGATAGAAATTGTGCTGAAAGAGTCTCCTGATGTTCTAAATGAAGACAGCAGCAGCACAATTACCTTGTAGCAACTTCTTTTAACACCAAAAACTAATATGAAATTGTCATCATGAAATCCCTTCATTATTCCCTGGAACAATGCTTGAGGCATTATGCCTGATGCTGTCATTATCACAGCTCTGCACCTCATAAATGTAAACTGGGAATAGAAAGAAAGATGGTGCATGATATTAAAATCTGCCATTTTGAGAATAATGTTTCAAAACAGATCACAGGGCTCAGATGATGCCTGCCTGCCAGTTCTTGCAGCTTTCAGTATCAGTTTATAACATCACCAGCAATTTCACTGCATAGAATCAAAAAAAGGCAGGTGCTCCTGTTCTCCATTTTGGCTCACCTGGAAGATATAGCTCATCAGAATGTTGAACCCAGTCCATTGTTTTAATTGCTTTAAAGCAAGAAAAAGAAGCATCCTTACTAAATTATTCCTCTTTGCCTCATGCAGTTCGGCTCTGCATCTCTAACACAAGAATCCCAAACTATTCCCTCATATTACATACAGCCTGGCAGTAGCAAAAATACATTATTTTCTAAGTAGTTTTCACAACACAAAAGCATTAAAGCTGCTCTTGTAAAAAGATATTCTCAAAAGCAATTTAGTTTACAGAGCTTTTCTCCCACTTTGTCTCCTTTCCATGCTTTCTTAAAATGAAATGTTATACACTCTTACTCCATTTTCGCAGTTACCCAGCTAAAGAGGTGAACATGCCAGCTCCATCTAGTTCATAGATTACAGCTATCCTTTGGAAGCAGAGGTAAATTCGTTTTGGGCTTTTTTTTTTGTTTTGTTTTGTTGGGTTTTTTTTTTTTGCATTAAGAAACTAACTGAAGTGAAGCTTGCATAAGGCATGAGGCTAGAGCTGTACACACAATATACAAAAGCACAGAGCTTAGCAAGGCCTACAGACTCTGCACTGGACACAGAAACTCCTAAATGCTAAGCTTTTACAAAATTGAAAAGCTTCTATTTTTCTCACTGTAATTCCATTATAAGAACTGCTCAGAATCCAGTGAAACTTGAAAAGTTACACCACCACCACCACCACACAAAAGCCACTGATAGCAAGCAGAGAAATCCACTGCACGTAATTTCAATCGAAGTAGAAAAAGGTTCACAAATGAAAACCGTAACTCAGGAGTACCCCATGTTAGAGCTGTGTGGGCCTATTTTTATTGTAATCAATTCTTCTTGAAAAGATTGCTCAGGGTTAAAAAGCTTATTTGCAATCACTTTGACAATATGGCTCTATTTGTTTAAGTTTCATAGGTAGAATCCATCGGTAGCCTTAGTATTTAACTATAATTGGATGATATTTATTCAGCTAGAACATTTTTTCTGACATTTATATTACCTCAAAGGACAACACCACCTTTGGAAATTCTATTTCAGATTAAGCTAATTGAACTTTTGAAGGCATGGAAATCTTGTCGTGAATCAGCATGGCTGTTTATGACTTTGAAGGGGTAACATATCATAGAAATTGACTTCTTTTCAGCCTCAGTGAAAAGGAATCAAGTTGCATGAAAAAATAAATTAATTCTAGGCAAGACAGATCCCTAGAGGTACATTCTCTAAATGCTGCACTCCCATAACACATACACACTTTGAAGACAGCTTTTTTGTCTTTATGGAAAGGCTAAAGCTATTCTAAGCTAAAATTTATTGCTTTCATTGAATATCTCAGTCTAATAATGAAAGCATTTGAAGAACTAGAATGTATAGCAATGTATACATTATATGCTCAAGGTAAATCATTAAGCGTATGGGGAAAAATGAAAAGCTTTGGAAAGTCTCTGGTGAAACTGATTGTGGAATATAAGCCAAATTACCTGTAATTGATAGAGCTTCTTATTTAGAAGTCATTAATCTAAATGCAGGTCATGTGAAGTAGAAAACAAGCATTGAATACAATTTCCTGAGTGAAAAGAATGGGTATTCTCTGACCAGCCACCAGCAGCAATGTTCATTGTTTACAAGAGAACTAAATAGCTGCAGAAAACTGTGCATGAATCAGAGAGGTGTGTTTCTTCTTCTTAAAAACTATCTTTTTCACTGTCTCTTAGAAAGCCCACCATCAGTTGTTTTTTTGTTTTGTTTTTTAAAAAGCAAGTTGTTACATGCTATAACAATACCATTATTAACATAAAAATTAGAGGTTCCAAGCCCTTTATCTGCAATACCAAAGAGGTTCTTTCTGTATGTGCTCAAATCCCTAGAAAACTTTGAAGTCAAATTAGGCACTGCAATACCAGATAGTAATCACAGTCAGGCATCCCATCCCATAGCTGAAGCATGAGTTCTTTTGAGGTTCTGGCTTTATAAAAGTATGTCATTCCTTTGTAGGCAAACTTGATGCATAAAATTAAGCTTTCCATGGCATGCAAAGCAGTGTATTAAGTTAGGCCACATAATATTCAGAGAACAGGACTGTCATTTTTGTTCTACAGGAAAAGTCTATTCAAAAGCTATTTGGGATCAAACACACTGGTTATTTCAATTACTTTGGCAGTTTGAGATCATATAGCAGCTGGCAAATTTGTGACAGGTCTCTTGATACAGTATTTACACATGCTTTTAGATATCATATTTTCATCAGTAACAAAAACTTTCTTGGTACTACTCCTCCACCATAAATTTTAGTAAAATAGGATATGAAAGAACAAGTACTTGCCAACACTAAAATTAACAGCCTTCCCTTTCAGTATACAGAAATGCAATTTTACAGCCCCATTTAGCATAAGGATGAAAGATTGCTGGAGTTTACTAGAAGAGTATAAGTTACCCAATACACTCTTGTAAAATATCCCCAAGGACTACAATTAGTCTTAGGCTGGTTGGGTTTGGAAAGAAAGCCTAAAACTGTCATTTAAGTAAGGCTGAAAAGGAGTTTCCAAAGGAAGAAGTTGGTTGCCAAAAATTTAATGCCTCTTGGTCTTGGGTTAAGGCTCAACTGAGTTCCTAGGTTTAGGGTTGAGAAGAAAAGCAGTTCTTACAGCTGCAGCATGAGTAGGGCTAAAAAGGGCTCCAAACCAGGGAAGGCTGCCAAAACAAATTCCTCTGGGTCCCAGTTGGTAGAATAAAGATTCACTGAGGACCTGAGGTTAAGCTTGGCAGAGAGATATAGAGATATTCAGCATGAGTAGGGTCAGAAAGGGGCTGCCAAAGGAAATCTCCCCTAACAGCTTCCTCCTCTGGACCATATCTGGTGGTCTTGGGTTAAGGCTATGGTTGGGATTGGAAATGGGTTTTAGAAAAAAAGAGATTCCAGAGCTACGGTTTGTCTCATAATATGGTTCTGCATGTTACTGTAATAATCTAACCAATTTCACAAGAGTTATCTATTTCCCCCAGCTCTTCAATGGCATCTCAATTTTGTTAAAAGTCCCTTACACATCAGCAGAAACAAGCTCATGGACATTTTCACATATGTAACCCTGAACTTTTTCCCCCCTAAAGCATTCTCACAATCTAAGGATTTAAATTTCCTGGATGTTTATAGCTCTGCAGAGATATAATCTTACTAATGAATGGCCCAAGATCAGAAGGAAGAAAAAAAAAACATAAATCGTGAAACCTGAGATAGCTGCCAATTTTTTTAAATTTATTATTTTTTTTTAATACAACACCTAAAATCCTGATTCTCTCATAAGAAACTTACAATTCTATTTTTTGCTCTCTTACATCCGTAGATCAGGAATAACTCATGGAGAATGGGAAAACTCAGATCAAGTCAAAAGTTAAAGAAGATTATAATACACTACCATCAAGATTGAAGCATAGAGAATAAATTAGTTCGGGAAAGCAATGCTCCACCAGATGGCATTATACAGAAAGTAAGAACCTCCTACCTGTTCATTCTTGTACCTTTTATGAGTAATAAGATTTCAAGAACAAACTCATAACTAGACTTATAATCAACATAAATTTAATCTACATTGATTTTGACAGATCATAGCAGACCAATGAAGCTCAAAGTTTCTCCATTTCCCTTAACATCAGGGTCATCAGCACGCCAAAAAGCTTAGGAAGTTCTCATTTCCTATATATTTCCTATATATATATTTTTCTAACAGACTTCTTGTTAATTTATCAAAAATACCTCTTATGCTTATGGAAACATTGAATAAGAATAATACAGAATATTACTTCAGAGAATAATACTTCAGTATATATTAGTATGAACAAATTTCTATTCTCTTCATAAGCTATGTACAGTTACACTCCTATTATTGCTGTCTCCTGCCTAGTTATCCTCTCTCTCTCTCTCTCTCTCCTGTATATTTTACAACCAAGATGGAAAGAAAGATGCAAGTTAGGTAAGAAAATCACGTACAACTGATATCTTATACAATCAAATAATTGTTTGAATTAGAAGGAACCCTTAAAAGCTACCTGGTCCAAATACCCAGCAATGAACAGGAATATCTTCAGCTAGATCACATTGCTCAGAGCCCCGGCAGCCTGACCTTGAGTATCTACAGGGATAAAGCATCCATCACCTCTCTGGGCAACTGTTCCAGTGCCTCACCACCCTCACTGTGAAACACTTTCTTTATATCCAATCCCCTCTTTTAGTTTGAAACCCTTTCCCCTTGTCTCGTCACAACAGACCCAGCTAAAGAGTCTGTCCCCTTCCTTCTTATGGATCCCCTTCTGATACAAAAAGGCCACTCTCAGGTCTCTCCAGAGCCCTCTGTTCTTCAGGCTGAAGCTGTTCTTCAGCCTGTCCTCACTGGGAAAGCGATTCCATCCCTGGGATCATTTTTGTGATCCTTCTCTGGACGTGGTCCAACAGGTCCATGTCTCTCTTGTCCTGAGGACTCCACATCTGGACACAGTGCTCCAGGTGAGGCCTCACCAGTGCAGAGTATAGAGCAGCTGTGTGATTCCCCTCCACATGCTGACCACACTGCTTTGGATGCAACACAGGATATGGTCAGCTCTTTTTATTTTTTTTGTTTAAACCTTGCAAAGCTTCCACTTTCTAAATCATTTCAGTATTTACTCTTTCATTTAATTATTCCTATTCACTTACATCCTGGAATACTATTACCTAAACATCCTCGTCCTTTATTATATAAGAAATCATGAATCTAAGTTGACAACATACATATTATGGATTAAGCCAAGATTTCTAAATGCCTTCTGATTACTTCAATTCTCAGTAGTCACCAGTAATTCATTTACTTTCTTAAAAAAAAAAAATTAATTTCTGAGCTGTCCAAACTCTAACGTCATCTCCTAAATTTTCAATTATATGTCCTTCATAAAGACATTGTTTTACATTCATTTTTCTAGCATGTATTCAGCATACTAAACAGCTTCAAATTCTTGCTCTAGTTCTTACAAGCCAAGAAAATTATTAACATAAATAAAAAACTGCCAAAGAATATACACATTAAGCCAGTGTTCCTACACTTACATCATTCTTAAATATGTGTAAATAAGTAGAACTAGAGTCTTGATGTTTAAAACAGGGTTACTGAAATGCATGGTTATCAGACAAGAGCATTAGATCTCCTATTCTTGCTTAACCTGAAAACACAAGCTCTCAGGTAAAATCTTATCCTTATTCCTATCAAAATGCATTTCTATATTCATCTGGCCGTTACATTTTCATTAATACGTCATCATCTTTCCTGACCTGCTGAAAGACAACAGTTCAGTGTTAATGACAGCTGTCAAGATTTGTGTCAAGCAGTACTACTGAAAAAATCATGGCAAATAATCTTCAAGAAAATGATCTTGTTTATGTTGTGATCTATTGCATATTGTCCTTTATCCAGCAACTTAAAAAAAAATAATTCACAGATTAAATTGAATCATGACCCACAGTAAAGTCACATTCTCACAACAAATAAAAATGCCTCATTCTAAATGGAGGGAGAAACATTTGATAGCTAAATACAATTTCCCATAAGAACAACAGCACCCATTGACTATGAATGATGACAGACTGCTGGTATTAAAGTCTGATTCTTGAAAATGAATTTCAGAATCTACTTTGCATGGCTTCAGTTTCTCAACAAGAGAAGAAAAAACAAAGAACTTTCTCCTTGGGCTAGCTGTAATTTTTTCATAATCAAAGTAATGATTTAATTATTGTGATGTTTGCTTTAGTTTCAGCAATCTGTCAGAACTTCTTGGTTAAACTTTTATTCAAAGGAGCTTAATTCTGTATTTTATAAAAGAAAATAAATGCCATGATATGTAATTTCACACAGGAGACTTGGATTTAGGACACTTAAATGATATCTGGATTAAATTGCTTCAACATGAGATATGTAAGTAAGCAGCATGTCTCACATACTTCATAATAACCTATTTGTAGGTTGACTGCCTCATCCATTCTTCCACAAAGGCAGCGAGTCTTCTTACGTTTATCTCTATGCCCATGACTTCCTCCAGAAGCTTGACAGCTTTATACATTTCAAAACACCTTTCCAATATTCTCTGTGTAATAGTTTCTGTTATAATGAGGGAAAGTTATTTGCACATTAAAGAAGCAGTGGTTCTGAGTAGCTTGGGGCTGTATGTTTCAGTTATTCAGCTACACCAACAAAAAAAACCACTCTTATATAAACTCAATGTTTTGATTGCTCAGTGTATGGGAACTGCTGAATCAAGGCCTGAACCTCTGATTGACCACATGAGGTGAGCAATGAGTCAGCTCTAGGAGCACAGGTGAAGGCAATTCTCCTGTGCTATCAGAAGGAGTGGAGTGACTGCCAGTGGGGAAGGGTCTCTTTTGGAGATTGTTCCTCTTGGAGTCTTTTCAGTGAGCCCAGGACAAGGGCAAGCTTTCCAACCATTCTTCTTTAGTGTGGTAACTTGTTTAGCCTAACTTTCCTGTATATCTCTTAATTATGACATCTGTATATTCATTGATTACACAGTCAGGTAACAGGCAACCTTCCTGCATTTCTCTTGCAGATGAGTAAAGCCAAGCCAAACCAAACAACAGCTCCCTTTTCAGTTTTCTTTCTATTTTCCCTAGACAGAAGTGACCCTGAGACAACTAGTGCCTTGAGACAGTAGCAGTACAGAGTTCCCTCTGTACTGACCTAAGAAATCAATGGTAACATCACTGAAGAACTTATTCGCTTTTAAGATGTGATGGCTTCTTCCTTCATAAGAAAGAGTAAAAGTTGGCATGTGTGTTCATATACAGCAGTCTTGAATACAAAGTTGTGCTACAGATAATCTTTGTTCCCTAACACAATTAACAAATATGTAGGAAATCTTACATTCCTGGAATCTTTCGATAACAGCTGACTGATAAGATGCTTTCTCCTTCAGTTAAAATGTGTTTATAGCCTGGAAAGTGGGTCACAAGCTAGTAAGAAACAGCATGCTCGAGTAAAACTAAAAATGCTGCTGCACAAACTTGAAGAAAGTAGAACACTCACAATCAAATAGCAGTACTCTTTCTGGGTCATTTTTCAGGTAAAAGGGAGGTACAATTACAGTTGTGAAAATACATTCTAAGGAATAATGACCCCTGCCAGTAGATCAGTGCCTTCTAAGTTATACTAGGCACAGTAATTGCACTGTCACCAGCCTGTAACTACTGTGCTTTCATTTTATTTTACCACACAACAAGAAACAGAAACCTCACTAACTCTGAATATGCTGCAAGACCCTGCCAAAGCCTTTACCTAAAAAAGCCATTTAAAAAAAAATAAATAATAATTTCTCATAAAAATTTAAATTGTCTTCATTAAGCTTTCTACAACACACTTTTCACATGCTATATTTCACATGAGATAGAAATCGTTTGTTGAGCTAGAAATATTTAGATTGGAGTAGTAAAACTCTGTTCATGCTAATAAATGAAGACTGACTTCAGGAACCATTTGCTTGTCACTAGTTCAGACACCACTGTACTGCACAAAATTATGTCTGTACATTCTGATTAACCATTCCTCAACTCAATCCAACAAACTTTAACATACTCAGGATCTAGACTGACAAAGACTCAAAGAAAAGGCACCCATGTGTGGAAATTCTTTACTGGCTACAAATGTTCTATTACATTTTAAAACTCCCATGCCACATCCTTGCTCAAATACTACTGAGCTTAGTTTATCCTTTATAGAATACTTCATTCATTCTTTATTGAATGCCTAATTCAAATTGTAGAAAAACCAGCATATCCACAACCTTGTTCCTAATCTCTTCTCTCTATATACCTGTAAGAGACTGCCTCCAGTATTTCCAACAGTCCATTTCTTTACCTGCTCACATCAAAGAAAATCCACTGCCAAAATGGTTTTAAAACATAGTTTCATTAATTCTTTCCTCAGACATATTAAAAAATTAGATCTGCTATGGGCCATATATACCTGACAGCCAGGCATTAAAGTACACCTATATTTAACTTTCTGTTTTCCCATCCCAATTGAAACATTAGGCTTAAACATTTTAACCAGAAAACAGAATATGTCATTCCCTTGCAGCTTGGGCTTAATCATGTCTTAGTGGGTGACATCACGAAACTAAAAAGTAATGTGACATTAAATATAGGAAAATGCAGACATGCTCCTAGGACATTCTAATATTTCTTCCAACAAAACTTCATTGATGGTTAGTCAAAATTAAATATTCTCATTGGAGACTCTCATTATACACAGGCTTTTAAAAAATAAATAATCATATAGTTTTTGCAGTGCTTGCTCTAGGGATTTCATCTATGCAGGCCACATGAAGCACTAGCATAATCCCAGTAGATGAAACCACCTCCTGATAATTAACGTGTGATAATCCACTGGAGTGCAATTTTTTCCAATTGAATTATTAGTACTTAAATTTCCTTTACTCACAATCCCTTCTGCTAGTGTGTGGTTAATCACTTACATTAGAACCTCAATTTCTGTTACACCATAGTGCAAAACGAAGCTCCAGCTCTTCCCACTGCAGTGCTGCCAACAGGGAGGTGGAAAGGAACACTGCACATAAAATCAGGTTGTATATTCTGTTGTGATGTTTGTAAGCCAGTTATCTATCTAAATGCAGCCCAAAAAGGTAAATGTAAAAAGTCAGAAATTTAAATTTTAAAAGAATTGTTGCTTTTATAAGCAAAAGCTTCTTGCTTAACAGCAAGAAAGTTTCACTTTCTTAGGCTTATCAGCTGCATGACCACAACTTTCCTAACACATCTATTAATTTTACTGCAGTGCTAAGTAAAAGATCCTTTGTGGCTCAGAGACATTTCATAACAAAGGCAGTTTCAGCTTTTTAGCAAGACTGACAAGACTGACAGAAATTTTATATTTTACTACAAAAATCAGTATTCACATTTTGAAGTGAACACATCTACAGCAAATTCTCCTGTTCTCCCTTGTGCCTGAGACCTCACACCCGGAATAGAAATTAAATGCAAAGACATGAAGAAACTATGAATCTAAAGAAAAAGTACAAGGTCAACAGTACCCTCTAGACATTCAAAATTCTCTCATTTGCGTTTCTTATGTACACCACAGTTCCTCTGAAATTACTCCCTAGCATAATGGCTTTACAAAACTGTCAATTTCATGCATTTGAGAAGTTATTCAGCCTTCATATTGCTTAGTACGTGCCAAGGTTGGTAAATGGGAACAGTCAGCACAGATTTATCAAGGACAAACCAAGCCTAAACAACCTGCATACCTTTTCTTATAACATGGCTGGAACTGGGGATGAGAGGAGAGCAGTGGAGAATTCAGCAAAGCCCTCAGTACTGCCTCCCACTGTGTTCTCCTTTGGGATCTGTCGTGTTTTAATATCTTGATACAGCAGAACATTCACTCATTGAGTTTTCAGATTGCACCAAATTCAGGTGACATCCCCAGCTGATATGCAGGAGGGCATAGCTGCAATTCGCAGTGAACCAGGCAGGCTGGGGGAGCAGACCACCTGTAATCTCATGCAGCTCTGCAAAGACAAATACAAAACCCCGTTTCTGCATAGAAGGAGCTCCTTGCAGTAACGTAAGCTGGGGGTGACTAGCTGAGAAGTGGCTCTTTGGGGGGGGGAGGGAAAAAAAAAAAAAAAAAAAAAAAAAAAAAAGATGTTGGAGATCTGTTTAAAAACAAAACAAAAGCAAGGCAAACACAAGGCAGTAAGTAGTGCGTCCTGGCAGCAAGGGATGTCAAGAGCATCATGGGCTGCATTAACATGATCACAATTAGTGATTTACTCTCCCCTCAACTCACCGCTCAGACCCTGTCTATATATCATTTCCAGCTCAAGTCCTCCAAAATGCAAGCTCAGCAGCTTTCCCTGGTGCAGAGCAGCTTTCCCTGGTGAGGTTATCAGAAAGACAGAGCCATAAGAGAACAGAGCTGGAGAATGACAGACAACAGGCATAAACAGAAGAATACTAACCTGAAAGGCTTTTTCTTTTAGGGCAGTTTGAACAGGCTGTCCACAGAGGCTGTGCAGTCTCCATCCTTGGAAGCTTTCAAAGTCCAACTGAATGAAGCCTTGAGCTGACCTCAGGACTGGACTAGCAACCTCCCAAGATACCTTCCAGAATTAATTATGCTATGATTTTCTGAAATCAATTCACCAGATCACTTGTACATATTGTCCAATACAGATCGCCCGTACAGATGAATATGACCCAAGAGTAACACTCCAGGTATTAATATCTTATGAGGAATAAGATAGTTACCAAAACAAAGAAAATGCACTTAAAAATCAAGAAGTACAAAATGTTTATAAACTACCATTGCATAATACATCTAATAATTTTTAAAATAGGAAGAAAAAAATGTATGATAAAACGCAGAAAGCATTAAGATTGGTATAGATTCACCATAAGAAAGATTCCTATGGTTTGTAAGATAAGAAATACATTATCATACAATGGCAGTCACAACAAGTGCAGAAGTAGCAACAAGAAAAAAATATCTGTAACAAGATATTAATGTGGAACAACAAAAAAAAAACCACCAAGAAACTAACTCTCTAAGATAGCTATCAACTAAAATGAGAACATATCATTTTAGGGTTGTGAAGAATATTATTCAGCAAGGTTTACATTTTCAAGACTTAATTTCACTAACAGAAGGATATAAAGAGGTACTTCATTGGACATATAAAAACAAGTTCTGTTGTCCAACAAGACAACTAAAATTTATTTCTCTGAATATTTCTATTACTCAGTTAACAAATAATAAACTCACCAGAAATGAAAGGAATCAAAGACTTCATACACACATATTTAGCAGCACTTACTTAATACTACAGTCATAATCTTGACCACAAGTCTGCTCCCACTCCACTGAAATATTAGTTAAAACTAAGAATTATCCATATAAAGTTGGTAAAATCCATACACACAGCCCCATGTAGTTCTCCCTAGGAATGCATGACATTCATTTGCTCTTATGTACAACTATTTCTCTAAAACTATCTGGACAGCATGTACGTACTCTCCAGAGAATCTTTCATTTTTATGTTTAAAACACCATTCTACAGACACTGTTTCTCCTACTGAATCATGATGTACAAAAGAACCTTATAGGAAAAATAATTCCAGGAAGAAAAAATAAGAGCTTCTTTATATTTTATATTTGACATCACTTGGCAATTAAAAGCTGTTGAAACCAGATAGCATTCATCTAAGGGAGATGCACATTCAGGATGATATTGCTAGTTAAAGTAATAAATGCTGCATGACCTAAACATTAGTATTCAAAGTAACCAATTTTGTATCGTAATGAAGAAAGTTTAAGGCAACTCATGGAAGCATTTCAATAAAAGGATTCAAAATCCATTGGAATGAGTCTGAAATTATTGAATGGAGAATTATCACTACTTGTTGCCTTCAAAGCTTTTAAATTATTTACCTTCATTTGGCATTATTTTGAAAAACAGTAACAGATAAAAATAAAGCTACCCTTTGTGACTACATGAATGCAGAGGGTACTTTGCAGATGCACTGTATTTTAACAGCATCTCAGTGCACGTTGCTCATGGTGCCAACACTGCAGCATTTTGCTTTAATAAAGGCTCTTGTTACAGGAAGTAGAGACAGATGTTCTCATTTTGCACCTGGTAGAACCTGGTAGCTTGTTACCATTCACTGCCTCCTTAAATCATTCCCTCAGGTATAAAAATCATCAGACCTATTTCCATTCAAAATTACAAGTATTATAAGGAAGTGTGTTAGAAATCTGTGAGAGCGGAGGTTCAAATTGCCTTTAATCTGTAATTATAGCAACAACTGTGAATATGAACTCCGGAGCACTTTGGAGGAATGTGGCTTTATAAATATCAATCCTTTGTTTTTCTGGCTACAGAAAACAGCCACTCAAAATTGCAACAAACCAGTAGGAGGTGGGGGGCAGGGGATACACGTGCAGTATTCTCCTCCCTTATATTCTGGACAATAATAAAATTCCTAGTTTACTCACAACAAATAAACTGCATTACCTTCCATCCTTTCACATACAAAAAGGGAATTCATTAAGGTGAATAGATCACAAAACACATCTCAAAAACACGTCTGAAAAAGTCTACCAGTGCTTAAGCACAAATATGAAATAGGTGCCCTTAGTGTCTCAGATCAAAGAAAACATATTCGTTTTTGATATATTCATCATTGATTACTAGAAACATTGTTATGTAGTACTCAATTCAGTGAAGTATTCAGGCATTTATTTAAAGTATATGTTTAGAATCTAATTGAAAGTGATTATCCGTATGTAGAACATTAAGCACACATTCAATGCATGGAGCTTCAAGATCTTCAGAAAAAAATATTTAATTACGCTGAGCGCCTCAATGAATTTGAACTTTGGATTGCAAACAGGATAGTGTGTTTCTCATACAGCTGAACATTTTCCCCTAATAATTCTTAATTCTCTATCCACATAGTACCAATAATCAGCCATTCACTCGATCTATGGCACCCTGCTATTTAAAAGGCTATAGAGACAATGCACATAAACACCATATTTGCCATGCCTTCACAAGTGGGACTAAGCAGCGAGGATTCACAGAGTATTGAGTGCACAGAAGTGCTCCTAGGAACTGACTGGAGAGGGAGGAAAAAGTGAAAAGGGAACGTAACACATCCGAGCACACGCGCTGCAAAGAGGAACACATTTGTCAGAGGAGTTACAGTACACACAACAGCATTCTAAAATGCAAAGGATGGGTTTTACAAGTCTTTTACAGACTTACTGTATGCTTTGCACCACCATTTTGTATAATCTTTGCACTTGATGGTACACATATCTCCACTACGTTTTCTTTCAGGAGGCGTTAAAGTAAACAACTTTAGGAGAGGCATTAGGTCAGCACATGCTCTAGGAATTTGAAGGTAGCTAAAGCTGCTCTAGCCCTCACTTTCAGTCTTAAGGCAAGATAGAAATATACATGTACAGTGTAAACAAGTCTTTATTTCAATCCACATAAATACTCACCAGATGCAAGGGGATCAATGAAACACTCTGAGGCTACTGTTGTGGCCAAGTCTAATCTCTCAAGGGACTGCCTGAGAAATCAAACCCTTATGCTCATAAAACAAATAAGCTTGTGTGAAGCTGTTCTTAGTAACTGCAGAATTCAACTGCTGCGTGATTCCTGACCATTAAAAACAAGCAAATACTGTTCCACCTTCGATTTTCACCCTTAAAATAATATCTGAATTTAAGTATTTAAGTCACAGTAACATAATTCAACATATTTACCGTATTTGTTAAAATTCGGAAGTAGGACCAGAAGGAGACCATAGGTGTTTTTTTAACACCTTTTTCATTTATTTCTGAAGTCAAACAGGTGTTTCTTTGGAACAAAAGAAACTCCTCCGTTAACTTCTGCAGCAATTCCATAAACTGTTTCGGCTCACACACAACTTCAGCAGAGCCTCACACGCTTGGTGTAGGGTCAACAGAGAAATATCAGTGTATAAAATGAAAGGTGCCCTGTCAAAAAACAGCATAAGTGATAATCAATGCTGTTGAGCCCTTGTGTAATGCAATGGAGCAATGACAGCAGAGTAGCAAAGTCCTAGTCCCAAGTGAGGATTTGCTCACATGCACCAGCCGTAGGCACAGAAATAAAGGAAAGAAACTGCTTACCCTTTGGAAGGCCTCAGGTAGGCAGGGATCTCCAACAACCACTTACTGAGGTCTGGGAAGGGGCAGATCCTGTTTCCACCCCTTCCAGTCACTCAGGTGCACTGCATGCACTGAGCTCCCCTGGGTTGGCCCTGCCTTCCCATCAGGTGGTCAACCACTGGTTCAGGCTGTGACTTAAGCATTTCCACTACACCTTGTAAATATGAAACCATGGAAACAAGGAGATCAACGCAACCCGACTCTACCTGCTGTAACAAGTACAGAAAGGAACAATTCTTCTCTATCTGATTCAGCTTATACTCTCTTTTAAGTTAGCAACATATATATATATATATATACATATATATATATATATATATATATATATTTTACCAGATGATAAAGCAGAATTCTTCATTTCCATCAGAGAAAATAATACAAGGGCAAACCAAGTAACTCCAGAAAATATGAATGCTGGAATGTAAAGAATTGTCTTCACATTTGCCACAGAATGAAGGATTTAGATAAATGTGCACAGCAAATTACAGCTCAAAGCTTGTGCAATTCTTAATGAGTGATCACAGTATACAGTAGGGAAGCCAGTAAAGTGAAAATAAGTTTAAGCAACACAGATGAACATCTCTCCTTTAGCATTTTTGCCTGATAATTGCTTAACGGCACATTTCATTTTACTTTCTATGTAGTAAATGATACCTTTATGACAGCTTTAAAAATTGAGCGCTACAGATGCAAGTTGTTGTTCCAACCATTAAAGATAAATTTAAAAAAAAAAAAAAAAAAAAAAAGAAGAAAACAAGCACCAAGTTCTGGTTTCAGAAAAAGGGCTCATTTGCTCTTGAAACACATACAGCATAATACACTAGAAAATGAGTAGAGATTTCCTAATATTTCCTTCATCAGTCCCTTTGGAAAAAGACATGATTTCAAAATCTGACTTCCTAGCATCAAAGTATTTAGGTATCACACTTCTCAGTAGTGAGCAAACATTCAATTAAGCTTTAGTTAAGCTAAGCTAAGCTTGCCACCTGCTTGAGTAATTGGCATTTAAAATACAAACTCAACAGAAGCATTTGTAATAGTTTCTTTTACAGTACATTTCCTTTCTTCTCCCCACTAACAAATGAAAAATATCACAGAGATAGTAGGGAATAGAAGCTATAGACCAGTTGGAGCAAGAAAAATTTGCGGGTTAATTTTCATAATTGTAATACTCAGCACAATCACAGAATTTTTTCATATTACCTGTTCCCTTTTGCAAACAATTTTTTTTTTTTTCCCTTTTTTTTTTTTTTTTTTTTTTTCTTTCTCTTTTTAATAACCATGATGTTTTTTAAGCTATAAGAACAGATCACAGTAACAAGCTGGTTCCATCAGTTCCTGCTTCAGTCCAGATCTTGATCCCAGTTTGGTATCACCACTAGTATATTACTAATATGCATTCTCAATTGACATACAGATGTATGACTGCATCGCCATCTCATGTGAGATGACTGGCATCTTGCACAGGAATGATTATATACTGGAAAAGATTGGCCACTGAACAGGAAAAAGACACTAATCTGTAGCCCACCAGCTTCTCAGCATGCTTGTTTGTGGCAGCAAATAGCAGATCAAGCTTTGTTCTGTGCAGGTTTCATATTAGATGTCTCATCTACAGTTTGCATCAGTGGATACAAGACAGCAAGTCGAGATTTATGGATTAAAAGAGTAATGGCAAGTCTCATTGTGCAACTACTGAGGAACTTTGTGCCTTCCATACACACAGAATAGTTTCCTACTGAGTAAGGAATGATGATTAACGGGCTACTGATGTACAAGTATTTTAGACAGCCATTAGAAGGGAGAAAATAGTGATCCAAGGATAAAAACCTCTGATTTCTAGAAACTATCACTGTTGCAACATTACACCATTCCCGTGATGAATAACACCCATTCTGATCAAATATTAAGCAAGGACTTTCTGATCTGCATCCTAATAATTAAATATTTAGAGAGAGGAAATTTTCTCGTGAAGAGATAAATAATGAAAAATAAGTGCTTACATATGAATTGCTTTGGTTTGTTGCTTTTTTTTTGTTTTGTTTTGTTTTTTAAGCCACAAAACCTTATTTTTCCTTTCCACCATAATGGTAGAAGGATTAAAATGTACTAACCTACAGTCAGAGCTGAGTGGAATCTTCCTGCATCTTTTTCCCAAAATCCCAGACTTTCACAAAAGCAATCAAAAGAAAAATAAACACTGTGAAAAGCACAAATACATCTGCTCAGACAGCTAAGAGAGCAAAAGAAACATGAATACTGAGATTCTAAATAGCTTTCTAATCTCACAGCTAGAGTAACATAGATGTTTTCACAGATACATCCACAGCATTTCAGTAGTATGTTAATCCCACCTGAATTTCAGATTAAGCAAAAAGATGCAATGCTTGATCTATATTCAAAAAGACTATTACAAATGCAAATATATCCTGCAATCACCCCCACTGTCGATTATTCTGAAGGAAATCAGGCACTGTGGATAATTTCAGAATAATAATCAGATTGATAACATTCATCTGTGGAAGGCATTGCCCAGAGTCTTAATGAACCACTCCTATGCTAGAATATTGATTGTAAGAAAAGCTATGCATACACTAGAAACTATTTAATGAGGCATGAAACAGCAACAAAAGGTTATACCTTCTTTCTTTTTCACCTTGTTTCCCAAGAAACATGGTCCTTAGGGAGACTATCTCTTTCCAACACAATTCCAATTTAAATATACACTTTACAGGCAGTTTGTAGGATTTTTCTTGCTGCTATACCTGTATGTTCAGGAAGGCAGCTGTTGCCATTTGTTCTTCCAGTTCGGGATAGAAACATCTCTTAAGTGATGAGAACATCATTTCCCCAGCTGGGCAGTTTTCAGTCCCACCACCGATGCCTTTATTAGGCATAATTCTGGACCATCCCTCCTCCTCTTCCCAGAAGCTCTCCCCAGCCTATCTCAGACTGAAAACTACACCTTAAGTACCCTATTACTCTTCATAACATCTTCCTGTCCTATTCTATATTTCTTTTCTTCTCTTCTTACAAAGCATTCCCATATCAGTGACATCCTTTCTTCCTCCAATCCAAGCCACATCTTGTCTCAAACAAGTTCCCCAGTATTCCTTCCAGTATCTGCTGCTCGTTTTTCATAACTTTTATTATACACCCTCTTGTCCCCCAGACACATTTACAGATTAGAGAATCTTTTAAAAGCTCCCACCTCTGCTGTCAATTTTGCTTTCTTGCCTGTAATCTGAGATACACCTATCATTTTTTCTAAAGGTAACACTTACAAGAAATCCACAGTACCTCATAATCACATCAAGCTTATGTAGCAAAGTATAAAAATATTGCTCATAACTATTGTACAGAAAAGTATGAAGTTCCAGGAAGAAAAAATATTCTATATTACAAAACAGCTGTAGGCAGAAGTAATTCCCAGTTGTGCACGAGAAGTGACCACAGAAAAATAGCTCATATAAAAGAAATATGTCTTCATATTTTTAGAACACTTTTTTTCCCTGTAATTTTGAAATACTGGCTGAAGATTTTTTTTATTTTTTTTTTTTTTTTGCTTCTCCTTTCCCACCCTTCCCTTCTCTTCCCCCCCCTCCCATCCACTATTTAGCTGAATTGTTTCAGCAGAGAAATAACAAATCAAACATTTCCAAAGCATAAATCAGACTTGGTATTGCATTTGCATGAAATTCTGAGCCAACACAGGCAAGTTTAGCTGGCTTAAGACATGAGAGATTAAATACAGCCCAGGTCTCTGGAACCCCAACAATGTGCCTTATCACTAGAATTTACTTCCATCTTTGCTGTAAACCAAACTCAGGAAATACGTTTGCATGAGAAGTTTCTCATTAGATGGCAAACATTTCAGGTTTCAGTAATAGCATAAAGAGCTGGTTAACAGTCTATTGCCAGTGTGGAGCTCTGGGCAAGAACCCTGGGCTTCCCTGGGGATGGTGGCTGGTGTTCCAGCCTTCTGGAGGAGTGAGCCACCACCTCTTCCTAAAGCAAAGGTACCATAAAAGCACAGGTGAAAATCCACTGGCTATGCTCAATACCACATTACAGCTTCCTGTAACTTAGAAAGTTTTTTTGAGTAAACATTACCATCAATTTTTTTTAAGTATTGACTTCATGACAAAACTGGCTGATCTTAAAAAGAAGAATTATTTGGATTAGCAAATATTTATTGATCATTTGACTTGGAACCACATTTTCACAGCCTTTTGAATCTCATTAGCTGGGAGCAAAAACAAAACATGATTCCGCTTTGTACACCTGCTGAACCAGCACTCCCACATGAAATATGTTATTATCAGAGCTATCGATGTAACTTAAAATTGAGACAACAAACAGCAAGGATATGCAAGAAAGAAAGAGGTTGACCTATAACTATAAAAACCCTACACAAATTATCTGCAGTTAGTATCAGTTGGTCCCTCTGTACACCAAAGATGGAAGAGGGACCGTCAACATCTGAAAGACGTTGACATACAATGCACCACTGTTTGTACAGTTTTCTGCCAAGGAGTTGTTTTCTATTTCCAGCAAATTTCTGTTCTTTCTCCTTCTTTGGTCTGAAGCATCACAATGGTACATTCTGTTTATCAGAAGCTTTTGGAAAATGATATTAGTGCTGCTGTCTGCAAACAGCACTTAACAGCACTTAACTGGGGGCTCTCTGTTTTAAATTTACAAGGAATTCCAGCAACTTACTGCTATCCACATATAGCCTTCTAACCTGACCTTGATGTAAAATTTCAAAGCAGGGAAAAGGAGAAAGTAACAAAAAAAAAAAAAAAACCCTTTCACAATTTCCATCTATATATACTAAGCTTAAGACTCTCACAGAAGAACTCCAATTAATGTGTTTCTGAAGTCTGAAAAGTCTGAAAAGCTACTGTGAAACAAAAGTTTATTTTCCTCTTCAGCTGGCAACTACTTAAGAGACAAAAATTCTAGACTTCTGGGCTAGTCAACTGTAGAAAAGGTATGATTGTAGTCGTATGAAAGCCTTCCCACCTTGCAGCGTCTCCGAGGAATTTCTCATGGGAAATATAACGAACCTTTAATTCCCATGGAAAAAAGTGAAACGTTCCAAAATTTACGAAAGCCAAAGCATTGGCTCTGAAGTGTGTATGGAAGTAGAGGAAAGGGAGGGAAATAACTTGCAAATTTTTGTTCTGTGTCAGTTATCAGAAGTAAGAAGATGGAGTGCATTGCTGTACTTTCTATTTACTCAAGCAAAGAGAACGATGCAAAAAGTGCAAGTGAGAAAGAAAATGGGCAAACCTGCAGTCATACCATTTTGCACCTAAGCAGAAACTTTAACCCTAAAAAAAAAAAAAAAAAAAAAAAAAAAAAAAAAAAAAAAACACATTTTGGCAAACAGGGCACTTTGCTTTACCCTAACATCAATGACAGAAGGCTGGGGAATGGACAGAGGAGAATTAGTGGCCAGTCAGAGCACGCTGCAGGAGGCACACGTCAAGCTTCTTTATGCTGTAGCAGTGATTCTCACTGCACTTCTTCCCCAGCTCATACACACAACAAAAAGGAAGTTCAAAGAATAGGTTATAGAAATGTGCATTGATGCCATTCTCCCATCCCATTTAAACTTTTTTGTTCTGTTTTTTGTATTTCTCTAACTACTCATATTCCTAGACTTCATTTTCTGCCATGCCACCATATTTTCAAGTTTTCTGTCTCTGATTCTCAAGCCTCCCACTCTGGATTGAAGTGGAAAAGCACATCTTAGCACTGATGAAACACACTGCCAAACAGCAGGATGTTTGCATGGAGTCATGACTATGGGCAAATTCAGTGTATGTAGAGGCATTGCAAGTATGTGCACATTTAGAGGAAGGATATAACAGTGTCACCACAGAATGGCTCATGGAGATGCAGCAAAGGACTTTGGAAGTATCTGAAATTCATTTGGGTCCTCCCACATTACGTGAGTTATCAATTAACTAATTAAACCATTCTATTCCAGACCTTGAAAGGTCAGGTCCGGTAAAATGGAGGACAGACACTGAACAGCAGAAGATCCAAGGTAATAGCAGCATTATTTCCTTCATAATAAACAGCTTTATCAACTTTTTCGTCAGTCTCTCTCCTAGATAAATGTAGACAATGAAAAGTAAATCAAACATAGAATATTCAAATCAGTGCTTTAACTACATTATTAACGATTAATTTAAACAAACACCTATTCTGATGAAAGAAAATACCATGATTTTGAAAACCTGCCTTATCCTACTTGATTACTCCATTTAATAAAAAGTTGAATATACACTGTATAAAATCCATTTATCTTAATATTTTTACATGAGAGACACTCTTACATTACAGTGTAATAGGATGCTGCTGACCACACTTCAAGGAATGAAACAGTTACGCAGTAGTTTCAGTTAAAAATCAATTTTTACAACATAAAGGATTACGAAAACAGCTTGCATATCAAAGTAACTTTCACAGTACGCTGTTAACACAAGTACTAAAATGCTGGCCAGAAAAAAGTTTGTTGAAAATGCAGAAAGATTATTAATCTTCTGTTCTATTTAAAGCAGATGGATGTGGTGAAACTGGGAGGTAATAGGTGTAAATGTCAACACTTAGGAATGACTTTAAAAAAAAAGAAGTTTCTGCTAGAAGTGTCACTAGTTGTAGGAGATCCGCCAGCAGATTCACTTCAGAGGTCATGTCATTTTATCACTGCAGCATACAGAATGAATACTCTAGTGCAACAAGCAATATCAGTGTTTCTTCTTAAACTGTTTTGTTGGGTTTGCCCTTGGCTTTTTTTTTTTTCCTCCATATATGAGCAAGCTTCATAAGATGGCTCTTGACGATATAGCTAATATTTAAGAGGGAAAGGAAATTGTATTCTTAATGATGCTCCATCACAGAAATTTCCATTGAGTGCAAAGCAGACTAGGAAGTCAATCAAAGGTCAAGCCCCTGAGAGGTCAAGTTCCTTGAATGAACACAGTTCTGACATTTAATTGTTCTCAGGCAGAGCTCTGCAGATAGGTCAGCGGTGAATTTTATAGCTGACAACATCCACAGAAAGAAATCACTCCCAAGGCTGAGGTGGCTATGCACCGCTCAGCAACAAGATGAAAAAAATAAGTAACTGTGGAAAGCAAGACACTTTTGTCTCACCATTTAGAAATTTGTAAACAAAAAACCCCACTTCTATCACTAATGCATCTCACTCTCAAAAGTCACTGAAATGCACAATGAAAATAAACGAGATTGCACAACAAAAGAGATTCACAGAGATACTACAAGAGAATGAAGAAGTGCTTGAAATAATATTGATGGTAATAGCAACCTAAAAGTTCAACTTATTTCCAATAGCTGAATGACTAGAAATTATCTGCCCCTTCAAATCAGTATATTAAGGGACTGGACAAGGCACGTGGATTATAAAATTGCCACTCATGCCCATGATTGGTACTTAAACCTCATTCTTGACTCCAAAGCCCATAATACTTTATGACATTTCAAAGATGCCTAACAATCTTAAATGGGTAAATTAATGCATATCAGAACAGAATGCTCTTTGGAAAAAGTGGCATGCTGTTTAGTTGCAATTTACCAGTTTACCTTTAAAAAGAAAGAGATGAATATGACAGTGTGAGTTTTTTCTGAAGATGGAATTCCAACTCAACTATACAGAAGGTTATATAATTGCTAAGAAAACTTAGGGCAGTGAAAAAGCAGGAATCAATTACAGAGCATTATAACATCAATAATCATCTGTAAAATATGCAGAACCATGCAGGCACCTTCGCATACCATCCTCCTTCCATGTGGAAAGTGGAAAATAGAAAATAAGTTTTCTCTTTTCTCAAAGCCTGAAACAAAGTACTCATTCCATTCACTTGCTCCTGAGCAAGTAATTGACTTGTACTGCTCTTGTAGATTAAAAAAAAAAAAAAAAAAAAAGAGACAAGAAAATATCACATTGAGTAAATTAGCAACAGCCCTCAGAAAGTGCTAATGAAGAATCTCTTACTTCTTCAATTTTCATAATGACAGGATATATCACATTAATAATTCTGAATTTTGAGAACTCCCAACCCGCAGCCCTAGCCTGCATTCACAAGGTAATGTATTTGCATTCAGATTGCCACCTGTGTACCTTTATTACTTAGTGATCAAAGAAGGTCAAAAGTAATCAAGTATGCAAACCAGCTCCTAAGCACGACTATCTGAAATGTTTCCTTTCCGTTACACAATTGTAGAAAGAATATAATTTCCATCAGCGCACCACTCTAGCAGTCTTAAAAAGAGATACAAGCTTTCCATGCAAGACTGTAGCTGAAAACAGAAGAAAAATATAATGCAAAAAAAGATTTTGTTGTATTTTTCAGCAAAATATTATTTATAGCCATACGTAAGTGTTGTACCATCACACCAGTAAAATGAGTCCCTTGGTTGCTCTTGATGACTTGAGGTGTCCCGTAGGCAGCCATCAACTTGGTGAGTGCCTTGATGTCATATCCCTGGTTTGCTTTTGGTACTGGATAGGCCTGCAGTAGCCCACTTGCCATCCATGTACCAGGCATCTTCAGGAATGGGATATTTCCTATCTTGATTTCCCATCTTGAAAGGGACTCTTCTCTGATGGAGTGACCAATGTTTCTTGAGCTACATCGCTGCAATACATCACTGGACCTAGGATCTTCTTTCAGTGGTGATAAAGACAGACTACTACTTTGGCTGAGATAGGTGCCACCGTCTGTGGTTAGGCCATCCCCGTTTTAGGAAGCTGGGTCAGATCTCTCACCCACCCCTAAATCAGCAGGGTGGTCTTAACTACAACCTCCCATCTGGAGGCCTCAGTTACAGAGGAATGGGCATCCACTGTCACATTCTGATAATTCTGAAACTTCTGATTGTCCTTCAACTAACTCCGTGGAAGAGGACACGATCAGGCTGGCGACCAATTTCCACAAACTGAACTTCAGCTTGGATTAAGTCATTAAACACATAGCAATTGGGTAGATCAATATGACAGGAGGATCAGCACAATAGAAAGGTGCTATAAAGGAAGGAAAAAAAATTGCTTACCTGTATCAGAAGATTCCAGGTTTGCAGGGGAAAGCTCCAGGAAGGGATCTCCAGAAATAAATCTTTCCCAGTGGCAGTCAGCCCTTAAATAAGGTCTAAGAGAGTAAGAGAGGTGCAGCCAGCTTCCACCCTTTCTGATCATGCAGGTAAATTGCCTTCACCTGTGCTCCCAGGCTAACTGGGTCCTTTCCTCAGGTGCTCAATCAGTGGTTCAGGCCATGACTCAAAGGTTCTCATACACTTGGCTTTTTCTTTTTCTTTTTTTTTTTATTTTATTTTATTTTATTTTTTATTTTATTTTATTTTAACTTAACAGACAACAATGTGGAAAGGGATAGCATGAATTATTCTTGAATTACATCCTATTCACTGAGAGAAAAAACACAGCACAGAGAAACTCAGCAGCTAAGCAAAGAAAAATTCTTATCCAGTGCACATGTATTTGGACAACTTCTAGTTCAACAGCATGGATGTTCTCCATGGTTTGGACAGGTACGCCATTTGCTGAGCTAGCTGGATGGCCAGGCCCAGAGAGTGATGTTGAATGGAGTTCACCATCCTGTCCTCTCTAATAAATGTACTGATGACCTGGATGAGGGCATTGAATGCACCCTCAGTAAGTTTGCAGATGACATGAAGTTAGGATGAAATGTCGATCTGCCTGGCAGTAGGAAGACCCTACAGAAGGATCTGTGCAGGCTGAGTAGCTGGGCTGAGGCCAATTGAATGAGCTTTAACAAGACCAAGTGCCAGGTCCAGCATTTCAATTCTAAAAACCCTACCCGTTGCTGCAGGTTTGGGCCAGCATGGCTAGAAAAACGAATATGAGAGAAGAACCTGGGGGTGTTAGTAGACAGCTAGCCAAATACGAGTCAACAGTGTGACCAGGTGACCAAGAAGCCCAATAGCATCCTGGCTTGTATCAGATACAGTATAGTGAGCAGGATTAGGGAGGCAATCAACCCACCCACTGAGGAGGTGCTTAGTATTTACCTTTAAAACTACATTTTGGGTCCCTCACTACAGGAAAGACATCAAGGTCCTGGAGCATGTTCAAAGAAGGGCAAGAAAAAGCTGGTGAGGGATTTGGAGCACAAGTCTTATGAGGAACAGCTGAGGGAACTGGGATTGTTTAATTGAGAGAAGGGGAGGCTCAGGGGAGACCTTTTTGCTCCCTACAACTACCTGAATGGAGACTGTGGCAAGGTGGGGGTTGGCCTATTCTCCCATGTAAGTAGCAATATGATGGAAGGTAATGAACTTAAATTGAGCCAGGAAAGGTTCACATTAGATAGTAGGAATGATTTCTTCTCAGAAAGAGTGGTAATAGATTTAAATGTGCTGCCCAGGGAAGTGGTGGGTCACCATCCCTGGAGATTTTCAAGAAAATGGCAGATGTGGAACTTAAGGTCATGATTTAGTAGGCATAGCAGCGATGGGATGACAGTTGGACAAGATAATCTCAGTGTTCTTTTCCAATCTGAATGACTTTATTATATTTTTCTACATTAGCAATTACATGCAAACATACCATGAATTAAATTCCCAAATTAACCAATGTAGGCGTGGGCATGATTCCACAGAAAGAACTCATTTTGTCAATTTTGTTTGCAGAAGAGACTGAAATTCTGGGAAACAACAAATTCTCAGTTACCTATCCACACAAGATTACTTCATAATGTGCAAATGAATCAAAACAATATAGACTCCGACAGCTCAGAAGCAAGGGCAAAGAGCTTTAAAAGTATTTCAGTCTCAGGTGTATAAACAATCTGTTTGTTTTCTCTGTTATTGCAGGGAAGGATACAACTTCCTGTCTGAATGCCACACTAGCATGAAAATCATGTTTTGTTTGTGCCAGAACACTTCACGCTAAAGACTACATACATGAAATACAATGATCATACTTTACATGTGAAATAAATGCTCATGCAACCCAGGTGTTATAAAAGTAGACAGTAAAAAGGTACTGTTTTAATTAATTCATAGATATTGTTTATATATACATATATAAAACGTGTACATAAATTAAAAAAATATGTTTGCCATCTCAAAGGTAGTGTCACAACAACAAATGAACACATTTATTTTCTAGTGGAAGCTGAGAAAGTCTGAGGGAATTCTCCAACATAAATAGTCTCCCTGAATAAATATAACACTGAAAAGTAATTTTATGTCTCAGAGCTATGTGGAGAGAAATGAAGCTGTTGGCTGGGACCACCCTGAACATTTTTTCATTTTAGCTTCATCTGACAAATAAAAGGTACATTTAACTGAAGGAGGAATGAGCATCCATAATCAGGTAACTATGTCATACACCCCTTAAGGCTAACCACTTGCAAAACAGCAACTGGGCTTTCTGGAGGTGCTTTTTCTTCCCCTTTTTCTTTTTATACCATTCCTAGCAGATCATGAAATTTGATTCCAAGAGCAATACACACTGGAACTACTCTGGAGAACACAAGGTTTAAAACAGGAACAACCAGGTGAGGTTCTCTACTTGAATTCTGAGTATCTTCAAAGATGAAGACTGCACAAATAATCAGCTCTTTTGTCTAACCATCCTCAACATGAAACTTTTTCCTTATGTTAATTTGGATTTAACCTGCTTTATCATGGATATGATGCTTCTTGTCCTATCACTGTGCACCTACTAGAAGAGTTGAGTTTTGTCTTATTAAGATAAGCATCAGATAAACTAAGCATCAGATAATTTCAGACAGCAGTAAGATCCTCCCATGGTTTTATCCTCAGGCTAAACAAACCCAACTTTCAGCTGCTCCTTGCATACAACACATTCTAGTATCCCTGACATTATTTTCTCCAGAGTCATTCTTGTATATCAACGTGTTTCTTGTACTGGGGAGCCAGAATTAAACAGTATTCCAGGAGCAACTCGCACATGCCAAATAGAAGAGAATAATCACTTCCTTCAACCAGATTTTCATGTCCTTGCTCTTACAGCGTAGGGCAATAAATCCAAGTTTTTGTTAAAATGATACTGTTCGCATGAACTAAGGTTCATTGACAGAGAATTAGGTTTAAGAATAAGCTTTTTTCCTAAGACTGAGTGTCTTGCATGCATTTAGGCTGATGTACTTTTTCCACAGTTGGCATCCTTTACTGAGACACACTGATTTCATGCACTTAGCTCATCCTCTGGAACACTAGAATTATCTTCTGCAAAGTTTGAGGTCTCCAAACTGCACTCTTACACTTTGTTATCAAACTTGGCTTCCTTGTAGGTGTTTGTGTGAACATCTGGGCTACAACACTTACTCACACCTGAGCACATTGCCGCTCATCTTCATGGCAAAACAAGAAAGTTGTTCATTGCTCTACTGTCACACAAAATGGAAACACAAAAGGCCAACTGAACCTTTCAATCACACAGAGAAGAACTAGGATTTTCACCCATGGACATGGTAGATATGATAGAAGGCTAGGTAACTCCACACCATCTCATAAATCCTGGAATTTGCTGGTAGCCATCTGTGGGAAGACCAACTCTCAAATATTGTAAGATCACAGCAACTTGATTGGTACAGACTTGGTACTGTCACCTCACAGCCAGGATATAAAGTATGTAGCACTTGTTGGGTTTATGTTTGTCTTACTGTTTATTTTGTTGGGGTTTTTTAAATTTATTTTTCACATTCTATCATTTACTTCCCTTTTTCATTCTTTCTGCCCTTTGACAGATGTGCAGAAAGCAATATTTCTCACTCCTCCTCTGGCTCAAAAATACTATATTCCTTAATGCTAATAAGCTTCTGGCCACCAAGTCAAATCAAGCTACTGCATGGAGGGGGAAGAGTTGGAAGAAGCTATTTATATATATATATATTTATTTATATATATAACTTGGATATAAGCACACACCAAATTTGCTTCATTCACTTTGCAATGATATATATTGTACTGCAAATTTTATTTTAGATATTAAATACAAACCACAGAGTTTAATATCATAATGTCTGATATCTGATATACCAGCTAGATAGAATAACTAGACAGGAGTGCAACAATCAGAAGTCTGGTACCAAAACCAAATGCATAATTCTCCATTGCTTTTTTTCTGTGTCCATACAAACAACGAGAGTGAAACAATAGCACTGTGGTAGGACATATGACATTTTTTAACAGTATGTTAACATATTTTAACAATATGTCACATATCCGAAGGAGATTTTACTGAGATGTTCCAGTCTTCTTGAAAATTGAAATTGCAGCATCCAAATACAACTTCGTGACCAGAACTGAACTTCTATGAAGACCTTGCAGAATGATCCCAAGACATTTACCAGAATGATCTCTGGAACACATCAACCATTCAAAGACAGCAGAATGGCCACATGGTGCTGACTCCCTGTTCTTACTTCCTCTTCCAGTAATGCATCTTAAAAGGAAAAGTGTCACTTCATCAAATTCCCATTTTGCCTAAGTATCTAAGACAATGGACATTCCAGGAGAAAATTCAACCACACACAAGTGTTTTTATAAATGAATATACTGCATCTAAAAGTACCTATATATAATGTCAGGTGTTTCAGTATCTGCTTTATCTAACACCTTCCTACAGATAATCATACTTCAAGGAAGTTAAATACTAATAATCAGTATGGCTTTCTTGCTACTTTCAACTTCTATTAGCTTGCTTATCTATATCAATATGTATTTCTACTTCCAATAGGCAAGAAAATTTAATGAAATTACAGTAGTGTTTTTAAGGCAGTCATTTAGAGGTGCTGATTTAATAAAAAGAATCCATTTTGAGAACTGCAGCACTGAGAAGATAATGCAGAACATTTATTTCTGCAGACAATGCAGTACTGCCAGCCTGGCTCAGCCAGTAGCCCTTATGGAGTGAGGTACAGATTTATAGTAATAAGGCTGCACGTACAGGTTTTCTAGCAGAAGAACAAGAAAGAAAAGGAGGGAAACAAGGGAAATAGAATCACAGAATTGTAGGGGCTGGAAGGGACCTCCAGATACCACTGAGTCCAGCCTCCCTGCAAAGCAGGCTCTCTACAGCAGGCAAATAATAGGGAATCATCTGAGACATGGCGCTCCAGGCTGTTAAAACAGGAGAGCATTCTGAGTCCTAACCTACACAGAACTCTGTGGCAAAAGGCAGCAGAAAGAAGTCACAATTCATAGCACTTTGAACACGACTGGTTAAGAAGCTACAATTAAGATGAATCTTAGCATACTTACTCGTAAGACCAAGGAAATGCAACTGGATCCAGCAACTTCTGTCAGTTCTTAGTCTGCACACACTTGTAGGTACATCAGGCTCTTTCATACTTAGTCCTACTTCTGAAAGGGAAGCCTTTGAAAAAGCTGAATTCTTCTCTGACTTGCTGCTCTGAACATCATATTTTCTCCTGGAAATAGCTACAACACAGACCTAGGATATGAAAAAACAAGGCAATTTTAGGCATTCGGATACATTAAGCTTCATACAATATTAGAAACCCCACCACATAGCTCACTTGCTGATCACAGAAATGAAAAAATGGAGAGTTTGATTTGGCTTTGCTGGCTTTTTTGAAAAACATTCCTTGGTGAACCAAGAAAACAGACATTTCTGAAAAAATAAATACTTGCTTCATGGAGGTAGTGAACTTAAAAGAGATCAAACCAGAGCTTCACAGCTGCTGATTTTTTGTGCAGTCATTATTTATTCTTTACTGTAGAACTTCTATAATCAAGGTATAAGTCACATCAGCCAGGAAGAGTTAACAATTTGATTATCAGTCTTGCTTAAACAGCTGGACTATAACAAATCCTTCAAAAAGTAGGTGTTTCCATCATTTACTTACTCCTGACTTTAAGATGCGTTCTATTTGGCACATAAACACCAAGTCAAACGTGAAAGGTATTATATAACATATGAGGATCCTGCCTGCTTTAGCTCTCCAGTTATATACTGATTTTAGGAAAGCTAACTTGTAATGGCACAAGAGTAGTATAACCTTTCCTGTGGAAATCTCCACAGCTGTCCATCTGAACCTCCCTTAAAACTGCAGTGCTTACATGGTACAGTAGATTATAAGTGAAGAAAAAGAACTGGAGAATAACATACACAATTTTTTCTTGATAGCACATTACGTTTGAACGAAAGCCATTCATTGCAGAATAGTTACACAAATACACTTAATGAGTGCCTGCATAATATGTACAGTACTCTGCAAGAGCAAAATACCATTTTTATCCCTGCTGCTACATGAGTAGGACATGCATCATACTGTCATGGTTTTATGATTGATTACTGGTATTCCATCATGTAGTGCACTAGGAGTTAAAGAGTTAACACTCCAGGTCCAGGTACATGTCCCAGAAGAGAAGAACTACTGCACTCCGCAGAGGACTGTTTGCTGTTCTGCTGTCATTTCTACTCAAGGGAAACAAATAAAGGCTTTGGTAGGTCACCTGAAATTCCTTTTTGATTGTCTGGCTCATCTTGTTCCAACCGCACGTCTCGCCTCAGCATTACAGTAAGGCTTTGGCTTTCAGACACTCATTATATTTGATTTATTAGCTGCTATTATAATTATACTCCATTAGACCGTATTACAGTGTGTTGCATTTTGATATTCAGTAAATTAGTTTGTTTCTCCTCACATTGTTGCTGCTGTTTTGTTTCGGGGCGCATCTTCCCACCCTTTTCCCCCATTTCCCCTTTTTGGTGGCATGGATCTGTGAGTGCCTCCACCCCACTAGTCACAGAACTGGGCCAAGCTAGCCCATAAACAGAGTTTAAAGGGATAATACAGTATATAAATCAACTATTAGATCAAACCTTGGAATTCTAAGGAGAAACACACCACTCTTGTGCATTTGATTCAATCGAATACCTTCTACTTACCTTCTACTTACCTTACCGAATACCTTCTATTTACTGTTCTTCTTGGATACTCTGAGTCCACAGTCCTTTATAGAGTATTTAAAAAAAAAACCAAAAAAAACCACAGTCCCTACTCTGTCCTACTCAAATGATCCTCCATAAAAAAAAAAATAAATGTGATTTTCTCCTAAAAATTAATTCTTAACATAATGAAGTTATTATTATGCTTTCTATCCTTCTACATCCTGTCTGCTGAACAGTCAACTTAGTACCGTGTTTTATTAATGATACAACTGCTGTTACTACATTTTCATCCTTGTTGGTTGAATGGTTACAAGAATCAAATTGATCTGACAACAACTAAGTTGAGAAGTCAAAATTTCTATCTAGATTCACCAGGAATAATCACCAGATTATTGAATCAGAATTCAACTACTAAGTTTGCATTAAAACCACTCCGTATTTCTTCCACACAGTTACTGAAAACTACATCAAAAACCTGGAGTTCAATGTTTCAGTGAACCAACTGCATTTATAAAGATACTTCACACAGAAAGGAGATATTTTTAGATTCTGTCATCTTGTTAGCTTCTCTTTCTATTCTCCAAAGGTTGTAATTCAGCAACTGCAAGATTATTAAGAACGAAGTGTTCATAGACTAAAATCCACTAGAGTGTTTTTTAATGAATTTAAGGAAGGCTAACCAGACAAGCCAAAGGGGTCTGCAGCTCATCACTTACCAAGCTTTCACGTGCAAGTAGTTCTATTCTAACTAGGTACTATATTCACACCTAAGAAACACCTATTTACAGCAGACCACATGCTGATCTTTTTGTCTTCATATTTTGATTTGCATTGGAGGTTGAAAAAAAAAAAACAAAAAACCTTTCCTTTCCAAGGTGATCAGAAAAAACAAGTGAACAAAACTACAGACTGATGGGATGCTGTTTTAAATAGTGAGGAAATTGTAGCACACTACAAACTTAGCTTTTAAGTAAGATGGCATTAAGCCTTAATCTCAACTTCAAGGTCCTAAGAAAAGCTTAATATCAATAAAAAGGACCATTGGTCTCAGCATCCAAATAAAACAGGGAAGGTCTTCATTTTTGCCTGTGTCACCTGGTATCTCTTGAGCACAGGAAGGCTCAAGTAGGGATGCAGGAGGCTGCCAAGAGTTCAGTCACTCCAGGCTGCTGGAAGATGTAACAGGGACTTGCCATAGTGGCTATATTTTGGCTGGGAAGGCAAAAAAATAATAATAAAAAATAATAATAATAATAAAAAAACTCCCTATGCATTTGGCCCCATAAAGAAAGGATTTTTAATGCTTATAAGGGGACAATCTCACCTCATTCCACAACTACAAGATAAATAGTGCATCCTTAAGGAAAAGTGCACCCATACACTTGGCTTTATTGATAACTACACTGCTTTGTGTTCCACCTACAACACAGGGAGTCCATGGCTCACAGCTAAGGCACTCAAGTTGCAGACTCCAACCTAACATACTCTTCTTAATAATGTCCTCTGGTAATCTGAGTTCAGCCTGGTAGCAAGGCTATACAACTTCTTTAGCCACTTCAAAGAGAAGCTCTGTTCAAATTAAATGGAAACATGGGTCACACATCTCCTTTCTCTACCTACTGACCTGCCAACAAAGAGCACTGTCTGCTCCAGAGCTGTAAACAGCTAGCAGGATTCTTCACGAGACAGCTCAGAGAATATACTGACTTCATTAACACTTGTTCATAAATATCACGCCTCCACACCCCAGCAACAACCACGCACAAAAAAAGAAACCCAACACATTTCACCAGCAGAACATTAGCCTAGTGACACACTGGTAACAAACATTTTGACAAAGCTAATGGGCACAAAGCATAGGAAGCTGCAACTTAGCACTCGTGTAAGTTCTGTCTTGAAAATCCTGAGTGCATATTTATTTTTTCAGACTATATATTCCTTTAAGAATTACCTCAAGGTATTTACTAAAAAAAGATGTTAAAAATTACAGTGATATTCTTCATTTTAACTGAAACTTAAATATAGATGTAAAGGATTTGACACGTAATCCAAAATTAAGCAGAAATTACTTTCCTTCAAATTCTAGCAAGTTGTGATCTTGTACTCCGACTACTGAGTTACGGCAGCAAATGCACCATAGGTGCTATGTGCATGGCTACACGTGAAAAAGCAGGGCAAAAATGAAATGTCAAATGCTTTTTGTAATGCAGAACTTCAAACTGTTTTAAAAGATGACCTTTTCAATGACTGCCCTGCCTACTAGAAAGAAGGGCTTCACGTTTAATAAATTCTTCATGTCCCAAGGAAAAGCTGAGCTACAAGAAAGTTTTGCTCTTAAAAGGGTAACACCTGCCACAGTCAGGATTTTCAAGGGATTTTCTAGTTTTCTCTGGTCAGCTACACATGATAACCTATAATGTATAGAACAATAAATGCTAAATTAATCATAACTGCTGTGTAAGATAACCTACAATGTTTCTACTTCCTGAGCAAATTAGAGCAGATATTAGAGCACTTCTGCTCTAATATCCTTGTGGACCCAAACAAGGCAAACTTCAAGCCTCAGACACCAGGAAGTATCCTTTTAGAACCAGGATTAAATTTTGCTAACGGAGAAAGTGTGAAGTAAGCCGCCGTTATGCTTCAGATTATATAATATACAATAAAAATACAATGAAATACAATAAATACTTGAGGAATCGATGAAATTTTCTTTTTCCCTGTATACAACAATTCCTGAGATGCTCTAAATTTTTCAAAACAATGTAATTTAATCATCTGGGAACCTCTATCTACACAGCATTACATACATTAGGACAATTCCACATTCACTTCAAAGGAACTCTTCCTGGTTTACCCTACCTTCAGTCACCACCAGCACCAAACAATAACTGTGGAACTATATTTTTGTATACAAAGGAGCAGCTTAATAAAACAATCAATATTTATTTGAAAAAAAAAAAATAGTAATTTAAGTGGGGAAAAAAAAAAAAGTATAATTAAAAGCCCAGGATGGACTTGGCTGCCTGAAAACTTATGTGCACATAGTTCTTCTCCTTACAACATCTTAGCTCCCAAACATGCTCAAATTCTGATTCAGAGGATGATTACATCAATGTCAGTGGAGTGAAAATTATCTGAAGCCTGAACCATTTTGTCCTTTACTTTGGCTCCAGATTTTTCATCAGTATAACAACTCCTAAGTCCTCCTTATATGGCACATTCCCACTGCACTTCTTCCTAAGTAGCAAATTCAGTTCTTACAACTGAATAGGAAATAATCCAAAGTAATGAGTGAAAAATCTATGCAGGATAAACACATTTCTAAGCTGCACCTCTTTCTCCTTCTACTTGAATTTGGCAAGTCCTCCTGTCCTCTCACTAGACAAAGATGCTGATGTATTCAGGAAGGATACATCAGCAAATTAACTGGAGGATTTAGAGAAATTTACCAAAGGATATTCTGCAAAATAGCACTAACTGGAGCACTTCATCCTATAATTAAGCAGCCAGCCTTCTACGTTCATATTTCACTCCACTGAAAAGACTGAAGAGAGAAGAGGAATAAGAGAAAAAAGTTGGAGACTTACTAGAATTTAGGACACTCAAGTGAAATACAGAGCCATGCTTGAGAAGGAGGTCCTACAGTTATTTCACTGTTTGCAAAGGAAGATAGAATCACAGGATGGTTTGTGTTGAAAGCTCGTTCAGATCCCTCATTCCAACCCCCTGCTACAGGCAGGGACACCTCCCTCTGGACCAGGTTGCTCACAGCCTCATCCAGCCTGGCCTTAACACTTCCAGATAACCAACAGGAAAATATTCTCAACCAACCAAGATATTTTTCAAAATCCAGCTACCCCTTACAAAGTTATTATTCCTGTAAATACCAACATTGCCATAAGTAATTTCCTCTGCTGCTTATAAACTTTGAAGCCTAACTCAAGGCTGACAGAAGGCTTCAGAATGCTAGCTGCAGCAATGCTGCTTATTCACCTTCACATTGGCTTAAACAGGACCAGATTTCACCCCAAAATTACAGTTTTCATTTTTTTAAATTAAACATAGTAATTGTTACCACTGCAACTGTATTTAGAGAGCAAAACCACTGCAAGTCTTTAAATGAGTAGAAGCCTTAGGCTTCTTCTGAAGCCGTATTTCCCTACAAGCCTTTTCAAGACAAGGCGCTCAGCTCCCCCTGCTGCAGGATTTAGATTATTTCTCCTTTAGCAGGCTGAGGACTGCACAATACAAAGGGATTCATTTGCCTTTTAAACATTCATTCTTTAAACATCCTCTACTGACATGGAAGGCCAAAGTCCATGTAGACAAAGTGCAGGGGACACATCACCCCAACAGGTGAATTACCACTTGGTTGCCACATTTCACAACTGCACCCACCAGTGGCACTACCCAACCCTGGAAGACCAATCTTCATCTCAGAAGTCACTTACTGTACTTTTTCCCAGTTTGCCATGGTAATTACAAACACAGGCCAAAGTGCAGCAAGAGTAATCCATGAAAATTCACTGTGAGGGGGGAGAAAAATAAAGGTAGTCTAATAAGCGTAAGTATGCTGTCTAACTCTGTCATACTATGAAAATCCTTCCACTATACCAGTGTCAGCTGTATCACTTTAAAAATGGGAATTTTGCACCTACTGAGAAACAGGTTCTGTTAATACTGGAATACCTTCATTCAAAGCAAGTGTTTTTTAAACGAGTTTAGGGATTCCAAAACATATACATTATTACTGCTTCTTTTAGCATGCATTGGTAGAAATATTCATTAAATATTTCTAGCAAACAGCAAGAGCAGCAAAGATATAAAATGCTATTAAAAAATAAGCATCTACCAATAGAATATTCAATAGAATTCCTGGGGAAAAAAAAAAAAAATCTTACAAAGTCAAAAAAATAAAAATAGATAAAATAAAAAATAAAAAATAAAATAAAAAATAAAATAAAAATAAAATAAAAATAGAATAAAATAAAAAATAAATAAAAATAAAAAAAACAAAAAATAAAATAAACACAAATAAAAAATAAAATTAAAAAAAAAACAAATAAAAAATAAAACAAAAAAAAAAATAAAAAATAAAATAAAATAACACAGATCACTTGCCTGGGGTGACCTCTATATTTTCTTTTATCTTTATGAAGCTGGACTAGATTTATACCGGAGTAATTCAGAATAGAGCAGGGGCTGCCTGCCTGTCGATATGCTATAAATCTATATTTTAACGTGAGTCTGTTTTGGATACCTTTAGGATTGCTTATTTCTATTTTTTATTTTTAAGGAATCGCACGGTTTGGTATTACCTTTCCAAAAGTCCTCTGCTGCCCTCATGTGTTTCACAGCAAAAGCAGTTCTACACCACAAACACGAGCTCCTTAACCAGCAGGATAGACTGGAAGGAGCTGTTGGTATATCATTAAGTACTGGTTTTTTTGTTTTTCACTTCCTCTGGCACATAATAATTCCGATAACGCAATCTTACTCCAGAGAAAGTTTCCCATTGCTTTTTAACAGCAAAGCCACACCGGGGGATACACCAGGCAAGCACCGACTGAGCCATCAGGCACCTCCTCCAACATGAGCTACCAGCAAAAATAAGATACTTCTTCTTTGTTTGTTTGAAAGCCATTTTCCAGAAGAGAGCAAACTCGGGTACGTGAAACAGGAGCGGCGCCCCTCGTTGCCTCAGAGCTAGGAAATAAACACGACAGAACGCGCTCCCCACACCTGAGTGAGGAAAAGATGCGCAGAGCAGAGACCGAATTGACTCAGGACCAGCACGCGAGGGAAGAGACGGATCACGCCCATACAGCCACGCTCCTGCTTGCTCCTCACTGGCCCCTTCACATGCTAAGAGCTGCAAGCCGCGTTTCTGCTATCCCAACAAATAACTACGCTCTCTCTCCTAAAACTCTGCAGCCATCATCACCACCGCCAGCCCTCGCCCTTTCCTGCCTCGCCGCCAGCAGCTGCAGCGCCCGCCGCGCTGCCCCGCTCCTGCACAGCCATGCAAACGAGAAGCTCGACCCCGCCTCTCCCTGCAAGCAGCCGGCCGCGAACTGTGCCGACGTGGGGGTGTCTCTTGAGACCCCACCCGCTATGACTCGGCAGCCGGGGGCGGAGCGGGCAGGGAGCCGGCAGGGTGCGGGGCTCGGCCGGGCGGCCCGCGGTGATGATGGGGGTGCTGGCGTTGGGGTTGGCGTGCTGCCTGCTGCGAGCGGCCCACGCCGCGTTCCCGGTGCCCGCGGGCGCTGCTGGGCGTCCTCCGTGGAACGGAGGAGGACGGGAGGAAGAAGCGGCGGCGCTGCGGGTAGGTCGCTGCTGCCCTGCTGCCCTGCTGCCCTGCTGCCCTGCTGCCCAGTCCCTGCTGCACTGCTGCCCGCTCCTTGCTGCACTGCTGCCCTGCTCGCCTCTATGCCTGCGGGTTCCTTCCTTCCCTGCTTCCGCCGCCAGGGGGCAGCATGACGGCAGTGGCCGGCTCCCCCTTGGGTATTCCTTGTGCTGCGTACACGTTATATTAGTTCTGCGACACAAATCGAGACGAGGTTAAATCTTATCTAAGGATGAAATGTTTTCACGCATCTCCGTGTTGTGCTGCCCGACAAGGGGTGTCAGATGATTTTGGCACCACTTGTTGTCAGCTTATTTTGTTGGTCTTATATTGATTTTATACCATCTGTGCACTTTGTGTCTCTTTGTGTGCTTTCCGAAGCTAAAATTAGTCTAATCACTTTCAGACTGGCTTGATAAGAGCCCAGGGTGAGACTGAGCTGAATGTGAGCTCAGCAAGTTACCAAGGGGTTCTGGCTGTAAATTGTGCCAGGGAGGGACGTTCGGGGTGAATATTAGGAAAAACTACTTCTGATAAAGAGTGGGGAGGCAATGGCACAGGCTGCCAAGAGAGGGGGAGTCACCATCCCACGAGGTGTTGGTGGATGTGGCACTGACAGGCATGGTTAGTGAGCATGGTGGGGCTGGCTCGGTGGGTGGACTCGGTGGTCTTAGAAGTCTTTTCCAACTTCAGTGGTTCTCTGATTCTGTGGTCACGTTTGCTGTTGGTAACCTTCTGCTCTTACAGTTGTTTTTTTTTCACTGCTGCTAACTTAATAACAGCCACAGTACTTTTGTTTTCATTCAGGAAAGTGCGAAAAGAATTAGATTACTGAATTCACCATCAAATGATAATGGATCTGCTTTCTATGGGAAAAATCAGTTTTCTCACCTCTTTCCTGAAGAGTTCAAAGGTACAAAATTGTCTTCATGTTTCCCACATGGCATATTTCTGTTCTTTCTGAAACTGTAAGAATATTTAAATTAGTTCTGGACTATGACGACTGCTCTATGGATTTGAGAATCCTGTGCCATTTCATGGTTGTGACTACAGATCAAAGTTACCATTATGGTTTCTAGTAAAACGGGTTGGGTTTGTGTTGTTTATTTGTTTTCGTCATTTGTTTAAGCAGATTTATAAATGTTTGTGTTCCATGTTCAGCTATTTACTTAAGAAGCATACCTCACAAACTCCCCAGATACATAAAAGTGCCAAAGGGAAAGGAAAAACCTTTGCCAAAGAAGTTTGACTGGAGGGACAAGAAAGTCATTGCAGAAGTGAGAAATCAGCAGACAGTAAGTGGCGGTGATTTCCTTTTGCTGATTCTCAAGCACAGGTTAGAGACAGTTCTGGGAGGTACATCATAGAGCACAGTGAAGGACAGGGAAGGATCAGCACTGCCTCAAGACTCTGAGCTCTGTGTACTGATAACAGCCTTCTATGAAGAGTGGGCTTAGGTATAAAGCATCGCAGGTAAAAGTTGTTAATGGTACAGTGATTAATTGTGTATAATACATTTTGGGGGTAAAGTCTGAGGATATTTTGCATCGTGAGTGCTTTGTGATTTATTTATTTTTTTTCATTTTTATTTTTTCTGGAGACTGAAGCGTGTTCAGTACTTGACCTCTTGTCCTCTGTACTCCTGGTTACAGATCTGTTGGGAGTGCCCATGGCTAGTCAAGACCCATGCCTTTATCACCAAACTCCTCCATGGAGGTGCTTTCATGGCAGGAAAATAGAGCCCAATGGTTACATCCCAGATAGGCTACGATCGTCTGGTACACTTAACAGGATAAGAAGCACTCAGCTTTTGAACTCCCAGTATCTTTCCTTTGTGCAATGTAACCTAGGAATAAGTTCTGTGCTCTCTGTTTAAATCACCAAGGTTTAAAAAGTTGAGAGAACTAACTGTGATATCAATTAAGAATTTTTTTCTCTCCCATTTAATTTTGGTTTACTGCTGCTTAAGTTGTAATCTAATATATTTATATAAAATTCTTCAGACAACAGAAAACCACAGGCTGTCTCCTTAAGTGCATCCTTTTCAAAAGTGTAATAACTTGGTTAAAAATAATTTCTGCCCGAGTCTCGGTCTGTAATTAAGAAAATACATATCTAGCACTAGAAAGTGTCACTAGGCCTGTTTTAAAGGGCTGTTTTAATGTTAGCAAAAATGAGTCATGAAGGAATCATTAAAATACGACACCTTTAATTCATTTTTAATTTTCACAGAGTAGCACAGTAGGGATAAAAAACAATGCCATATTTGTAATGCCATAAAAATGAAGATAAAAAGTGATGTGATAAATGAAGGTCGTTGGAAAACTCTTCATACTTTCAGTTTTCCATATGGTGTTAGAAAAGCAAAGCTAACTTTTTTTTCGTCCTATCTTCTTCCAGTGTGGAGGCTGCTGGGCTTTCAGTGTTGTGGGTGGTATAGAGTCTGCCTATGCAATTAAAGGAAATAATCTGGAAGAACTCAGCGTGCAGCAGGTTATCGATTGCTCGTACAGTAATTATGGTTGCAGTGGTGGTTCCACAATAACTGCTTTGAGCTGGCTGAATCAGGTTTGAAACTTTCTATAAATTTTGAACCCTTTTTTTGAACTGTTTTTGTTTGCTTGTTTCGTTTTGTTTTTACAGGGGAAGAAATGATGGGGAAGAGGGAATATGTGCTTTACGGATCATCTGATTTTTTGTTTGTGTGTATATGGTTATTTATTTAACCTAGGATTGTTAATTCAAGCAGAACTGAAACTTGATTTGAATTTTACAATCTATATATGTTGCTTGTGAATGCAGTAAATCAGCCCACAAGGGATAAGAATCATACTCTTTGACCATTTAAATCAACTGAAGCAATAGCTGTACAGTACCACAGTAGAAGAGGCCATTTATGCAAGGCTCATTCTTTGGATTTGAGCATCCAGTTTTGACTGGACTGAATCAAGCACATTCATTCATTAATCTCTTTGCAGACCAAAGTCAAACTTGTGAGAGATTCAGAGTACACTTTTAAAGCTCAGACAGGACTGTGCCATTATTTCGCTCACTCGGATTTTGGAGTTTCAATAGCAGGATTTGCTGCATATGATTTCAGGTAACTGCTGTTGATTCTTTTTATTTGCTGTACTTTCACTATACTGTTCACTAACTGGAGTCAGCCAAAGGTTATGAGGTTAATTTCATCTGAATGTTTGAAAAACTAAGGGGCAATAACAATATACAGGTGTTTTCTAATTGAGAGGAGTGGGGCATAAGATGTACATGGTGCTTAGTATTGCCCACTTGACCAAGGCTTTTAACAGCGTTGTATCTTTGGACTGGCACCTAATCCATAGTTTGTGTGCCTCTTGTTGTAGTGAATAAAATGTGTATGTACTGATATATGTTACGTGATGTGTAAAACTCATAAGAAAAAGCTTAATTATTTGATTATTAAATTGTACTTCAGTAGATTACTGCCTCTCAAATTGCTTTACTATGCCAACTTTAACCTCTGTGTTATCACTCACTGCTTCCACAGTGGTCAGGAGGAGGAGATGATGAGAGTACTTGTTGACTGGGGACCTTTGGCAGTAACAGTAGATGCAGTTAGCTGGCAGGATTATCTTGGTGGGATCATACAGTATCACTGCTCCAGTGGAAAAGCAAATCATGCTGTACTTGTCACTGGTTTTGACAGAACAGGTATGTTTACATCAACTGAACTTCTAAGTTTTGTTTTCTCATCTTTGCAGCTTGCCTCCTGTGAGGCAGGATATTAAAATCCACAATTTGAGAATTGAGCTGGTGTCAGCTCAGAAATTCTTCTTTTCCGTGTTCCTTTGGTTTAGTGGGACTTGATGTCCCTGTAAAGACAAGAACATGGGTATCTATATCCTTACCCTAACATAGGGTATATCCAGTCTTACACTGATGTGTTAGTCCTCTCTATGAACAATAGGAGGCTTCTCTGTATAATGTCATCCAGTCAGCATCCTATGAGATATTAAAATGCCAACTAACTGTATAGAATGTTAGCATTTTTATACCTCTTAATGATCACATTGTCTCCAGCTGCTGAAAATGTATTTTCCAGGTAGCATCCCTTACTGGATTGTACAGAACTCTTGGGGCCGCACATGGGGAATAGATGGCTACGTTCGTGTGAAGATAGGCAGCAATGTCTGTGGTAAGTCCGAAAAACAGTGCGAGTGATAAAGGCAATGTGTTGTTCCACATAAGTAAAGTGATACAGTGGGATCCTCACAGAGGAAATACAAATCATTGCTACGTTTTGAATGAGGTTAGATGAGTTCAGATAGAACAACAGCGGTCGTTAGTTCAACCTAGCCACGTGGTTGATTGAAAAACATCACGCAAATGTTAAGATACATAAGCCATAATAATTGAAGTATGACAGTAGCTTACCAGGGAGAGGTAATGGCGTTGTCAAGTGCACAGTTGTGTATCATCAGCCTAAGCTAATGATGTTGCTATACGCAGCGTAAGTAAAACAACTGTGGATCTGGTCTGGTGGATGCACATATGTAAGTTCAGCAAATAGATATGGAAAGTGGATCTGCACATGCTTCAGAACTGTGCACCATGTCTTTGACTTTTTGTGCAAGGTATGGAGGTACATCCTTTTATTGCGAGCTCCGTCTCCTCCCTCTTCTGCTGTTTGCATTTTCTTGACACTTGAGTGGCTTTTATATTGTTAAATACTTGTTTTCTGCCAAGTTTCTGAATCTAGAGCTAAGACAGGTAAATCTGCCATGCAGGGATTCTGTGCTGAATCCTCAAGATCTTGAGTTTTGAATATGAACGCAGAGGAAGAAGAATAGGTTTCAACTACAAACAATGTCAGGCAGTGAAGAAATAAGAATTGCAGCTGGTTATTTTGGTGTTTTTTTCTGCCGCCACCCTATGCCAATACTTAGTGCATGGAAGAGAGAGGACATAATATGAATATGAGTTCTGATAACTTATTTGGTGACACGTCTCTGTTTCTAGTATTCATTATGTTTTTTTGTTTGTTGTTTGTTTCATTTATAGGAATAGCAGATACAGTTTCATCAGTATTTGTTTGATTCTGGCTAAAGACTAAGGATTATCATTTAGCATACACTGTGTATGAAGATTTTACTTCAAAGCAACATTTCCTAAAATAAGAACAGACTGCACGAAGAGTTCCTGCTTTTTAAGCATGACAGGAAGTGGTCGGCTGGAGTTTTTAAGTATGTTTTTATTTGGCACGTGTGTTATGTATCAGATCTCCCATGGAATGAGAAGTCTTCAAATCAACCACAGAGCGTGCAGAGGAAGTTGCAAAGAGAAATTGAAACTGCTAAGGTGAACTTAGGTACCAATTACTAAAAAGTACATTCCTTTAAAAATTCTTTTGAGAAAAAAAGTGATAGCAAATAAGAAATTTGAATCCACTAATCAGTGGTATGATGGAGTATAATCAAAATGCTTTAAGCATCAGAAACACAACGGTTCTCTGCTTTTAATTAGGAGAGGAGGGTGCTAGGAGAGAACACTTATGTTTTGCTACCTGTTTTGTCTTTTCTAGCATCTCTGGTTGACACCTCCTTTTTGTGAAATCCTACATTTTTCTCAAAAGCTAGATGAACAGAGGAGTGAAATAGCCATGAAGCAATCTCCAGAGCAGCCAGGGTCTCTGTAATACTATAGTCCTTCTATTTCAGTCTTTCTCCTTTTGTTGGGTAGATAAGACTTCAGAGATTTTTGAAGTAGGAAAGTGTATTTTGAAAAGGGCCTCAAATATGGTAGTCTTCTGAATTGATTTGTTAAAGGGGTAGGAGAGCAAGAAGAAAACCTTATTTAGATGAACCAAGGCCATTCTAGTGGCTTATCATCATCTCTGCCCTGCCAGGACAGAAATGTTTGCAACCCAACCATTCTGTGCTTTTGGTAGCTCTCAGTTCCACACTCCTCTTTTCTCTACTTCACAGCTTACACTGGAACAGCTGTGAAACAAGTGAAAAAATTATCTATCATAAAAAAAAAAAGCCTGGCTGTAGATAGATGTAAAGTCTTTGCCACCTTTAGGAAGTTAGGAATTACATCATATTCCAAGTAGAGCAGATTTCCCTACAGAAATATTAAACTCATGTAGGAGAGATTTGCTGGGAATCATAAGGTGGTTCCAGCTTTGCTGATTTGTGTAACTACAGTTGGAGGCAAATGTAACTAGAACTGACAACAAGCATTTCTAAGATGCTCTGACTCTGTCATCTGGAATGCTTTACCCTTGTCCTTTATTGAGCACTGTTACAAAAAGCTTTGAAGCAATTCTATAACTTTTGCACTTGCTGTACCCTGCTAATGATTAGTGTAATGTTTTTATAACAGATGCCATGAATGTTCATCATTGTCTTGTATTGTCACCTTAGTTCTCTTTCTAAGAATCATTATTTTATGTGGGGAAAAAAAAAACCTAAGTGCTAAATGTCCAGTTCTGTTCCCATCTCTAACAGGCTTAAACTACCGAATAACAAAAGGGGAAGCATTTTGTGTAATATGACCGTACCTTAGCAGATTACAGACAACAAACAGCACACTTTCCTGATGGGACGGGATAAGAACAGCTAAACTTCTCAATTGGCATCAGAGCAATGTGTTTTTATAGCAGTACCAAACATTGAAGGTCCAGCTATGCTTCTGATGTGGTACAACCAAGCCTGACTAGAGCACAAAGATACAGAACTCCTCACCAGAAATTAAGGCCTGCAGAAAACGTGTTTTCCAGAGAAGCATTTAGCAACAGTGCATCTAATGAGAAGATGACACGGCTTTATCCTACCCTGTGGTCAAAGTTACCTCACTTTTATGATGCAACAATTTTATCCTCGTTTCAATGATATTTTGATTAAAAAAAATACTCTAAACAGCTGTCATATTGTTGTGCGAATGTTATGCTTGTTTTAGAAGAAGGCAACAAAAGAGTAACTTGAATACTGCTTTATTTGAAGCGTGAAGTAGGCATTTATCACTACTATTCTTAACAGTATTTCTAATGAAGGCCTTTATATTCTTTTGTAAGAAAATTCCAGAGGCTTGGGTTTCCGCAGATTCAGGATATTTGTTCAAAATCCAGCTTTTAAAGATCTTAACCTGAAATTTCTTTTGGAACTCTACAGCTCTCTATCATCTTAAGCTGATGAGAATAATTACATCTTCAACTCAAAGTAAATTACTAACAGCCATTAGGTAAACTGACACATAGAAATATATGTGCATATAAGATGTGATGATGATAATCTGTATAATTTTTTCCTGTCTCCAAGTATAGATTTTTAGATAAAAACATTCAATTTAGCTAGCCATTGGTTTGAATTGGATTTTTTTCTTTAATAGAGCCTGAATCAGTGCAAGATTATTTTCTCTACAGACAATTAAATTTATTCAATAAGTCAAGTGGAATATTCAGCTAGTTCTGTCATACATAAATAAATATTTACACACCCACGCTGATGAGAACAGTTGCTATTGTTCAGGAATAGCATCAGGAATAGTTCAGGGTGAATGTTCTGAAGTTCTTCGCAGCAACCAGTCTAGATAGTTCAGTCAGAGTCATCACTGCTAAAATAGGAGCTGTCACAGTATTCTGCTGTATAAAGGAATTTATGGATAGTTGGATTCATCTTTGGTATCCAGTGTCTTGGCACTAGAAACGTTGAAAGATTGAACAAATCCACAAACACCTTGTACCTGTCACTGAAAAAGACAATTGGAACGATTGATGTTGCTGTGCATGCCAGCGGAAGGGCCACAATTTTGAAATCCTCAGGTACCATACCCTCACATATTTAATAATGTTTCTGCACTAACCATTCTTCTCCTTAGTATTCCAGAGTTTAAGTTCAGTTCAAGGTTCAGTCCTAACTGTCTCTATGGCACAGCAGATAAGATTTAAAGGAGCTACTGCTGCATTTTTCTGCTGAAATGCTCAAAATTTTGTCTAAGTTCTGACCGTTCAGGGAGTTCTGTGCTCAGTTCAAAACCATCCACTAAAAAAAGAAAAGACAGTTCCTCCGTTCTTTTAAATTCCTTCTCTGCTTCATCCAACAGAAGATGTTCCTGATTTTCACCTGCACAGCCAGAGGGTATTAACTAAGTTTATGTATCTTAGTTTATACAGTTAGAGGTCACACTAAGAAATAAAGAAACTCAATTGCACAGCATGTGGGACTAACTTTCGTCCTGCATTGCGTATTAACTTGGGCTGGAAAGCACACAAGGTAAACAGTATTAATGCTGCATTATTTCCTATCACAGTAATGTCTAATCTCTTGACTGAGAATTGTAAATGCACTTTGCATGAGTGATCAAAGCCCTTTGCCACAAAAGACTTAGAATTCACATGCATCAACCTGATAAGTAAATGTACAACTTGGATGGGAAATGCTCAGCATAGTCCCAAAAGAGGAATGATGGCTCTAACTTTTAGTGAGCTGTCTGAAATCTATCTCCCAGCAGTACGACATCCATGAACAACATCAAGGTAGGTAAAAGGCATTATTCTTACCTCACTGTTGAGCGCAAGTACTGGTAGCCTGATGATCCTCCTGTGCCAGCCTTACTGCCAATCATTCTGTGCACCATGCAGACATGGTTATCTAAACAGTGCATGCAAAAAGGCATGGCACATAGCCAGCGTTAAAAAATACACAAAGGGTCACACCAAGGTGAATACTGCATTATCAGAGGCTACAGAGAGATGAGCTGCTAGATCTTCAGCAAGGTAGGAGTTAAGTATGCCACTCAAGTCAGCTAACATAAAATGATTGTTAATACAGAATTAAGGCATCAATTTGTAGTTATCTAAAGGTAGGTAGGTAGGGAAAGGTAGGTAGGGAAAGGTAGGTAGGTAGATAGGGAAAGAGCAGAAGGAATATTTCCATGTGAACAGTCATCACGATGAGGTTTTGGGAAAACATATTGCTATCCCTAAAAATCTTTCGCTTAGCTTAAAACATGTCATGAAAGTGATAGCTTTACCTATATATCTACTGATCACAGAGGAAGCTGCTCACCTTTCCTCTTGGCCAAAGTACAAAAAAAGTTATTTTTAAAGGACAAACTCAGAAGCTCAATGCTAAAACTCTAGGTATGAGTCTCAGAATGTGAAATAGAACAGTTTACTTGAATCAAAAAGAGTATCTCAATAAAAGAGTGCAACTTACATCTCCATTTTGTCATGAGTACGTCAATATCCATAAGAGAGGTGAGAAGCTGAAATGGAACCTGAAAGCGGGGCTCCTCTCTTGGAAAATGAAAGAGAGAACAGTAAGACCTCTCATGATGAGCTATATATTTCTAACTATCACTTCAGCAACAAAAGACACTCAACATGTGTTTTTTCCCAAGCTGGTATCGAAATACCAGTAGATATTCTAACTTAATTGGCACTTTAGCCAATTAAGTTTTAATCTGTCTTTTTCAATTCTTGGTTGGAAAATGCTTTAAAACTTTCTAGGACACTTTGGATAACAGTTTGCTTCCACCTTCCCAGCTGCCAACAAGCACTGAAAGTACTTTGATACGTCTTATAACATTACCTGTAGAAGTAGATCATTAGGGCACCCTTCAGAGCTTTATAAGACAGTCTTCTTTCTCCTGCAAAATACAGATATCTTTAGCTTGTTGCTGGTTATCCTGAAAATGTAGTGCTATTGTGTGATTATTCTGTATATTTATCATATTTAAAAATTTGAATATGTATATTAATATACTCTACCTTTACTAAGCAGGTGTTCATGCCGTTTTTCATCAAATAATGAAAGTAATATATCCTTCTGCTTTTGAAATTCGGATAACAAGTCCTCTTTTTCTTCTGATTCTGGTTTGGCCTTTGATATTTAAATCAAAAAGAAGGTTGGTTTTGTTTTGTTTTTTAGAATTCAGTAGGGAAAATCAGGCTTTTGAATGACCCATGATTTAACCTTGTCACGGAGTTGACAAACCTCTATTTTCATCTAAACACTCTGTAAGTTTACACTTTAAGTGTAAGAACTGTATTGTCAAATAAGGTGGGCAAGTCACTGAGTCACTGTTCTTTAAAAAAAAGAAAGAAGAAAAAAAAAAGAATTACCAGAAATTGTGCATTTAAATACAACACAATTCATATGAATAGATGTTCAAACAAACTAACATCACTTTTCTTAGAGGCTTCAGAACTAAGCTAATCTTAATTAATTTGAAGTCTAATTATTTTATTTCTTAGTTTTCAAGGCAGAAACAGGACATTTTGCACAGCTATGGGTTAGAAAACTTAGCTAGAAAAGCTGGATAAATCAGAAAGCTGTAAGAATATTCTCAGGAACTTAATATATTCTTATGTTATACTGTTTCTTCCGTTTAAAAATGTCCTTGTTATACCTACAGGCTTTACAGCACTTGGGGATATTTTTCTTGCTTCTTTCCCAGTGTGATTCAAATGGTCACAGAGCAGCTAAGTGCTGTGTACTGTGAAGTAGTAAAGGTCAGTATACAGTGACACTCCTTACTTGTAGGCCCAAACTTTGTGGCGTTTTACTCTGAACTTCAGATGCAAGCATTCAAGGTGACAGTTTCAGTAAGATTAATTTTCTTCCTGTGATACTTTCTCTTTTCTTTTGTGAAAAAAATAATTCACATAGCACATGCTTGAGGTGTTCCTAGATGTCGAATTATAGACTTACTGAGATTTCCTGGTGATTTTTATGCTTCTTGCAAAGAAGCCAAAGATTAAATGAAGTGAGAAACCAGGAGTGGGCCAAAATGCCAATTAAAAGAACATAATTTCTAGCTGTCTCTGCATATAGTTGGATCAACAGAACATACCTGTACTATGGCAAATTCCTCTTCCAGTCCTTTTAAAATATTCACTTCAAATTGGCCCCAGAAATCAAATCCTTCTGCCTCAAGTCCTGGAGTTCTTTCCAGCCATGCCTTTAACAATAATAACGTGTTCAACTATTCATAATGAAAACACGATACTCTAGAATTACAATTTATAGCAATATAAATTACACTGCTATAGTTCTGGTTTATTACTCATGCAGGTGCGAATTACTGGAGTAAGGATGTCCACATGGAAGATTTGTGCCTGTATAATGATGCCATGCAAACACACACATAGGTTACAAGTTAAATTATCAGTTAGAAGATAAATGCTCTCATGTTAAAACTCATTCCCTTGTAGACTAATGAAACAATGTTCTTCCACATATACAGAATAAACTAAGATAAATGTCAGAAAAATATAGAACCATCTGCTAGAATAGCCAGTTTTTATCTGATCAGCATGAATACTGTTCACACCATCTGACATTAGCTTACATCAGAATGTGTGATGTAGATGAAAGATGAAAATGTACATAGCAGTCAGCAGCCTCTTTGATTTCCTTTTAATAATGGTAATGAAATAAGGAGAAAGAAAGACAAAATCTGCATGGTCAAACTCCTTTTAAAGATAATTTTATTCAGCTCCTTCTTATCCAAAGACGACCAGGAAGAGAAGGAAATCTACAAAGATTTCTTACACAGTCTGTAGCGGATGTCATCGAATGAAAGCATGGAGAATAATTTTGTCATAGAGACATAGTTGTGTTTATTGAGTTTTATTTTACATTGTTCTTTAGAAGTTAAGTTTGGATGTGAAAAGGACAAGGGAGTTAAAGAAACTGCCATGCTTGAGCAATGCAGTTTTCAGTCAAGGACGTTAAATCAAGGTAAGTGAGAAAGAAACACTTGTTGACCTTTTTTCATTTTCATTTTGGGTTGGCATTTTTTGTTTTCTGTTTTTTATGGCCTAACACTCCTCACCAACATTGGAATATTTTTAAATTTTTCTTCTATAAAGGTTTGTGGTTATGAAAAACAATGCAAATGACCCGATACATTAATATTTTTAGACAACTCGGATTTCTGCAATGTCATTTACTATTTACTACGCTAAGTTATGTTTTTCAGACAAGAGTAACAGCTGGGAAAAAAATAATCAGTTGGTTTCATAATGGCCAACTCTTTCATACCAATTTTGATAAGAATTCAAAATGTGATTTACTTGAAACCTGTCAGCATTCTTGCTTCTCTCAAGGAAAAAGGATTATCACTTATAACAGCGAAGGACATTCTCAAGGGAAAGGGTAAAACATTTAAGCAAGGTCTCAGCCAAATATTATTACCTCCACAAGTTGCAGAAGCGTTGGTTCTTGCTCTGATTTCAGCAGTAGTTCATAATCCTCTCCCTTGAAGTTATCACGATAATGCCTTCTGTTATAGGGGACCCTCAGGCTTTGGGGAACTCCGATCTTGTTCTCTAGCAAACGAAATTGCAGGCTCTGAAAACCTGAGGCCGGGCTTAAGTAGTCTCTTTGGGAACAGAAGAGAAAAACATAAAAAAAATGCAGATATTACTTTACCACCATGGAGTTCTCTGGTTCTCAGCTGAAGAAATAACTATGTATCTCATATTTGAAGAACATCAAATAGATAATTGAAAATTTTGGTATGCCTGCAATTAGGGGGCTAAAAAAAAGGAAAGTTGATATATCGGTGCATATACAAATATACATATACACACATTTATATTGTGTTTTAAAATGGCAGCTCTGTGAATGTGTTCCACAAAAGAAAAATTAGTGAATATCATTTTCTTTCTGGACAGCAGAAGTAGCTTTTACCCCAAATAAACATCAGAAAAATTTCAATATCTCTAAAGTGCCATTAAATGCCTTTTAAATAGGCCTGTCATACCTATGAACAATTGATATGTATGAAATAAATAAAACCTACTAAATCTTTTTCAGAACATTATTCTGAAGGATCTATTAACAGGATTCTTTCTGGGCTGAATTGCGTGAACACATTAGATGAATATATATATTTATTATATATATATTATAAAGTTATTATTATAATATATTTAATATATATTATAATATATTATATAATAATAACAATATAATGATTATAATATATTATTATATTATTATTATTATTATTATTAAATATTATTATATTTATAATTTAATAATATGAAATTATATAATAAAATTATATTATATATTATATAATATAATTGATCTGGAATCCCACATTGCTAGGTAATTGTAACACACTCCAAACTGCAAATAGAGGAGTTAGAAAAAACAGGTAATATATCTGTTTTTGTATTTTCTTGCTTTATATTACATATTACTGTATGTTGTTGAAAAATCAGAAGCAATGACTCCTCAGAAGATTAGCAGCTCATGTATTTCTCCTGCTGTAGAAGACACAGATGTTCCAAACTTCCAGTGGAAGCCAAGTTGTATTTTCATGTGCTTTTCGGTTAGAGAGTGCTAGAAGACAGAGGAAATGGTACTAAAGCAATATAGAAGGGGGAGGGATGCTGGAAAGCACTAAGTGCACGAGTCAGGCAGGTCAGGGACACAGAATGGAGCAGGAAGACAGATGGCGAATTGCATATAAAGCTGTCAAATGGTAGTGGAAGGAGCTGGTTGTGAGATAAGAGGTAAGAAATGCCAAGCTAGAAGTGAGGAATACCAACTGATCCCAAAGACGGTCCATGCAGAAGGCAGATGAACTACAAACAAGTTGACCCAGCAATATTTTGGGCAGCTGAGAGCTTAAGTTCTTGGAGAGAAATAAGAAGAAAGCAGCTTTACTTCAGACTCTTGAAGCAACATTGGGAAGGTAGGAAGTACTGTCCTCCCAAGACAGTAATGATGTATTTGATAATGTATAGAGAGTGCACTTCTCTTACTAAATACTTTTATGATTTGTCACAGAATATGGCTGCAACTGCAGTGGTAGGTTTTGAGTAAATTGTTAACAGAACCAGGAAGCATTTCTACTCTTCCTGCTGGAATTTGAATTTTATTATTATTATTATTATTATTAAGTCTGAAAACATTTAACACAGCACATGCAAGCATCAGAAGTTAACTTGTATTTCATTGCAAGGTATGTATGCTGGTCTTGCAATCAAGCTCAGGTTCTTAGTTGACTTTGCTCAGTAATGCTATGTTTACCTCTGACACACGTTAATTGGAGAGCTGGTCACAAGAGATACAGAGAAAGCTGAGGTCCTTAGTGACTTCTTTGACTCAGTCTTCACCAGTAAGGGGTCTACTCACACTGCACAAGTTGAAGAAAGCAAAGGTAATAACTGGGAGAAGGAAGATCCACCTCAGTGAAGATTAAGTTCAAGATCATCTAAAGAACCTGAGAGTACACAAGTCCATGGGACCTGATGAGATCCATCCACGGGCTCTCAGGGAGCTGGCAGATGAAGTTGCCAAGCCAATTTGAAAGGTCAAGCCATTTGAAAGGTCATGGCAGTATGGTGAAGTTCCCAATGATTGTTTAAAAAAAAAAAAAAAAAAAAAATCCAGGGAACTACAGGCTAGTCAGTTTACCACTGCACCTGGCAAGATCACAGAGCAGATCCTGTAGGCCCTACTAAGGCACACAAGAAAAATAAAGATGAGGTCATTGATGGTAACCAGCATGGCTTCACCAAGGGCAAGTGACAAACTTAGTGGCTTTCTATGATGGAGTCACAGCATGAGCACATAGAGGAAGAACAATTTATATCATCTACCAGGACTCGTGCAAAGCATTTGACAGCATCTTGCACATCATCCTTGTCACCAAATTGGAGAAAAATCAATTTGATGGATGGACCACTCACTGGATAACGAATCCACTGGCTAAATGGTCACACTCAGAGAGTTGCAGTCAATGGCTCAATGTCCAAGTGGAGATCAGTGATGAGTGGTGTTTCTCAGGGACGGGTGTTGAGACCAGTGTTATTTAACATCCTTGTAGGTGACATGGACAGTGGCATCGACCCTCAGCAAGTTTACAGATGACACCAAGCTGAGAGGTGCAGTTCACATGCTAGTGGGAAGGCATATCAACCAGAAGGATCTGGAAAGGCTCGAGAGGTGGGCCCATGCCAACCTTTTGAAGTTCAACAAGGTCAAGTGCAAGGTTATGCACCTGGCTCAGGGCAATCCCAAGCACAAATACAGGCTGGAATGAGAATGACATGAGAAGAATTTGGGGTGCCAGTTGATGAAAGACTCAGCACGAGCCAGCAATGCACACTTGAAGCCCAGAAGGCTAACTGATGCTGGCTTCCATCAAGAGAAGTGTGACCAGCAGGTAGAGCGAAGTGATTCTGCCCCTCTACTCTGCTCTTGTGACACTCTTCCTGGAGTACTGCTCCCAGTTCTGTGGCCCCCAACACAAGGAGGACATCAAGATGTTGAAATAGGTCCAGAAGAGGGCCATGAACATGACCAGAGACCTGGAGCACCTCCCTTACAGGGACAGGCTGAGAGAGTTGGCTTTTCAGCCTGGGTAAGAAAAGACTCTGAGGAGACCTTAGAGCAGCCTTCCAGTACCTGAAGGGGGCCTAAAGGGAAGCTGGGAAAGAATCTTTAAGGACATGTAGTGACAGGACATGGGGGAATGGTTTTTAGACTGAAAGAGAGTAGATTCAGGCTAGATATTAGGAAGGAATTATTTACTGTGAAGGTGGTGAGGCACTGGAACAGGTTGCACAGAGAGCTTGTGGATGCCCTCTCCCTGGAAGCATTCAAGGCCAGGTTGGATGAGGCTGTGAGCAACCCGCTCTAGTGGGAGGTATCCCTGCCTATAGCAGAGGGGCTGGAACTGGGTGATCTTAATGGTCCTTTTCTAACAAAGTATTCTATGATTTTGTTCTCACCCTGTTGAGCAAATCAGGTACTACAAGTTGCCAGGGTACGTGCAAGTCCTTGCTTAAATTCACAACCAGCTCAAAGGATAAGAGTTACTACTCCATGCATTACTACGGAGAAATAGTAAGTATTTACCTGAAATCAAAAAAGTCCAGTGCAGTCATGGTTTCCAAAACTGAGAACTGTTCCACAAGTAATTTCAGAATCATTGAAATTCTGTTCATTCGAGTAATAACCTTCAGCATATTCCTCTCATCTCTTACCTTAATAAGAAATAAATATAATGACCCAACAGAAAGCAGTGTTCTCTTTTCTATTTATTTCACATCTTTTCACTGTTATGCAACATGATAGCTTTCAAGTCATTTTCCACGTGAAGCCCCTAACAGCAAAACAATCTCATATTGAATAGACTCTGATTTTAACTGAAAGTATAATACTCAATTTTTTAAATCCATTTTTCTCTCACTGATTCCTATTAACTCAATCCTATTTTTATCTCCGAGACCAGGGCAAACAACCAGAAAATATCAAGCTATAAAAATGAAATATGAAAATTTTTTCCTTAATAGTCTTGCTTTGCTATTAACCTTAACATTGACATTTCAAGTTTTGATTGTATGATAGCTTTCATTTATCACAAAAATAAATAAATAAAAATTATTCTATTAAGAATTGATTATGATCAAATACATTTTGATACAATTTTAAGAAAGCCAAGAATATTATGACTGCAGAGGACAACAAAGAACATTTTCATCAATCATTATAAGGAAAAAAGACTCCTCCTTTCTGAAATAAAGTCTGGTTCTACTTCAAGTTTTTCTTCACATACACAAACTCAGGTTGTTATTCAAGGTATTACATGCAGTCAGCATTTTGCTGTGAGCATTTTAAGTCAGGAGGCTTCTCTTGTTATCAATAGTTATGACATGTGTATATGACATTTAGTGTTGGATAAATGTTTGGAGTTGTTTAAAATGCTTCTGTTATATTTGTCATTTTACAAAATTCTCATGTAATTATACATAATGATTTTGATTATTGCTCTTCTGTTGGATTTCACAGTACACTGCTGCTGCAAATAGTTTTGCTTTCATGTAGCAGATACTGGAGTTCAAAAACTCAAACAAAGGCAGACACTGACAAGTCAGCGTAAATAGACCTGTTAGCCCATCTTCAGTTTTGCCTCCAAGCGTGACTTATCTGCAGTAAAATACACCCAAATTATCTTCTGCAATTTCCCAGTACTGGTAGGAAAGTATGAGAGTATTTTGGCCAGTGAAACTGGTCTTGGAGAGGCATCTATGCAAAAGGTGAGGAAAATGGATTCTGTATCCATGCACACTATGAGGATAGAAGAGCCATACAGCCAATGTTTTTTTTTCTTTTGGTTGCTGTGCAAAAAAAAAAAAAAAAAAGAAAGAAAAAAAAAAGCACCAACCATATGTAACTCATATACATCAAGCTGAGAGGCAAAGAAAGAGGAGTCCTAATTTTACCAGAATGAATATTTACTTGACTTACATGTCCGTTCTGGAAGATCACCCGAACAGAGTCCAACTCCCACAGAATCTGCTTAAACCAAAGTTCATAAGCTAAAACAATAAAGCCACTGTTAGCAATAACTTCAGCATTATTTTGTTGGGTTTTTTTTTCTTTTTTTCTTCACAAAGATGAGGAAAAATTCTTACTTTCTGATTTGAAGTGAATAAACTACGTTTACAACGTTGGGGTATAAAAAAGTGCTGATATGAAGAAGTATTGCCTTTTCTAGTGTGTTGTCCATTACCAAAACTATTCTATGAAGTAATCTAGTATCAAGAGCATAAACAGAACTTTACGAAGCATACTTTCCACATCAGATAATAGATGTACAGAACGTAGATTACAAGAGGGGAAAGTGAAAAACTCAGGTACAACTTTAGCAACAGGACAGTGGCATCCCATTATAACCCCAGAGCTGCTTACAACTTCAGTGACATCTACAGGTTTCGTATCAACAACAGGAAAGTATCATCCAATCAGAGCCTGCAAACCATGTGGATAAGAGCATGTAACCATTGTGCTGACTTCTAATGCCTCTCAATGGGTAAAGCAGGATTGAAGTTTCAGAGAAGCCACAAACCAAAATATATCAAGCTCGCCTACAATAAACTGCTTAGCACCCTGTTACTCAAGCTAGGAATATTTTCTCCACCTGAATTTCTCTAGAAAGAGAGTGAAAAATGAAAACAAATTACACATAGCACTTGTCAGTGTTAAGTAACTTCCTGCAGCAAGAATGCCAAACCACATTTGCTCTAATCCTCTTGCCTGCTTACCTTGATGCGTCACAATAAAAAGATGCTCATCGTGGATTTTGTTTCCTTTCTTTTCGCTCTGTAGCTCTTGGGCATTCAGTATTTTGTTCAACTTAAAAATAACAATAATAAAAGACTATTTGTAAAGTTCTCAATTCTGCTATTAGACACGGTGTTCCTACTGTGTAGGGCTTATATTGAAGGCAAAAAAAAAATAATCCAGTTTGTATGAGAAGCTAAAAAAAATAGTTTCTTTATAATTTAAAAAAAAAGGAAAATAATCTGAAATTAACATTCAAGTTCGTCAAGTGAAAAAGTTTGGAAAATCATTTTAAGATTTTTGAATACATACATAAAAAAAGGAGAACACAAAATACACAGTGCATTCTCCAGAGCTGATATCAATACTGACATATTCAGTGCAAGAGACTTCTGATAGAAAATTCTGTAACTGTATAATATGTAACTATGCCAGAGATTTGATTTGAGGCTGAACTAGTTATTTCAGTTCTGGCATCAGTAATTTTTGATTGAGTCAAATTCATTATCTCACAGCTGCTTTAAAAGAAATCTTTGCAAGATTCTGTATTATATGTCAACAAATTAATTGCTTGTTCACAAGCACGGAGTAATTCCACTCATTTCAGTTCTTGCTGTCATGAAAATAAAAGCAAATGTCTAAGTTGTCTTATCACTTCTAACATTTTATTTTTACATATTTCTTGATTACTTCTAGCTGTGTTTTGGGTGGTTGTTTTTTTTTTGTTTGTTTTCTTTTCATACCCTACATTACTGGAATGTAATTTTCCAACCAAATATTAAGGAGTTTCATGCAATAATTTGGGGAAAGTTGCACGTGGCCGCCTGATTTGCAGAAAAACTGCTAACTATCAGATCAAATAAAGTATTGTGCTGCATCGCTTCATGGTTTAGGTTTGCCAGTACAACTAACTACTGCCAGTGCATGACTGGAAGAAGTGCCAATCTTGTGTCCTTACTCAAGTCTTCCAAGCATCCAGAGCAGTAAAACTCAAATCATTACACTTACCTGCAGGTAATCTCCATAGATAAGCCCACCTTTGCTGGCTTTATTTATTCCCTCCTGCGATTCGTCACCTTTCTCATCTTTCAAAGATAGGTTGCCAAATTTATATCTGAGAAGAAAAGCAAAAAAATACGTGAGCTATTTAATTAAAGAACTATTGCTATATCTGTCATTTCATTAAAATTCACTAAAATTCAAATGATGAAAAAAAATGAACTACTAAAGCAATCTTATGAAAAAGAATGCACCTGACACACACCTTGTCACAGCAGTAATAGCTGGTAGCATTAAATCTAGTTCATCACACAGCCCTTCCCTGAAGGTTCACTCTCCCTTCCCTTAGGGATATCTATAGCAGTCTATTTACAGATAATCATTAATTCCTCTCCAAAATTTACATTAACTTTATATCTTTTAACACAAAATAAAGATAATAGTAACTCACAAGTATTTGTTCCCTGTGAAGGGGCACCCACTCATGGTTCCAGGGTCCAAACTCACTTAGCTGTGCTCTGGGGAAAAAAAAGCCAACTCAGTTAACCCAAATGTGCTGCAGCTGCCTTATATGTAACCTTATCTCCCTCTGTAGACCAACCCTCCCAAATCCTCTTAGCTCTCAGCTCATCCCTGCTATTCAATAATTACAGAATTGTCATGGCACAAAGGTCAATAAGTTCATGTGGTTTTGGCTCTCTAATGTTTTTGAAAAAAAAGAGTGGCTGGGATACTTGCTTTTTCCCACATGACAATTTTTGTGCACTTTGCTGTGTGTCTTTCCCTGATGGAGACCCTGGCTGGTGTAAGGGGTAAGTCAATGAGAAGTCTGCATGTGAATAAAGACAATATTTAATATTTAATTCAGAGATTGCTTAGGTAGATTTTTAACATGCAACCCCTCATATCAAAGCATTGGTATACTTCAAACTGTTAAAAAAATGAAACATGAAAAAGGAGAGGGAGAGGAAGGAAAAGAAAGAAAACTGATACTTCCATGGGAAACTGTACTGTTTGTAAAGGCTTTCAAGCAATGCACTTATTTTCAAAGTGGGCACACAGATTCAGTAAAACAAGTAAAGAAAAATATGTGCATGATACTATTCCAGAGGTTTAATTCATTACAATTTCTTGATTTTATTTCTTCCTGCAGAAGTTTCACTCTCATTTGTTGACAAATGTTACTCAATTCTGTCTAATCATCAGCCTAACAGACTATGAAGTAACGTGTTACCAGTGTGCGCTTCTTTTGTACCTGCCAGCCTGTTCTGAAAGAAGTTAAAGCTCAGTTTTTCTGTAAACAAAGTTACAGGGACCCTGTGAACCCAGGCCATTTACTCTCATGCATCGTGCAGTGGTATCCGTGTGCTGGATTCAACTGTTCCAGTCATTTAAGAGTAGATGGACAACAGAAAAATATGTGGGTCATGGGATATATACCCTGCTAACTCAGATGCTGGATGTCACGCTAAACAAATATTAGCTTAAAACTGAGTTCAGCCCAGAGCAGAGGAGCTGAGGGGAGGCCTGATGGTGGCTACAGCTACCCACAGGAGCAGTGCTGAGCTCTGCTCCATGTGACAGCAACAGGGCTGAGGGAATGGTGCAGAGCTGTCAGGGTTGGGGCAGGTGGGGGTGAGGAATAGGTCTGCACCACAGGGCGATGTGCATGGCCCTGAGCTGCTGGAGTTCAAGAAGCATTTGGGCAACACTCAGACACAGGGTTTGGATTTGGGGCTTTTGGAGGCAGTAGTTGGACTCCATGACCCTTGTGAGTCTCTTCCAACCCAAGACCTTCCAACCCCATCACACTGTGACAATAACATAACCTGCCCCATCTACAGATCTCAAAATCAAAATGGGCAACCAAGGCTTGGTTTGTCATTTCCAGTTGACATCCTGAACCTCCACTGTGAAATCAAACTTCCTGTTACCTTTCCTAATGTCACAAAGAAGGAGTGTGAATACACTAAAGGAACAAGAACAGCTGAAAAATATGAACTCTTATCCACATCAGAGAAGCTAATGTGTTTCGTTGTGCAATTCAATATCTTTCATGGGGCCCAAAGAATAATGCGTTTTCAGAGGAATGTTCTCTGGCTTGCAACAGTTATACTGCCTGCCTATAGGAAAGACTTTGAAGTCTAAGAGCCCTTTTAAGCTCTGTGCTTAACAAAACATTAACTGCAAGTTCAGGAAGTAATACTACCCTTGGTTGGTTTAGGGTTACTAAACTCCCGAAATCTAGCTGGGAATACTGAATCAAGAGATACAGAAATTTCTGTTTTGATTCAGCAACAAACAAGCTGCAGTCAACCAAATAAATCAGCCAAATTGCAAGAATGTAGGAAATTAATCACAATAATTCCAACACGTTCAAATTCTCTGCTTACAGACCTCAAAACTGATTGATTCCATCACTCATTCACCTCACTGGCTACCTGAATGTGATTTCAGTAAGCCATCAAAGTACATAATGAACTTGGTACTGATAAATAGAGCAAATAAAAGCAAAGCTAACTTGTACAACCTGATTATGAAATTATCTGTTGGCAGTCTGGACAATAGCACAGAGTGAAAGAGCCACAAGGTCTGGCTCAACTCAGAGCCTTTATGTCTGTCTTAGCTGTAGACACTTCTATAAATGATGGAGAAATAAATGCCTACTCATGCTTCTGCCATGCTTCTCAAATCTGGGATCTAACCCTTCTTTGAGTGGTTTAGTCACCTTTCCCCACTGAGATTCTACTGCTCCTTTGCCATCTCTTTATACTAGCATAATCATTAAGGAATCTTTATCAAAAAGCTCCTTCGTATATATCTAAAAGCAAAACGTAACCTTGATTTTAACTAAATGGTATTACCTTCTTCTCAAAATGCACCATAATTTCCCTTTTTCATGCTGAACACGCAGAACTAGGTAGAAGCAGATGTAATTACACACACAGCTTGCTGTTCATGCTGTGGATGACTGAGCAAGTCTATGAAAGCCAGTCATGTGTGCATGTCCTTGAGATTTTCTCTTTTTTTTTTTTCTGTTTCCTTGCTTATTTATTTTTACAGCATGAAAGTCAGACAAAGACTTCTGTTCGTTCTGAAATGTACCAAAGGACTCTAACCTTCAGTGCAGAGAAAGTTCTGTTTTTTGACTGGGCTGAATACAAGACAAACAGTTAAACACAGTGGAAAAAAAAAAAAAAAAGAGAAAGGCACATGTTCCAGGAACTGCACTTTGTGGCCTTTAAGCTGTCATGATCTTCATGACCAAGCATGACAACTGTTAAACCCCTGTCTTAATCCACCCTCATCCCCCTTTTTTTTTCCCTTCCCCAGCTGTGGACGTTGACTAGCTTTGTTCATCACAGCTGCAATGGAGTTGCAGAGGGGAGACAAACTGAACTTACTTACACTGAAAGAAGTGAATTGTAAGAGCAGAAAAGGAGCCTCCCTCTAGCTAGGCCAATGGGAGGTTTGGTGTAAGCCAGAAGCGTCCTGTATTTTGCAGGTACAGCTGTAGTAAAGAGGCCACTTGTTCTGATGTGAACTAATGAGGAGAGAGAAGAATGACTGTGTAATGTCAGAAATCCAACAAAAGTCTTCTCTGTATTTACAAGCGACTTGTTCACCCAAAACAAATCTCAAGATACCCCACACAACACTTCCCAATGCTTATCCTGGAAACACAAGGAGTTATTCAGCACAAATTGTTTTTACCTATGTAATAGTACCTGCAGTGGGTTGGGTAAGCATAAAAGATTCTACTAGAAAGCAGGTGTCTTGGGAGGAGCCTATTAGAAGAATCAATCAATCAAACAAACAGCAAGCTTACAGTGAGGTAGTTTCCCCATCTAATTTTCCAGTACTGATAGTGTAGGACTTCCTGTGGTACCCATGTCCCTGCATATAATAACCCTGACACTGTGAGTCCACAGCCCGCTGCAATGGGAATAACTGCAGTGCACACCATGTGAAGGAGCAACTCCCTGTGCTAATTACAAACCTCCTGCCAACTAACTGAGTATTCCTAAATACCATTCACTACCAAGCCATAGCTTATGAGCTCACAAGAAGCTCCCAGTCTCTCTTTTCTGCAATTGCTCAAATTGAGTTGTGTCTGTTTTGAAATTGAGCATTTAAAAGGTAAAACATCAATGTACAGATGTACACGTTGCTAGTTTCATTGGTGAAAGAACTGATCTCTCAGATGACAAACTCATTAATATAATAGTGAAATGCAGAAGCAAGCAGTATGGCAACTACTGGTAGGTTTTGGCTGAGAAGGTGCAACTGAATTTCTTGATTTTTTTCTGGAACACTGTTGTCCTGTTCACTGGAAAGAGTTCCAAGAGTTTTAACACCACTTTAACCTTACACCTATACAGTAAATACTGTATGGAACTGAAATGACTTCCAGAAAAGCTTTACAAAATGTGAATTTTCTATCGTTTTGCTGTTGCTTTATAAATAAGTTGGTAGTCACACTGGTTGAACTGCATCTGATGGTTCATTTTATTTATTTACCATAAGCTCAATTCACAACACTGCTTTTGTGTATCCCTGATTGATTTTCTTCTCAATGCCCATTGCACAGCTGAAGCACCTAGTAGACTAAGCCAGAAAGAACCTTAGTGTGCTACTTGCTATATAAGAACTGAACGAAAATAACTTCCCTAGTCAAAACAATAATAAAAACATTACAACAGAGACTTGAATAAAGGCACAAAAAGGGAAGGTTAAGAGGAGATAATTGATACAGCACCAAAGAATATCCTCCTCTCAAATAAGTATTTTGCAATTTCCAAAACTGGCACTGATGTATAAAAAACATTTGAAATTAACAGCTTGTATCAAGAAAAAAGAAAATCTAGTGACTTGAGGCTTGAACAAACTGGCCTGAAGTTGATGCAATATTATTAATCCAATCAGGCATTTGTATCTGGGGGAGGAACAGAGCTCAAGGTCTTGCAAAGTACAAACAAAGCAAAGAGATAGTGCTGCAAAGATTTATTTTTTTTAATATTGTATTTGTTCTACTTCTTAAACACAGAGAACCATGTTGTCACTTCTCAGCACACTTTTAACTCCCGATTACATCTCGTGCATCCCAGCACAACCCCCCTGTCCCCTGCTGTCTATTTCGTGTGGTTCTGCACAATGCAGCAGGATTTCTTCCACATCATGTAGTTTCTGACCCTTCTCCAGCCAGAAGCATTGACATCAACACTCCTGTGATCAAAAGCAGACTCTGCTCAGATTACCACTGCTCTTCCTACAACTGGGTTTTCTTTACATGCAGCACTCTGATGATTTTGCTTTTGACTGTTGTCTGCTGGTTGTACTAAGATGTTGCCTCAAATGCCTGTTCTTGGAATTGCTCCAGAGGAACAATTTGTTTTCCTCGCATTCTGACTGATCATTGATTTCCACATTATGGAGAAGGTGTGCTCCCACTGCCACTTCCAAATCCTCCTCCTTTCATCCCTGAAACATGTCAGTATTACCCAAAACTGTACACTTACGAAAAACAAGTTGTGCATATGTGTAAGAACATGTTGGTTGCCGTGGAGCTTCCCCAAGTCTAATTTATCCTCTTTTAACACCTCACAGCCACTCGCTCCAAGGTTCTATCCTTCAGTACAGGGAAGCTGTTACTTTTCCCTCCTAACACATGAAACTTGGCTACTAGTCAGGTGCAGTAAAGTCAGAACCTGAAGCTATTGCCATTGCCATGCCTCCACGTGGCTCAGCTCGTGCTGCTGTTTGCAGCTGAGCTGCCTAGCAAGAGCAAAGGGCTGCTTCGGGACAAACTCCAGTAGCTATTTGCTAATCTGATGCTATTCAGTATTAACATTAATGGCCTGGATGATGGAATAGACTGTACACTTCTCCAACTGACAAATGAGAATTACCTGGAAGGTATAATAGCATGCTGGCAGATGGGGGCTAGAATTCAAAGTGATCTTAATGCACTGAAATAATGTGCAGTTTCAGTGAAGCAAAGAGTAGCACCTTTGAACTTCAGCAACAATAACCAAACCAGATTGATTTTTTTTTAATTTTAGAATGATACAAAAATACATTAAACAGCAAAAAGCAGAACTGTGGCAATTCATACAGGCAACTTCACATAGCAGCTTTCTACATGGCATGGGAATCTTCTTTTCCATCCAGCCTCAGAAAGGATGTCTGAGGTACCATGTCCCTGACAACACTCTCCAAGATAGTTGAAGACTACTTGGAAAAGGCTCAGAAAAAAAATGGCAAGGAAAAACAAACAAACAAACAAGTGTTAGACATAGAATTTTCTCTGAGTGCCTTTTCTGGAAGCCTAGCCCCTCACTGCTGATTCCCCTGGCACACCTGCTTTGAAAGAAGGAACAAGACAGATGCCTGCATTTACAGTTAGTTGCCATTTTGCACGTATCCCAGCATTTGCCATAAAGCAGCAGTGACAACATGTCATAACAGATGGTGGTCACTTCTTTTTTTCTTCTCATGCTTTGTTTTTGCTACTATTCTATGCATAGATTCAGTATGAGTACTTGCAGCCCTCTCTATTGGTAAATAGGTGATCAGCTTCTATTAAAAAGAGGAAAAGAAGAATATTTTATGCAAAGAGCTTCATAGAATGAAACAGATGGCAGTAGGAAATATATTGACATTTTATGGAAAAAAGTCCAGTGAAAGCTAAATATGTATGGTTGTGTATATATATAGGTATAATTTTCTTTCATCAGCCCCTAAGTTTTCTTACAACATGTTCTGCAAGTAGATTATAGAAATATAACTTATCTGGATAACTCATCTCCTTGTTTCAGCAAATTGCTACGTAGTCGCATTGGTTGCAGTATCCTCTTAAAGTTGGCAGTATAATAAAAGAACTCAAAAGTACTGAGGACCAACTTCAAAACACATTGGAGAAGGAAATTGCAGTATGTATGAATACAAAATTGGTGACCACCGCTGTCATCAGTTGGTTTTTCTAACCTTTACTGCACTAAGAATTAAAGACTGGGTGATTTAGATAAGTAGACATGTATGGCAAGGAGTGAATGGCAAAAAATAAGCTCCCTGTGACCAATTTACGGTCTTAAAATTGTAAGCCATTTGGGAACGATGAACAAATACAAGATGATTGGTTTTCACTCCCTAGCATTTGCTTAAGAATTAACATAAAACAACCATAAAAGAAAGAAAATTTGAAACTGATTTCTTTTGTAAAACAGAGAATATATGACAAGTTCATAAGCACTCTCTTTGTAAGACATTCACTTTTTAAGAAAGATGAATCAATATTTGCTGTGTGCAGAGTGACTTGCATTTTGTACTTCTTTAACCCTATGCACAGCAGTATTAACAGACCAGTATAATTTTGATTTAAGAACTCAAGCAAGTTTTAAGTGATGTAAATGCGTTGTTTGAGTACTGTGAATTAGAGTGCTTTGTGTTAATAGGAATCAGCAGATCAGCAAATAGCTGCTCAGCAGTGCATTAGGTACGCCTGAGTTACATATAGATGTTGAAAAACAGTTTACTGTTAAGCACTTTACTGCCTGAGCGAATGCAAGTACTGCTCAAAGCTTACTGTGGTAGAAAGCCTCATTCATGAGGCAAAAGTAACAAAAGGAGGAGGCCATCTTTCCAAGAAGGTTTCCAAGAGTGCAGAAATGCGCTCTTCACGCTGGAATGAGTAAATGGAGCTCAGTGATCTAACTTGCAGCTCATCACTTAAGCAACGCTGCCAGAAAATAGCCAGCAAACTGTGAATGCCAGTGAGGCACTGAGGAACCAAGTTAGCACACCCAGGAACCCAAGCGTGCTGCAGGCATTGAAGTGGACCTTTATGAGAGTAAAAAAAAATACCCCAAGATCTCCATCCCCTGCAGATCAGAAAGTGAGTGTGACAGTTTTCAAATCTTCCTGAAAGACTAACAAAGCACCTCTCGTATTTTAACTTCCTGTTATTTTCCACTGCCTTTCATTAGGTGCCCAGTTGTTTACTAGAAATTGTTTTCAAACAATAATACACCGTTCACTCGCCATGAAAGTGGTTTCTGTTCCCTTTGATAAGAAGTTAATGGAATGACCAACTGCATGCATCTTCTTCCTCACCCTCAGGGTTAGTTCTCAGGAACTGCAGCCCATTTCTTGCTGAAGCCCACAGAAACATGAAATCTGCACTTGGTTATAAAGACAGCTATTGGAAGTGAGGGTGAGCTACATCCTGCTGCTGGTAGGAGCTTAGAGGCAGACATCCACTGCCCTCCAGGGAAAGGGTTCCTTATCTACTTAAAGAGAATGTATTCAACTTGGAACAGGACAGTTTTTCTGAAGATGTCTTTCTAAAACAAAAAGAAATTATGAAGAATTAACTTACAAGGTGATGCAACGAGACAGTAGACTGCATTTCTACTATTATTGGTGTAATTGGTACTTGAACATCTGATCCTGCCATAAAAATTATCTTCTCAAAACTAATCTTCTCTTTTACTTTGCAGACCATGTTATCTAAAGGAAAAACATAGCAACCCTGGCAGGTAGATTGCCCAGCATTGTGTCATCAAGTATCACCTCCCATTTAGTTTTCTATAAAAGCCATTAGCTAGCAATGATCACAGTGATAAGGCAGCTTACAGTATCCTTTCCCTCCTTACTGAAATAAGCACAGCCTCATGGACCAGCTGGGGAGATTCACTCAATTTGATGCTAAAGGTAAGTAATTGGATGTATTAGAGTGCCTCACCAAAAGTTTTAGTTACATTTGGGTGTTTTTGTCAGGACTGATGAAATGAGAAACATTGCCTCTCCTCTCTTGTAACCTTTATCCAAAATAGAAGTCATATATATCTTCAAGGTATAAAGAAGGGAGAGATGAAACAAAGCTTGCAGAAAAATGTTTCTCTTAGGACGTGAGGAATACTCTCTAGCTATTGGTCCTGTTTGCATGTAGAATAAAAGTAGCACAACGCAATGACTTTTCTGACCAATGTCTTAATGTAATGACTTTTAGATTAAGGATAAACAAAATCCCTGAATCTATCCAGACTAAGTAACCTTTGTAAAGGTGGCAAAAGCCACATGCAACCTGCTTGAAATAACTCCTTCCAGATAACAACAGCTCTAGATGAAGACAAGCTGCTTTTTCAAGATGCTGTACTTTATTTCTTCTGTGAAAGAGCTCAGCTTCCCATTCTTTCCACTGGGTCCTTTTACATCTTCCCATCCACACTAGATCAGAAGAGCCCATTACTATTACCTATTAGTTCCCTATTCAAGTATTTATGGATTGTGATGAATTGTCAACTTACCAAGGTTAAAAAAAAAACAAACTTATTTAAATTCAGCTTAGCATTAAAGATAATGTGAATTTCTGAAGTTTTTAGACCAACTCAAAACAGTAAGTCCTTGTCCTAATATCTCTGGTTACATATGCAGATAACTTATTTCTTCATTAAAAGCACTGGACTGAGAAACCAGGTTTCTCTGACCAATCATGGCTCTCACAGCTTCTTCAGCAGTCAGCATTTCCTGAGGCAAACTATCTGCAACTCATCCTTGAACGTAGGTCTGTCTGCCTTATTACATGCATGTTCCATATTTGCCTACACTGAAACATGCTGTATGCTGCTGTACCTGGATCCCTCTGATTTACTTACCTCCTTGCTTATCCATCCTTTAACCTTTGGATTCTCTGTTAATATTTCTTTTAAATCCACATAATTATATTTTTTAATTGCAGAGTCAATATTAAAAGTACTTTATATTCTTACCAAAAGATACGCATATCAAACAGTAAGTTATTGAGAGAGCTAAGACCTAACATTTGTCCAAGGCCTTTTTGTCTATCTATCATCAGCATCATCATTTAATGACATTGTACAATGTTTAAAATGTTAAATATATTTAAATCACTGTTTTTTTTTTTTTGTTTTTTTGTTTTTTTTTTTAAGAGACCCAGACTGTGACCAAAGATGAATGCTTAAAGAAAAGTGTCTTCATATCCTAAAATCAGTGGCCAATATCTATATCTAATATCTATATCTTGCAACAAGAGAACATTAAATTTGTTCCACCTATATATATAAAAAATATATAAAATATATATATATATAAATATATAAAATATATATATAAATATATATATATAAAATGTGCCACACTTAAATCTACTAATACAGACCTAAGGGTAGGAGAGTAGATTTCCTTTTGAATCTGTAACCCTCCAAGTTTTACACAGAAAAACCTTCAGTAATTTAAGGGTGAAAGTCTGAAAAATGCACTATTCCCTTTTTATCTTTTAGAGCAAGCAGGAAGGACCAGGACCTTAATAATCAGATGTTTAGCTTTTTACAGAATCCTGTGCTATGTCAGAAATCCAATCTTTTCCATGGAAATGGAACTACTCATTTATATTGCTATGCTTAACAATCATGAGGCATAAAATATTGCACAGTATAGTCTGTTCCCAGACAGAGATTATAGAACTGAGCTAATCTAGCACACATCTTCTAGAATTCTAGACTACCCTTAGAAGGAAGCCCACTAATCGAAGAGTTTGACTCTTCTTAGATGCTTTCCAGCATCTTAATTACATAGCTCCCTTTCCTAAAAGCCATTTAAATGCTGATCTAAAAAAAATGTGTGTTTTCATTTGGTCAACACTTAGGAAAACTGGATCAGATTCGACTGTACTTAACAAAGAAACTTCTGCCACGCTTGGAAGACAGAAGGAAGTATCGTCAGGAGTTTGCCTCCTCCACATCGTTCCATGGAGTGCATAAAATTGTTCAAACACAGAGCAGCACACGCAGAGTGCTGTGGCTGCTAGTAGTCACAGCCTGTCTTGGCATCGTCATCTGGCAGATCTGCAGTCGCTTTAACTACTACTTCAGCTGGCCAACCACCACTACAGTGGTAGTTCAGCATGTGGAAAATGTCAAATTCCCTGCTGTGACTTTTTGCAACCTGAACAGGTAAAAGTTATGCTTGTTGCTTGCTCTTGAGAGGCTACATCTCTTTATCCAGCTAATATAAAGCAGCTGGGCTCCACAGTTCTTTTCATGAAGGCCACAAAACACAAATCTGAGGGATCTATGTTCCACACCACTATTCAACTAAAGAAGAAAACGTGAGCATTAGGGAAGGCAGATTTTTAATCTCCCTCCATCTTCAAATGATGAATTACGCCCCAGATTTTTAATATTCAAAACCTGGAAGTATAAACATTCTTCCATGTAAAATCATAGCCAATGAGTGCTCCTTCTATAGCGTAACTAAGGGACAATAATCGGTCATAGAAGTCAAAAATAAAAGACAACATTTTCAGATAAGTTTAAATACAAACATCATACAGATGTAGAAACTTTAGGCAAAGCAGTTATTTTTTCCCATTAGTGCTCGCCCTTTGTAGTTCCAGCTGATGTCAGTAGGATCTATAAAAGGAAAGCATTTGGCATGTTTGAAAGCCATATACCAAAGCAGGAACTTCACTAAAGCTGAAAGTAGTGGCCACAATTCAGATGTAACTGCTTTTAAGAAAAGAAAGCAACAAATCTACAATCTGATTTTTATACGTAACATGCAAGTAATTTAGAAAAATAATTTTACTCACATTGTTTTCTCAAGAATGATAAGTTCTGAAATATTCTACCCTTTGTTGCCAGAATCAACCAGAAGGACCAAGTCCCAAACATCTGCTCACTGTTTCTGCCTCACTGTTTTTCATTCCCATCACCCTATGTACAGTCCTTCTGGGTTATACTGTAGAATATACACTGCAAGTAGAAGTTCCTTGAGTTGAGCATGCATTATTAAAATCTCCCATTCGTTCTAACTATAGTGGCAGCACATAGCAATAAAACAGTTGGCTACCAGTTGTCTGCCTAAGTGACAATTTGCAGCCACATCCATCTGCTGTTCCTGTTGTGCTTATTCTTCACTCCTGTTTTCAGGTATTATTTTCTTTGCTGGCAGAGCAAAGAGGCACAAATCTTCATTTGTCTTTTTAGCACATCCAACATCTCATAGTTCTGAGATTTCCAAAGGATTCTAGGAGAAAAGATCACGTTTTGTTCCTGCTACTATGGCACCAATGACAGAGCTCACAAGCAGGTAGACTTAGTGTCACAGTAGCACAGGTACATGAGATGCACATAGAAATCAATTTTACAAATGAAGGAACACAGCTCTTTTTTTTTAAAAAAAAAAGGAATTGGTCCTCCCATGGCTCCTCATGTAAACACAGTTGTCCAGCTTTTAATCGGCTCTACAGTTCTGGCTGTTGGATGATGTAGATGGCCAATCTGTTTTGTTTATTTGTTTGTTTTTTAGTAGCCCCACACAACAGAGGTCTTTATATAGTAGTTCTGGGAAGGTGTCCTTTTCTGTTCTCGTTTGAAAATGTTTCCTAGAAATTAAGACTACATTGTTTATCCATGCACTAGAGATCAAAGTGCAAGCGTGGTGGACAGGAATGAGGTATAATTTGAAAACAAGCAACAAACCACGTCACATAGTTGGCAAAAAGAACACTGAAATTGGTCCAGTAATTCTGCGGAACTCCAAGTAATTCTTTCTCCTTCCCATTGACAGGTTTCAAGCTCATGCAGTGAGTAACCTTCAAATCATTTTTTTCCTTTGGAACATTGCGTCTGGAATTGTCCAAACATTTTCTATGGAAGACAAATATTTCCAAGAGCTAAATGGCTTCCTTCTTGGAAACCAAAACTTCAGCATTAAAGAGTTCACAAGGGAAAACGGATTTTATCTGAATGGCAGCACACTGCTAGAATGTGAATTTTTTGGGAAGACCTGTCACCCGGAGGTAAATACTTTTGCCTTTACTAGAACAGAATGGAGAGGGAGGGGATATGTTGTTACCAGTTGACTTCAGATATCTGGCTTTGCCAGCTACTCCCTCTGCTTTCCTTTACAGTCATTCAGTGGAAAGAAAAGAAAAAATAAATAAATAAAATCGAGCTGTAAATCATTGTGAGGAGGAGCCCAGCTCAGCAGGACAGCCTACTGGACTCCCTGAGCTGTAGCATGGAATTTCAGTCTGCATTACTCCCTGCCCAGTCCCACTTCTGCCTGGATAGCAGTCTTTCAAAACTGTTTTGCCTTCAAGCTCCACCCAGCCATCTTCCTTATAAAAAGCCTATGACACTGTTTGAAGGGAGTTTCTTTCTATGACATAGTTTTGCAGATGCGTTCAACTGATGTCATTAGTTTTATTCTTGAGGTCAAGAACATGGACAGCCAGGGTAACTGCAGGCAGAGCCCAAAAGAATTCTAAATCAATATAGCCTATCTTCGGGAGTTTCAGAAGGTAACAAAAGAATGTGATCCTCCTCTGAATGTTATTTTTTCCAAAAAACAATTCCCATTTTCAATATAATACGTGAACAGAAGAGTCGGTCCTACAAACCTTCAGGTTAATCCAGCCTTTAGATATGTTGTAGCTTCTAGAAATTAGACTCTAGTGAGTTCTGTTGACTCAAAACACTCAAGTATCCAATAGCTAAAATTAAAGTTACGGAATGCAGCCATATTAGCAAAGGTTTTCAGTTCAATGAAATGGTTTGGGGAAAAAATGCAGACATTTTACCCCCCTTATGCAGTATCATGTGTACATTTGAAACAGTCTCCACTAAACAAACGCTGGAAAAACTGAACTGAATGCATCATTTCAACAGCATATAATAGGTACAAAATCAAAACCTCATTTAATGATTTTGACTAGCTCATGGGCATTAATAAATTATGTGAATTTACCCTTTCAATTTCTATAGGTCATTTCTTGTAGAAAGGGATTTGAAATGCTTTTTCCATCTTTCCTAATTGTAAAATTCAGTGTTGCCTTTGGGGAAGATCTACAAAAAAAAAAAAAAAAGAAAAAAGAAAAAACCCAACCAACAATTTTGATTCACTAATGCAAGTTCTGTTCCCCCTCCCCCATGTTATTCTTGCTTATTTTTTTTCTCTTTTTAAGGATTTTGAACACATTTTCACTGAATATGGAAACTGCTTCACTTTTAATCACAACGACCTTCCAGCAAGAAGTGTGAGCTTGTCTGGAAGAGGCTTACATTTACTTTTTGATGTCCAACAGGTACAGCTATACTAATGATTTTAACATTTAATCATATAAAACCATCTGTTTATCTTGTTTTAATCAGGCATTCAGATTTCTTGCATAAAATTCTTTCTCAAGAGTGAAAGTGTATTTTAAAGATCCAAAACTGGGTTAAGAATTCTGAGTGACTGTTGACTCTGTACCAGCTAAATGGCTTTGAAAGCTGCAAGCAAGCATGTATGTATACAGTGTACCTACAGCTGAAAAACACCAGAAGTAATTTAATTTTATGCAAACACTTGAGGGTCTGGTCTTTGCACTATCAATAGTTTCTGGCCTTATTAGTATTGTAATTGACAAAATAAAAATAATAATAATAATAATAAAAATAAAAATAAAAATCAAAGCTCATGGAATACCTTGTGAGATGAGGAAAGAAAACTAAAACCTACAGTTATAGAAGAGTTAAACGTTCACTTTTGCTCCCTGGAAATTGTAAGGGAGAGAAGTGACAGGATCTCAAGAGAACAGTGGAAAACTTGCTGACACGTGGGGTAGCAGCAAGTGAAAGGAATGAACCTTTAAGTTACGAATGAAGGTTTACCTTTGCCTCTTGCTTTTGAACGTAGAATAGAAAAAAAAACTCTAGAAATTTAGAGTAACAGGAAGAAAACCCTTCAATGTAATCAACAAAGGAAATTACAGCTGCTTTGTTTCCAAACTCTTCTGTAAATTGCTAGAAGAAAACTAGAGAAATAAGACCAAAAAACCATGGCACTATTTAAATATTGCTAAATCCTCAGAACGTAAGCAAAACCGAAACCGTTTTCAATAATTCTTTTTTTTGCATCAGAAGCAATTCACCGATGACCCTGCCCTCGGTTATACTGATGCTGGTATCACGTTTGTTATCCATTCACCCAAAGAGATGCCACGCTTTGATGGGTTAGGTTTGCTAACACCAGTCGGCACGCATGCGCAGGTCGCGATTCAGCAGCTGAAGGTAAGCACCTCGACCAGAGAGTGACAGTATCAGTGCTTGCTGTCACTGGTTCTCTTCTGAGACACTACAATTAATTAGATGCTTCTGAAGTTAAAATACGTCATTAAGAAAATAATTAATACAGTCATTATGAAAAAATGCTTTCGGTGACATCGACGGTCTGCTTAATCTGCTTTTACACAAGTTAGCATCCTGCAGTCTTACTGATGCAATGATGCCTTTGCAGCTACAGCAATAGCTGTCCATCAGCAAGTGCCATTAATATTAATGATTTATTAGAATCCTAGTATCCTCTCCTGGTGCTACTTGAAAAGACTACCCCACTGCCCTGGGCTGTCTGAACAGGTCCTGGTTTTGCTGTGTGAGAGTGGAAGTGACTTTACAATTCCAAAAGCATAAGCTGTAATTGCCTCTTAATTAAATCATGTTACTGCTTTACGTCTTAAACACGCTGCATTTAACACTTAAAAATATGGGAAAACTGTATCTATATTAAAAGGGACGGATGTTGATCTTCTGTTATCAATACCCTACAGTCAATCATTCAAGAATATCCATGGGGAGAGTGCAAGCCTGATATCAAACTTCAGTACCAGGATATTTACACTACTAATGGCTGTTTGCAGGAATGCAAGGCCTGGTATATACAGGATTGGTGCGGCTGTTCACCTTTTATCCTTCCAGGTATTTCTTTGGACTATCATAATATGTAAATATTATATATATATACATATATATAAAGACTACCTTGCTAGGAGACATCCCACTGCTGAATGGCAGAGGTGATCTCTGCAGGATAACTTCAGCTGGGATTATTACTTATATTTGTCTTTTTTTTAATTCTGAGATTACAAGCAAAGTATTTGGTCTACTGTGGACTTAGCATCTGATCATCAGCCATTTTTAGACAAGAAAATCTTGAAAGAAAAGAGTATGCCCCAGAGCTGTGACAGAAATTGTTATGTGAGTAATCTTCCATGAGGTCTGAAGTGTTTAGGATGTAGCTGGATTCCATCCACCCTCTTTGTTTTTTAATTCCAACACTACAACCAGAAATCTCTTGCCTTAGCTAGCCAACATAAAGACTGAGCCGCAACCTCAAAAGCAATCCTGGTTGTTACACAACAGTGATGTTCACTCCACCAGGGAGCATCCTGGCCCAGTCTTGTGCTCTCTATCACTATGTACCATTTTGGATTTAGTACCTGCACTGTGCTGGAGTGAATTGTTATCTCAGGTATATAATGAGAAGTATGAAGTAGCACATAGGCTTTGATGATGTTATTTTTTCAGAGCTAAGGGTAGGTCGTTCAATTAAGTTCCTAAAAGAATGTTTCTTTTTAAGGAAATGGAATAGAGTGTGATTTAATGAAGTCTTACAATTGTGTTTATCCTGCAATCCGTAAGTAATAATTTCATGTCAATATTTTGTAAGCAAACCCCACATAGCAGAAAATACCCCAAATTATTGAAAGTAATACTGAAATGAAGCACATCCCAGTTCATTTAATATTCTGAAAATAGAAATCAGATGGAATAAGAAGTTTGGTGACTGATTAAAAAAAAACAAAAAACTAACTGAAAATGCCTGGATCTTAAGATGCAATCTTTTTGTAAATAAAATGAATGTTTCACATGTAGCTCATTACCATGAGCAAATGAGCTGCACACAGCAGATATGGAATTTGTTAATCATTACAGCAGATTATCATTAATTGTATTTTCCAGAGAATCTGAGAAGTAGCTTCTCATAAATTTTAGAAATCCTCTTTTGCTTTGAGAGCAGCTATGCAATGTGAGCTCTTCCCTCTTCCCCTTCTGAAAGAAGCTGATAATTAAGAGAGTGTATAAACTAATTAGTTATTCCGTGGGGAAGAACGCATCAAATCATCCCTAGCAGACCTAGATGCCTCCTTCCTTCCAGTAAGCAAAAACAAGCTCAGAGGCAGAGGAAAGACAACAGGTGCTGCAAACAGAGAACTGTAGCACCCACCTCAATAAGAATAACTGTGTATTGCAGTTTATACTTCAGAAAGACATTTTGCCTTTTTTTTTTTTTTTTTTTTTTTTTTTTTTCAGTTTCCTAAGTGCTAGTTGCAGATGTTTGTTGCTTCAAAGAAGTATCCACTTTTCTAAGGATAACCAATATGAGTCTTTATAAAAAGAAATCAGAAGTCGTTTTGTAAGGTTAGAAAAGTCTTACTGCTGAGTGCTCTTTCAGAAACGTGCAAGATATTTCTCCTGAATTTTCAGATGATATAGAGGTAAAAGGATTATGTACAGTAGGAACCCACAACTCCACTTGCCCTGCCCCATGTGAAGAAACACATTACCCTACCACTGTCACCTATTCAAGTTTTGGAGGAGAAAATGCCATTAAATACATTTCTGCAAAGCTGAAGAAGAGTCCAGAGTACATCAGGTAATTGTTTTTAACAGCTTGCCTAATAAAGAAATGATCAATTACTTCTAAGTGTGCAAACACAGTTGCACAATATGATGCGACCTTTTTAAAAATACACTCTTAAGTGTTATTACAGATACTGTGAGATAATCAGTTTTGCCTAATAGATTACATTAGAATTTATATATGAATACGTAGGTCCAACTAAGACTCGTGGATCCCATAAACAAGTAACTCCAGTTTAAAAGCAATGTTCTCCATTACTTCTTCCAATGATCTCTTACAAAATTCAAATTTTACATAACTTTTCATAGTTAAGAATAAAGAAAGGGTAGGGTTATGAAATCCACTTACAGTCCACATAAGCAATCCATCCCACAGAAGTCAGTGGACAACCCCAAACTGTGCTGATAAACTGCCTGCCCTTTCTCTCAATGCATCAGCAAAAAAAGCTATGAAAGCTTTGAAGAGCTAGGTTTTATCACAGCAAAGCGTAACACTCTTTTCTACTGTTAGTAAAACTGCATTAATACCACTTAAATACTAAAAAAATATTTAGAAAATATCTGGCACCATATTCTCTTGAAGTAGAAAAGCAGTGTGATTCTACCCACGTAAAAGAAAATTCTACATAGAGGGGAAAAAAAGTGGGACTATACCCAAAGAAGAGATTTAGTGTGAAAATAAGTCTCTATGGTACTGACAACACATTTTATCCACGAAATTATGTTAGATCTTACATTATGCATGTAGCTGTGTTGCTCAGTAGTAGTGATGAGCTAACACAACCTGAATAGATTTAAATTCATGGAAGAAATATCAAGTATACTTGTGATTTAATAAGGCATATGTGCCTTACAGTTATAATAAAGTGATACTGAACTCCCTTGAAAAACAATCATTGTATATCCAGTACAAGGATTTCTACATTGTGGGTTGGTTTTTTTTGCTAGAAAGATTCAATCCAGTTGCCAAAGAACATTTAGTATAGTTTCATAATCCAAATTACACCACAGAGGTACATCACCTATACAAGCATTAATGCCAATGGTACACAAATTCATAATATCCACAGATTCAAGTTATACACAGCAGCAAACAATCTGGCTGATGAAATATTCATGAGTATTTCATTGCTTCAGTGACTTAAGGTTTGTTACTTGTAGAGCCAACAGTCAGCAGATGCTTCCATACATTTATACTTGGACAGAAACTATATGAAGATTAGGAAAATGACACCCATTATAATACATAAAAGATAATAATCCTTTGAGAACATTTTATCTTTGTTAATTATGTGATTATGCCTGCAAACATGATGTACAGCCCCACAATCATTTAATTAGGCAAGAAAAAAAATACAGAACATTCTTCTGTTACCAAGCCTTAACCAATAGGAATTCAGCCCAAGTATTAATAAATACTTATGCTGAGCTATAAAACAGATCCTGATTAATTTCCGACAACAGAAGGGAAAAGTTCACTGCTTACTACCTTACTGTACAGTGCCACTAGCAACCACGTGACACTTGTAGGAGGACTTAGTATTAAAAGCCGTGGAAAAAGGATTATTTTTATTACTCAATGTTACCTAGATTTTAGGATTATCAACTAAAGGGACGGCAGTCACTCTGTGTAACCAACACCGTGTTTCCAGGGAACATCAGATGAATAAATTCATTGCCATTTTCAACCTCCATGCCTGTAACTGTTCACACTTCTGAATAACGTTCACTACATTTGTTCTAAAATGTCGTGACGTCACGAGTGCAACTGGTTTTTGTGTCTGTTTCACTCCACTACTGTTATGTTTATCTTCTATTTAGTGGTTATGCTGTAGCCACGGCAACATAAAGATGAGCTCTTTATTCACATTGAATCATTCCACATGTCCTGCTCCAATAAGGGTTTACCCACTCTTGCACTTTTGCAGCAAGAATATAATTAGGTAAGAGAGGCTATAAGCAGAGGATAGAACTAGGCATCTGAGTATAGGGCAAGAGATTTTTTGCACAATTGCAAATGCACAAGCCATTGAAATTATCAGGATTACATAGGCATTTGCACATAACCAACAGCAAGAGGGTATATTTCCAAGCACTGTCTCTGCTGTGGCTTCAGATGGTTACCACTTCCTCTCAAGATTATCTCTGCAGCCTTTAAGAAAAAGGAGTTTATCCCACAGTGTAGATTCAGGCTGAGTTGCTCTTCAGGCTATGTTCTAATTCCTCCAATGACCTCCTCTTACAACTATTGCTATTAGTACACTTTGTCAGGTGTTTTTTTTTTTTTGTAATTCCCACCTGATTGTCCTTTAAAAGGCACCGTCACTGCATGAACTCAGTCCGTACTGATGGATGTTGGTAAGCATGGACAGCACTCTCAAGTAATACTGCATGTATTTTATCATTAGGAAGAACCTTGTGACTATTGACATTAAATACGATGATCTGAGCTACAGAATAACTCAGCAGCAGAAGGCCTTGACCATACCTGAGTTGCTTGGTAAGGGAATTTTTAACGTTTATTGCTGATCAATTAAAATAATAATAATAATAATAATGTTTAAAACATCTGTTGCTTTTTTTGTTTTTGTTTTTGTTTTTTTTAAATTCTCTCCCTCCCAAGTCCTAGACTATCCAGGTTTATAAGTAAAAAACAATGGCTTTTACACTACAGTGATAATAAGCATATTTGCCTTCTGTTTCTTTTCCATAGGCCTCCTGCCATGCCATTACTGACCTACAGTAGGGAAAACAGTTAAGAATAATAATTAAATCTTGCAGTAGTTTTCATTTATACAACATGCTGAACTAACTGCAAGAGTAGGAAGTTTCTGGAATTCGGAGGGGAGAAGGAAAACACAGGGAGGAAAAGCAAGAGAATGGCTAAGAAAGCACAGAAGTAGGAAATATTTTAAGTACACATTCCACAGTAAAATATGTTGTTGTATGCGCTTTGTTTAAAATTAAGAAACACATTTGTCTTTTTTTCCCCATAAACATTCTTAAGAACAGTAATTCTGTTTTCATAAGGTGATGGATTATGCATTTTGAATTTATTAAGCACTTGAATTGTGGCAAGGTTTTGTTTGCCTCCTAGACTAAACCAAACGCTTTGGATGACATATGTTTATCTTCTTCTCTCACAGCTGATGTAGGTGGTCAGCTTGGATTGTTTTGTGGTGCCAGTATGATTACACTCATAGAACTGCTCGAGTATATTTTTACCAATTTCTTCTGGATGTGCCTCTTTCTTCTACTGAAAGCTCCTGAAGTACCTCAGTGGAATAATCCACCCCATGACCAACCAACGCACGTGGAAAAAAAGAAGAGAATACAGGAATGTTAATGGCTTGGAGAGACACAAAACTAGTTGTTTCTCCAACTTCCCTTCATCTCTAAAATATAAAGGAGACAGTAATACCTTCCGTGGCACCCTTCCCTTGTACTCCTTATCCTTCCTGTTTTATTTAGTGCCTACAGCTATTTAACTGTGCTAGATAATTTTAAGGAAAGAACTTTGGAAAGCCTCACCTTCTTCATATAAAGAAAAATCTAATACTTACCTAAGATTTTATTTTAAATTGCCATTTTAAGAAAAAAAATCATAGAAAAACACTACAGACATTCAATGCAACCTTGTACTTTTGACTTACGCCTTCTGGGTAAAGAGAAATAACACTCATGCTAAAGTATTACACCAGAAGTTCCCTAACCATTATAAAGATGTATATTGCTGTGCTGAAAAAAAAGTAGATTCCTTATTACTGACAAAGGCTTCATTATAAGGCTTACTTCTTCCAGCAAAGGACAGTGTAGCTTTGCCTATCAGAATCAGGAAGGTGCCTAGTATCAATAAATTCTACAGCAAATTGTCTGTTTGCCAGTAAATGGAAAATAAAAATCTCATGAGTCTGCCAACTACTAGAAATGCAAAACTGAGAAACTTAGAGCAACGTAGTTAGCAAGAGGATTAACACAGGCCAAGCTTACACTGTTGGACTCTGGAGACAGCGAACAAACTTGCTTTCCCTCTACTCTTTTTAATGAGCATCCACAACTGTAAGACATACAGCAGAATTATAATTTAATCACAGAAAAGATTCATTTGTTAAGGCAATGGAGGTACTGACCTCATATTTTATAGGCTCTACTGACAGAGTTATCACTGCTGGAGGCAATAGAACTTATGGATGGCTCAGTAGGACTGAGCAGCATAATTTCAATGTTAAATGGATAAAAAAAGATGAAATGCTTAATTTAATTCTTACTCTTGCTTTTAGTAGGATTTATGTGGCTTCAGTGCTGAATCATGCTTTCCATGTTTTGTTGCTCTGGATTTTCTCTCTCTAGATTATTGTTGTGTTTCCCTGTGCACAATATTCATTTTCACACTCTTGGGCAGCAGACCAGAGTATCAGAGTACAAGAAAGAAAGCCATATAATCTAACAGAGAGAGAATCTGTAATGAAATTTTGTTTGGGGAGGAGGCTGGAAATGCTTTGAGACTTGTGTCACATCTTCTGAAAAGTTTCACTGGCCAATTTCCCTTTTTTTAAAAACAAAAAACAAACTACATTCACAAGATTACTGCTGCAATGTATGTGTCAGGCATCTCTAAAGGAGCAACAGAGAAGTAAGGATTTATTCAAAGAGAAAAGGAATGATCTGGACTAGAGAACCCAGTAGTCAGGCTTGGCTCTTGCTTATTTGGCAGACAAATGGAGCACAGAATGGCCTGTGTTGGGTCAGGCTTTGGAGCACACAGCAGATTAGTTCATTGCAGTGCCTCACCAGCAGATGCCCCACTTACCGAAGGTTTCTCCTGCTCACAACCATGGAGTTAATTTCTCAGCGTGTGATGTACAATTTCTCACTGTAATTTGAATCAATTTATTTCTCTCTCATGATGATGTATGAGCTTGGGAAATATTTCTAAGGAGTTGCTGATGAATCTGATGTTACTCAGCCTGAACTGAGCAGCACGGTCTATGCAGTACAATGTTTAGATTGATTTCTGAGGTAAACAAACAAAAGTATATATCCATTTCCACTCTGCATTAAAATAAGCTAAACAGTGAATCTCTTAAGGAGCTTACACAAGCATACTGATCTACTGCTAATTAAGGGCAAAGAAGAATATCCTCAATCTTCACAATCAGAGCTGCATTACTAGACAAAAATTGCTGATGTTTGAAAGTAGACAGCTGATTCTGCCACTAGTCTTAACACAGCTTTTTGCACTGTGTATGGATCGAGTGCTGGTAGAACTTTAGGATAACAGTGCTCCCCACCTAGGCAATGTGCCATGGCAGCTAGATACTAACTCTGGGTTTCTTATGGCTCCTTTACTCACTGCTGTAGGGTTGCTCTATATTCTACAAATCCAGGGATTGTCAACCAATTCTAAGAACTCTGGACCAAATGGGTGCAATTGTTTCCACATGGTGGAATTCTGTTCCACACATTTCACTTCCTATATCCTTCCATATCAGATGCCATTTTATCAGACTGTCCCCCTCTGCTGCCACCTGTCAACGACATGTAGTAGGATATTGGTGGGAAGGTTCAACTTCTACCATACCACCACCATCCTCCTCTGCTGTCATGGGTTGACATGATAAAAATAGAAGGCATTACTTTTGGAGCAGCCCTGGTACAGCTTGTTACTGTAACTGTATCCCAAGTTAAATGCCTTCTGAAGCTAACAGCTGACATGTCTATTAAACCTCACGATACAGGAAATATCTTCAAGCTCATACTGTAGGAATTACTCTGCAACACTGAAACATGAGAAAGTTGTAAAGCACAAAACTCCAAACAAAATACTGCTGTAGCTGTTGGAGTAGCACTAGTTTGCTAATGCTGCTTCTGATCATCCTGGTCCTGTTAACTATCCTGCTCTGTATGCATCTTCATCCACCAGAGGCTCACCTCAGCCAACTCCTCACTAGAAGCAAAATCACCACATGACAAAGGGCAGCTTGCTCTGAAGTCCTGCATGGCCATTCCCACTGTACAAACCACCAACACACTAGCAGGGGTTCCTTACCCACCTCCTGTCTCAGAACAGGGAGAGTAACAACAATATTTACAGCCTTTTTTAGGATTAGAAGTTTTTTTTATACAAGCTTCAGAGGAATAAAGAAATCCGCATTTGGATCTTTGCAGTCTTAAATACTGAAGCCCTTTTGCCTCTAGAAAAATGTTATCAATTTGCTACATTAAGCCTGATCAAACGTGTGTTTACTTTTGCATTGCTAAACATAGGGTTTCCTTTCAAAGAAGTGACGCTGAGCTTTAGAAGATTCCATATAGTTTTAGCACGCTTCAGGGTCTTCCATGGAAGAGATTTTTAGCTCACTTTGTCAAAATAAGTAGAAGCTAGCAATCACCATTACACCTCCATAGGCGCTCCCAATTCAATCTAGCCAGTTGTTTGAAGTCATGAACACCTAGATTTACATACACTGCATTCCCTGTAGGTCTCAAAGTAAACATTGCATAGTTCTCTTACTGAAGGCTGAGAAAGTAAGCGTTCAAGGCAGGACACTCTAGTGATGTGTATCAGTCCACCACTCTTTAAAGGCTTCATTTTAAGTGGTGAGCTAACCAGAGGTAAAAAAATTAGGATCAGTTATACAAATAAGGATTTCTATAAACAAGCTGTGAATTACACGGGCTTCTCAGGGTTGCTTATGTGCCATAAAGCATGCAAAAAAGCATTCACTAAAAAACTTCAGTTTTCTTCTGTGATCATTCAGCTAAACCTATATGCTCCCACAAGAACGACTCCATCCTTGATGCAATTTTGATTACTGACACTCCCAATATCCTCAATTAAGAATTCAGTGTAATAGTAATTTAAGAATTTAATATAATACTCTTCTCTGGATGTAGCCAAGAGGTTTTTTGTGTGTACCAGCTGCCAAAGAAAACACATTTAGAAAGCCTACTACTAACTACTTCTGGCTATGAGAACGCACTCTGGAAGATTTGCCAGTTGGCCACTTGGTCTGCTGTGTTTGTAACCTTTCATCAAGCCTTATTTTTCAAGACTTAGAAATTGCTAAAGACTTGATCCAAAGTTCAGTGGAAATTTTCCACCCTAAAAACACTAAACAACTTCAAGTCATGTCCACATGAATGCACAGTTCTCTTATAGATCGTGCATGATTTAGTCTTGAAGGCTTACACTGCACCTTGATTCTTCCTTGCAGTCTGAGTAAATTGAGTTTTCTTAGGTCATTTTAGTTCAAACTTCTGAGAAATGTATGAAGAAAGTAGTAAACAATACCCCATCTGAAACAAACCAGATACAAGAAAACAAAACTATTTAACTAAAGAAACATCTCAAGATGTCTGCTTTAAGACTAATGGTAAGCAGCTGCTCACTGTTAAAACAAGGAAGTTTAGCAAACAGTGGAGAGACTTCTACAATTCCAAAAATAAAAATTAAAAAAAAAAATTGAGGGAAACAAAGTGACATCATGCAGTACAGGAACATATTTATAGTAAGTGGAATTGCATTGAGCTGGTGGCCAGTCGCTATCAGGGCTTCATTTTGGGGCCCGACATTTGATAAATTATTTGGATGCAGGATATAAATGCACATTAAGTAAGTTTACAGATGAAACTAAACTGGGAGGAGTTGTTAGTTCCCTTGGGAGTAGAAAGGGCTGACAGAGAGATCTGGACAAATCAGAGGGCTGGGCAATCACCAACTGCATGAAGTTACCACTTTCAACTCCAGATATTCTGTGATTCTGTGACTTACTTGCTGAAGTATTTCCAAAGTTGTGGATGCACAGAAGGTCCTGCACTCTTTGAAAACTGTAAGGCATCTGTCTTGTATCTCAACTCAAAGCATCAGATTCAAAGTGCTAAAGTGTTTTGGAATATCTTCTCAGGCAGTCAGATAGTCACTGCCTACCTTTATCTGTTCTCATATTATCCATTCGCTCCTGTGTGCAAAGAAAGCTTGGATGACAATGGAATAAAATTCTCTGCAAGAACCAGAAACTCAGCACCTCCCCTGCCTCCTTACATCTCCTTTAGTGAGATCCTCATCACTCACAAGCCACACTCTGTCTCAGGACAAAGGAGATATATCCAATAAGCTGCTCAGACAATAAAAGAACTCTGTAACACAATGGAAAGCACAGCAGAACAGCAAAGCTTTAGGTTGTAGCAAGTAAGGACTTGCTCAAATGCAATAGCCACGAGTACAGAAATAGAAAAAGGAAGATGCTTACCTTCAGAAGGCCCTAGGTGCACAGGAATCTCCAACAAGATACCCTCACCTCCACTGCCAACTCTTAAATGAAATCTGGGATTGCACTGCATTGCATTGCACTGCATGCACCTGAGTTCCTCTGGGTTGGCCCTGCCTTTCCATCAGGTGCTCAATCACTGATTCAAGCTATGTCTTAGCTTTTCTGCCACACTATCTGAAGGAGACTTAATGCTCAGAAAGCAGCAAATCTCTTCCCATTGCCCTAAGCAATTTCCATCTCAGATCTTAATTGCTAATAAATCTTTTTGCACCACTTCATTTCGTGATAGAATTAACCCAATTGCATAGCAGCTAAAAGAAAGCTGCTTTCTGTTATTTTTCACAGGAGTTTTCCAGCATGTGTTTGTCCTTTAGGAATGGGAAATGTTTAGAAAGTTGTGGTACTACAACCTTTGGATTATAAATCTTCTCTTCAAGCAACTAGAACTCTTCTTTCTTAAAGTATGGTCTACTTTGTAATTAGTAAGTTGCATCCAATACATTTTTTTCTTCAAAGAGCTGTGAAATGAACTCCTTGTAAAAGTAGTTTTGTGCTGCTTGGAAAAAGTTTAACTCATTTTGTTAAGTAAGAATATTATTACAGAATCCTTACCCAAAAAAGTTAACAAGGTCATTGGCATTTTAATAATTTCCTACGTAGATATTGTAATATTTGATGTCCATTAAATGTCCATTTAAATGTTTGATGTCCATTTCCACTCAGTTATATTGCATCCTTTTACTCAGGATAAGCTCAAAGCATCAACTCATCCATCATAGATAAAACAGCTGTTTTGTGTTTTCCTAAACTAAAATGTATTGGATCGCAAGATGCACGTAATAGCATGAACATTGAAGGGAAAGGTTTGTGGTTTTCTTGGGTGTGGTGAGGGCAGGCAGGGTAAGAAGGGAATTCACAACCAAGTAAAAACAAAGCAAAGGAAGTAATCTGATTGTCCCCAAGGCGTTTGTTAATTGCAGCTGAAAAGTACATTTCACGCCCAGTTTCAGAGGGTGGTTGCTTGGAGAGGGTCTCTTGGGCACAGGACTGGGACAAGAGGCTCAGGATTCTGCATTCATGGGAACCAAGGTGACTCTGATGTGGCAGGTGCCCAAAGCAGAGGACTAGCTAGCCAGTCTAGTCTTTTGTCCTTTGTTTCCATCCTCATAGGACAGCTATAGATATAGAACAGCTTTAACTGTAAGGATGGGGAGTGTGCTTCTACCAGTATGCAGCACGGTATAGGGGCTGCTCTCCTAGGAAATGTGGTTTGGGTGAAAGTTACGGTTAAGCCTCCTATAAAGATACAAATCTAATCATTAAACTAGCCCTTTGGTCCAGACATCCTCTCTTTTCAGCCTCATGAAATGATAAACAGCAATCAGTGTATGTAATTCTGTACTTTGACAGACAGTGAGCTGAAGGAAGCAAATGTTTCTGAATATTTTCCTGTATAACAAAACTTTTCTCTCCTTACAGTGACCAAGCAAAGCAGCAATTGTTTTCACAATCTTGCTTAGGAAGATAGTTCAGTATCTTAGGTATGCATGTTCTTCTAACTGCTATTGACATTAGATTTGCAGTCTGTATGCTACAGGACAATCATTTTGTAAATACTCAGTATTTTCATGAACGTAAGTAATTTTGACTGTTAACTTTTGAGTAGTTTTCTCTCATGACAATGCCAGTGCAACAGATGTTAGCTACTTGTCAGGAAAAAATGTCCCAGAAGCATTTCTGGAAAACACTTAATCAGTAAGTTCAATTTGTACAATAAATCCGTGTTCCTTGCCCCAGATTTTAAAGGAGAAGTGAATAATATAAGGGAGTATGGATATTATGCAAGTTCTGATGGCAGAAAGATGAATAGAGAGGATCAACAGGCAAGCATGAGAAATGCTTAGTCAGCCTGCCTGCAGTATCCAGAGCAATTCACTGAGTAGTGTAGGGAGCCAACAGCACCAGGAGCATGGCCCAGCTCCTGGGTCTAGGCAGCATCCACTACCAATGCAAACTGGAGGATGAAAGGATAGAGGGTGGCCCTGCCTATAAGGACCTGGGCATACTGGTGGATGGGAAGCTGGACATGAGCCAGCAATACATCCTCACAGCCCAGAAAGTCAACCACATCCTGGACTGCAGGGTACTGTGAGCAAAAATGGAGTCCTCAGTACAAAAGAGATACAGACCTGTTTGAGTGCATCCAGAGGACAGCCACAAAAATATCTATGGAAGGGAACACCTCTCCTATGAGGACAAGCTAAGAGAGTTGGTGCTCTTCAGCCTGGAGAATAGAAGACTGCAAGGTAACCTGTTAGCAGCCTTTCAGGATCTAAAGGCAAGCTACAGGAAAGAAGGGGACAGACACTTTAGCAATGCCTATGGTGATAGAACAAGGGGAAATGGTTTCAATCCTAAAGAGGTTAGGAACAGGATAAAAGGAAAAAGTCTTTTACATTGAGGGTGGTGAGGCATTGGGACAGGTTGTCCACAGATGTGATGGATGCCCCATCCTTGGAGACTTTCAAGGTGAGGCTGGATCAGACCCTGGGCAACCTGATCCAGCTGTGCATGTCCCTGTTCATTGTGGGGGAGTTAGGCTAGGTGATCTTTAAAGATCCCTTCCAATTCTAAGGATTCTATGATTCTAAAGAAATCAAACGATGCCATACTACCTCTTCTGTTTACAAGTCTCAACTGAGTCACTCAGATACAAATCCTAAACTGGGAGTAAAGACCACCAGAAGATGAGGAAAAAGCTGGACTCTGTTGCTCCTCTGGAGTGCAAGATAAAACATTTTCTTTGTAGGTTAGGAGTTATTCCTGTTATCCTAATTATTTACCCTGTTGGAGTTATCTTTTCTTCTTCTAACAAAGATAATATTAGCCATTTGATTCATCTTTGCAAGTGAGGAAAAACAGGCCTTTAAACATCAGAGCATTGCTAGGCAATGGTCCAAGGCAATGTCCTGAAATCAGAAGTCAGCCCTTGCTGCTGGTAATCACAGCCTTGGTTACATAGAGCCCAGACAAGCCTTACCAGATTCTGTTTTAAGAACATACCACAGGGAGAAGCTATTCTTCTTAAGAATGAACAACAGTGTCCTGCAGTGCCTGACATACTTTTTCAAACACTTCTGAGGCTTTCTTTTGTTACTGTGCTCTACTGAGAAGTAGCATTACTGCTTGCCCTTATACACTGGTGTATTAAAAGAATGCTTCACAAGCTACTGAAAACAATCAGGAGTTCACTTCTAAGCAGTACTTTCATTACCTCTGACATATGGAGTGCTTCCATGTTTCTCGTGTTAGATGCTTTGGCCACGTGCAAGATTGTATGGTACAGAAATGGATGTGTAGTAAGATACTACTTCCTCATATTTTATGCAGGATTACCATATGCAGAGCAGAGCATGCCTGCCTGCTAGTTATATATCTAGATTTACTAACTTTATAGCATTAAACTAGGTGTTAATTTGTAGCACCTTCTTAGTCTTCACGCAGGGTTTCACTGTCTCTCGTATCAAAATTCATAAGCTATTTTCAGAGCAAAATTTCCATTAGAGAAGGGCTATTTGACCAAAAGGTTTTCTATTAGGGTCTTCCCCTGAGCTATCCTACCAGAGACACCCCTCTGCAAACAGAGGAGGATGCTGAACAAACCCTTGCTCCCGTTCTTTCAGCCTCTCTTTTCCCTAAACATGGGGCAACTCTATCTAGATCAGGTCTGCTTTCCTCAGCCTTTTTCCCAGTCAAGGATAAAAGCAAATGGCCTAACAAGCACCAAATGACTCAGAACTAAACACAGCTCCAGCCAACGAGCTCCTCCTGCCTGGGAATGTTTTATCTCCAGTTGCATATAAACAAATAATAAATACTAAAATACGGTAGGATCAAACTATCTGGTTCATTGTACCTTTTCCTGCAGAGTTAAATTAAAAAAATACTAGACAAATTCATTTCTTCTTCAGCCAGCTCTGTTTGGATCCCAGGGTTACTGCTGTTTCAGAATGACCTGGTTGAGACCACTAACTCAATTAGAATTAGCGCTTTGTAACCCAGCAACAGCATTGCTGAAGTTGGGATGAAGTTAGCATTTACGGTTACTTTTCCCTAGTATTTACAGCCTGCAATACTTCAACCGTTTTTGAGTTGCTGCCTGCCATTAGAAAAGCATTGATACATCCAAAAAGATGCAACCACTCTGGTGCAGGAACATACAGTGATTTCCTCAGCTGGGGAGACCCCAGGGGTGCCAGCAGAGAGAAGGGCTGAGGAGGCATGGGCAGGGTGAGGAGGAAGGGTGGTCCTTTCCTGTGCAGACACACGGCACCCCAGGGAGCACTGCGGGCTGGGTGGACAGCCTGCAGGATGCAGCAGTTGTCAGGAAGGCACACAAGGAACGGTGCTGTCACTGCCACTGCCAATGGTGGCTGTTACACACTCACAACAAGCACAAGCACCAGTCATGGAATCCACAAAAAAATTGCCATGTCCTCTGTGTCCCCCACGGCCTTTTCAGCCTCAGAAATCTGTGAGAGGTATGCCCAGGCAGAGCTGCTCAGCACAGGGACTTTGCTTTGGGAGCACATGGGCTGAGTGCTGAGGAGCACAAGGGAGTTGGCGAAGGAGATTGAGCAGTGGTATCGTGCTCTGCCATCCCTGGGACAGATGTGTCACTCAGCCACTACACAAGAAGCCAGCAGACAGAAAGAGGGGACTTAAGAGATAGAAGGGAATGGAAGCAGGTTTCTGCTTGGGGTGACACGCAAGTCCCTTCTCTGACTACCTCACCCTTCCAGACATCATTATAAAGCAGATACAAGATTCTGGAACCTGATGGACAAGCAAAAAGAGGTGTGGATGAAGATCCATCCAGGTTGGAGGAGTCACCTAGGGCTAGTCAACCTGATCTCATATCATGACCACTTCTGTCACACAAAAAAAAGAATTGTTGTCATCAACACTTGTGATTCCGTCTGAGAGGAACAGAGCCTGATAATGTCAACCGGACCCGACCTATAGGGGAGTCTGTTGCCTCCCTGGGGGCTGATCATTACCCATTATTGGTTTTTCACGTTGCCAGCAATGAGGCAGCAAAGGGAAGCCCAAAAGCAAGCAAGAGTGAATTCGGCACAGTGGAAAAATTGATTAAAGGCTCAAGGGCCCAGTAATGTTTTCTCTGTCCTTTCAGTAGCAGTGAATAATATTCACTGAAAGGAGTAGGCAGACCTAGCTGATGCTAATGTGGCACTGAAGTTGATGGCACTGGCAAACTTTCGGTGGTTTTTTTTTTTTGGTTTTCTTAATCATGGGATGAACAGCAGAGATGCCATTGCAGGGAGAAAATGAGGGAGTCCCCCCGTTTGCTCAGATTGGAGCAGAGCAGGCTGAGGGGAGGCCTGATGGTGGCTGCAGGAGCAGAGGACAGTGCTGAGCTCTGCTCTCTGGGAACAGTGACAGGGGCTGAGGGGACGGCATGGAGCTGTGTAGGGGAGGTGGAACAGTCTTTGCAAAGAAAAGGGTTAGAAGGGCATCGTGCACAGAGCAGGAGCTGTGGCGTTGTCCTCTCAGCTGAGCAGAGCCCTCAGGAGCAGACACAAGCCTAGAATGGCACGCTTTCTCTCTTCTTCAAGATGGTGAAAGTGTTCTGTATAGATTTTCTGGCAGTTTATTTCAGCAGTTAATTAGAAACCATGAGGTCATCTGACAGAGACCAGGCTCTGCCGTTAGGCAGGAACAAAAGGACGGGGATGGGGTGATTGGGTCTGGTCTCAGTGTGGCAGTAGCTCTTTGTTTTGCTGCTTCTTTCTGAGCAATTTATTGAAGAGATTTTAGCCTGGTGAGGTCAGAAAGTGTCGTGAGAAAACAAATCAGAGACTTTTTAAAACGCTGGGTTCAGTTTGGCTCCTTTTCACAGGGTATGGTATTCTATCAGAAAGCAATGTTTCTTAGTGCTGCGGCACTTTAGTGCCAGGAAACATGTTTTTAGATAAGGAAGTACTGCAGTTTGAATGTGACACATCTGGGAATGCAACAGACAGTGGAGGTTGCCTACAGTTGCAGTGCTGTTTTCCAGCTGAAAATACAGGGCAACATTCACCCACAGATAAGCACAGTGGGAAGGTCAATAATGTTCAATGATAGCACTAAGTGAAAAGCCTATTGAACAGCCTTTCATAAATAACTGTTGACTTTTTCTTGGTATCTTGGAGTTAATTGCAGCTCAAGAAAATACTGACATCTCTAGATGAACAACAAACCTTACGCTTGATTGAGCTGCACGAGCACATCTACGGTATGAGCTGTAGATGACAGGACAATGTGATCTGACAGCCTTCTTTTTGAATTCCAGTTGGAGCTCAGCTGTTCCCCTCCTGTTCTTAGCCAGACCCTTACCATTTCCCATTACCTTTCAATAATTGTGCTTCTAAGGATGCTTCCACATTTTACATTAACCAGAAAAGAAGGAATGCAGGGGCAGTTCAAGAGCCCACTTTATTGGGATTACTACAGTATTACCTGTATTACAGCAGTACTTGTGTTATAGACCTAGTGAATGTTGTCCTTCTCCCTGATACAGGCCGAGGCAGCAAGGAACGAGCAATGTAGCCTCCACGGAAGTTCAGACAAGCTGTTGATGTTTGTGTTGATGAAAGGGCTGAAGCTAGAAACACTGAACTCATTCAGGTTTATTTCTCTTCTGGAAACTCTGACCATGTAGATTTTGAGGCTTTTTGCTAGAGGTGGCTTTTTTGGTTTGTTATTCTAGTTGTTTTCAGTTAATTGTTCTCCAGTTTGGGATCATGATTAACAACCCTTGGAAACTATTGAATACCTTCAGCCTTTTCTCTCCACTCAGCTCAGTTCTGTCATTTTATCACAAGTCTGTTGCTTGAGCTCTAGACAGGATGCCACGTTTATCAGAGTGTAAAATCAATCTTGGAATCACCCTGACAATCTGCAGGACATAAAAAAATGCACAGGCTTAATGCCAGATGTCCAGAATATAAACAGGTAAAATAAATGTGTGCTGGCACACAAAACCACTTCCCTGGAGTTTGCAATTGTATTGTAACCTAAAACTTGCATTAGGTGTTTTACATACATTGAAATCTCCACAACCACTTCTGAAAAGAAGCTATTAATAAATGGAATGTCAATCTGTGGGACATGGTATCCAGGGAAGAGTCTGCAGTACAAAACCTCTCTAACAGAGGGTAAGGTTCTTCATCCCAGAATAATAATTTAAAAAACGTTATTGCATTTCTGGTCATCTTTATCTCCAAAATAGTCACACTGGCAGAAGGACCCAATGACCATTATGATGAAAACCAACATTAGCCTTTTCCTCCTAACGATAACAGCAGTGATTTGGTGGTGACAGCATATATTGTTGCAGGTTTTCCTCAACTGTCATCCAAAGCTGGTCAGAGTTCTGAATAATAATAGAGAAAAAAAGTGTCTCTTATGTGCAGTTTTAAATTGGTGAATTGAAGCTTTTTTTCTTTCTTTTTTCAGTTTCCTTTGCTTGGAGATGATAAGCCAGCACAGTGACAGAATTCACCTACTATACCCCATAAGCATTTTCCCCCTTTTCCTTCCCGTTCCCTTTCTCTCCCCTCCATGACCATTTTACACTTCGTGGCAATCATACACATCCTTTAGAATACACTCTTACCATAGTGAACTGAAACCATCGGGATGTGGGTGCCTCAGCCCCTGCTCTTGCTCCATGGAGATGAGTGTTATTGAAATGGCTATCAATGTTCCAGGTGTACACTGCAGTGCATAGCTAGGCTGCAGCAGACTCATGTTTGTTTGCTTTAGATTTTACAGGAGTTTTATTCATAGAAAATGCTCTGAGGTCTTCAGGTCCACCCATCCCTTATTCATATCAAGTGTTACCATATTGTTTCCTGTTTCCTTCTTTCTGTATATGATTGTCTTTCAAACCTGAGCTTGTAATTAGCCAGATAAACTTTGCACTCCAGCCTACATGAAACACCACAACCAGGTCACAAAAATATCAACCTGCTTTTTTTTACACCTTTGTCTTCATGGCTCTTTCCTGAGACGTCCTTTGTATGTGCGTGTAGTGATACATAGATAAAGGTACAGACGTAGAAATATGGATATGTAAAGAGCTGGATGGATATTTTGGGTGCTAATGGTGCCTTTGTGAACAATAAAAATGGAAATTTCCTCCACAACACTGAAAAAACAGCAGCCCTACAGCAGCAGATAGGGAAGGATGAATTAAAACTCCTCTGGGCAATAGCTTTTATTAGACATATCACCCTAGCCACTTTTAACTTTAAAAAGCCAAGATTTTATGGAATTCTGCATGGGGAAGGTCTATAAACAAAGGCCATACTATTAAATCACCTCATTGGGTTGTGAGTCCTTATAACATAACTTCTAAAGAATGACACTATGTGCTTATTAAGCTTGCTTTATTGAACCTAGTGAGAGTCCTGCTGTTTTTCAAGCCCTGTAATAGATAAAAACTATATATATTGTCCAAGAAACACTAACAGCAGTCAGACTACTCAAGTCAATTACTCTAAGAAGCAGAGCAGTCCTCTGCAAGGCCAAACTTTGTTAGTAATACCATGGAAATGTAAATTCTTTTGATCCAGAAGATTAGTTGCAACCACGCATTCCGTAATTTGCAGTTTCACTGCTGCTTTCGCTTTTCTTCTCATGTCAAACTCTTTTTTTTTTTTAAACAAAGAAATACTAAGATAAACTAGACACACTTATAAATGCCTTTGAAACAGACTTAGGTAAATATTTGGCCTCATGTTTCAACTACAGAACTTCTACTGTGAAAGCAGATCACTGCATTTAAATCAGAGACGAGAGCACATGTGAAAGAACTAAATACAGGGAAATATTTAATCAAATTTCATTGTTAGCTGTTGAGCTTAGCGTTCACCTGAAGATTTATTTTAATAACAAAAGTGGTCAAATCATACTGATTTCCTTGAGATAAAAAGCACTCAGATGAACTTAGGGTATGAGTTTCTAGTGCTTTAAGAAATTGGTTATGCTACAAAGCAGCTTAACAGGAGCTTTAACACTTAGAAATCATTAAGAAATGATAAACTCAGAGCACTGTTTCTGGCATGTCATCTTAAGTCATCCTGAAGTGTAGTACAAACTGTTCAGTTACTTCACAGTCTTCTGCATCAACTATTTATATACCATACAACCATATTTCTCTATTATTTTGTATTAGTTCTATACAACCATAGATGTCACAGATCTCACGCCCAGGGATCACCACTAAAGTTTTGGCAGGCTCCATCAGCATGAAGGACAAAGAGCTGCTGTGCAGATTAGCAGAGCACGGGCAATCTCTCACCGTGCCAGGAAGAGCTTCTGATGCACAGTGAGTGATGCAAAAGAATGTATGCAGCTCTCCCTCTTTGTTTCCCTACTTCAAACTGAGGATGTGATCCAGGAACCTGAACGCAGGAGACTCTTGAACATACGCACACAGTGAAACAAGGACTCAAGAAATGATTTAAATGCGAACCTCGAATTGCAGAATGGGGAATGTGCTTCTTTTGTATCAAATGCAACACTGAAATGCAACTGTCATGGAAAATAAAAGCCCAGAATTTCTAAAGGAATCAGTGGAAAAAATAATTTATTGCAATTTCTCACATTACCATGAAACATTTATACATATATATTCTGTGCTGATAAGGTATACTAGGTACAGACAACTTTTATACACAAAGTAATTGCACTATTCTAATTTATAATGCAAATATTCAGAAAATGCCAGACACAAGAATGGATATTATTCACACAAAAATGCACTGTATGTTAAAACTGTGAAGCATCTGCAATCCCATCTAATTTTACTATGTCTGCTTACAAGTTATATATCTCTTAATTATGCCATGAAGCCAAGAATACAATCAGGTTCTCCCAAGGTATAAAATAAAATCATTTTCTGATTCCAGAGACCAAAACAAAAGGCAACTACGACAACCATGTCCTGGCAGTACGCCTGTCAATTTTGAAGGCTCTATCAGAGCAGAATTAGAGCACAAGTGATGGCCTACAACAGTCCAGCAATCTATTATTAACATTACAACTTCATTTAGTTAATATAAATCAATGAAAAATATATTGAAAATGAAAAGCATTTCAGTAAACATACATTGGCACGAGCTTCAGTTGGACAAACAACTGCCCCCTTTCAATACAGAAGATGTTTTACATAGTGTCTACAAAGCCAAAATGCTGGATGATGTCAAAAGGTACCATCTTTCTACACAGGGATCAGCAGTGCATCAAGTGTTATTTGCAATATGAACAGGAAGCATGGTCGTAGCAGAAGTAAATCTGATAAACAAGTTTTAAGCAGTAGTTTCCACAATGATGCTCTATGTACTACTTTTTACAAATAGTTCCTTAGGTTCTTTGTTCTGCCAAAAAATTGAAATGCCTCCTGTCTTTCCAGAAAAGTCATTGATTTATGCACCCACTGTACCGCAGAGATGAAGATGAGAAGCATCAGACTGAGTTGTTAGTTGTGGCATGCATATTATACAGTTTGATTCAGTGGTAACTGGTGATAGGAAGGGCCACAGGATTGACATGCAAAAATGCATATTAAAAAAAAAAAAAGAGCCTGAAATACATGCTCATAGCAGAGAGAGAGTACCAAACACTAAGGAAAAAGTAGCAAGCATGCCTGGAAGCAAATGGTGAGTATGATTTCAGGACAAGAGCAACAGACAATGGTACTGACATAACAATGGGAGACACGAAGTAAAGTAACATTCATAATTCATCCTTACTGCCTGGCTCCCTATTTGGAGACAGTATTGCACCCTGTTCAGGATCCTTTTCCTCTTCCCTCAGCTCAGAAAGTATCTTGCTTTGTTTCCTTGAATGCATGCAAGTAGAATTTGAAAAATAAGGGATTTTCTTTGAAGCAGCAACATAGTGGATCAATGCAGTGACAAAATATGTTTGACAACTTGCAACCAGTATTAGTAAATAACAGAACAGAGCATAGGTAACACGCACATTTCTTTTGCATGTGTTGTACGTAGGAATGTAACAACTCCTACATTCCCTGATGGAACTACTGGGGATATTTTGACTTGCTCCCATTAGTAATCTGGGGACATGGGAGAAGAGAAACATATTTGGCAGTGGGGACAGATGGAAACCACAGTCAGGCATCTGGGGTTCTCTGCATGCTTTAGGATTTACAGCAAATCTGTTCCTCCTGAGAGAAGTTGCAGGTGAACCTCTGTTCATGCAAGCAAGCAGACAAGTCAAGGTTGCTTTGGTTCTACGTATATTTCTGATGCAGCTCTGAATATTGCTGGAATGGTATTATGGAATAGAATTCTTTAGAGGGAAGAACAGAGATGCCAACTTAGGAATAAAGTCTGAAGTATGCTGAGTTGCTCCAATCTGATGACATTCTACGTGCCCAGTGAAGACAGCGTATTTTAAGCACTGGTTTTATATCACTGTGCCAGCTGTAAGCATTTTGTTCACTTCTCCTATCATATATTGATCACTGGGCTTCAGGATCTGTTAATGCTAACAGATATGCAAATGATGAGATTGCCATTCTGTTAAGTGTAACAGAAAGAGGGAGTGTACCACTAATACAAATCAGTTCTAGATTTAAACACACTGGAGATAGAAAACTTCACAACTGAAGGACAGTCAGAGAAAATATCTTCAAACAGATTTAAGAAATATTTTCAGGGAGTGACCACTCAAGACATTTATTTACCACATGGATTCTTAACAGACATTAACGTGCCATATTAATTGTTACTAATGGCTCCCACTGAAATTAATCACTCTGCAAATGATACTAATCGTAAGAATGCACGTGTGTTTGAAAGGTCAGATAGAATAAGTATCTGAAAAGAAAACCAAAACTGTACCTTAGCAAAGTAATTACAATAAGGTAATCAAAGATAAAAAGGTGTTTATTTGATTTCTGCTTTTGGATTACCACTGTTATATGCAGCCTATGAAGTGTCAGAAATAACAACAGTTCAGCACATCTTAAAGGAGGAAGCCTTAGTGCATCTTTCTGTTTGTGAACAGATGAAATGGTGCAGGGAGTGGAAAAGAATGAAAAGACCATTACAAGATTATCTTCTTACACCTATCACAATCACCTCTGAAACAACTGATTATCATTGTCATACACTTCATGAAGTTATCCTTCTAGTCTCCTATTCTCCAAAACTTAGTACAACAAAAAAAGAGATACCTGTGATGGGAGAAGTCCTTATGTGTTTGAGAAATATATGCATGTCTGAATTTAAGAATATACAAGAAAAGCCTAACACAAACTAAGAGAGACTTTTCAAGTGTGCCTAAACTGTGATTTATAACTGCGTATTATGTGCTCCCAAAAACCAGACCGACAATATTTTATTTTTCTAGCATGTTTACCATTGTCCCTATGTTTCTCTCTACAAAGCTGAATTATTAGACAATAGTAACAGCAGGTACCTGTCAGGGCCGTTGTCATGATTGACAAAACTGGCTGTTTCACAAGCTCTCTAAAAAGAAGTTGCAATATTTAAAATCATAAACTTTTAGAACCCTGAACACATGTGAAGCTGAACTAAGGAAAATATGCACCTGACTCAATACTCTTCTGAAGCTTTACATTTAACATTACAATATTCCCTGATACAAATGATAGGACGTAACTTATAATGCAGAAAGAATAAGTCTAAGGTGCTCAGTTATGCATATTTCACATAAAAGTATGGATTTGAAAGAACAGTAGCCATGTGAAGTTACACTTAACTTTGATATAAAACAAAATCATACAAGTATGATCAAAAGTGGCACCCAGAATGTTAGCACAACTAATATATACTAAAATACAGACTTCAGCGGGGTTAAAATACAGGCTGTTCCCTGAAGTTTAATAGTGAGAGTTACTACTGAGGGTTACCATTAAACAGCCAATATTCATACACTTGGCTACCGGTTGCATTAAATCTTTTCTAAAGGGCCATAATGGTTTAACAGTCTAAATTTCATTTTCAGAGGCACACAAGAATTCAGAAGTGCAATCAAGTCCCTGTGACCTGTACGTTCAGTGAAGGAACTGATGACTTACATTATTCCAATCAGTATTTCTTAGATTAAATACATTAGCTTAAAACTTTTTGTACTTTTACTTTTAGGCAGAATTCAGGCTGTGCATATCACTTCCACACTTTTTTTCTCCCTGTTGGCAATAGGTGGAATGTACACCTGCTAGGCTGGCACAAAGCAATGTGATTAAAAGTAAAACTTTGTAGTTTATTTCTGAGTCTGAATCTCATTGGTTTCTAATAGGATTTTGGTTACTACATGTGCAAACTTCTGAAATTATCAAATAAGCTCAAAGACAACTTAGTGCTTGAAGAGCTTCACCCTATTCACAACAAGATTTAGTTTATATGTCAATCAGAAGATATATTTTTATTCTGTAAATTTCTGAATTAAGACCTTCATCACACAACAATTTGTGAGCAAGAAGATCCATCTGAGGTTAACAGAACAAACCACACATCAGGTTCAAACCTGCCTGTGTGTATTTGTTGGACTGCTGCCTAAATATCTGAAGGCACATTTATTCACTCATAGAAATGGTAAATTTCAAAGTGCTGATAACCAGGCATCGGTTAAACATTATATTATGGGCATTATATTGCAAAGTCTAGCACAGTGGAGAAATCTGTACATAAAGAGATATTTATATTTAAACACTGGCATTCCCTCAAGGACCTCTTGAAATATGAAAGTATTCCTTCAGGGTCTACACAAACTCCACAGACAAATTGTCAAGGACTTCAATGTGCTGTCAAGATAGTAAATGTTAATAAAAGTGTTGTACAAAACTGTTCTTTCTTCCAGGGAACATTTAGTTTGCAAATGGATCTCAGTGGCTTAAATGTATCATATTTATAACTTGTTTAAAAGAAAAATACACTTTGGTTAGTCATACCTCTGTCTCTGTACTCTTTCGGGACAAAAACCAAACCTGCATTGGTTCTTTTTTACCCTTCATAGAAACTGGACCCCTGTATTCCAGGTGGAACTGAGGATCTGAATTTTCTGGTGTCATAAGACACCTGAGAATGGAAAGAGAAAAGATGTAATTGTATGCATGCAAACAATACACAATTTAAAATATTAAGCACAAATGTGAGCAAATCAATAGAAGCATTGAGTCTATCTCTAGATTGTCATTATATTTGCATACCAACAGTCATGCATCATAATACAGTCTGCCATACAGTTTCATCAGAGCTCATGCACTTCAAAAGTGTGTTAACAACGCCCCATCACCATCAAATCCAAAGGCACATCGATGTTACACGGAAAAAGTGATTTCTTTTCAAGTGTCAACACCAGTAAGAATAGTGAATCGCTTACCTGTACGTATACTCAGAGACATTGATCTTTCCCTTTTCTCCAGTAGTTTCTGTCCTGCTTGTTAAATTGACAGTATTTCCAAACAGGCAGTAACGTGGCATCCTTTGGCCTATGACACCCGTGACTACCTCACCAGTATGGATTCCTATCGTTATCTTTAGAGAGGAAAAAAAAAGGCTTCAGTATTCAAAATAGATGTAGCTTATCTCATGCTTCCAACTAAACACAGGTATTATGCAGTTTCTGTCTACGAGTTTTATTTCCAGTGCATTACTCTGGCTTCTTCAAAGCTCTGCATTTTGTATCACCATTTTTTTTTTTTTTTTTAATTATTGTATTGCCATGACTCTGCCTCCCAAATGAAAGAACAAACCTCATCTTTTTCCAACATGCACCACGCCATGCTGCTGTTATAATGCTGTAAAGTAAAAGAAAAGTGGAGAGAGAGGAATACCCTGTAGGTCTGAGTTTGATGAATGCTCAGAAGCTGCAGAAATCGATGGGTTAGACCAAGAAAAGACTACTGCTCAGAAGTAAGGCCCTATATGAAACCTCCTCAATTCCTTGCTCACTGACAAGGTGAAATAGACAGACCTCAGTTAGGTCTTAGAGCAATAGATTGCAGCTAAATAACAATATGTATCACAACCAATTATTTTGTCCTCAGAGCTTTTTGATGAAGACAAGTCAATGGAGTCTCACCAATTCTGTATTAATGCAACAGCATATTTAAAAAGCCCATAACAACAGAACTTCCACTAACATACATTGTTGGAATCACTGCCAAAACTACCTATGGAAATGGACTTTTCTATTAAATGCAGTATTTTCCCATGCTGATGAGATCACAAGCATGACTGAAAATGCCAATGAGGGAATACTACTGTTGTATTCATTGAGATGAAAAAGACTCAGCTAATTGTACTTGATGCAAAAGGCAAATCTGTTGAATAGACTGGAAAGATCAGAAAACAAACATACATGACGAGGATCTAATTATTTAAATAGTTAAGCACAGCAACTGCATTTGAGGATCTGGGGAACTGCCAATACCACATCTACATGCAACTCTTCATATTATTTATAGAGATCTATCTCAAAATAATTAATCTACATGGAAAGGGATTTTAGTATTATCATATTTCAAAGCATTGTAATCATATAAAAGAATGGGCTCTTCATTCAAGCCCACACATTTACTAACCTGTACAGGCTCCCCATCAACTTGAACCTGGCCTGCTATTTCCATCATGTCCAATGCTAGGTGGCAGATAGATCGTGCATGATGAATGCAAGGCTCTGGTAGACCACTCACAGTCATATACTTGTCCCCAACTGTTTCCACCTGGCAAGGTACATATTGTTCCATTTATTACCATGGACTTCAGAGTACAATAAAAAGATGTAGCACTCCCTTCAAAGACTGTCCTTTCAAGTGTTTTCCCTATACTTACATTCAAGAAATCTTAATTCCAAAAATATCTTGTATTGATAAGAATTAATTATATTTCAACAACAAAACAAAGACAGTGATTAGGTGAACTTCAGTCTCTTTTTTGGAGTATTCCAAAATTTGTATAACCATGTTTATTCTCATTCACCCTTGATTTGTCTGGTGCAGGACATAAATTTAATTTAGAGTAAAAACTAGCAATGGATTTTACACATGCAATGACACAAGCATATACATGTGCATGCTGAAAAAGTAATGCCTCATATTTATTTCCACGGAAACTATAACAAAGAGCACAATAACACTATTTGATATGAGCAAATTCTCAGCTACAAAACACTATTTTTCAACACAGGCACCACCATGAGCTATGCATTTTCTCCAGCAGTGAACAAGAGCCTGCATGTCACAATCATAAAACTTCTCCAGCAGAGGTGACCCTTCGTTGTTGTCACCACTGCTGAAAAGCACCACCCACCAACCCACTGTGCTCACATCCACTGTTTGGTCTCCATCAACGTTCAGCAAGTGTTAATGAATGTCAATGGGTGCCATTTTTTCCACATGGAGGAATTCAATGCCACATCTTTGCTTCAAACACACTTCCACGTCAGACATCATTTTGCAGACTGCCCCTCTGCTGCCCTCTGTCACATGGCAGTAACAAGTAATTGGCAGAAAGGTTCAACATCTACTGCCACACCATCAACATCCATCTCTGATGCCATGGGCCAACTATTTATTATAAATAGAAGGCATTCCTTTTGAAGCAGCCCTTGTATATACGGGCTACATATCTATCCAATTATCTATCTCCTACCATATCTGCAACTAAACCTCAGTACTATTGAAGGAATAAAACTAAATAACAAATTATAGCTTACAGCTAGGAGGCCCAGGTATATGACTTAAAGCAAACTGCTTACATAAATTTTTACATCTTCTAAACGTGGAAGCAAATTAGAGTATCCAACTAACAGGTGACTACGCACAAACACTGCAAAAAACTATTGACTCACAGGGCAGAGAGAAAAACAACATACTCCTCTTTACATTCCAAAGGATGGAAAAGAGCAACATGAGAGTAGATTATTGAAAAATCACAGGGTAAACTACTTGAAAATCTACTGCTTACCTTGTAAACAAATGGATTCCTTCGTGAATCAGTTAGAATATCAAATCTCGTGTAAAGATCATTTAAAAGATTAACAATCTTCATAGCTCCCTCTCCAGAGGCATGCTTACTACAGAAGGCATTGAATCCAACAATGCCACTGAAGAGAATGGTGACATTGTCGTATCGCTTAGCTGGAACAGGACGCTTGTGTCTCAGCTCATTTGCCACCGACGGTGGTAGAACGGAGTACAGTAATCTAAATTAGTCAGCAAGAAAGGCACAGGCAAAACAGAAAGAATTTTGAGCAAGGTCTCTACATAACATAGACACATTATTAATTCTTCTGACAAGATTTGTTAATAGTGTCTTGGATCATTTTTGCTTTCTGCTTGAGCGTTTCTGCCACATCAACTGGATGGCAGGTAAGAAAGTTTGCAAAACTATTTTAGGTTAATTAGCAAAGTAAAAAGAATTGCCAGTTCACTTCTCCTCTAGTGTACTTATAAAGGAAGGAGCCATCAAAACAGCCATTTTCATGTAGGCGACAGCCCACACTGCAGATGACACATGACTATCTAAATTAAGAACAAAACCCTTCAAGGAACTGAAGTGAAATGTTCTTTCTTGACTTCAAAATTATTGGCCTTGAATATTTTTTACGTTCTCCCAAGATTCTTTTATTTTATGAAGAAGGTACCTATAAATAATATATTGCTGTGACTGTTTCAGCTCAAAAATCAGGATTTGTATCTTACGTGTCTGTCTTTTTCTTTTCATCTTCGAGTGCACGTAGCGTGTGCTGCAGTCTGTCAGTGAGGATCTCAAGCTCTTGAGTCAGTTTATATTCCTCTCTGAACTGCTCTCCCAAAAGAACCAGATCACGGGTAGCATCATGCAATGGAATATCACTCAGATATAACCCTCTTCTGGTTAAATCATCCAAGTTCATAACACTACAATGCGAAGAGATAGACAGATGTGAGTAGATAGACAGGGGTATAATTAAGCTTGCCAAGGAGCACTTAAACCTGAGATGAACAGCAGAGAATATGAAATAGGAGAAAAAAAGTGTGCTTCTAAAAATCTGATGAGCTATATAAAATATTCCTTCCACAAAATCCTTGGAGTTCATTTGTGTTAAAACACAGCTCTTGATTTTACCTTTAAATATAGAATTCTCATGAGTTCCATGAACATACGAAACACACGCTCTTCAGTGCACAAATAAAAGTGAGATTATGTTAAGGTAGCATCTTTCTGTCTTCAGCCACTCTGTACATCACTTTTATACACAAGGTGAACGTTTCATACACATGGTGAATGTTGGGGGTTGGACTCGATGATCTCTGGAGCTCCCTTCCAACCCCTACAATTCTGTGAAGTCTGGTGTATTAGCTCAATGAGGATTTAGCTAAAGCCCTCCATTCAATCCCTAATTCCAAACACTCTCTTCATAATCACTGCTGCTCTATTACACTAAAATTACTGAAAAAAAAAACCAACATGAATCCACATAGGAAACCGAATCAGTGACATCTCTCAGCATTCTCAGAATAAGAAACAAACATCAAAACTTGCCAAACGTCGCTGAATAGAGGAATTCTCACTCATCCAAACTAAGCCAGAGCATCCCAGTGCTTATACTGAATTATTTCATAAGCATCCAAGTTCCAATGTTCAAATGCTCCTCCCTCTTTTCATATAAACACAACAAAATCTATTAAATCCATACCCAAGCCAACTAATCTCGGTAACATTACTCTCATAGATATTCATAAAATCAGTAACTGTAAAATGAAAAGCAGTATTACACAACTCTTATTGTTTAAAGTACCTTGGTGAACAAAGAAAGAGAATGCTGTCTGCTTCAGGCAAGTAGATCATTTGCCCTTTCAGGCGTAAGCAACTGATTTCTGTGCCAGTCAACTCATCTTCACACTCCAGCTTCTCTACATCCAACAGCCCCTCCTGGTGAAAAAAAAAAAAAAGAATCACAATTACTTTATCATTGCACTGGTTTATGTGTTACTTCACAACATCTGTTTAAGTGCCTTCACTATGAAGGTCATCATGATGTCTAAAATAGCTACACCTTATCTTAAAATCCAATTATCCCTTGAAAACAAAACACTGTCCTCACTTCAACACTGATATTCTGCCTCAGAGATTCAAATCATGGCATCTTTCCTTAATTTCAAGTTCTTCTTCTCTTCACAATAGTTTGACTAAAAGATTGTCTACTCTATGAACTTCATAGAATGCCTAAGAAGTATTGCTGGCTTCTCTCAGGAAGTTTTTTAGCATAGCAGGTGCAATTCTACATTCTGCATTCATTGTTTCATCCTGCCTGCCTCCCCACTCCTGTTCCATGTGAATGTAGGGGCCCAAATGGTAACACATTTCGTATTTGCCTCCTTTGTCATAATTAAGTAAAACTAAGTGCAACAGCCCTTCCTTTCCTTCAGTAAATTGTTATGTATGAGTTTGGCCTCTTGCCAGGAAAGCCTCAGATGAGAAGTATATGTATTTCACCACTCCTGTTTAGCAGTTAAGTCAATTTAACACACTGAATTCAGATCTGTGATTTTTTTTCTTGGCTCAAGACTCATAAGGATCCAGGCTTACTACTATGTTCTCTGCAGACTTCTGCTTTTTCCATACTGCTTTTTTCTCTCATGCCTGCTTACTTATAGAAATGCCAAGTGAATATTTTTGAGTTACCTTGGTCCTCAGTACAAAGACTGTATTGATATGTGAGAGGATCCCATGGAAACTAATATCAATATGAGGCCGGACCAAGGAGAACACTGACAAAAGACTGCAGTTTCCTGGTTGCAGCTGAAATTTAAAGAAAAAAAACACAAAAAGAAACAATTGAATTATGTTACAATAAAAGAATACATTGAATAATTATATTCAACTTGCTTAAATTACAGTACTGAATGGAAGAGAATATATACTTGATGCATTTCTCCGTTAGAACACAAGGTTTTCAAATTAAGGATTTTACAACAAAAGTATTATTGGCTTCAAAATGCAATTCTAGCCTGCAACATGACTTTGTAAAATTGTGTTGGATTGTTTCATGTTAATTATCTGTCAAACTGTTCCCTAACTATAAAAAAAAAAGTAAGAAAGCTTTGCAGTCAAAAAAAGCTCTCCTCATTAGTACCATCCCTCAAACATGCTTTTCAACGACAAGCCATTTCCTCCAAGGTGTTGTCTGGTTGTAACGATCCTCAGAGCCATCCTCAGTAGGCTAATCAGTTACAGCTGTTCAGTGAGTGGCCTTGAGAAGAATTTACAAAGCTCTTCTTTCAAATTTTTCTGCAAAATCCAGAAGGAAATCACACACACACAAAGGCAGGAGAAGTGTTCTCCGTTCAAGTGTATTCCTTGGTCTGTTACTGCCCATTACAGACATGATTTTTAAGGAACAGAGCTGCTGGAGGTTAAGGGCTACTTTTCAAAGTCTTTTTTCAAACAACGGCAACACAACACAGTAGATATTATACATGGGGATGTTCTTTAGACAGAAAATCCTGTTTTATCAATCTTTGGGGGAAAAAAATGAACAAAAACAACCCAACAAAAAACCACCTGCACGATCTAGTATAAGAACTCTCCATAACTATTAACATGTAAGAATCATCTGACCTGTGGAAGGACTCTGTATATTGCATTGCCACACTGTGTGACCACCAGATCTCTGTCAAATATTATGTGGAAAGGAAAAGCCTTGCAGAAAGTATATGGACTGATGCGAGACTCTTGGGTACCATTTTCTTCAAATCTGTCAAGGTCCTCATAGTAGTCCTCTTCTTTAGATTCTTTCTCTTCAATTAAAAATTGAATGTGGTCACATTCCTCATTCCGCTGTTGAATAACCTAGGAAAAATAAAAATACAAAGAAGGAAAAGATGAATGAAATGCACATCCTGAAATCAGGGATGCAGGCTCGGGTTATGCTTGCTTTCATTGGTATGTGTCACACAATAGAATGCTCCCTCTCTTTGAATGGACCTGTTGCAAGTCTTGAATTTCACAAGGCACTGGAATCCTTATTTTAATGAAAGCTGTTTGCAAGGCCTGCAACATAACAGCAAACAGTGCTTGACCAGAGGGTGGGCATGTCATAACCAGCCAGAAGAGCAGCAGAGGGAGCAGAGCTCTGCATACACAGCCCTTGCCCAAGCAAGCAGTGCTGACTACAAGATCATGCTCAAAAAATAAAACTAGAAGCAATTACAGTCTTCTCCGAGTCACATTCCTTATTAAATTCCAGCAAAATTTACATCAGCAAAATCATAAATAAATGTCTTGAATACAGCACTTTGCTTCAGTAAATTTGCTTAGTCAAAAACTAAAAAGGATTATTTTGTTTCCAGGGAGTCGTATGCTGTAGTATAATTAAAGCTAATAATTAATAGAATAGCACAATTTACCTTGAGAGGCCAAACTCACCTCTTCTCAAGTCTAATTAGGTTTAGTGACTGGAACAGAACAATTCTATTTGTACAGTACTGTTAAACAGCAACTTTTTGGAACACATTGCACTTTATTGTACTTCTATCTAAAGTCTGATCCTAAACCTATGAAAGCAATTAAAAAAAGAAAAAAAGGTCTTCTTAAAATCCCTAATGCATCCTAAGTCTGCCTTTTACACATTATCTGGTCACAGAGAACAACAGTTAAAATACAAAAAAAAAAGTAGATTTGCACAAACACTGATGTTTAGACTTTTTAAACACTTCTCTTCTACAGCCATGTTAGCTGGTGTGCTGGGGAGTGGTGATACTTCATTTGTTCCTATTCACAAGCACGAAACAATATTTTATTGCTAAATGTTGCTTAATTTAAGAAGCTGGTGTTCCTTCATCCTCTATTTGAATATAAAGGAAAGACAGGCCCTCCTGGAGGGCAATTCAGAGTAGGAAACTAATTTAAGTGCTCTATGTAATGTGATGCACTAATTTTTCTATTGAGCATGTAACTTAGAGAAAGATCAGCCTATCGTTTACTAACCAATGCAAGTACCTGAAGCTAGATGTAAGAACAAGTTCAAATGTTAACGATGATAATGCTTACTTTATCTTAAAAACTCTGTTGGTAATCCACGTGGCAGTGTGTAGCAAAGATAAATGGGAAATTATCAGTTAACAAGGGGTAAGCCACAGAAAGAGGATACAGTGGTCATTTGAAGAAAATAAATCGCATGGGTTTATCTAGTAAAGCAGAACATAGTAGATGGCATCCTAGGTTTCTTCTGAATTCACAGCTTAAGGGTCTTCAACATCCTCCTCTTCATTTAAATCATTATCCCTGTAATTCAGAGAGTCTGTGGCCATACTGAGGATTGATAAAATGCAGGTAGCATCTTAGTTCTCATTTTCCCCTCACTCGTTAGCATACTTACCGGTTTTATTTCATTATTACTACTGTTATGGCCATGGGATAACTGAGATTATACACAGTAATTTTTCAAATTCTGCAGAACTAGTGCTAAAACTGATCTATTTTTACAGAAGATTTCTAGTCTTGAATCTTATTTCACAGTGTTGCTCTTGCCAGCAAAAAAATGCGTAATTTGGATAAAAAAAGCTTCACCATCCAGCAATGCAGTCATGTAAGTTTCAAAAAATCCAATATTTTTCAGGAAATATTTATATTGACAGTACATGACCTTTCAGAGAGATTAATATCATCACCTAATGACCATATTAGTCAGAGGCTGCAGATGGGGCTCACAAGAGCCGAGCAGAGGGGGACGATCACCTCCCTCTCCTGCTGGCCGCCCCTTTTTCATGCAGCCCACAACACAGCTGGCCTTCCGGGCTGCAGGCGCACACTGCTGCCTCATGGCCAGCTTCTCGTCCACCAGGACCCCAAGTCCTTCTGCGCAGGGCTGCTCTCAAGGAGATCTGCCCCCAGTCTGTATCAATACCTGGGGTTGCCCCGACCCAATGCAGCACCCTGCACTTGACCTCGTTGAACCTCATTAGGTTCACATGGCCACTTCTCCATCCTGCCCAGGTCCCTCTGGATGCTTCCCTTCCCTCCGATGCATCGACTGCACCGCTCAGCTTGGGGCCACCTGCAAACTTGCTGAGGCTGCACTCGATGCCATCATCTGTCATTGATGAAGATGCTGAAGAGCACCGGTCCCAAGACCGACCCCTGAGGGACACCGCTTGTGACCGGCCTCCACCTGACACAGAACCATTGATCACAGCCCTGTGGCTGCATCCAGCCAGCCAATTCCTAATTCATCCAACAGTCCATCCTTCAAATCCACACCTCTCCAGAGGTGAGAGAGAAGGATCTGCTGAGGGACCATGTCAAAGGCTTTGCAGAAGTCCAGACAGATGACATCCATTGCCTTCCCCTGTCCACTGATGCTGCCACTCCATCACAGAAGGCCACCAGATTGGTCAGGCACGATCTGCCCTCAGTGAAGCCATGCTGGCTGTCCCAGAGCTGACACACTACAGGCCAACCTCATGGAAACATGACAGATTCACAGTACAGCCACTGTGCCGGCTGAACACTATTAGTAATACTGATATGCTATGGATGGGGAAGGCTTATTGAGGTTTTGTTCTGGCCCTCCTTGCACAGGCCCTTATTAAGGGAAGCTACAATTTTATCCCTCTACAGGCTAAGTAAGCTACTGATTCAGCCTTAAATAACACCCAATTTCATGCCTTTGTTGCTCACTTCATTTATGCACTAGCTTATCTTTCTATCTTGTTATTTCATTAACCTCAAACAACTTAGACTTCTTCTCTGAGGCATTTGAGATACAGATAAAATTCAATCTTCAAAATTTAATGTATGAATGCACACATATACGTGCTGTGGTTTAACCCAGCAGCAGCTAAACATCACAGAGACTTTCACTCACCTCCCCCCTCTCCACCTCACTGCGATAGGTGGAAGAGGATCAGAAGAAAAAAAAAAATTAGAACTTGTGGATTGAGGTAAAAGCTATTTACTAAGGCAGAAAAGGAAAATAAAAATACTAGTAATTATAATAATATACACACATACATATACAAAAGAAGTGACAGACAAGCAATTGCTCACCACCCTCTGACCAAGTCTCCAAGCAGCAGCAGCTCCCCTAGCCAATTCCCCACCATTTTTTATGGGTTTTTTTTTTTTTTTTTGGTATGATGTCTTATGGTACAGAATTTACCTTTGAACAGTTTAGGTCAGCTGTCCTGGTTCTGTACCCTCTCAGCTCCTTGTGCCCTCTCAGACACCCCTGCTGGCAGGACAGTAAAAGAAGCCAAAAACCTGAAACGTCCTTTGCTCATACAGCAGTGAGTGCTCAGCAACAACTAAACACCAATGCATTATCAATATTGTTCTTCTCCTAAAGCCAAAACATAGCACCATGTCAGACATTTTGAAGAAAAAAATCAATTCTGTTCCAGCTGAAACCAGGATAATATACATGCATATATTTTGCCATCCTAGAAGATGAAAGCCATCCTAAATAAGATAATGAGATAATGCACAGAATAAGTCAGACAATCTGCTCAGACATACCACATCCTCTGGGAGTGTTCTTGACTTATAGTGACATCCACAGTAATTAAATGTTTCATTGAATAGCCAGGACTTTCATTTGTCAGGAAGTTTAAAATCAGCACTTCTGGCCATAACTTAACATGTTACATTTTTTTCCTTTCACTTCTAAGTAAGTCCAACTTATTTGATGAGATACTTACTTGGCAGAATGACCTGCCGTACAAAGCATGAAATAAACTTAACTAGGACGAAACTTTCCTATTGATAAGCTTAACTAGGATGGAACTCTCCTATTGTCTCGTTACGCCAGCCTAGTTTGCAAGCCACAGAATTCCAGCATCACTTCAAATATTACTAAGGAAGCATCTATCAAATGCCTGGCAAATGAAAGTTCAGTGATAGAACTGACAAAGCCAGGAACCAAGCCCATTTCTTTTCATCTCTAGTCTCAGCTGAAGTGACATCAGCTCACCACGTGTAAGAGCACAGTCACCATAGAAACAGCAGTTAAAAACGGAGGGGAAAATCTCTCTGCTGTTTTCAAAGAGAATATATAACATCTTACTGGTTATCCACCTGTGCTTTTCAGAAGACGTAATTTCAATTTCAATTTATTTATTTATTTATTTTGTGTAGCCAAGTGAAAAATTACACTAATATTTCAAAGGGGGACAACTCAAAAGGTTATTTTACAAATGACTCTGTGGTTTATTTGCTGAGCTTCACACAAGATACTTAATAAAGTAGTATCATTGTGTTACAGCATGTATACTGAACACATGCTATCTGTTAAAACTTCCACTGATACTCCTGCAAGAAATGACTCAGTTACAAGCAGTTCCACAATACAGACTTGTATTGCAGCATTAGGAAGAAACAGAATGTTACTGGACAGAATATTTTTCCTTTGGATTGTAAAGCTGAACACGAAGACAGGTTTTTTGCCATTTAACACTGAATACAGGATAAAATTCTTGATCCCTTCTGATCAAAACTGACCATGCAATGCTACTTGATGCATTTCACTACAGCTGCTCCAGGGAGGTCCTGAGGCAAATCAGTTTGTTGTGCAAGTGGCACCATTGTTAGCTTTGTACATCTGAGGTGATCTGAAGGGATGTCTGCATCTGTCACTTGGTTTTGAGGTGCAGACTGTCTCACTTTGCTGAATCTCTGAGTCTTGAGCTGGTGATGTTTCCAGGTGCCCTTGCATCAGAATTAGAGGCTGATTATGCTCTGTGATTTCCTTGTCTTCATACAAAGGTAACTTTTAATATATGGCTTAGTATTGCTTGTTCTCAATGACAAGTACCCAACCAGATTTTAGGGCAGCTTCTCAGCAGGTCACATTCTGGCTTTGTTGTTTTGGACTGTCACTAGTAATGACAGTTAGAAATTACCATCTTGACAAGAATTTTCTCTAGCTCCCTTTCATTTGCTACTGTAAACCATTTCTCCTGACAATCTAAAATATAGATTCTGATAACCTGCTCTTACATAATAACAGAACTGCAGAAGTCAGTTTTCCCAACATGTTCTTTTGGCTTTGTAGGATTTTCCAACACTTCCTCATTGTCCTGTATCATTTGTAGTCCTGAGAGAATCTCTGTCCTGACTTCACCTTCACCTTTATAGACAAACAACCTCTGACAAGCGAAGCAAGAGAAGGTACAGCCAGAAGGCTGCTAACAGAGATCTTATGCCAATGTCAGTAACCAGCAATGCAAAGAAGTATTTTTAGTCCTCACACTGAGACAGGCAGAACACAAATATTTTTAGTGCATTCTCAAAGTCAGGAACGATTCTTAGGACAGTACTTACTGCAAAAAATTGTATTAACTCTATTTAGCAAAAGTGGATTATGGTATCAGGGAAGATAAACAAATTGGATTTGAATTAATCAGTTGACTACTGTCAAGGTAGGCTTCCCAGGTTTAATGTGCTGCAGCTGTGAATCCAAGTTAAAAAACAAAAACAAAAACAAAAAAAAAAAAAACACCACTCCTTTTGGTACTAACAGAGTTTAATAGAGACAAAATCAGATCTTTTTTCTTCCTTGCCTTCAGCATACACATACCTTAGATGTTAAAAGGCATCTTTCCTGAAGGATGTCATTCTGGAAAAAGAGCTACAGTATACCACAAGAACATGCATTTCTATGTATGCATGTCTACAGAGAATAGTTCTGGGTAAAAATGCAGAAAGAGGGTAAAAATTAAACATTCTTTTTTTTCCTATTTGGCCATTTCTCCAATCAAAGAAATAACCTAGGAAACAAAAGGCACAATATATTTTTCCTCCATATTTACTTTGCTTCATGTGATCATGTGATTATTTAGTTTATCTTTGCACCCCATTCAGCAGACACTGGAAATGCCTACAAATTAATTCCAGGGTTGTGGAATATCTGAAAAACAAGCAAACAGAATAGGATTGGGCTGCCACGCACTCCAGGGGTCAATACAGGATCCAGTCCTATTCAACTTATTCATTAATATTCTGGATGATGGGCCTAGACTGCTGGTGATATAAAGTGGGGAAGAGTATCTGATACGCCAGACGGTCACCCTGCCATACAGAGGGACTGGACTGACTGACAGAAACTTAGTGATGTGCAAGAAATGAAAGTATGGACTCTGCACCTGGGAAGAAGTAACCTTATGCACCTGCATACATTGAGGATTGCCCAGCTGAAATTTGCAGAAAAGGTCCTTGTGAACAGCAAGCTGAGCACTGGTATTTTCCAACACGATCTTCCCAAGAAAGTAACACTCAGATTGAAAATACAATTTGTCAGAAGTTTGTCCTGGTAGCTGTTTTGAACAACCTGGATTTATCCCCTGCCCCACTGATCAGTTTTGCCTCTGCACAACCCTGTGATGATGCTGGCAGAACTCCCTGTGACACATAAGAAAACCGAATAGCAAAAGGGAACAGATACAAGTAAAAATAACCCAGAAAAACAAATGTTATTTTGAACTTAGTTCACTTCCTCCATCTAGTTTATTTTATAGCTCCGTAACAGCTGAAGGGATCAGTAGAAGAATCTGAATAAACAGGGACCAACAAAGAGGATTGTTTTAATTCTGTCGCATCCTTCCCTGACTACTAACACCTGCTGTAAATATGGATTTCTACCAAGCAGAATTTAAACAAAGGACATAACTATATCATCATCACCATATAGCAAAAGCTATTCACTATAAACCCGAGCTTATAACAAGAAACTTGAAAGGCAAATATTCCAAGATTGCAGTAGTAATTACCACTGTCATGGGAGCCTTTATAAATCTCTTGCATAAGCAAGCAAATGATCACACAAAAATACTTTACAGCAATGACAGAATGAACATGACACTGAAGCATTCTTCTGATTTTAGGCTTCAGCCAGATTCATGCTAAAATAAAACATTATTACTTCAGCTGAAGTATACAGTGTAACTCAGCTTGAAAAGTAGAATAGTTAGCAATAGCTGAAACAAAAAAAAGCTTGCTATGCACATTTAGATTCTTTTCTACTTCATGTAATGCATTTGTGTTGTGACACTTCTAATGGCAAGAAGTGTTTATACAGTTGGTTTCAGCCCATACCTGAAGCTAACCATGTGTTAGGTCACACACTGCTTTTATTCAGTTACTTATGCAAGGCCTGATGAATTAAATGTGTTTGCTACTCTGTACCACCTCAAAACAGGAGTCTCCCATTTCACAAGTGACAGCATACGCACATCAGGTAAACTGCATGACAGGGGAACACTTTTCCACTTCTGGGGCTGCAGCTGCCTATTCAGTCACAATCCCACCCTGCAGATGTATCTGAACCACAAACACGTATTTGTCTGGGAAGGACCTCCAACGCAGGCCAGAAGGAGGACTCTGCCCTCCAGCATGGCATAATCAGTGTGCATTGTTTTAAACTGCTCCTGAATGGGCCTGCCCACAAATTAATGTTGGCCTTCTCACCACATGACTGACCTGTTCTTAAAGCAACTCAAACAACAGCAGCTCTTCTCAAGTCAGTTCTTAAAGCCACCATTTCATAGAGGGCAGCAACAATTGCAGTGATTGTTTGCCATCACTTCTCTTTTCTTGACTTTGTTCTAAAGACATTTAAATGCGAACAACTCTTCAGGCATTACCTTCATATCTATTTCTGTACCGTGGATCTGCTGAGCTACTGTTTTGATGATTCCAATGACAATATCCTGCAGACCTTCCCTCTCTGAATAGTAATGCAGAATGAGTCCTTTCCCCTTCTCCGCATCAGTGCATCTGAAGGAAGGGGCTCGCATACCTGGGTAAATAGTAGCAAGATGGTCATGCAGAGCATCCAGGTTCTAGAAGAAGAAATTTAAAACATGATTATAAGACATTCACTTGTTAGCTTGGAACAAAAAAATAATAAAAAAAAAAACATTTCTTGCCTAATCTGACTCCACCCCTTCTTGTTGGTCACACTCCCTTTGCACTTGTTTTACTACTTCTGAAGCAGCCCCCAGCAGGCTTTTCAGAGCTCAAGGTATTCTTTCCCCCTGCTGCGTAAACATTTGGACATGAACAGCAGCAAAGCTAGCACTATAAAGAATTACTCTAAGTAGTAAGAATCCATGCATTTCAAAACTACGGTTATTAAAGACTGTATGGGCTTCTCAAATCCAAAGCCCATTCATTTGCATCCTTTTCAAATTCAAGCCTCTGCAATTTCTTTGAATTTAGGCATCAAACATAAATAAGCATGTTTTCATAAAATCTTTCCCCTGTTGACTGTGAAACAACAGGCTACTTCTATCATCATAACAGTCAGACCAAGTTGACAGGGCCTGATCTCAAACACAGACTGAGAATAAGGAGAAAAAAACCCAACAGGACTCATAGAACATGGCTACTGTAAAAATGTTTCAGAAAATATTTGTTTAGAAAGGGAAAAAAGGTCTTCTATATTTTCAACTGATGTCTTGGACGTCTTATGTGTTTTACTTTAAATTTTAACAAGACAAATTGACATCTGGAGAGGAAAAAAAAAAGTGAAATTGAGAGGCATATCTAACGAGGATAATAAAGAGAACAAAGAGATCAGAACCACGCTAAGAATACAGAGACAGTTCTGACTTTGTTTAGGAAGCAATTACCATGGCTCCAGCTTGCTGTTTGCTGTATAGAGGTCCATACACAGAAAGCAAATAGTGTTGCAACTCAAACAACTATTTATCTGTTGTAAAACATATACACATCCTTTACATCCTAAGCCCAGATCATTACTGTATATTTCAAATACAGTTCTCCCAACCCCCCACACAACTGCTATCATCAGATCCTGAGTATTTTCATCTAGCACAATGGAAAGTGAGGGGAAAATATTTTCAATGTGCTGGCTGGTCCATTTTCCACCTTTCCTGAGCATCTGTCAATCATCAGATCCATGGAACTATACTGAACTTTGTTTCATGTGAGCTGTGAAGCACTTAAACAGCTGGTTCTTCTCCTGGAAGGTCTCCAGAGGAAATGAGGCTCTTAGAAATGAATTCTGTAGGATGTACCCAGACTGAAGCTTCCTCCTTCAGTTTTTTAGTTTGTTTCAAACTCATGTTTTTGTTGCTATATCAACACCTCCAAACTAAAACTTGGAGAGGCAACAGCAAGGGAGGCAATTTATTCCAGCTGTTAATGAGCATTCAGTTGCAAAAAGAAGAAAAATGTTTGAAGGCAAATTCTGTAAGATCATTACCAGGGTTCAAGACAAGTAAGTTGGAAGAGAGCTTGTGAGATGTGGATGAGAAAAGAGCAAGAACTCCAAGGAAGTGCCCCTGAATCTCCTTAATTGCATTAAGAACTGTGTTTTTGGTACACAAGCTAAAGGATCAGCTGAGAATTATTTTGGAAACAAGACCCTTAAGGAGATGGAAATAGGAAATATGAAAATATCATGGAAATAGAGGGTAAACTATCAAGTTCTACAGTCATCAACATAATTCCAGAAGAAGTTAAGCACAGAATTTTTTTGTATGGCTGTCTCATTATAAATATTTAAGTCTGGCGCAAGCATTGCTACAAATGATGGCAGCCACGCTGTGAATGATCACTTTGCCACCCTACTACCTCATTACTGACTGTCCAAGAAACATCAAAGCTGAATGCCCTGCATGTGGCAGGGGGTTGGAGATTCGTGATCCTGGAGGTCTCTTCCAACCATAGCTATTCTGTGATTCTGTGAATCCATGCAATTTGCTCTTTAGTCTTGAACCACCACTCATCTAGAGCTGGGGACCTGTCCAGAATGTACTGCAGCACTTTTTTAGTATCCACTGCATCTTTTCTCCCCCATGCATATGACTTTGGAGTGAGCAAAGTACTTATTATATGCGGTCAAGAAGAAGTAGAGATGCGCATCCAGATGCGGGCACCAACACTGCTCCAACATCCTGCCATTTAGACATTGTATCATTATCACTTCCAACAGCAACCCTATCTTCGCTCCCAGATTACTCAGATGAATGCCAGAGCTTGTGCTGGTACCAGAGACACTAATTCTAGAGCTTGTTAAAAGATGAAAGGATCTCCAAGCAGGAAGGAGCATGGATAGTAATAATAAATCAGGCAGATCCAAGATAGTCTTAAGGAGTCATGACTGGCACCTGAAATATAAAGACTCACTGTTCAGCTCCGTGCTGCACAGAGCATACGGAAAGTATTGCATGAGCGGAATTAATCCACTTAAATTTACTGCACTGAAATGAGAAGCAAATAAATAGGCACGTAGATGATCTCCTATATGAGACAGGACTAATCTCCACTCCAGCGTTTGATTTCCTTTCTGTAGAAAGCTACTGAATGTAACAAAAACACACTTTGAGTTGCTCAGGAGGCTTCATCTTTTCACGTTGCTCCTCCTCAGCACAGTGTCTTCTTTCAATATGATTTGCAATTTTTCCAGCCCTATGTTTTTCTAGAAAGTATAAATATTGGATTTGGTTGTGCTGTCTTCTTCCTCTTTCTTAAAGCCTGAAGTATCTGTGTTTCATTTACGAATAAACTAAATTATCTCTGAAATGTCAAGGAAAATAGAACATAAACATGAGATTTATTTTCACACACTTAAAAAACCTGCAGCCCTCTATAATTTTCACACATTCCTGGGCTTAATACATGTTTCAAGAAGATGATGTTTTTGGAATCATACCATATATTTTAACAATCTGACAAAAAGTCAGTACATCAAACTCAATCTGCACCTATTTTAGTAAGTATATAAATAAGCTTCCTGACCTAATCTGTTAGAAGCTGCAAAAACAATAAATCATGGATAATGTTGATTTTCCATCATAATTAAAAGCTGAAAAGTACACTACTGGCACAATTACTAATACCTGCCTTGCCTTGTTAGAATTTACAGGGGTACATAATAACTAACGTCATCTTCTAGCACTGAAATACAAACAAAACAGCCTAAAATACTTTAATTAGAAGACCATAAATGTATGCAGTTCACACTTTTACAGGGGTTTGGTACGTGCTACAAATGTGTCCATCATTATTCATGTTAGGGAACAGAAAGATGAGTATACTGGATGGAAAAGGTGATGAGAGAAAGGAAGAAGAAAGGACCAATGAAGTGTACTCAAAGTGATGGGGGAATTGGATGGCTGTATCTTTTTTTCCTGTCTTCTATTCTTGCTCAACCCCAACCATAACTTCAGTACATCTTTAAAAATTACATTGATCCATATGCATCCTTTGAGAGCAGCCTATGGATGGAGCTATAAGGTACTATGGATGCCCAATCCCACACAGACAGTGGTATGCAGACCACACGTTTGGTATGCATCAGATGGAGCACACACATAACTTGTCTTTTGGCCCAGCAGTTACAGATCGTGGGATCTTTAAAAAGTCTGAGTTGAGAACACCCAGGAAGCTCTGCAGTGCTACAGGTTTCAGAGCAAGTAGTGAGATGCACAAGGAAATACCCCCAAAATACAGCAAAGTAGGCACTTTGCCCCTTTCACATTCTATTACTGGAGAGAATTTCAAGGGAAAAGATGACAAAATGCTGCTAAATTTCCAGTGAAAAATCAATAGAGGTTGGACACAGCTATTTGGCAATCTCCTGTGAAATCTTCATCAGTTCAGTGTCTTTAAACTCATTGCAGCACACAGTTCACCCTTGAGGTGATCTATGTCACAAACACAAAACTGTATTTGAAGCGAACAATCTTCAAGTGACAAAAAACAGAAGCCCATCTTTGCTACACTTGAAAATCAGGCTTCAGAGAGGCCATTACACTTTTTTCCATGCTACTGAAAAATTACTTCCAGTTTGTTGTGGTTTACAGCACAATGTCACAATGTTCTGAAGTTAGGAAAGCACAAAAAAAGGATAGCTGCTCTATCCCACCCTCAGTTCACGTACAAAACAATTTCCTGTCTTAGAAACAAGCTGTGTGAGCCCTAGCTCTGTACATAATGTACAATTATAAATAACATCTATAATTAGTCAGAGAGAACTCTGGATGAGAAATATCCTACAGGTCTGAAGATCACATTTTCTGTTAATCTAAACAACATAAAGCCCTTTTAATTATGATGTACAGGCAGCCTGGTGTTTTTTCCATGTCTCTGATACTCCATGCTACCTATGAAAACTCCTGTTATAACTTTTCCTTTGTAACTTCAAATTAAATTTCAGATGTATGAATGCTTCTGTGAATGCCAGCTTACTTGCCTTCTCAACTCACTGCTCATGAAATCAAACAAAGGGGATTGTTCAAAGGGATACAGAACAGCAATGCCAAAACTGCTAGGCAGAGAAAAGCTCTACAGAATGCAAAAAACAAGGCATATATCCTTCATACCTCTACACAAATAAAGCTACACAGTACAACTTCTATTTCTACATTCCATTCTAGCCTGTTGGCTAGACCATACTCCTGTCTAGTCCCCTGTATCTGGAATAGTTTGGCATAAAAATCTTACCTGCAAAAATTCTCTAACATTTGAGCCCAGAACACGCAGAATTGTATCATAGCCAGATTCTTGGCAAAACACAAAAAACATCTTCCCAAACATCTGAAGAATTTCCCCAGCATTCAGATCTAGTAAAAACAGGAAAACGTGTTTTAGTTCACACATTAACAATACCTAGACTGCACCCAGATCCAGAAGGCCAAGAATATGAGGACAAGAGTCAGAGTGCATAAAAAAGCAATGCATAGCTAATACATATTTAGGAATTTCAGGAGGATTTACAGATTCCCTTTATGGATTCTGTCTATGTGAAGCAGTTTAGACTTTGATACAGACAAGGAAGCACTACTTGCAATAACTCAGCAACACTTGACTCTGGGGGGTTACTTCTGGCTTGCAACAGCATGAAACTACATCAGCTGCATCAATTCAACATGACAACTAGCTTGGGTCTGCAGATAAAAGAAAGCTGATGGGCATAATTATACCTTTTAAACCGCAGGACAACTGAAAATGAATGCTACCCAAATAAACAGCAGATATGAAATAAGACGTGTCACAAATCATTCTGTAACTCAGCATCTTTCATCAGCAGAGGTCAGAAGGAGAGAAGGACGCAGAGGCCACGGACTGCCATCACAGCAGTGGTTGAAATCCGGGTGTATTAGCAAGGTCGTTACAGTGATACTTTGTTACTTCACGACCATTTTGTAACACTGATGATTTGTGGATTAGATACATTACTACAACTTCAGGCGGATCCAGTACTTAGAATATTACTTGGAAGTAACACAAATCACTTAAAGGAATAAAGGGAATAAAAATATTTGAGGTAAATAAATAACAATAAAATCCATTCTTCTGCTGTTGTTCTTAATCTCTGACCATTATTATGTGTTCTCATCCTCTGTGCTAAGTCCTGTTCCTCTCTGCAATGTGGACCTTCCTGTTGGTGGTAGTTTTCAATCTTACACGTAAGGACTGGTCAAAGAAGATATCCATATTACTTACTAAGAACCTTGCTTGCAGCTGCAACCAGATCATAGGTCTTGGAATCATCATATATTATTCTGACGAGAAACTGTCCTTCTTCATCCAGCTGTGCCTCCTTCCTATAAAGGAAACAAAATATTTTTGGTTGAGGGAGAAACACCAAATCTGTAAACTGGATATACATTGTTTGGTTCTACTCTTTTAAATCATGCATGTCTGCAAGTTATACACTTAGGAAGTTATGTAATAAAGCTAAAATTATAACTGTCTCACACCTCAGGGTAATTAAGATACAACATCACTATCTTAAGAGCATCTGTGCTATACTAATTAGCTGGAAGAAAATAAACATAACTTTTTGGTACGGGGCTTCCCAACAAAGTTGTAGAACTAATAAAGACAGAAGGTGTATTTTGAAAAGGGAAATATTTAGGAAGAGAAAAGCAATCAAAAAAAGATATGACTTTGTAACAAAAGCAGGCATGCCGCACAAATCGAGATACTCATCAACTCACCACTGAAATAATTACTTCTCTAATCAGCAAATGAATCACGAGGAAAACTTATTTACTACCACCATGATAATGAAGGGCTCTTATCACAGTAAGACAGAAATGCTTCTCAAGATAGAATTGAAACGTACTGCTCAAGAGCCAATATTCTAACTGCTTTAAACTCGTAACAATCCTCAGAAGAATTCTAAACCCTTAAAAAGCAGATTCTGAACCTACCATCTAAAATCCTACATCTTTTACAACAAAACCTTTGTCTCTACCACCACACAACCAGTCACCAATCAGAACAAAATTCTTAAATTGATATTTAGCTCCTAGTGGTGTAGAGCCAACATTGCCTACTTCACAAATGAAATCATGCAAACAAATAACGTCCACACAACAGTTCAAGTATACTGTTTTACTGGAGTTACCCATCCATACAAATACAGAAACATTCTGAGCATTACTCAACAGAGAAAAGACTGAGGATGAAGTATTCTGGTTCGTGTTAAAACTGATGGATGACAAAACTGTTGGTAAGGCCCGATTCCAGTTTCATATGATGTTATTCTACTGATCTGAATGAAATTAATGGTCATGTAACCCTCCAGTTAATAATCATGTCTTCCACAATCTGTCCACTATCAATGGAAGTCAAGAACACATCATTTTCAAATTAATTATTTCTTCCTCTTTCTCTTGCTTTAACCACACCTACTGCATTTTTACCACTGACCAAAAATTAGTATTAGATTGGTTTTGTATTTAAAATATCTGTCTACTTTGTTATTACTAGTGTATGAACGGGCATAGTGAGCTGAAAACAAGTGAAGCAACTTTCCCAAAGCAGTAAGACGAGACTGCAGCCTGTAGCTGAGACTAAAATTCCTACAGAATGGATGTAAAAGGAACAACTTTTGTTATTAATGGCATGAAAAATTATTAATAATCTCAAGATGTTTTTCTCTGAATCTCACGGGGAGATTCACAAAAAGAACAAACGAACTGGCACGAAAAAGACAAAGCATGGTAATATTTTTAATGAATAATTGTTGCAATGATTTATTCCTTGTACCAATAAACAGTGCATTAATAAAAAAGCAAGAAAAATGGTTTGTATACACACACTCCCCTATGACTCTTATTTTCATATTTCATTCTTCTGATCCTCTCCTCCAGCCATTCTCTGACAACTTTAAATTAACCTGCAGGCTATCAAGTCCCACTGGTTCCTGAAAACAGCTGATACGACATGGATTCCATCTTTCACTAAGAGGGAGAGACTCAGGCTATTAGCAGGTAACGTTGCCCTGAAGCATGTGATATCAGTCAGGAACGAGACAGTAAAGTTCACATTTACTAACAGCTGAACTGAAATAGTAGAAGAAAAGAAAATCATCTTGGTTCTTTGATTCTCATAGCATGGAATGCAACTGGAAGTCAAATGCAGCTTAGGGAGAAGTTTGCACAAGGGTGAGCAAACTTTCCCACGTCCCGGATGCACACTGTGCCTTCTCTTAGTCCCTCTGTTCCCAGCCAAACCACAAAGGATAACATACACATCTGAAAAAGCAATGAACATCCTCTAAAGTACTGCATACTTGTAAAAGCCACGGGATGCAGTTTTTCTGTGTGAGAAATTTATTCATTGAAAATTGAACCAGTTTGATCACTCTGGTACCTCCTCCAAAACGCTTCCATCTCCTTTTGGTTACATTGGTTGGAACATTTCCTGTCTCTTTCTCTGTGCCAAGCCACAATTCCTATTTTACTGTAGTTATTAGGGGGAAAAAAACTCTGAACTGCCCTGCAGGATCTTCCTGAAACTCCTTAGAGGAGGTAACATTGCCAATCCCCCATCCAAAACCTTCTCATGCCCCTCTAGGAAGCAGTGGGGAAATACAGAGGTTTGAGGAGGGGCCCCTCTGGAAAGGTTATGTGTCAGAAAGCCCAGCCGAAGTGCCTTTGCACTAATGCATGCAGCATGGGAAATAAGCAGGGGGAGTTGGAAACCGTGACAGGCTTGGAAAACTATGATCTAGTTGCTATCATGGAAAGGTGGTGGGATGAATCTTAAGACTGGCATACTGTGATTGAGGGCTACAGGCTCTTCAGAAGGGACAGACAGGGTAGGAGGGGAGGGAGAGTTGCCCTCTATGTTAGGAAGAGGATAAATTGCAAAGAGCTGTGTCCGAGTAACACTCATGACCAAGGTGAGAGCTTATGGATGAAAATCAGGGATCAGTCCAGTAAGGGGCATCTAGTGGCTGGGGTCAGCTACAGGCCAGCTGATCCTGTTGATGAGGTGGACAACTGGCACAGCTGAGCAAGGGCCTGCAGCTTAAACTGAGGGAAAAGAGGGAAATGGACAGGAAGTGGAAGCAGGGCTGTGTAGCCTGGGAAGAATCTAGGGATGTTGTCTGCATACGTAGAGATAAGGTGAGGAAAGCCAAGGTGCAGATGGAGCAGAACTTCGTGAGGGATGTGAAAAATAACAAGACGGGGTTCTTCAAGTACATAGGCATGAGGAGACAGATCAAGGAGAGTGCTGCCCCTCTGATAAATGAGGATGGAGAACTGGCTTCCTCAGACATGGAAAAAGTTGAGGTACTCAATGAGTACTCAACGATTTGCCTCAATCTTCACTACCAGGCTTCCTGTGTCTGTCAGGACCCCTAGGTGAGGGTGTGGGGAGCGGTTTCTGTCCCACTGTAACAGTGGAACAAGTCCAACTCCTTCTCATGAAACTGAATTACTTGAAGGGAGTGTATATCCAGGAGGGTAGTCCTTTTCAACCCAGGCCATTCTATCATTCTATTTTCAGTGTATTTTGTTGAAGTTTGTCTTCAATTCCTGTAGTTTCCCTATGCTGCCATATTTCAGAGGCACCACTGTTTATTTCAAGCCCTATCCCATTCAGACTATTTCAACTACTCTGGTTTTTTCTAGACGCCTCGCTTCAGCCAGCAGCCATCTTCTCAACAGCCTTAACGATGCATTTCCCACTCCTCTTTCAGGAATCTTATTTCTAGAGAATATGACAAATTAAGTACTCGTTCCAGCAGGGGACTACTCCCCTCAAAACTGCAGGGACAAAGAAAAGACAACACCTCAGTTTGTCCCGCAATTAAGTGAGAATGCACGATGTAAAGCTGTCAAAGGACGAAAAGCTTTTCCTAAAAATAAAAATAATACTAGTATCAACAACTTTTTACCTTCCCACAGCGACTTCTCCATACTTCCCAGCCTTGCTGGGCCAGTACATGCCAATCATTTAGCTAGACGATGAGATGATGTTTAATTCATCTAAATACTTGTTTTATTAGGCTGTTGGGTATTTTTTTGCTAGATGGATTACCAACTCTGCTCCCTCACCGGTTCACAAAAACTGCTGTGCATCTACAACAGGCACTTCAGTGACATCAGCTGAAGCCTTGTCTCCTGTCACCAGTGCAGTCAACTGAATTTCTGAAGCCTTTCTGCTTCCCTTGGCAACCTGACAGTCACAAGAACTTCATGAAGTTTTTCTCTAGAATTATCTGATTATCCTTAAGGCACCACATGATCAAGAAACGCTGCTGTACATTTATCACCGATGGCCAATGCAACATGACAGCACTCATTTTTACAGAGGCATTTGTTCTTCAGCAAATTTGCAGATCCTTTAATAACCCTGCTAGGCAGCAGAGCATCACAGGTATCAGCACCAGAGAGGGTAAACATGATGTGAATGCTAGCAGTCTAGGAAACAGGACAAAGCCATTCAAACATTCATTTAGGTGACTGGGCAACTACCAGATGGTTTCCCCACGACTGCAGTTCTCTCACCCAATTGCCTGAGTCCTACCTGGTCTATCAGGCCAGTCTGCATTCACACCAAGGAGCTGCTTCTAAGGCAAGAGTGATACGAAGAAATACGATCACAAAGCTGACAGTATGTTATCATGGTTAAGTCACTGTGGTTGGCTGTCCATCAACTATCGCTCCTCCAGTGAGATACAGCTCTTTTTAATTCACAACCTATGAGTATCATGTATGATAACAAACCTGCCTGTGTGGAACAAGGTCTGTGTGTGAACATGAAAATACCAGGAGGCTGCAACTGCTCTCATCTAAACAGCTCTTCTCCTGGCTGACAAGTGGTTCACAAGCAGGGATTAGAACAGGAATATGAAATGGCCTCCTTCAAGGTACAGAATTCACATTTGCCTGGCTGTATTTCACAGAAAACTTCATAATCCACATCCTTATGAAAAATCGTGGCACCTCCCTTGAAACATTTTGCTGCAGTATTTACTCTCAGCTGTTTCTGTGTTTTCACCAGACGATCTCTGCGGACTGTTGGGTTTGATCACAGAAGTATTAGCAGCAATAACGTGGTAAATTTCTTATGGGCTTGACTGGAAATGAGCCAAAAGCAACAAGTCCTGGCAAATTCCCAATTCCTGCTCTTACTAATTCTTTAACGAGTCAGCAGGACGACAGCACCAAGCTTTTAACTTTCATACGTCCTTCCTTTCAAAATAATTTCTATGTGAAGTAGAACACGATTTACAATTAATGTCTCATTTCCATTTCTGGAGGCAAAAGAAGAGTGTGCTTTGCTCAAAAACAGAAGAAATCCCAGCAGTCTGATGCTCTTGCCTGAACCACCTTCTGCTGTTAGCACACCAGATACGCTATTTCATGGTTCAAAACTTACATCCCACATTATGCCTGTCCTACCAGCTGTGCTCTGGCAGCCCTTTTGTTCTCTCTGGACTAATTTTGAATGATTACACAGAGCTATCCCAATTGTAGGAAACAAAGACTCCAGCCTAGACTTTCCTAAAACATGTTTTCCTCCAGAATGTTTACATTATCCAGGTCAATCTGTGGAAAACGTGGGGAAAAACAATCTTAACCAACGCACCACAGAAAATAACACAGTTATTTGAGGGCATTTCTTACGTACAGGTTTGACTTTGACATCATTCAAATCCACAGAAAATTCTTACAGAGCTGATCAAAGCAAGATCGAGTCCTGAAGCAGCCTTTCCTCTCTCTATCAGTCATGCTAACAGCCCCAAATTGCTGCTCCGTCAGCACAGAACACTGGTACAGGCAATACTACATGTGGACAATCGGCCCTTTGAAAGTCTTTTCCATTGTGAACCTCATTTAGTAGTTGAAAAAACACTACTAACGTTCAAAGGTAACGTTAATAATTCACAGAGATGAATGAGATGCTAAGTGCTAACAAATATGCAGACAAAAGCTGTTCTTAAAATGAGAACAGATCTTGCACTACAAATCGTTAAACCACAGGTTGCACACACTTTTCTTTCACCCTTGGTCTTCACACTAAAAAAAAACTCAAAAAGACATGCTCAGGAAAAAAACCCTTTTCTCTTATTACAGATATTCCTAATTCGAATGCATAGAAAAAGACTTGCTATTAATGTGATCTTTAAGTTCCTGGAAACACAGGAAATACTTTGGTTTTGGTTGTTTCAGGGCTCTCCTGCTGTCTTAAGAGATCTAACAGGCGACAGAGTAGGACAAGATGCCATCTCAGCTTGCTCCCAGGTACATCTTTTACTTATGTACACTTCCACAAAGTGGATTTCAATGTCGTTCTACTGTCAGAATGTAGCAATTAAAAGTAATCTGAATCTATCATTACCAAGTAGAAGGCTGCTGCTTCCAGAACTTCACAATTCATGCAATTTGCTATTCTATCTCTTAGTTGTAAAGCTGGAACTTAAAATAAAGCCAGTAGCAAACATGTTTTACAGCATTCTTTCAACCTACAATTTTGCAGACAGTAACTATTGATAAAATATAATGGATACAATGAAGGAAAAGTGATGATTTGAGACAAGGCAGAATTCTTGGTATCTTGAAGCTTCTCTGACAGCTATGCTACCATTTAGAAAGTGTTGGCATCACTTTCAGAAATCAGAATTGTACCTGGAACTCTTCCTACCAAAACTCTGCCCTGGGTGTGTCACCTTCAACACATCACAACAGCCACTTCAAAGAGCACCTCTAGGACTTCTTCCATGATAGGCACTGTTTCTTCTGGGACTTCTGCCACCATTGTGCTTAACTATTCTTGGCATACCAGGGATGGAAAAAGCGCTCATTAATTTGACCAGAGCAGTCAAAACAATCTTAATGACAAAATAACACTTCTGCACTTAGAAACCTAGCGCGATTCTGATCTCACTGATAGGAGTTTGTTGAGCTTAACTCCCTTCCAAGGGAAACATTATTAGACAGCCTTACATGTGTCAGAGTTAAAGATGATTCTGGTTTCACCAGTGCCATCACTTCTGCATCTCTTTTATGTTAAGATTACACACTCACCACCCATTATGTTACTTAACACGTGGTTTGTGTTTTCAAAACGCCCGTCCTTTTCCACGTTTCACAAAGATGCTTTGCTTCAAGAATTTAAGATATTGATTCAAAATCCCCTCTCTTCTCAATTAAAAAAAAAAAAAAAAGACTTGTACATGTTATGCACGGTCCAGAGATATTTTAAACAGCCCACTGGGAAAAACATAAATTATATTAAGTTACAAGATTAGGGAAAAAAAAATGGGAATCTGTCCAGGAAAATGACGTCCTGGGTAAAGTAAATAGGTGTATTTATAGACTTCAGAGCTCTGAGCTATTCCCCAGTTTTACAGGCTGGAAATGAGAATGTTTAATGTAGGTTTTCAAAACAAGATAATCCTAGAAGATACAGATAACAAATGAGCAAGTTTTTTGTTACTAATACAAATACTAAAAATATTATGAAAAACACAAAGCTAGAAGCATTTTGCTTCCTTTTCCATAAGTGGACTAAAAGGAATGGTATTTACAATATTATTTCTTTTAAAAGCTTCATTTATAAGAGTGAGTGATATGTTTACAGCACCTGGTATCCTGACAGATCTAAAAGTAATTCACCGTTCTGGGAATAACTGCAAAGTACCTAAAGAGATGCTGCCTGCACACTTACACCACATTCCATAGTATGGCAGGATTTCTTTTCAGCCAGGCCTTTCCCAGATTAATTATAGAGCTTGGCATCCGCACAGCTAAAAATCCTGACATCCATCCAGATCTGTCTGCTGTGGGGAGCTGAAGGAGCAGCAAATGCACTGCCCTGACCCTACAAATGCTGCCAGTCATAGCCTCCAGGCCCATGGAGAATCCCCTATTCAACATCTGCTATAAGAAGACTTCATAAGAATTGTTGAGAACTTTGGAATGCTGTGAAATAAAGACTTAGGAATATAAAAACAGTAAATGTTACTACTTAAAGCTGATTCCTGGACAAACACTGTTAAGAGGTGTAACGGATGAAAAGAATTAACCTATTGTCCTTCCCATACTAGTGGCTTCCCACAGCACATTTCTGACCTCTATTTATACTCACTCTGTTGGATTCTTTTAAATAATTATGAGATGGACTGAATGGAACACTCCACCTTTAGCACTGCATAGAGGTGCACAGTGCTACGGATGCAGGAAATAATAAGCTTTCAAAACTTTTCACAGACCACTGCAATTAATTATAAGTGGGTCCTACACAGCCCAGAAAAAACATAGACTTCCACGTATAAAACCATAGTGAAGAGTTTATTTTCTAAAAGGCACTAAAGGTAGCATGTCTGTAACACCTTTGAGCATGACAGAATCAGTGACTTTGGCTCAACTGCAAAGCAAAAATTCTTTGCAATAAATTTATTGTGGGCTGAGAAAGGTGAACGTGAAGCAAGCTCACAGCAGCTCAACAACACAGGAGGGAAGATTCACAAGGGAGCCATTGGCAGCACTGTGAAATATAGTTAGGTATGTCTACATGGTAAAGTCCATAACCCGCTGAAAGGTACCTGGACTTCCACAGTTCTTGGGTGAGAAATGCATAAGAAAGGAACAGGAAACCAAGCAACTAGATGGAAAAATCCCAAAGGCATTAAAAAGACAAAACAACAAACATTAAGTCCCAGGCACATCCAAATCTACAGTTAAGGTGCCTAAAAGGAGTTTAGCAGCAAGCTTCTCTTGCAAATCAACCCTTGCTGAGAAACACCACCAAAAATAAATGGAAGGACTATCTAACACTTCAACTATACGTGATACCTAAGTATGGTTCATAGCTTCACTATGTGAAACTCACTCAGAGGGTGGTGAGGCACTGGAACAGGCTGCCCAAGGAGGCTGTGGATGCCCCATCCCTGCAGGCATTCAAGGCCAGGCTGGATGTGGCTCTGGGCAGCCTGGGCTGCTGGTTGGTTGAAATTATTTGATTTTGAGGTCCTTTTCAACCCAGGGCACTCCATGATTCTATGAAGTTTCATCCTCACCACATTTCCCTGCTTCTCACTGAGGCTACAGGACACAACCTGCCTTTGAGAGCACACAGCCTGCTTCCCTCCCTCAAGGCAACTGATTCTTTCAGTTTGAGGACAGATTCTGTGTCACTTAGATAATATACAACTATTTAGTTTCTTATTTTGGTCAATATTGGTTGGTCAGTATATAACTTCACCCTGGGTATGAAACATAGTTTTAAAATCCAGCTTTGGATTTATTCCTCTCTAACAAGCCTTTCTGTGGAATGGATCCTCATAATAATGGACGAGCATTAATTAGCTCTCCAACTGGCTAGTGAGGCCATTTACATAATTTCTATTTTAAATGGATGGCACTGTCTCAGAGCAGAAAATAATTATATGTAATGCTGAAACTAATTCAAAAGGTTTCGTGAATTTTGGATGCCCAGTTTGAGACAGGTACCGTTCTTTCAAGGTACTCAGCAGTTCTGTGGCCAAAACACAGCTTTACATGCCACCACATCAGTACAGTTCAAAGGAAAATGACAGCTATGTCGCTTGGCTACCCTAAATTGAACAGTTTTTCTACCACCCCAGCTGAATTTGAGAAGATTTCTGCTTACATTATACCACGAGAAACACACCATGATAATTACTCAGCTCCCCATGTTCCACTGTAACAGGACAGTTATAGCAAATTCTGATGAGTGAACAAGCCCAGATGCTTGGTAGCTGACAATGCACAAGGTTTTGAAGGCAACAACAAAAAATTCCTTCCTGAAAAGACAAGTGATTGCCTTCTGCTCTTCACAGTGCTCACTGCCATTCACTGAACTCATGTAAACACTTCACTACCCAGCTGGCTCCCCAGAACTTGAGTGTTAACATTTAAGAGCACGTGTGGACAGCACTACGCCAGGCTGACCCACAAAAGGGCGAAGGCAGGAGGATGCCTTGATTCCATACTAAGCACTGAACAACAGGAAAATAATATTATTTCTTGTTTTCTACACCCCATACTAAGGCAAAGAGCACAGGCACATTTTGCCAATGTACAAGTTTCCATTCAGATGCTTCTTTCTAAAATCAGCTTAAAAAATTATTTTACCTACAAGCATTTTGTGCCTGCAAAAACTGAGCTTTCAGCTTCTGCTGAGTTATTCTGTGCTCACAGGCTACTTGTTTGGTGTGGATTTCTACTACAGTAGCAGAAAAATGATGGAGACTCCAGTTGAGAGATCATCCCATTTCATTTCCCTAAAACAATCTTCCAGATCATTTACACAGGAAAAATACTGATTTATTTCATACTCTTGCGATGAAGCCTTTTAATGTGTTTCTTAATATGATATTTAAGTTTTCATTCCTATTCATGGCAATATACTTGAAAGTGTTACAGTTTGACCATCTAACACAGAGTCAGTTTAGAGCCTGTGGGAAAATCCTGTATTTAAACAAACACAGAGGGGTGCTTTTGTAAAAGACAGACTACATGCATATGCCCTGCTGACAACAACTTAAGGCACCTAAACTAACAGGTACTTAATGCCTAGAAGAGGACCTCCATACCATCTTTTATAACAGCATAACCATTATAATTTGTTCCAGTAGGATAAATGAGAGTTTGCTTGCTGGTTTCTAAACTCCACAAAAAACTAACGCTCAAAGCAAGTCATAGTGAATACAAAAGCAGTTGCAAACATATTTTGCATAAGCAGCTGGGGCAGCTGTTGTGTAAACACTGCCTCTTTCTCGTAGATCATTTTCCACTCCTCTGTTTGTGCCTTGTTACAATACTGTTCATTCCAGAAAGCCATCTTCTCTGTGAGTTAATAGCAGAACCTGCCTCTTGAACACTAGAAGACAAGGCTTCCCAGCTGAAAGACAGCAGCATGACCCATCAGCTTTCTGAACTTACACAACTGACATTCAAACGTTTTATACCTTGTCATTACATTCTTCCAAAACATTACATGAGTAGTGCTGACCGTAGGCTCTAGGTGATCATCAGTACTGCAGTACGTATGTGCAAAAATGAGAAGTAGGACGTGCGAAGACATCCGTGCAGTCCACAGAACTACAAAGTATAGTTTATAGATTAACAGCCTTGGATCCCTGGGACGGAACGGTGGCTACCTGCTGAACCAGAACTGGGGGTGCTCCATCTCTGATGATTTCAAAGACATAGCTTGAAAAAAAAATCAAAAGGCAGCTAAATCCTGATACAGGTAACAGTGTTAAACAGTGTTAGCTGGAACAGAGCGTGGGCTGGACAACCTCCAAAGGCCCCTTCCATCCAACGTTTTGTCATGCTCTGATAAGATTAATCCATTTCAATGAATGGACTCGTGAAGAAAAGCCAACCATTATGGTCACGAAACCCTCCCACTTGAGGGCACCTAAAAATTGTGTCAGATCAACAAGACAGCTGCACTGACATACTATTAACACTGGCCCAAAATAAACTGGATAGAACAGTATAGAAGATGTCCAACTGAAAGAAGGCTGCCTTCTCCAAGTTAGGTAATTAGCTCCTCCCTTAAAACATGCAATATCAAAAGACCACGTTAAGCTGCTTAGCCTAACTATGCAGCAAACTGAAGCCTTACTGCATTAATGTAAGCATCTGTCTTTTTAAAATATATCTTATACTCATGGCTATGTATCAGTGCTGCTGTATTCACGGCCACTAAACGAGCAGCACAAGCAACAGTCTCAGCACGAAGATGCAGGAAATCCCAGTCTCATGATTTATCATTAGTTAAAAACGAGGACATTCATCGCCATTCCTCACGGGTTGGACCAAGAAAGCAGGTCCCACAGAAGGCAGGCAAGCAAACAGGCAGACTTACTTGATGTCCTCCCAGACCGCGGGCCCGTAGTTCCGGATGACGAGCAGCTCCAGGGCGTGATTGACGAAGCCGTACTGCGGGCAGGGCGAGGCGGCGTGGCGGTCAGACACCGGACGGAGCCCAGACCCAGACCCAGACCCAGACCCCGGCCCCGGAGCCCAGCGCCCCTCGCCACGGAGCGGACGGCCCTCCGCCTCGCCACCCCCGCCCCGAACCCAAACCGCCCGGGGCCCGGCCGCCCTCCCGCTTCAACCCCCACATCTGCTCCAGCCTCTCCCCGCCACGAGCCAGGCCAGGCCCGGCCCGGCCACCCTCTGCCGGCGCCCGGCTCCCGGGCGAGAAGACGACCCGCACAGCTCACCATGATGCCGCCGCAGCCGCCGAGCAGAAGAGGGGTCCTGACCGCCTCGCCGCCTCCCCTGCAGCGGGCCCGACTGGCACCCGCCGACAGCCAATGGGGAGCGCGGCCGTCAAGCTAGTGGCCAATGACGAGCGCGGCCGCCGTGCTGTCCTCCAATCGGAGGCAGAGGCGGGACGCGGCGGCGGGGCGGGGGCCGGGGGCCGAGGGTCGGCATTCCCCGTCACTGCGAGTTAAGCGGCGGCCGCTCCGCGCTGACGGTCGCCTCCGGCTGACGGCCGCCCTGCCGCCATCCCTGACAGGGAAGGCTTGTGTGAGCGGAGCGCTGCCTGACTGCTGCTAGCGCGGTGCCTGCGAAATATGCATCCTTCTCTTTTTTTTTTTTTCCTTTTTTTTTTTCCCGACTGTGATGAATTTCATTGTCTAAAACAGCAGTCCGTTTTTAAAAGTTCGGAAGGTGTTGAATTAAAAAATTTAATCAAGTGATTTGCTGAGTAGGGTCGTTTTCCATTCCAGGTGCCTGCCGAGTCAGGGCTACGTGCTGAGTCTTCAGGCAGCGTTTGGTTTCACCTGGGGGATGACAGGCTTTAAGCCAACGGATGCACTACATGTTGGACAAGTTAACACTGGGCTGCGTCTTCAAAATCCAGTTGCTAGGCATTAGGACACACGTGTTACACTTATCAAACAACTTATATTTGGGCTGTGCAAGATGCGCGTGCCTAAAGGTTGCCATTCATGTACCGTAGCATGCAGCCTCATTCCTATTTGGGGACCTTGTGCACTCTGTGACTTGCTGCCCAGCTATTTTTTGTATTCAAGAGCTGCTGTGGCTGTGGTACCAGCCACACCTGTGTGTGCAATGGAATGCTGGCATGAGAAGCCTTCTAGAAAGAGCTCTCCACACAAATCCCAGAAGGCAGCTTCTCCTCTTTGTGTCCCCTTTGAAGCCTCGCATATTTCGCATGAGTTTTGTGTGTTGGCCACTAGAAAGCCAGAAGAGATGCAGCCTGTGACTGCAGGAGAAAAACTGCTGCACCTTTTCAACTGATGTGACACCCTGACTTCATCTGGGAATTGTTGAGATCCAGGAAAGTAAAAAGTAACGTAGGATCCTTTTATTCTGTATGAAAGGATGGTTGCTGAGACAATAGCTTTGGGAGAGCCACTAGCTGGACCTGAACTTTTACGCTCAGTTCAATGTAGTTTGTGTTAATATACATCCACCATAAGCCACAGCGTTTTAATAAGTTGCATTTTTTAATTCAGATTTTGTTCTTAAAGTTTATATGTTACTGTAAATCTCAATTAGAAAACCCTTTATATAGTATTGCTGGATTTCAGCTAGTGAAATGGCCTTACTTCACTGAATTACTTCACAACAAGCTGAATTATGGTGTATTCCCTTTATCTGTTTCAAATCATAATGATCTGAGAATTTACATTTGGGATTTTCATAATGTACTTGCGTCGTGCAGAAATATGAATCCTTTTTTTTTTTTTTTTTGAAGATTCCTTCAGCAATGCTAATTATTTTTACTTTAAACTGTTGAATCTAGGTGTACAAAAGGTTCCAGAACCACGGGGTATCCCCCATCTTCTACTTGTGCTTCAGTATCAGTTGCTGCTGAGTGACAGAAAAGGGCTGCCAAATAATCGGGTCTTATACCCAATTCACCAGATTTTTATTTAATGGTGTCAAAGGCCTCTAAAGCGTTTTGTGGCCCACATCTTGCAGATCCCATATGTGTAAAATCCAAGCTTTTATTTCAGAAAAAGCTTCAAAGTTCATTTTAGTTCATGCCAAGCTGACTTCTGATAAACTGAAGCACAGCTTTGAAAGCAACATAGTCCTTCTTTGTTATATGGCAAATAGCCACAAAAATTACTGCTGTTCCAGGAAGCCAAAACTCCCCTTTCACTGCTTTTGCAGAACAATGAACAGACAAAAAAAAATGGCAGCAGTTACAGTAGCTGCTAGTTTATAGGATGGGTGGGGTTTGAAAGTGGGTCCCCTTGCCAAGATTCAAGAGAAATTTCCCTTAATTCTGATGGCTTTCAGCTGGAAATACTGATTTTGCCTCTGTACTTGTTCCTGTTTCTGCAGAGAATGCAAAACAAAGCAATGGGAGAAGTGAACTGTATTTGAGGAGGTCTGAATTTTTCTGTTACAGGATTTTACAGGAAAGTAGATCTGGCCTCAGGCTCAGTGCTCTGTGCACGTCGATGTTTTGTCACTTTCTGTGAGTTCGCATGGTTTGTTTTTGCACAGTAGTTCAGGGAGGAAGAAAACACCACTCCACACTAATTGCACTTCCTCTGACACCAGCAATTAGGAACAAAATTCTCTGAAACCATATCAGGGCTTGCCAGAATGAAATAAAATTCATGATGGTTTTTTTTTTTTTTTTCTCCATGTATCTTTTACTTTAGCTATATCACAGTTAAATTCAGAGGACCCAATTCTCGTTTATTCCATGAGCCATTTACAGCTTCTTGCCTAAGAAATTACAATATAATCACACAATGTAAATGTGAACAGGACTAGGCTCCTCAGCTGATGAGCTAGTAAAAGAGTTCATGTAATAACAGAACTGTTTCTAGAGTGAATACTAAAAGATTCACATATCAGTATCATTATGTAGATTTGTCGGCTTTTCTTTAGAGCAGATATGGACATAAGCACGTTGTAAAATACCTTCCCAAATCATTTCCTAAAAAAACCTCCCTAAATTATATTTGTCTCACTGAGATTGAAGCACGAGAAACCCGTAGCACTTAGGGGCATGTTTTAGTGGCTATGGTAGTGATGGATTCGATGATCTCAGAAGTCTTTTCCACGCTTAGCCTCTATGATTCATACAGGTTAATATGTATCCTTAAGCATCTTATCAGGACACTTCTGGGAACTAAGGCTGAAATAGGCATGACAATGTGCTGCCTTTTTCATAAACGTTCGAGAAACAAATAGGAATTTCACAGCAATTTTATCCTAGCTGATAATGTAGCCAGGGGTATATTTAAAAAGAGAGTTGCAAAAAGTGACATAGGAAGGTGAATTAGATCTGTAGTTGATCTCCCCTTCCGTCTAGGGGACACTGTGTTTTACAGAGCTATGCATAGGAAGAGGTCAGAAACAGCCAAGATGAACATCCTTCAGAACAACATATTTATATGGAATCTGCCTACAGAATGGCCGTCCTCCAGTCCAGCAACAGTTCTCCCCGTGGGACAAAAGGAAATTTGCTCCTAGTTCTTCTATCCATTTGTAAATAAGAAATTATTTTTGTTTAGAACCCTATCAGTCAATAGTACAATTCTTCCACATTTTTCATTCCAGGAACACCCATATGGGACTGCTACCAGTCTCTGGGTATTCATGTAAATAGAATTTTCCTAAGAAAATAATATTGCAGTGATCAGATTTGCAGACATCTTGTTTTCTTGAAATGCTGCTGTTAAAATTTAACAAATATGTATGTGGATATATATATATATTTATCACATACATGTAGTCTTTCAGGGTTGGTTTATTTTTGAGTGTTAGAGTTATTTATAAGCATCTTAGATAGATGTAGGACATCTCAAGAAACAGCAGGATGGAATGTTTCAAGTTTTGTTCAGATGAAGCTTGCAGGAGTTAAAATGTGCTTTTAAAATGTTTGTAACACTAGGCACTTACAGCTTCTCAGGTTTCTGATATGCTCTGTATACGTTCCTGCAAAACAGTGGGATTAGAACAGCATCTTCAGAATGAAGCACTCAGACTCAGAAAATGAACAGTCTAATTGAATCGCTCCCTGTAAATACTCAGAGAGCAAAATCTGAGAGGTACGTTGAAAAAAAGTCACTCATGGTTTAATATGCCAAAACCCAAGAGTATAAGAGGTCAGAATAATAACAAGTATTATTTGATACTACTGGAAATATTTGTGTGTGTAAGCAATGCAGCTCTCCAGCCTGCAGCTGGGACCAAACTGTACAGCACAGAGAAATTTCTGTGCAGATGAATCTGCTAGTTAGAGGCAGAATGCTAAGCTTTGTAACTGTATTTTGCCCTTTTCCAGAGGCAGACCCTTGAGAGTCCTTCAAGAATTCTGGAGATAATTCTGTAGGTCCTCCTTACATCTTTAAAGTGTTCGACATAACAAGTTGTGTCCACCTTGCTGTCCTTGAATAAAGATCATGGCTTTAAACCAGTGCACTTTTGTTCCACGCTATACGCTCTGATAGGAATTTCTTATCTAAGTAAACGCTCCAAAGCACATTTTATTACACTCTTTTTAAAATATTTCAAATTCAAATGACAACAACAACAAAGAAAAACATTTATTGCTCTAATACATCATAGCAAGTTGATATTATTTTTATAAAGTGTTTTAAAAACCCCGAGAACTAAAATACTGTTTGATGATTACAGAAACTGTAGGACGTGATTATACAGTGATTATACAGAACCTATATTCATTTTATACACAGAAGAGAGTTCAGGAAACAGTAAGCAGGAAACTCTTGTATGTATATGTGTGTTAGCTACAATTAGCAGCCCTATCCAGAAGATGCTGAGCACACTCAACACACTGACTTCAGCAAGTATTAGAAGACGGTCAGCAGCTGTACGGATAGAGCCCAAAGGATGTTCTTGAAGGAGTATGTGGTAGCAGTGATGATATTTTTAAGACCATTTTTCTTATGGAATCACTAATAAAATAAACTTTTAACGGTCACTGATAAGCACCAGCTCACAACACTGCATTTGTCTGCATCACTTGCACATTACACTTCCTGGCACGCTGCACATACAATACACCTAGAATTCTCAGTGCAGAAAGAACTGAGAGGGTTGTTAGGTAGCACTCACAAATTATCACAGGGAACATGTACTTTTTAGTGGCATTTTAAACAGTGAAGTTGCAATATTATTTTAGTGACTACATTCCTTATACAAAGGAAAAACATAAAGGAGTCAGTTACATACTTCCTGAAATTTTAATACTGGCTTTCAGGTGTTCTCAATCTAAAGTGCTTTCATGTTTCATATATTTTTTAAAATTTTCAATTTATACAAAAAAAACCAACAGAATATTTATACATTTATTCTATATGCTTGTGAATGTAGTAGATGATTTAGTCTATTCCCGTTTCCTCACCCAAAAAATTGGCATTGCCATCTCCCAGATCTTCCTTTTGAAACCAAGTCTGTGAGCTTGTTCCTTGAATATAAGCATCCAGAAAATAGCAAATTCCAGGGATATCACTGGGAAAATTTGGAGGAAGTTCTTCTCTTGAGCGTGGCGTAAATACAAAACCTGGATACTCCTTTAATAATCTGTAACAAAAAATGAATTGCCTTGGTTAAGAGGGAATCAATCACTAATTGTTACTACATACACTAAATAATTCCTCATGAATTCTTTATAAAACAGGTCAAAATTTACTTTAATATTTATGTTTTTTACTGAAAAGTTTAAAACAACTATTTACTTGGTAATCTTGATAACTCATTAAGTCAGGCACCAGTACAAACAGGAATATTGCCTCTCTTTTTTGTCTTGTCACTGTTTTGAATATAGGTGCTGTATTTGTTGCAAGTTCTTGCAAAGCCAATGTAGCTAGTTCAAAAGTGAGAGCTAATTCAAATTAGCACATGAAAACGGCACCACAATTAACGTTACAACTAATGGAATACTGACAAGGTTATTAACTAAGCTATTCAGATCCTCCTGCCAACTCTAGGAATTTTTTCCACAAAACCTAATGGTCTTCAATATCTGAAACACAGATGGCTGTTCTTCATGGATAAATATTGATGACTGGTACCTAAGGTTCCAAATAAATATTGCTACAGATGGGAGTTGTGCAAGATGCCATGCTCTGTATATAAATCCATGTAAATGGATTTTAATGTAAAAACATTAAACACAAAGACTGTTTTTGCATCATTCCCTCAGGTGAAAAAGCATTCGGTGGCAATAATAACTATAGTTTACCCTTCAACTCCATTGCCTGTTTTCTAGGCATCCAAATAATTACGGTGTGAGTTTGGCTTTTTTCCTTTCGACAGCTGACTTATTTGAGATATTGTCTTGAGATGAACAAGCAGACAAACAGGGAGCCACTTACGCCTCAGAATATAAACAAGTTTTGTATGAAAGAACTGCATAATGATTTTAAGAAAAGACCGTGGCCAACCTGATTCAGAACGATTTGCCGTGAGGACGTGGAAAAAGTCATTATTGGCCACCACAGTTCTTCTGACTCAGCTAAACACTGGAGATGATGATGCTACGTCTCTGTTTAGACTGCATGATCCAAACCCAAGTTACTTACGTGTGCTCTAATACATCTGCTTTCACCTGCAGAAGATAATCTTTAGCTTTGCACCCTCTAAGTCACACAGTATTGCTGCAGGGGATTCCAACTTCTCTGACAACTGGCCACACAGTCCTGACACAACATCAGAAACACAGCACCAAGCAGAAGCTGAGTACAGCCAGCTGTCTAGGCTACAGTTCTGAATGTAGCAGATTATTTCAATTACTCCTGTTTCTGCACCCCAAAAAAATGGTATTGCAGTCTCTCAAATCTTTATTAAAATGAAAAAAATCACTTATATCCGTATTTCTGGTTATTTTACTCATCCAGCACTATGATTTCCTACTAGTGAATTCACTCTCTGTAGTTCATATTTAAAACTTTTTGCTATTCTGGAAGAAACAATAAAACTGTATGAGTTTCGTGGCATAAAATTCAGATCTTTACCTGGAGCGCCGACAGTTGCTACCACCAAATTTAAAAAAGGTTTTTAATGCTTTGTCTGGAACATAAAAGACTATGACTTGGCCATGGACATATTGGCAAGGTAATTTTAAGTATAACTGAAGATATAATACAAAGGGAGTGTTGGGCTAAGAGGACAAGGGAAATATATTTCCCATGGGAGAGCCTGCTAACTATCTGCACAAAACCAGATATCCTTTACTAAAAATGATCTGAGTGAATCATAAATAGTGCAGCCTGGGTTCCACACTACGAGGTTCAAACTGAGCTGGGATCAAGACATGCATAAAATAAACACTATCATGGTTGATTCACTGCAACCTATTCATTCATCTTCCCTAATCGAAAGAGAATGGGGATGTGTACAGTGATGCTTAACAACTGTTTGATTAGGATGTTATTTTCAAGTGCATCTGCATAAGCTTGGCATCCAGGAATTAAGGAAAATAATTTAGGTTAGGTGCCTTCATGGGGTGCTGCTGAATCAGCAGCTACAGATCTGACCTTGATTAGACAGGTTTGGCCCCCGATACCAGATGCTTTTCTACAGGCTTAGACAGTTGGTACAGACAGCGGGCCTCCTGTTTCTCCAAACAACATTGCTTGCTATCCTATCTCTGGAATGCAAGGTAGCAGGCTCAGCCAGGGAAACCACAAATTAACGGAGAAGCAGTGGATTGGTGGACAGAGTTGTAGCCGATAAGATGACCAAGCAGAGCGAGTCAAACGTCCTCCAACTTGACCCGGGTCAAAGAAGACACAGCCTTCATCAAAAGACCACCAGAGGAACGTTGAGAGATACCACGCGTGCACAAAAGAACTGAGACTTGGGGCGGGGAGAAATATCAATCATTTTGGGGACTCGTAATCACCCAACCTTTTCTTGGAAACCTAATGCATACTTAAGCAGCTTGTTCTTTAAGTATGTGCTTTTCTTGCCCTCTGGTTTGCAGGCTTGGAGGGATTACCCACCTGCATCTGGCGTGTGCGCAGCGCTGATAAAACACACCTGCTTTATAACTCTGTGGTTAGAGTTTGATTTTTGCACATCATCCAGTTTACAGTGAAAGCCACCTCCCTCAAAGATAAACCAGTTTTACGAGAGGCAAAAAAAGGCAAGAGGTACATAGCTTCAGGGCAAGAAGCAAATTTGCCCCAAGTCCTCCACTTATTTTAATCGTAGCATCTGAAAAATAAATATCAGCCGTTCCATTTCACTCTGTTGCTGCTTCTGATTGCATTCTGAATAAAAATAGCTATTGTGCAATCATGAGCAGTCAGATAAAAAGAGTAAAAAGAAAACAGAGTAAAAAGAAAACAGGGAAAAAATAACAAGATAACAAACTTTTACATTAACTATTTCAAGTGGAAATTTTACTGATGTACACTGTAAAGCACCATACCTGTAAGTTGTTGGGCTGACATTTATTTTTCGAGGTACACTGCAAGATTCAAACTTGTTGGCAAGGGTTACATTATTTCCAAAGAGGCAATAACGAGGCATTTTAACTCCAACAACTCCAGCAAAAACAGATCCAGAATGAAGGCCAATACGCATCTTTAAATAAAAGGCAGAAAATGTCATGATTAGGTAAGGCAAATAAAATGGTTGAAGTTTTAAAAATTCTTTCTTAATTAAAAAATAAAATTGAGTTGTTAATATAAACTGAGTTAGTACAGCCTACTGAATACGTCTGTACTCTGGTCATTACTGCTTGTAAATTGGAAAGTAGCCCAAATATATCTTGCTTTGCATAGTAAATCACTCTTCATCTGACATGACTGAGATAAAGTTGGTCTTTCTGGCAGTATATTCATCTAAAAACACCATCAGGAGTTACTATGACACTTAAATATTTTCCTAGGAGGAACTGCATGGCACAGTGTTAGACTGATGAAAGTTACTAAATTCAAATTGTAATTGCTTTGCTGTTAAGGTCAGAAGACAAGTCCTAGGGAACAGTGAAGAAATTATGTACATGCTCTTCAGCAGTAGAAACGTTTCGATACCCCCTCTTTGCAATTCATAGTCTGAATTTTGAGTTTTGTTAAGTTTTCCTCTAAGAAGCTTCTAGAATTTATTCTTTCTCCCTACTGTAAAATTACTTTCAGAATGTAATAACATTCATCATTCAGAGCTACACAAGTAGCATTTGCATGGAAATTATAAACACTTAATATTGTCATATATATGTTTCCGTATTTTCAGGCATAATTTAATTTGATATTGTGAAATACAAATATAATGGTCTTTATTTCCACCATTCTTAATACTGCTGTTCTCTGTGATAAATGTGGAGCCTGTAATCCTTGTAAAAAACATTTTCTTGGTCTTAGAACACAAATATTCCTTAAACCATAATCAAAGAAGCCTGAAGCTCCTTTTCTAAAGGGGCAAATATTAAAAATAAGCAAGTGCAAGACATAATTAATCAAGACATCTGTATTAAAAATAACAAGACCGTATTCCAGGTGGAAAGTTCAGTACACTCTTGTGTCTCCACTGAAAGGAGGTCACAAATGTGACTACCACTGAATCTGACAGTGGCCTTGCCAGCAGTAGCACCATTCTTATGGTGACCAGCAACAGAATCACAAAGACGTGTGGATTACTGCAGTCACAGCACGTCTCTGATGATTCATGCTGGTCACTCTTGCCTGACAATACTTCCATGTTCTCCTAGGTTCTTATTTTGAAGGAGGATTAGTACCCTAATTAGAAAACAATAAAACTGATTGCTAGGCAGACAAAAACAGCAGCACATCAATGTGCACCCATTAATTTAGCAGGAACTGGGTTGATTTTAAGACCTCTGCTTCATCTTTATTTCTCCACAACATTCATATTCATAGAAATAAAATAGTCAGCCTCTCCACCTACACACATTTGATTCCCCAACCTGTCTGAGTTAATGCAAATTTTCCTTGAAATAAATACCCCCAGACCAACTAGGCCATCAAAATTTTCCCTTTTTACCATAAAAAATATTATAAAATAAAATATATGACCTTGATAGGCTCTCCATGGGGAGACACCACCTCATCTGACAGCTCCATCATCTTCAGGGCCATCAATGCTATTTGGACAGCATGGGTTTCACTTTCTTTGTGTAAACCTCCAGCAACACAGTAGGCATCTCCAATAGTCTCAACCTAAAACAGGTACATTTGTTCCTTAATATTACAATAGTTGTATAAAAGAATAGTCTGTGGCTTCAATATGCTACCTCTAAATTGACTGAGTCCTATTTGTCCTGCTAAATCATTTAAGTCTTGAATAAATCCTGTGGTATCCTTTAAAAGGCAAAAGTGCACAACTAGTATTTACTGTTGGGCACGACACTAGAATACTTTTCCTTGCTCTCCTACTGTCAGACACCTGTAGTTACCTTAAACACATTGATTTACCCCAGATTCATAGCACTGCAACTGAAATCCATTTTAGAAATGACCTCTTAGGTTTTAATGCGTTTCTTGTTTGGCTGCATATATTGCCCACTCTGTTGATAAACTTCTGTTTTTGTTTTTGTTTTATGATTTATCTTAATATTTTTTTCTTATAACGAAGGTTTTAGGCAAAATATTTTTGGACTTGTATTATTCTCTGTCCTGTTTTGTCTTTATTTCTTTTTCTGCCACATAGCCCCACATACAAGCAAAAAATGTTGTACCTTGTAGACATCTAACTCTCCACACTGGTAATCAAAGCGAGTATAAAGCTCATTAAGCATGGTTATAACCTGCATAGGTGAGCACTGGGAACAGATGGCAGTGAATCCGACAATGTCAGAGAAAAGCATTGTGACATTACTAAACTTCTTGGCTTGCACCACTTGTCCTTGCCACAGCTGCTGAGCAACTTCTCCAGGAAAAATAGAAAACAGAAGATCTACAGTCTTCTTCTTTTCCTCTTCAAGTGCTTGATGGGCCTGTTCAAGGGTTGCTTTCAGCTTTCCTAACCTCTTCTTCAGTCCATCCTGAGCTCTGGCTTGCTCTCCGATCAGAACAACATCTCTCAGCGCATTGTGAATAGGAATATCTGAAAGATATAATCCACGTCCTGTAAAATCTTCTAGCCTGTCCACACATGGAGATCCCAAGAATAGGATTGCACTGGATTCAAGAATATAGATCATTTGGCCTTTGAGATCCATTACCTGAAACAGAAGATTAAAGAAAGAAGGATTCATGCACACCATGCAAGGCAAGTATTTAGAAACAAGAAACACATTTTGCTGAACCATAGGAGAATTGAACTGATCCACAGTTCTCACATTTTCTTCTATTTGTTGAAGATACAACATGGAATACTAAATTGCAGAGGTAAATAATAAGTTCAGTTTATTTTACCTTAGGCTTCTGGTGCAAAAGGTAAAACAGCTTAAGGACAGAACACTAATGTGGTATTGCTAAGCATCAATTTTATCTTAGGGATCAAACAAAAATCAAAAGAAGAATTTTGTGCATTTTTTACCTACCAATAAATTGCTACTGATTTGAGTGGCCAATAGATTTCTGATAAGAACTATACTGTTCGAGTCATGCACAACTTCTTCTATAAGATGAAGTGAGAAAATGGGCTTCATTTTTATTAAAGTTTTATTAAAGTACGCACTGAGACTCAAAATTGAAATGCCGAAATGCCAGAAATAACTCATTTTCATGATCTAAAAAATCAATATTCTTTGTGTGTAATGCTGTTTCTGTGTTCTTCCCCTGTTCGCTCCTGCAACGTGGAAGGTGCTGAGGAGGTCTCCTTAATGTTGCTTTGAATCACCTTTTTTTTTGTGGTAGCAATTGCACCAGTAAAGGTATATGAATATAAAAGATGCAAAGTACAAAAGATAACAAAGACTGAATTAACACAAGAAACTCCCTTCCCCAAATTCAAAAGCTGCTGTTTGCATCTAATTCAAGTACGCTATGGTAAAACTCTCCCTGCTCCATTTTTTGTGTTGGTGATGCTCTTACTCTCAGCAACATGGCATGCCACTGGCTTTAGCTCAATTTATCAGTTTCTCTCTGTATTTCCAATGACTCCTTCAAAATCAAGCTAACAGTCAAATTTCATATGTGTAGTGGTTCAAGAGAATTTTCAGTCAATGTTGGTTTCAAATTCTGAATTACCTTACATTGTCCTCATAATAGACCATCATTATTAAGTTGTATTAGAGGTTGAAAGACAAGTGATGTAAAACACAACATTATTTATTTTATGGCTATTTTAACTCTATCTATATTGCATGTCTCCAAAGAGGAAAACAAATTCATCTCTGAAGATTATACAAAGACTCTTACCATAGATGACTTCAGATCAGTATTATCCCATCTTCTCACTCGTACAGTAAACTGCATATTTAACATTGTCATTATTCCACTAAATGTGCAGCTTATTTTAGGGGTAAGAATTTCAAAATATTCTTCAAAATTGGGCTTAGCTTGAAATTCTCTTCTGGTCAAAAGCCTTCTTATCCCATTTCCAACTTGTAGAACAGACATATCCTTGTCAAACATAAAATGGAACGGGAAGATCTTACAGAACACAGAGGCAGGAATCACAAGTGAAGACTGCGGTTTACATGGAGATAAAGAAGGCTTTGCACTTTTGACTTGTATAGAGTACAGCAAATAGGGCTGATTAACAAACTCAGTGCAGTCATTATGGAAACAAGGAGGCATGAGCATGACTTCCACCTCAGTTTCATACAAAATATGAGCCGCTGCTTTAATAATGCCAGACAGAATAAGACTTGTGATTTTCTTGGGAAAGAAATAATACACGTTTAAGAAGTCCTGATCTTTCTCCAGGCATAATATGGAAACTTCTTCAAGTCTGTCCTTTTTCCCTGCTTCCTGACTGTGGCTACTTTGCTTCAGCAGAGTAGTGAAACTGTTCAAGAAGTCCTTAAGGGTTCCTCCAATAACCCCCAGTATGTGTTCATCCTCTTCATAGCATATTTTGAACAGCTCTTCACCAAGAGATTCTCGTAGAGACTCCACAGGAACACCTGCATGGAATTACATGTAAATCAGAACTACACTCGTCATGCAATCTCAGGCTAGCCTCTAATTTTTTTTGTCCTAAACCTAATGAAATCAGCAATATCCTTCGCTGATCCAGCACAGACAACTGAGGGCCTTCTCACTTACGAGTCCTGCTGTGACCGACTAAGGTTGTTCTATCTGGTGCCTGAAAGACATGCAGAGATGGGCTGTAGTCTGGAACGATCCATTGTGCTGTGGTAGGAGCGTAGACAAAATGAATGCCTATTTTGGCACATGACTGAAACCCATAGAAATAATAATAATAAAAAAGTAAGAATAAAATCAGATCTGTGCAGATATACATGCTATGCCAAATCCAATCATTCAAATGCCTCTAGGAACATTCCAGGGCTCTGCAACCAGTCAGCACAGAACAGCTCATCTTCACGGTAACTGTATGCAAACTGATTGCTGGGAACGTTGCTGGAATTGCTGCACAGCTGTTACTAGGAATCCTTTTGAAAAGGGGAAAATCTGCTACATGATCAGCTTTACTGCTTGAGGTTACAGAGGACGATGCTTCACTTCCTGGAAATGTTAATTTACTAACTTCAATAAGTACTGGCTGCTAGAGATGTAGCCTGCTCCCATATTCCAAATTAAAGCAGTTCTCATCCCAGAGAGTAGAATCCTTCAGAGGATGTAAAGAATCGAACATTTTCTCAACATTTTTACACCATAAGATGTTACTAACAACACTTTACAACTCTCTCTAGGTGTTGGATGTTGGGGGTCAGCACAGACTTGATAAATTTTGACGCTCTGGGCTGTAGGTTGCCCAGAAACAGTTTATTTCATGTGATGTTGGCATTACTTCAGCCATCACGAGGAGGAAATGATTTAACAAGCCCAATTTATATATGTATATATTATTTTATACATATATCATTTTACATAAATATTTGCACATGTAATATATTTGTACATGTAATATAGATGTATTATTAAACAAGAATGCATTACCTGCTGCAATAGCATGATCACTGATTATTTTTTCAAAATCTTCTCTATCGCCAGTTTTTCTGCAAAGATCATAAAAAAAAGAAATAAAACTCCTGAAAAATCAGGATAAATAGGATAGAAATAGTATGCAATAATATTTACTCCATATTTACTCTGTAAAGATTAAGTTCTGCCAGTCAAATAGGGAGGTTTTGTTGTGTTTTTTTTTCTTCTCATTCAAAATGGGCCTTAGTAGGATCTTAGATTATCCTGTGCATTTGTGATAAATTTAAGTTTTAGTTGTCTGAACTCAGACTATGGATTGAGGCCAAATGCTGCAGTGTGTCATTGATTACAGCCTCTTACATTGCAACAACCCTATCTTTTGCTTCACTAGTATTTTGCTACTTGTAAGTGTATTCATATTCACAAATAATAAATATTATATACATAATATACATACAAATATATAGTATAATTTGAGTATACATTCAAGCATTTCTTCGAATTACATTAAGTTAAAGAAAGGTAATAAAGCATTTGTTTTTGATAGGAAACACCCATCAACTCTAAAATTACTTGTCAATTGGTAGAAATCCTGATTTCTGTGTTACAAAACAGCAACCCTATGAGTTCTGAGGTTGATAAATATCAACCTGAATGTCAGACACAAGGTGATGAGATGCAGCTTAGATCAATCTTCGCACAAGCTGCGAGCCTTTGATACAGATTATCTGAATTTCCTTACTTGAAATAACTTAAATATGCAAAACATGCAAAAGCAACATAGGTCTTTAGATTTGTTTTAGATTTGCCTTAGTACACTGATTAGGATAGCATACTACTTTTTTTGCTTCAAACTAATTCTCTATATTTCAATACATAATTAAGACAGAGAAAGTATTCCAGTCAGCAATTATAATACACTTCTGACCAGCTATTAAGAATGCAAGCATACTAGAAAACAATTTATTTTTTGTATAATTATTTGAATTTAAAATTCTTTTCCCAGACTCTTAGAAATACCAGAGGTTTATTTATTATAAGAAGGCCATACAATTGTGAAATAAGACAACTATATCCATCTTTCCCATCTATGTCTGAGTGCTCCCTGAGTTCCCCCAGAACATCATTGCTTATTTTAAGCAATGTTTCCCTGCACAAATGGCTAAATTTGCCCATTAAGCCAACTTAGATTGCATGAAATGTCATGCACCAATTTAACAAGGTAAGAGAACACAGATTCCAGAAGTCCTGATCCCCAGCCAGCACTCCAGCCATTATGAACTCTGCAAAACATTTTTACTGCACGGTTTAGTTGCAAGTCTATTACACATACGTACCTGGTTTCTTTTATCCTGTGCTTTGCTAACGTTCTCTGAAGTGCAAGATTTAGTCTTTCAAACTGGGAAAGAAAGAAAGCTACATTGATTAAGTATCGTTGCTGAAAATTTAATCATAACATTTTACACAGAGAAGAATTACTGTGCTGTCCTTGGGACCGCCATCTTTTTTCAAGCTGATACAGTTAGAAAGAGTGTGTCATTTCTGTGCTTGGGGTTTAGATCGTGTTGATGCCTTCAGCTCCATACAATCATAGAATGGCTTGGCTTGGAAGGGACCCCAAGGATCATCAAGTTCCAACCCCCTGTCGCAGACAGGGCCACCAACTTCCAGATCTGGCTCTAGACCAGGCTGCCCAGGGCCCCATCCAGCCTGGCCTTGAACACCTCCAGGGATGGACGGGGCATCCACAGCCTCTCTGGGCAGCTGTTCCAGCACCTCACCACCCTCTCTGTGAAGAACTTCCCCCTGAGATCCAAGAACTTTCTCTTAGCATACAACTACCAGTACCTACTACTCCAGTACCACTATAACCTATAATTAAGGCCCCTTATTTGATGCGCATGTGTGGTTAGGCATTCTAAAAAATGATGTGCTTCACCTCCAAATTGTCAGATGACAATAAAGATAATACTGCTAAAAATTAACTAACTCGACTTTCTAGCATAACTCATTACCCTCAAAAAAGAGCAATCCCTTAATTCAGAACTACTAAGATAAATAAGAAAAATTGATTCTGACAAAAAAAAAATACAACACCCCAACAAAACAAAACAAAACGACACAACAAAAGAAAAAAACAAATCACCTGCATTCTGCATTACACCCTCAGCAAAACATATTAAAAAGCTGTAACAACTAACTTTTCCTGAAATAATACTTTTTTTTTTTTTTTTTCAGGGCAATTTTCAAAATTGTCAAGGTTGAAATAACGAAAGGTAGCACAGCTTCAAAAGCAGCTGCTACAGATCAACATAACATTCTTCGATTCAGATTACCTCCTTTTCTGTTCTTAGGACTATAGCGCTTTGAGACAGTGCTAGAATCACTTACACATGTAAAAAAAGAAATCTGGCTATGTATTCTACAAATGGTTTGGGTTGGAATGGACCTTTAAGGGGTTTCAACTGCTATAGGCAGGGACACTTCCCACTAGACCAGATTGCTCAAAGTCTCATCCAGCCTGGCCTTGGATGCTTACAGGCCTCCAAACCCTTGCTGGGCAATTTATGTTAAAGTCTAAGCACACATTCCTCAAGTAGTATTAACATACACAAGTATTACTATATATTCTAATAATGTCCTCCACTTTTTTGGTATTTGAAAGTGAGGTAATTAAGCTCATAAATAGTCTAAATGATAGAAGGACCAATTTGATCAAAAGTTTATCCTGCTTGCACTATATCATGGATTTCCACACACAGTTTACTGATGTCACAAGGAGTTTGTGAATCATGATATGGCCACGTATTTTAATGGGAAAGAAGATGAGGTTAGTTGCTGATGAGAAGCAAGGCACTTTAAAGTATAAAAGCAATGAAAAATGTTTTTAAACAAACAAAACCCTTCTATGAAGAATGATTGGGAAGGTTTCTGTCTATAGAACCTGAAAGCTGACAGCATGAGAACAGACTACTATATCTGAACAAAGTTCCAATTCATAAAACTTCAATAACTGTTGATATCTGCGACAAGAACCTTGAGGTTCAGGAGCTTTGGGAATACATGGCCACAGCCTCCTTGACTTTGCTCTTAGTACAAGTAATGGAATTGTAATAAACTGAGTACTCAGAGATGGCTGTTCACTGTCATCCCAACACAGACCAGTCTATTTGTCCATGTTTTCAGCAAAATTTGAGGTATACCCACATATTGGAAGCCATGCAGTGGGACTTTCTTTAAAGCTGTAGTTCTCATATACAGAAATAGCATGCGCTGTGTCTGTTCTCATTAGAACTGAGCAGAGACTATTACTGAAAATATATTAATTAACCCAGTGTTTCAACATAATCATTGCATTTCCCAGTTGCACAGATACTCTGTTCAGTCTCTCCAGGGCAAAGAGTCAGGCATGGTTTCTGCTGGGAGGACACTGGAACTTAGATGACAAGTTCTGTAGTCTTTGCTCATTTAAATCTAGTAGCTATGACACAGCTCACACACGACAAAAGTTCTATTTCTTTGTTTGAACCATTTGCCCAAATATATGCTTTAGAATTTTCCTTTGCATTAAACATGGACATGAATGTATTTAAAGTAATATTGCAGGAGGTTCGCATAATAGCAGATGAAAACAGTGAATTTATTTGTATATTTATTTGTGATAACAAATGATACGCATAGCCTGGATTCAGTTAGGTGAATTGATTAGGTAAACATGTAATTCATGTGATTAGATACCAGGGCAGAGTTTCTCCAACTGTATCTCTATGTTAAAAAAAATTCTTTGGAAAGACATGCTCTTAAGAGGAACGAGTAAAATGAGCAGTGGGAGACTGCAAATACAGGACAAAATATACGGAAATACAGTGGAAGAGCAGACAAAACTGATTGTGGCAAAATTGTATCAAAAAAGGAATTGGAAAGGATGAAATGACGATTTAACCTCTGCTGACCTACATAGTAATACAAACTCTGAAGTCAAAATGGCTTTCAGAAGGCTTAGATCTAAAGGCTTGCATAAAATGCATTTTAATGTACATAATGAAACACTGGTGTTAATACACAGTATCCATTTACCTCAGGAAATATTAGTTTGCAGATGCTTTCAGTTAACGTGTGCAGGTACACTCTACTTCTGCTCGTTTTCCTTTGTGGAAGGTTTCCTTGAGTGTCTTTTTCATGGACTTCTTTGCAGATGGGCAAAGCTGCTCTGGAGCTGTTTTCTGTGCAGCCCTTCTCATGTTCATCAGCAATACGACTTTGAGTCAGTAAGGAGAAAGGACATTCCCCTGTGATCTTCAAGTCTTTCAGTTTTGTACAGAACATGCTGTACTGTCTATTAAGGATAAGAGTACTTGGCTTGGTATTTAACAGTACTCTTCTGTTTACTAACAAGAGAAGAAGATGCCAGAATATTTGATGAAGCAACAACCGTGGAAGATTATTGGTAGCTATAAATCATCTCAGGAACAAATGTGTGCCCTAGAAAAGAAGAAAGGAAAAAAAAAAACAAAACAAAAAACACACAAATGTATTATTTTATTTTCTCCTTTAAAAATGAAGTGGCAGTTTATGCCATGCATGCATTAAAATAATGGCTTTCTTAAAGCCTTGCTCAAGAAAACACTTAAGCTTTGCTCATGCAGTATTTTAAGCACGTTTTCCCTACTGACTGGAATGCTTCAGGTATTTAGAATTGTGTGCATGGCTAAGTGCTTGGCTGAATCGTGGCTCCAGCGATTAAGGCAGAGGAGCTGCTTCATCTGATACATCTTTGTTCATGGTGATGGATGAGGTTCCTGAAAGAGCAAATAGCAAAGTTCTAACGAGAAAAATCTTTTTAATTCTTCATAAGCAGCTACTAAAAGTACTTGAAGTGGCACAATGAAACTGATTTGTAATGGATGCTTAAATCTCCATTTAATCAATGCCAAAGGCATCCTTCTTGGAGCAGAGAACTATTTGACTGAAGTCAGCCCTCAACTGCCTGGAACAGCAGACCGTCCAAGACCATGCGTTAGTGCCTGCTGTAAAAGCCACAGCTACTGCCCACAACAGGTAGGAAATAGGCCACGTAACTGATGTAGCTGCTTGGAAACACCAGGAGATTTTATGCTTTTAAAGGTGATGCCTTTCAAACAATGCATTAAAGCCAGAGTTGAGCATTTCAGTTTAATTTGGAATTAATTCCCTGTTTGTTTTATTTATTTCAGTAAGACTTAATTCATTTTCCATTGACCATACCTCATTTAATCAGATCTCCTCATCCCCATGCAATACAAGATAACTCTTGAGAGCTTCTGGCAACTCTTGAAGCAGCTGAAGCATTACATTTCTCTCTCTGGAGGTACAGCCCAATAAGGCTTTCTTTCAGAGGCACTGTGGCTTTAATTGTGTGCACCACACTGCTTATTCCTCCCTCCGAGACAACCGAAGGGCCACTGGACCGAGGTAAAAAATAACTAATTCCCTAATACAGGTTGTGAACTGCTGCTTTTGAAACAGCTGTAATGAATGGCACGGCAGGGGAGCGCTGCACGAGTGCTGCAGATGAAAGCAGCAACAAGCAGAAGGCACTGTGGCTGGACCTCCTGCTGAAAAAAATACCTGGCAGAAAAGGCCCTTTTCAAGTGTGCTGCAATGCCGATGGTGGCAGGCCAGCTTCCAGAGGGTATCTATCGAAACTGTTATTGTAAGCATCTGTAAACACGGGGAGAAGAAGAAGAGGCAAAAGAATGCTCGCGTAAGATTTTATATTCCTGATTTCAACGCTGAAATTGACTTGTTTCTACTATATGAATATCAGTAGCACTTTATTTTTTAGTGCTGCATGCTCTTGAGTAGCAAACGTGGCAGAGCAACGTTCCAAGCAAGGATCACGCTCTCTAGATATACATGAACACATATTGTTATTTGTTATAATATAAGCATCGTTATATATACATAAATATTTTTCTTCAGGAGCCATTATAAAACCTCATATTACATTATTAAAAGAGAAAAGCAAAACAACAACAACAAAAAATCCACCTTTCCTGTACTTAACTGTACTTCTTGTTGAATTCGTGCATTGAAATACTGTTAAGAGAAGGGATAACATTTATCATATACATTTGAACCACTGTCAAAGGATGAGAAGATCTGTGGCTGTGATGGAACTTACATGTATCTACTTAAACATTCTGCTGTTTGGAGACTTAGATTTCAACATATTTCTACTCCTAGATCTTAGAAGAAAAAAATACTTGAATTTTGAAAGTTGGGTTGGGCTTTTTGGTTTGTTTTTTTCCTCTATTGCTGGTGGAACTATTTTTCTGTTTCTAGAAGCTAGTAATCTGGAATTATATGGGGAAGTTCGCTGGCATGCTAGGATAGTGTATTAATTAGCGTACTATTAGTGTAAATGTCCTGAAGTTCTTGTTTTCCCCTGAACAAAGGGAATGGTCCCTTGATACATATATCCCAGTTCGAACCAGTATCAACTTAACAGGCACGACAAGTTCAAAGTGGTGACCAAAGCAAGATTATGCACTTGGCCTGCCAATTCCACTTGGTATCCTAAGTGTACCTTGCACTTAATCTACCTAAAATTCAGCAAACATATCATTTTCTAGGAAAACCTGCCTCACTCCAACTGTAATTGGGCAGCGTTTGTTGAACGTCTGTCAGGAGAAGGATCATCTGTGTCGTGTTTAAAGAAGAAATTCCAGCAGTACGATGGACTTCAAAAAGTTATAAGAAAGATGAGATACGGTACGTGTCACAGGTTGAATCAAACATTTGCAAATGCGTTTCAAGAATTATAAACTCCAGCCCTCCCATTTTTCACAGCGTTTAAAAACATTTTCTGACCATGAGAAAAAAAAAATACGGCACTTGAAAAAACCATGGAAAAGTTTCTGGTTTTGATCCCTCTCCAAACATGCTCTGTGAGAGCTTATCCCACGGGAGCAGCAGTGTTTTATATGAATTCTTCATCTCTGCTGTATTAATTGCTGTCGTATTTACCTTTGGAAGCAAACTGAAAAATTGAAATGAAATAATCTGTGGTGAGAACAAACTGCAAGCAACAAATTTATTTAGTGTCTGGCTGAACACAGCGTGGCACTGTGCCACTCAGCAAAACTCAGATGACTTCACATGGCATAGTCATAGCAGTAGAATAATTTAACAGTGTTCAAAATGGTTTGTGCAAACATTTCATTGTGTATTTACATCTGTACTTGTCTTACAGCCAAAAGGTCTTCCTGTATGATTATTTGTACTAGCTGCTTCTGAATATTTTCCTCTGTTAAAACAGTTCCTTGACAATTCCATGAAATAGAGTGCAATGAATAAATCATGCAGTAAAACCGCCTTCTATTAATGCAGTCATTTATAAGAATTAAGCAACAACACTTGCTAACAGTAGCTAAAGTTGTTATTTAATCTTAAAGACATGGGAGGAAAAATTAGACGCGACGTGAAATACCTTTTTCTGTACATAAGCTACGTCATTCCATCAGAGAAGCATATGTCATGCCATAGTGTCACTTTCTATTTTCAGTCAGACATATCAGTTAGGTGAACTTCTGCACACCGAGCCATAATTTTAAAAATGTATACTGACTGATGCAAAAAAACCCTTAAAATATATTACTGACTGGATCTAACTTTCTGCAGCACAAGAGCAATTGCAGTGCTTGAAGGAGCTTAGTGTGGTCTGGAAGTCATTGCCTGAATGGCAAGCAGTTGTTAACATCTGTCTTGTCTTTATGCAAAATGGAGACTTGCAATTCCCACCAAGCTCTAATCCTTGTGGGATTAAAGAAATCACTGCCTTTTACCCCTTGCCAGTAGGCCTCTGCACAGAGCAAGGCACGATCTCTTTACACACAGGCAGACCACAAGTATCTCCTAGCAAGACAGATTAGAACCCACCACCCTATTGGGAATAGCTCAGTGTGCATTTTGCTCTTTTAGCAAAGAATCTCAGGGAATAAAACTAAATCCTGTCATTTTGTCTTAAATTCTGAAATGCAACAGCAACACTTGACTTTTTCTACTTATGGAGATATGTGTAGCAGCAGAATCAAAGCTTTGATTTCCCCTTTTCCAAAGATTTTAAGGAGCCTTCTAAGATGCTCAGAGAAAATGGATCAAGTCTGCATCAAAATAGAAGTTAATATTTTAAGAAGTCAAAGTAAGTTTGTTTGTTTGTTTTAATCTCACTAAATCCTGCACAAGTAAGCAAACTAACTTACTTGGGCTGCTTCATTGAACTTGAACACATTCAGTGTGCACATACCTTCAAAAAGTTAATTTGTTTGGGTATGGCTGCTTTAGGAAACAAAAGGTAACTGGAGGAGACAGGCAAATCTGTTTCCAATTGTCTGAGTGGCACCAAGTCATAACAGAACAATGCCAGTTAGTGCCAGTTGTTGACTTAAGTGGAGGATGTCTTGGAAGACACACGTCCTTGTAGACAGGACCAAGGTTTTTCTCTGCATCTCCGCATTCAGAGACTAAACCTTCCACTGAAATTTGAGGATGCCTCATTTGTTTCTTTTCTAGTAAGTTAGTTCTGTCATTAACAGAGTAAATACATTGGCTAACCTACCTGAGGACAGCTGTGTCATTGGCCAAGAATAGCATGTAATGTACACATTAATGTAGTACACTGTAGGGATAGGATTTTTCAATCTGCAGCAACAAGGCAAACTTAATTAAAATATCAGTAAGACCAAGTTGCATAAAGAATATAAGTGTAAAAAGGAAAATTGCAAAACCAAGGACTTGGGTGTTAGGTGACTACTGAATCATCACTACACTTGTTACATCATCGCTACACTTGTGATCATTACTACACTTGTGTAGATACCATTGTACTTACACTACAAAGCAATACCTTGTTTTCAGTAAGATTCTAGGCTCTTTGACTGCACAGTTGCTACTTGAGCAAAGGCTATACTTCAAGACAAGACTGTTATCCTCTCTGTAGGTCAGGTGAGATGTGATGATTTTTAACAGCAGACTTCACAATAAGTCAGCGGTACCCCAGACATGACTGGATTCAGCAACCTCAAATTATACTCTATCTCCAGAAAGGAATATGCTTTGTCAGGCATTAACTTCTGCTTTTTCCCCTGTAAACATCCACCCCTCTTTCTGGCAAGCTGTCCCTACTTCTAATCTGTCTGTACACCAGAGCCCTTTAGGGAAGTGCTATTTTTCACTCCAAAGCACTAAATGCCATTTTGTGCTGTGCAAGCCTAATTCCAGTGTCCTGACTTCCAGATTTAGCTCTGTTTGGGGCTATTTCTAAAAGAAGTACACTCACAACAGTTCTGTTAATCACAGCACACCTTTGGTAGAAAGGAAATACACTGCCCATACTTAAATGCCTAGTGAAATTGCAGTGACTACTAATGTATGTTCAAGGTAGTATTACATACAATACATACTACAACCCATAGTAATCAGTTGTTAATTTAACAGCCCAAATATTTTACCAAACCCAATTTCAACATGGTGACTTGTTCCTGTGTCCTGTATAACAGCTTAAGACAAGCTAAAAATCTAGACGTTGCTTACAAGACTTTCTCCCCATTTCATGTGAAATTTCTTCACCTTCATACACTTTTCTTCATGAACTGCTTTAAGAAACAGAGAAATGCAGTCAGTTATTGCCACAGTGATACACGTCTCATGGACTGTGATCTGCTGCAAAAATGACAACTTCAAAGCTAGGAGATGCAGAAAATAAGAAAATTGAATTATTCCTTTGTTCTCGTGGCAATCAGCACAAAATAAGTTTCAGGGAATACATAAGCAAACTTCAAAACTTCAAAACTTCTAATGTATGTCATTTAAGGTCATCCTGAGACATATGCTTCTTCTGCTTTAAAATATTAACGTTGGTATAAGAACAACAAGCTCTGTGCCTCGGCATAGAAACCAATGGGCTTGGAGACAGGCTGAATCCCTAGTTTTAAAGTATCACTGAATTTCTGATACTGATCGACCCATTTCCCTCCAGTGGTCTACAGCAAATTCCTGGATCCAAATATAACCCTAAGAGAGGCTTAGACTGGTTTCAATTAAATGCACGCGGGAAACCCTAATTACTGCACCCATGATTTGGCCTGTAACTAAAGGAAGGGCCGATTCCCAAATGTAACTTATAAGATACATATTTGTCATTTTAAGTATCGCACGCACTTTCACAGGGTAAATATTTTCCCTGTGTTAGGACCAAATAACAGGGAGGCATGCTGAGAAGATAGCGTGGGAAAATGTTTCTCTTCCTGTTAGTCAAAGGCAATCTGTGAAAACATTCCATAGCAAGCCCAGCAGGCAGCCCCACAGCACCTGGTTCTTGGCTCTTCCATCATGCTCTCAGGCAGAAATAGCAGTTTGGGATTGTGGTGCATCCTCTCAACTCCACTACAGGTCCAAAACATGGGTAGCACCACCAGCTAAGCACTTATAATAGAGGTGGTGCTCATGAAAACTCCAGCTACTTTAACTGTGGGAGCTCTGAAGGTTGGCTGCTCATGGGCCCTCGTTCTTGGGAACAGCTAGAGATATTTCATGAAAGTACAATCTGCTGTGTGCAACCACAACTCATTATTTAAATGTCTTCAGAACTCCTGATAATGAAGTGACATAATTGGTGACACCTTAAGTGATCCAGGTACACAGTGGGGAAAGCAACTGAAACAGTGAGAACAAACATTAGCAAAACCTATCCCAAATGTCCAGAATTATTTCCACACTCCTAAAGGAATATATTTTAAATATAGCATTTCCCTTTAGCCTGCATTTGCAGTCCACAAAAGTGCAGATTTTAGTGAGCATCTTAAGAAGAAAGCATGTAAACAAACTGATGTCTTCAGCACTCTTTCTGCCATTTCAAGAATAAAAGCTTGACTTGCAGAAATACCATGTTCGTGGCGGTGTGAAGGAGTTAAACACAAAGATCAAAGACATGCATGCAGTCAGGGGAATGTAAATTAGAATTCACAAAAGGCAAAGCCTTGTGATTCTAGAACATGAAGTAGTTGTCAACTGTTGTGTTTACTGATTCTTCCCAAATACCTACTTACAGCTGTATCTCTCAAGCTTACCAGTGCAAACTTTTCTCCTTTGAGCATACCTTGTGTACCTGAGAAATCTGACTTTTGTTTAGCTCATAGATTGGAAACGCTTTCTAGAGCCAAAGAAAGTAAAAAACAAAAAATACAATTGTTTCTTCTGCTGTGATAGAAAAGAAATGAATAGCTTTCTGTCTCAGAGTGTTTTTCACTTAAATCTTTACCTATTATTTATGTCTTAACCAGGATTGCTACATTTTCTATAATAAATGAAACAATAAACTTATTAAAACTGCCAATTGCTAATGCATGAAGTTATTTCTCCTTTGAGAATCACCGTATTAACTTTAAAGCATCAGGAGATGACCAAATAATTCTTCCTCATCTTCAAAGACACTTATCTTGCTGAGTCCTGTATCTGCATGAATTCATCTGCCTCAAGTTGAATGTGCATAATTGTTTACAAAAATGGCCCACAGGTTTTCCTAAATACCATTACTGTTTTCCAAAGACATTGGAGTGTGATAGAGGAATACAAAACATTGAGTATAGTGTCTTAGTGCATACATTAAAATAGTCCCTTTGTGTTCAGAGCTTTAAATTATAATGAACAGCAAGTTTTAGAAATCATGGAGTACTAAAAACTGCCTTGAATGCTATAGATCTTAGAAAATGGCTTGAAAATTAGGTCTGCAGAATGCCAAGCGTTTCACTAGTAGCTTTCAAGTGCAGAGATTTTAAATGTAATGTTTGTCACCTCTGACTTGTGTGTACAATGCCTACAAGATCATTTTCACACTGAAAATCACAGACAACTGCCTTTCATATTTATTCATATTTAGGAACTCATGCCAACTCACACTGAAAGCGATAGTAAGCTTCTGGGTATAGCAGGAATAGCATTAGTCCCCATCAGTTCTCCTACTGTTGTCACAAAAATACTGCCTTGGCTGTTCTCTTGTTTCTGAATAAAAATATGCCCTTGGCTTTTGTTGTTCTGGGTTTTTGCATGTTGGTGTGAGATATGATATTAAACACACAACTGGTCTCATCTGAGATCAAACATGCTGCATGAGAAGCTAAAAGCAAGAATTTCTAATTAGTGAAGATAGTTTGTCCTGCAGCAGCAAGGTCACGGCCTTCTAATTTTTCAGATAGGAAAAAAAAATATCTATTAAAGTGGTATTCAATCAGAACAGGCAGTAGAACAGAGGTTTTCACACTCATCATGCAGCTACTGACACTGCTTTACCTAAAGCACAAGGCAGAGAAAACAGCTCTGAGATCAGCCACTTTCCTAATTATTCTCTACCATAATATCTGCAGGGCTGGAAACAGAAAGCACCTTTCTTTTCAGTTTAATGGTTACAGATGTTTTCTGCTACAAAACACACAAAAACAACAAAAAAATCAAGTTCAGGTACAACTTCAGGTGGAGATAAATTACATGCATTTTGACCATAAGGGCTCTTCTGCAACTTTTCCCACAAAATTGTGCAACTCTGGGCAAGGTTCTCAAGAATTTTTCCCAATTTGCAGATACTGACTCCTTTAATCAAGGCAGGTGATTTCTCTGTTTTCATGAGACAAGGGCCATATGAATGATACTTACCAAACATGCTTGTGATCCAAACAAATGCCTTTTTAATGATAGAGAGCCTGAACACTGCACAGCGTGAAACGAAGGGGAAGCTTTCGTAAGTCAGTCAGTGTAGACAACACACAACTGTCCACAGTTGTTGATCTCACCACCTGTACAAGTGCATGATGTACTGTTACGTTAACATCACTGTGTACTTACCTAAGCCTTAAACACCAAAGCTCTGCTGCACTTCTCAGATAGCAGTTTTTCTCATTGCAAACTAATGTTACGATGAAAATCTGCTGTTCTTAAATACGTGAGAAAATATAGAAAAAGGAGAGTAAGGAGATAAAGACAGAGAAAGGAACAAGGAAGAAGAAAAACAACAACAAAAAAACGAAACAAGAAAGCAAAGAAGGACACAAAGATTAAAAAATCCTTAAGAAAGAAGAGAAACAACGAAATAGAAAAAATTCCAAAGGATCAGACAGTTCTTTTAGTCTGATAACTGCTTTTTCTCCACCACAGAAGGTAGAAAACTGTATCAGCACTTAGTTTGTAGTTCAAGGTGTGGCCGTTGATGCTACAGTGCTGGGAGCCTTCGTGTTCCAGTCCTCAGGCAAAATGAACAAGCAACAGCTTGAGAGCCTTGCATTAGAAGCTAGTGCTCCAAATTGGAGCGTCAGCAAAAGATGTAGCAGCACACAGGTATGTGGAAATGACAGGTGTGAATGATGTGAAGATGTGAAGTGCCTGTCATCCTCGAAGGCTGCAGTCTGAACCCTAAAGTGGTAGGAAAGGACTGCAGAAGATCTGGGCTGCTTTGCTTTCGCAGAGGCAATGGGCTGGTCTCAGATTGATTTCATTATGAAGCAAAATTAAGATGAAACGTAACTGTTAAACATCTTGGTTGCAGCACGTCACCTTCTGCAGTGATAAACTCCCCAGACATCATAAAACTCACATGGGAGCTGAAGGATCGTTAAAGTACGGCTTCCCACTCAAATGATGTACAGCACCCACTCTGTATTTACTATTTTCCAAGCCTTTAAAATGGCACACCAACCATGACCACCTGTTCTGCTGGGTGGTTGTTTTTTTTCCCCCACTATGTAAAGACACCACACCATTTTCAAAAATCTTACCAAGATGGAGACTGTGATGAAAAATGCATCTCTATTTAAAGCTTCGCAAGCTGTCACAGACTCTCCTTGGTTTTTACTGCCTTTTACTTCAAGGCAGAAACAATTTTAAAATAATTATGGGGGTTAAGCAAGGGCCACACAACAGACTACCTCTGATTTGTAATGTTACCTATTTGTGCTTTGAATAGGAGCTCTAAACCAGACCAAAAACAGCTCTGTTGTTTCAGATGTGTAAAAGCATGGACAGTAAACTGAGATAAAACCCTAAAAATAAACCAAAAGCAAGTCCTGGAAAGTTCACATGTACTCAGAGAACTACCTCAAACAGATTTTGAATTACTATCCTGAAAAGAAATGCTCCTTTGACTGGAAAGTTAAATGCATCGTTAACTGGGCTCTTAATCAAAGAAACCCCATGACAAGGAATAGGTTCCATCTGTGTGTATATGCAGAGAAAGATGGTGCTCTATAAGCAGTTCTCTCTTTTTCTAGGAACATACATGAAATTTCACAAGGAAAAGGCTAAGAGAACTTTTTTATAGTCAGGGCAAAGGGAAGGATTGATAGGCAGGAGTTCCCAGAAGATAAAATGAGAGATGTAAGTTTAAGGATGAAGAAATAGAGTACCACCTTCAGGAAGAACTTCATGCCAAGACAAAAAGTCTTTAAGCCTCTTGGTATTTTGGAGCACCTGGAAATACCATGAATCTTACAGAGTTCGTCCTCTCAGGATGTTAAAAATGGAGAGAAAAGAAAGACTGCCTTGCTTTTTACGGTCTTTGCACGAATATTGGATATTTGTGTTTACAGCTTAGGTGATACTGAAAATTCATGGTTTAAATATTTGCACCTAGCAGTTCCTAATGAGACAAAGACACCAACTTTTCCAGCATCCTGTGATCATACAGGAATGAAGTTCCCACGGTATCTCCAAGTTCTGTGCAGCATATTTATGTCGTAAACCTTTGTTCTGAGCCTTCAACTCTGTTTATAAGTAGCACCTAAATCCCACGTTGTCTATTATATATCAAACTAACAAAAGGAGTACATTGAAAAGTAATGCAGCTTCTTTGCTGAAAGCACGATTACCTAATTTAAGTTCCGCCTTAATGTTCTGAATTAACTCATTAATATTTGACTACTGATTATGAGTGTTTTCCGTGGTTGTAGAGCAATAGCAGGGAAAGAAACGAGTGAGAATACATTATTAAAACTGTTGCATAAAAATTATTTTTTGCATATTTATTCCAATGGTAAATAGACCAGCCATTTACAACACAGGAAGTTGCAGCAACTGCAATAAAAACTGATATATTTTAATACACCAAGCCTGTAAGGTGTTTGTATGCTCTCAGTTTCTTACCTCATTTTTTTCCCTATTCCAATATGTTGCTAACTAAAATGTGTCCACAGCATGGGCCATGATGGATGTTCTTTTCTAGCTTTTACTACATATAAATCATAATCCTGTATTCATCCACTAATCCTTGCTCTTTGCTGCTTCAAATCCTATTTTAAAAGATACTTTTACCATTTAGCTGCCTTCTATCATTTAAATATATTTTTGCTTAGAAATGACAATTGCTTAGAGGTGTAAAATATTTCCAAAGAGAAACTGCAAGGAAGGTACAAAAGCACATTTCCTACATTATATCAATTAACAGTCAAAAAACAAATGTTACTCTTACTTCCCAGTGCCAGTCTCTTCTCTGCTGAGGGAATAATGCGTATCTTGTCATGATGCCTCCCATTCTCTCAAGTCTGGTATACTTGTGCACTTCAAACTCTGACTAAGCTGTGACTCCACTAGTTATAAAATTTACCATTGATGTGGACAGTGACTTTTTCCACATTACTTGACTATCATGCACCATCTCTCACAACCCAGACACACAACCATGACACGCAGAGTAAGTGCAGAGCTCATCTAAGCTGATGCTAATTTTCAGATCAGCTGTAGATTTTCAGTGTCAAGCGATCGATGTAGGCTCTGCCTCATGAACCTATTAAAGCATTCTGCAAGCCATACCTAACTCAAAACTGAAAGCTGCATCTCCTCCACGGTATTTCCACCACACAATCAAATTTTGTCTGAATTTTTTGTCTGAGAAAGGAACTACTGAATGACACTTCAGTAACCAAGGAGGCCACCATTCAGTTAGTGACACTGACACTTGGTCAACACATGACAATTCCTACAGAGCCTTTGCTTTAACTGAAATGCTGTTATTTAACCTTCTGCCTGATGAGTTTATCCTTGGACAGAATGCTTAGCTGGGAAACTGTGCCAATGTAATCTTGCATTCTGCTGGAATTACTGTTTTTTCTCTATCACCTTTGCTAGGTGCGTTACTTGCTTAACTTTTCAAAAGGCCCAAATTACGATCAGTGACATATTCAAATATATAGCAAAATATCATTATTTGCCTTGAAGAGCTTGCCCTCTGAATAGCAAAGAGAGAAAAATGGGATACAAAGTGCTACTATGCCTCTTTTGGAAGTGAGGCAATGAGATACACCACTGGTGATCACAAAAGAAAAACCACAGTTGGACTAAGGAGTGAATTTCTCTCTCTTCAACACAGTTGCACGGGTTTCCCTCGCTAGAAGTTCATTCAATCTAAAATTACTTGATCATTCCTGTCATGATTTTTTGACCTTGTTGAGAGAAAAAATAATTGGCACCACACTGTCCGAAAGCCTTGCGAAGTCTCTTAACTTATCCTTCATACCATTCTTCCCCATGTGGAAATTTTAAAATCCTATCCTTCAACGTGCTCTGTGAATTCTGTGGACTAATGGCTATTTCCACCAAAATTTGAACAGTTTTTTTGATTAACTGAGCATTTTTCTCAACCAGAGACCAATGGTTTTGCACTCACAACTTGTCTGTGCAAAGGGAAAGCTACAAAGACAGTTTAGGCAAGAAGAAAAAAAAGTTAAATTAAAAGTTAGATTGATGCATGCTTTCCCTAAAGACATGGAATTTTTGCCATTTTTAGCAGTCCTATTTAAAACAACAACTGCAACGAGTATTTTAGGCTCCAGAGTGCCTGCAGCCAAGACTACAGGGCCACACAGCTTTTAGCAGATAGCCCTCCCTACTAACAAGACAGCTGGGTATATCGTCCTCCGTCTGCAAAACGTATAATAATTGTGAGGAAATGCAAAATCTCAATTTTCCCAAGTAACAAACTGGAAATCTTGCTGAGGTGTTCAGCCAGTGCCTTTTACAATGCTCTCTCATGTGTGAAGGGTTCCTGCATTTGCCGAAGAGAGAAATCCGCTCTCCTTGAACAGCTTTTGTCAGTTTCCATCTGCATGGAGCACCAAGTGGAACGCAAGGTTAACACGAAATTAAACATGTTTACCTCAAACAGCATTAGAAAGGCAGTTTCCTCCCCACAACGTGTTCCTGTTTAATATACCATAAAAAGACCTGTTCCTGGGATCTCAAAAACTGTACTATTGCTGATTAAAAGCGGAGAGTTCAGCAGCAACCACTGTGTGTGGCATCACAGGAACCATCTTTTACTGCACCCTCTGGAATCCGTGACATGCTAGAATTGAAGTGCACTAAAACCACCAGCCGGATCCCCACAAAATATCATTTCTCCAAAAGATCTGACTTATTTTCAGTCTGAATATCTTAAAATGGGGCTAAGGAAGAAGTTCACTTCATAAGTATGTTTGTTTCGATTTCCATTCATGGGGGAAAAAAAAGATTTTAACACATTGCCTTACAGTAAGATTTTTTTACTCACACTGAAACAGTTGGATGACTTGCATGGAATATTCCCTGTAACTCTATAATACAAATAGCTGTCTAAGGGCTAGATTCCACAGCGCTTGATAAAATCTTTGGAACTGCCTCCAGCCTCTTCCATGATAATGTGCACACCCTGCTTTCTATATTACAACCCACACAATCAAAGCTCTATTCCTGAGCCGCTGCACGGCTGACCTATTTTCCATATGGACTCAGCTGAAAGGATCAATGGGCACGGCCACGCATAAAGTGCAAGTCACAGGCAAACAGCCCCAAGAGACAGCTTCAGGCTGCCCTGTGCCCCACAGCCACACGCTGAGGTGCATTCCTTCAGGTATTTTTCCCCTTGCCCAGAGGCAGAGAAAAAATATCTGGCTCTCGAGCAGGGAGAGAGCAGCATTCTCTGCACAGTGAGAGGCACAGTCAAAGGGGGGATGGTGAAAGAAGTGCCCTCTCAGACATAATATGCAAGGTTACTGCTTGCTTATCAGCTAGGTTCAGCGTGTTGCCTGTGGGAAAGCAGCCTACTGGTGCTGATTTGCATTTGTCTGAATGCTTTTACTAGCAGGGCACCGTTCTCTTGGAACAGCTACTTCTGGAATGAATATGCAAGAAAAGAGTCGATCAGTGGGTTAGCTTGAAGATACACTAAGGAACTAATTAAGAGTTAGAGCAACAAAATCAAGAATAATGTCCGTAAATCGAGAATCATGAAATCAAGAGTAATGATAATGCTGCCAGGTTCAAGAAGCAGGGAGAGTTCCTAAAAGTAGCCTTGAGGCTCTGAAGCATGAAAGGGGCATTTCAATGAAGAGAGGACTACTCTGCACTTAAACACGAAAGCTGTAATCTTAGCAGAGGCATTGATTCCATTTAAGCAAACTACCACGTCATGAGAAATATAAATGGAAAATAAGTGTATCCCATAAAACTGTACTCCCATAAAGTGAAGTTATCTCAAAGATTGAAAGCCTGTGGAAGTGCTACGCCTCAAATTTAAATGGGGTCTTCAGCAGTGAAGAGGACACAGCGAGACCTCTCTACAGTGAACTAAAATTAATTCCTAGAGAACATCTTTGCTCCAAATTAGGTGATGAAGCAGCAGAATAACTGGCAGCAATGGTATCCGCACTCCTCAACAAATGAATGAATGAAGGCTACTTAACAAAGAAATAAAATGAGAGCAGAAGTCAGATTGCTCTGAACTCCACGTCTACAAAAATAAATAAGGATACTCTGTGAACTATAGGGCATAAATGAACTAAACCAACTAGGAAACACTATTACTAATTGAGCAGTGGCATCACCTGACTAGGACAACCAAAGAACTGGACCAAGGGGATGCTACCAAATGAATAGCAATTGATATTTTGTTACAAGTTAAAAGATGCTTTAAAGATATTAACACGGTCTTTTCAATTGATTCATAGATCAATAAGCAGAAATGTAATAAAAATGTGCTGTTTCTAGCAAGTTTTCCCATCTTCACTAGGGAAAACAAAACAAAACAAAACAAAACACCCACAATAAAAAAATGACCAAGCAAACAAAAAAGAAACAACAGTTGTTTAAACCCTAGCCTTACCCCATTTATGCATGTGCATAAATCCTACTGACATTTTAAAACAGAATACATATTAATACTCTGTCCTGAACAGTGTTTCTTTCTTGTCCCTGAACACTGATAAGACAAACTTGATTCTCTAACAGCTGGTACAACCAGTCATGGAAGACCTACAGAATGCATAGAGTAGATAGAAAAAGTGGCCAAGTACTTTGTAAGACATATTTCCTTGCTTATAACTCAGAATATTACATCTGGGTACTGCAGTGCTCAATATTCTTTATTATTATTGTTTTTTTAACACAATTTACAACATATTTTGGTGTAATGAAGAGTTTCAATTAAAAGGAAAAATGGCTTAATTTTCTACAGAATCTACCTTGAGTTCTTGGACTGCTTCCTTTGCTTCTCGACCTTAGCTTAGAATTTCAGACAGACAGCATTCATCTTCATAGTGGCTGTGACATAATCTTTTACTACATGACATAGCCAAGTTTTGATCATTACTGATATTCTGAGCATTTTTTTGGTAAATTCTTATTTATGTTTGGATTTCACTAGGGGATCTGTTCTGAAACGTAGTGTCACAGAGTGGTTATGGACATATTTTTAAATAAACATTCACCAGAATAACACAAATACACATTACTTTAGTACTTGCTTCTATGGACACAACATGAATACCAGCCTTGACTTCTCATTTTTCTTCTCATTTCATAGTTCTCTATCTACTGTACTGAACCAATGGGACAAGGGGCAGTGAACAATTTCTGTTGATTGTGGCAAAAAAGAGGATTAAAGATACCACTACAGAACTAAATTCAGTTTCTCCTGCTGTGTTTGCCTCATAATCTTGCACTGCCATGAGTCATAAGAGCTGTAGGCTACATAATTCCACAAAACAAACAAAAACAAGAGATCTCAAGATATGGTTTCCTTTCTCTTTTCTTACTTTTCCTGGATAATTTGGATCAGCATGGTATCAGCAATTGCTTTTCTCTTCTGAGAATGTGCAGCGTGAAATCTTTCATATCACCATTATAGCATTTCTCACCCTTCCTTAAAATCATCCAGTTCATTTAAGGTTCTTGCTATTGGCAAAGCAAAAGAGTACTCAGCAGAGCTATGAGTGTACATTCAGTTGGAGTGAGAGAGCAACACCATCCAAGCAAAAAACTTCACAGTGAAGAGAACATCCCATTTGGAACATATTTTCACATGTCCCTCATTGCTTCAATTGCCTAAATTTTCTGATTAACTGTGTGAAATAGTCTGCTACTGGAACCTCTTTCCAGTATGGACTGTCACCACCTTTTGCTCCTAATGCTAGAAAGGAGAGGATCTATTTATGTGATTTAAAGTATACATCACCTTGCTCCTACTTTCTGCAATTTGGAAACAAGCTATCTTAACTACATGAAAAGGGATCTCGGCTTCATTGGGAATCCTGCCTTAAGAAAATCTAAAAGATTATGCCATTTCCAAGTAAGTAATGCTCTGTCTTCTACTAGATAACTGAACACTTGAATACTTGCACTTGTTTCGTTGCAGTTTACACTAATGAATAATTGCACCATTACAACTGTTGACTGAGACTTTACGACTGAAAATCTGAGTGAACAAAAATGTCTTCCCTACTAATATTTCAACAAACAAAAGTTACACCACACCTCTTCATACCAACCTGTACATGGAACATTGTAATCAATACAGCATTCCAAACCAGTTCATTTCACACCGGTACAGCAATACCAAGATCACATCTTCACATAAGACTTTTATTTTTCCTGTCCACTCATCTTTTGCACGTAATTAAGCCACCTCACAATGTGCACAGCAGAAGCAAATAAACCTGCTGTAGGAGTAGCATTGGATGAAGCAGGAGAAAATACAGATGATAGGTAAAGGTATTCCTCTACATTTGAGAGAAAAACGTCTCAAGCATCATTAGTAGATGATTTTATATATATATTTAAAGGGACTACTGGCCATGGGCTAGTGACGTTCACTGAGCCTGAGCCACAGAAACAGCTAGCTCTAGCCACTCCCAATGGCAATTACCAGCCTCGAAAAAGTAGGAAAAATACTTAAGCTACAGAAATCGACAGCAAAAAGTGATCTGCCGTTCCTGAGCAATACAGTAAAAAGAAATGAATGCAAAAGCGAAGTTATTGTTCGGGTTTAAGCGCGTGATTAAACGTCAGGCTCGTGTCAAATTCATCAAGTGCAACAATGCGAATCGCGCCGCGAACGAGATAAGAGAGCTCGCCTAATCGCGAGGCGCTCCGGCCAGTCCGAACGGCTGCCATCAGCCCCGCAGTCGGATAGCGAGTTCTTCGAAACCACACAATGCACAAAGGCGCCCGGCGGCTCGAGCCGACCGCTGCCAGGGACGAACCCAGGGTGCCCACGTCCTGCCGCGGGGCTCCCCGCGCCCCCACGCTGCCGGGGCTCGGCTCCAGCCTCCCGCCCGAACCCCCCGGCCCCCGTTCCTCCGCGCCCCGTCCCAGCGCTGTCCAGGGTCCCCGCCGAGCCGCCGCTCACTCACCATGGCGCGAAGGCTGCCCGCGGCCCCGCCGAGGGCTCCGGGCACGGCTCCGGGCACGGCTCCGCTGCGCTCCCCGGCGCCGCCAAGACGTATTTGGGGAGCGGGCGCAGCGCGGCGCGAGGCCGGCCCGGGCGGGGGGGGGGGCGGGTGGAGGCCCTGCGGGAGGGGCCTCCCCGCGGGCCCAATCAGGGCGGGCCGGGCGGCCCCGAGCCGCGGCGGGGGAGGCGGCGGCCCGAGGGCACGCGTGCGGCCGCGGAGCCGCGAGCCTCGGCCTTTGGCGGCGGCGAGGGGAGAAACGTCCGGCTGCGCGGAGCTCCTGGCCGCGGGTTGCAGCGGAGCGGGAGGCGGCGGGAAGCTGCGACTATTGGCCAAGCTGGAGGTGGCTCTGGGCAGCCTGGGCTGGTGGTTGGCGACCCTGCACACAGCAGGGGGTTGGAAGGGGATGAGCACTGCGGTCCTTTCCAACCCGGGCCGTTCTGTGATTCTGTCGATCGATGATCTTTTCCACACAAGTGTCTTTCTGAACGCAGTGACGATCGGGTGCTACCATCTTTGTTTTGTTCCCAGTTTGCTGGCAGAGCTTAGAATTACTGGGAGTGTATCTTTATGTATACACAATATACACATTTTCACTGTAGCTTTGACGTGTGAGGATTGTAACCGACAGTTAAGCAACCAGCATGGGGAAGCCTCTGGACTCTCAGGGCGAACTGGGGACTAACAGCTTATAACCACATTGGTGTGCTGTTGTGTCTCCAGCATGTCCCGAGAGTCCAGAGACTTCCCCACAGACGAGAAACAGTACTTTTCCCAATAAAACTGAGAAAAGAGTAATTAAAATGATTTCAGAATAGTGGCATGCTGAGTGAAGCTTGATTTAGAACACAAATTCATCACATACTTTTTATTGAGCTACCCAGGTCTGAAATCATACTCTAAACTCTTGTCAGCAATAAAGCTCAGCTTCATAATTTCGAAATCACCAATGGAGCCCCAGAAGCCCTGGTTGGAAATGTTAATCATGTTGGGCTGACAGTTATCACCGACCAGCCTTCCAGCAGGATTGTTGCTCTACAAAGTCACGTGGGAGCAAACAGAAGATTTCACCAAGAAAAATAGCCGTGGTGCACTGAAGGATGGGTTTTTGGGAGCTCCATACCCACAGAAAACCAAAGGGAATCATCTCTTGTACCTTAACAAGCTCGTGTTGAAGACAGAGCTGAAATCAACTAAAATAAAGCTGGCATATCTCTTGGTTTTGAGCCCATCACCTGTACATGAGAGAGGTACCAAATCTCAAGGTGTGGATGACTTTTTGCCTTCTTGGCTATCAGAACTGAAAAATGGTTTCATAACTATGTCTGCTTCACACTGTTCTTCCCTCCCTGCTCTGTTGACAGAGGACAGACCTGACAGCTGCAATAAAGCAACTGATGAATTCCTTCAACAACCAGTTAGTCAGTCAGCAGAAAATAACCTGCCAAAGCCCATTTTCTTGCTGTTTCTGCAGTTATCAACAAGCAAGATGAAGCTTAGTTGAATGCTTACTACACTGGGAAATACTGTACCTGATAAAATTAGTGAGTTAATAAATAGTGTTTCTTGCCTCTAGAAACAAAGGGTAGTCTCATGACAAGGTAAGGTCATGCCAATGTTTGCTCTCATTTGCAAATGCCCTCCTGCTCAGTGTCAGCTTCCTGATCCTGGGAAACCAGCTTTTGCTGTAAGCAGCCGATACAAATGGTTTTCATTACCATCTTCCAGTGCCAAAAGAGATTCTGTGCAATGCAAATTCAGAGATGACGATCACTGCAGTATAAACCTGTTGTGCCTGGTGTAAGAAAGGTGGGTTTGGTGAGACAGGCACCTGTAGGTCTTCTTGTGCCCTTGAAATGCTGCTGTTCACCCCTGTTGCACCACTCACTGTGTGTACAGCAGTAATGGCTTGCATTACATGAGACTAAGAAAAGACTGATGACTTAGATCTTTGCAGTGAGGATTTGGAAGAAGAAAATTGTATTTCAAATTATATTAATTGAAATATTAATTTAAGACAGTATCTTTTTTTCCTTTAGTCCTTGAGAAGCTAGTTCTTTAAGCAAAAATTAGATGTGATAAATTTATTTTGTAAGATCTTATAAATACAAAACCAAGAACAAAACTACATAAATAAACTTTTCTGTTATACTTGAAAATGGCCGCATTTTCTTCAATTCCTTTTTTAAATTAAAGGTCACTTTCTGAACTTGAAGATGTAAACATGAGCTGCAATGGTGCTAGAATGTAAGTTGAATCAAATAGATGGGCGTCATCACTCAGAGCATTATTAACACTCCTAAATTGCCATTTACTGTTATCTGCTGTATTTAAACCAAGTTCTGAAAATTACGTCTTTGAAGAAGCATCTCCCAAATTTATCACCTCCTCCATGGCAACTGAAATTTCTGATACTAACTGAGAGAAAGAACAGAAAGCTGGAGCCCAGAGCTGTGGAGATGAACAACTGTGGCTTAGCCTGGTTGGCTTCAGATAACAGCACTGTGGGACTGGAGGTGCTGGCAGACCACAGAACTGCAAAATAAGGTTGGAAGGCACCTCTGCCATGGATCCAGTGCTTCAGATCTGTTTGACCAGCGCAGAGCAGAGAGGAAGCACTGCCTCCCTTCAGCTGTTGGCACTGCGCTTCCTTATGTGGTCCATGTAAAATTTGTTGCAGCCCAAATGATATTGAAGCTGTCCCCTTCAGTTAGTAATCCATTATTTATCCAAAAATAATATTAATGTGGATACACTACAATGCACATTTTGGTTTGCAGCTTTTGAATCCAAGCTGGTCAACCAACTGGCTCCCTGGCTCAGTTCACCTCTACTCTGTGTGTTACTAAACCCAGGAGCAATGCAGCCACACTCTTGTGCCTTCACTGAAGGCATAGGCTATCTCATTTGCTCCTTAAGTGTAACATTTTCCTTTGTAACTTTTTTTTTTTAATCACTTTCTAGTTCGTGATTGCAATTTAAACTCCACCCCGTAAATGATACCAGTATTGCCATTCAATGACAAATACTGGGGACTGATGAGAGGAGCACAACAGCTTTCCATTCCAGTGCAAGAGAGGTGCACATGACACAGAAAAGTGACAGCCACTTGATCTGTGGCGCTTGTAGTCAAATTAGGCTTTGCAGAACAAGGATGATTCTTGGAGGTGGATCAACACATGAAAACCTTATTAAAAAAAATTGTATCATACAAGATATCTTCTGAAGAACCTTCTAAACTCAATAAAAGTGCCAAAAGATGTGCTGCAAACTGGAGAGTTAATTTAATTTTGCTCTATCTAAAATACATCCAAACTTAACTGTGGGTTTGAGCTCTAACTTCTACCTGGTTAGTATTCTGGTATTGCTTTGCTTGTTCTTCCTATGGAGAGTTGAAAACTATGGAAAACATACTACTCATGGTGTGCCTGAAGGGATCTTCTTGACCTTTTATTGAGATTATATCAAATTCAGAAGAGTTCTCAATGATTTATCTACGTCTAACTCAATTTATTCTTTTCTGGACATTGTTAAATCATCTCAAATATTACTTATCCTTAAGACTCATAAATATCCTTCTGAGGAACATCGTTCTTAGTATTTGGACATGCACTGAACTTCAGAAGGGCACCAGTATTAAAAAGCTTTTTTCTTGTCCCTTTTCAACTGAAAGACCCACTTATTTTGTCCTTTCCAAAGAGCACATGTCATATTCTTACTGTCACACAGCTTTGGTCAGCGAGACCTGAGTATCAAGAGCATACATTTTCACCAAAAAATGTTTATTTGCAAAGAAAATTTCAAGTCTGTCTAGAAGAAAGGTTTTGTTTCACTGAATAAATGAAAACACAGCTGGTTCCAGATTTCTACTTAGACTGTGTATACATACATGCAAGCTATCCTGGGTCACACAAAAATATTTTTGTTGGTATTGCTGGTTTTCTTGTTAAGCTACTCTTTCCTGAAGGACTGCCTAGATTTACTAGCTGGCTTGTGACAGTATGTCTGTAGTTGTATAGAAATACAATTTTGTGAAGTTTACCTTTTACCATGAAGAGTCAAAGAAATGCTATGATGGCTCTAACTGCCGTGACAGATAAATAGGATTCTCAGTCCTCTTCGCTGGAAATTACAGGTAGTCAGACTTCCTGGGGAAATATCTTCCTGTGGAAACATCTTCCTGCCAGTCAGATATGCTTTCCTGCACAAAATTCTTAAGTCAGAAGATTGATGGTTTGTTCTGATCAAGTATTATACCTGTTTTTAGGCAGAGCAGCAACGACACTTGGCTGGAGGATAGTTTCTTTTTCTTCTGAAGTCAAATTTAGAAAGCTCTCAACTTAAAATACAAGTTCCAGCTTGGGTAATTGCAAAGTCTTTGCATCCTCCTCTAATTTAAATTGTTAGGGAATACTTCCTGTCCCAAGTGACTTGTTATGAAATCTTTGTCATGCCTTGTACTAAACATTGGCTATGCCTATGCTGTGTAATCCAAATTCATTTTTCACCTCCTAGTTCCAGGTGTGTGCCCTGCTGAAGCCCCGACTTTCTCTTGGATGAGCTCTGCAAAATGCATTCTTTTCTATTGTGCTTTAATTTCCATGAGAAGGGAGCTTAGCAGGCAGGCAGGAAGGGAGCTGCAGAGTGATCCCACAGGGAGCACAGAAGTCAAGAAATTAGGGTTGCAGAGATCAAACGCCGTAAAGTACATTTATGCTGCCGTAAATTTTAGCTTGTTTCACGTAAGTGAAATGATTCTGTACCTACAAGGTACAGAAATTCAAGTGTAGCTAATGCTTTGGTATCTGCTTAGATGACGGTCAACCTATAAAGAATAATGTATTTCCTACAGCTAGGAGTATATCAGTATATCAAATTTTGGTGGAAAACTTGTGCTGAAACAATGCAGTTATTGCAGATTGTGTTCTTCACTATTTAACAGCCTTTTGCTGATTCAGTAAGTCAGCTATCGTGCAGAACAAATATTTGCTTCTAAACTGCTCATTTTTGAAAAGCATTAGCTGTATGGAGTGCTGTGTGCATAGAGTCTCTGAAAATCAGTTTCATTCAGCTGTTAAACGGATGTAAGAAGAAAAACCTTTGCAGAAGCTGGCAGTCATGTCTGAGGTGCTCATTTTATCTGCTGTCTTAGCATTACTGATATTAGATCAAGTATCATTCTTGTGCACAACAGTAGTTCTCATTCTGTATTTTAGTCTCTGATCTTCTAAATTAAATAAAGTTACTTGATTACATCATTATAAAAATTGCTCCTTCACTCTTTGCCAAGGAGAGTTTGTTTGAGTTGCACCAGGTACAGTGGGTTCCACCCATTTTTCATACGGTTGGATGCTATGATATTACAAATATATACGTGCTATAACCCAACAGCAGGTTGGTGTACAGGAATATACAGACAATATCTCAGTTTTGTAAAGATAAATTCACTTGTCAAAACATTTGCTAGCAAAATCTTGAAGTTTCTCTTCTGGGTGTTTTTGCAAACTGATTATCTATAGATAAAATTCTATCTTACGGTAATTGCATATCATAGAATCATAGAATCACAGAATGGCCTGGATTGCAAAGGAGCACAATGCTCATCCAGTTCCAACCCCCTGCTGTATGCAGGTCACCAACCAGCAGCCCAGGCTGCCCAGAGCCACCTCCAGCCTGGCCTTGAATGCCTCCAGGGATGGGGCATCCACAGCCTCCTTGGGCAACCTGTGCCAGTGCCTCAGAACCCTCTTGGTGGAAAAAACATGACAAAACTCCTACTGACCCGCTGCAAATAAGGTAGGGTTTCCTGTTTTCTGTGTCTACTCTTCAATTCCCTAACTATTTTAGTTTGAATCGTCTTTGATTCACATGGAGTTAGAATGAATGGGTTATACTTATAAAATGCAGGTAATATCATCAACAGAATCCAGCTCTCAAGAGTTGTTATGGAATGCTGGAAATGTTTGAATAGGCTTGTTGTGTTGCAAGGCACTGATAGGAGTTGGCTTCCTAATTTATCAGTAGAGCTCCCACTCTCTAGCTGAACTGTGTACTTCAATTTTCGAGTACCTAACAGAGAGCTAACAAGGAAACTGCCTCCCTCTAATGCAGCAGCAGAGCAGTTCCTAGGAAATTACAATGACAGAAATATATTCTAATATTCTTTCTAAAGCCCAGAGCATTATGCAGCTGAGCACTGGAAGAGGGCTGCAGATAAGCACATACTAATTACATCAAGACTAACTACAGATAAAAGTGTATAATCACCTGAATTTGATGCATGAAGTACATTGAGCTTTGATTTTCCCCCAAACAAAATATTTTTGTAAAGTATGATTCTTACCTTCACACTGAAATTTCCTAAAATCACTTTTAATATGTCCCACATCTGTACAGAAACATTCCTTTTCCTGTTAGGCATGAAAATTTGCCGTTTTCCTTTCGACTCACAGTTGCATTCATCAAGAGAATTAGTTTTTGCAGTACACATTTTCCTGTAATGATCACGAGACTCCTTTTGTTCTAGAAACCTTTCCAATGGAATAAGCCTATGAGTAGATTCTTTGTATAAAACCAGCTCAAAGCAACACTTATGCTCTCATTTTTGAATAGTTAATTATGATGAGACAACAAAAGAAAGAAATCTGAAATTGACTTAATATGACTAGCACAGAATAAGGAAGAGAGAAAAAAACAAGTTCTGAAAAGCCAGAAGTACACAGCAACAGATGCAAATATAGGTAAGAATAGCAAAATTGGATAGTTTCAAAAAAGCAGTGCCATTTGATACCTTTTGCCTGTGAGTTTCAAACCTCAGACACACGATCTGTTCCACGAAGATTTCCACTAAGTTACACCAAATACCACAGCACTTGCTGCCACTTGCTGCAAGGTGATCAGCAGCAAAAATACGTCTTTGCCATGCCTTAAAAATGCTGCTCACTAAGGCAATGGGGAGAAACTCCAGTAAGAAGAAAATAAAGGACAGAATCTGAAAAAAACCAAAACGTATCAATGTATCCATTGATAATCAGCCATAATGAGCGCTCTACTGACCTGCAGCTTACATCACCTTAACTACTTGGTCTATAATTATATGAGACTTACGGAGGTTACTACTGATATCTAAGCTGTATCAGTATGCAGACAGCATGCACTTCTCTGTCTCATTTTCATTAAGCTCAGACAATAATTTTAAGTTCCTTGAGTGATCTTAGATTCTGATGACAGAATATTTCATCATTTGCAGAAGCGAAACAGTTTTGCAGTAAGATTGTTTTCAAAATACACAGCACAGAGATGAGATCTGTAGTGCAGGCACTACTCTAAGACAGGGCTTAAAGCACAGAGAAGGCTGCATCTTTTCAAAGATAGGAGAGATTTCATAGCCTATTTTCTTCTTCATACTTTTCTTATCTTGATGGATTCAAGACTTTCTTCAGGGAAAAAAACATTTTCAGAAGTTTCAACAGTTTAAAATAGGAAGGTGAAGAGTGAATGGTAGAACTGAATGGTCAACTTTGTGTAACTTCGTGGGGAAGAATCGGGCTATAGTGTATTGGTGAGTACAGCTGGAATGAGGTAACCAATAAAGATAATATTCTTCACACAGTAAAAACATCTCTGTAATGCCCAGAAAGAGAAAACAAAGTAGTAGACTATGAAAATATAGGCATAATTTATTGATATTAGAAATAAAAGTAAGGTAAATAAGGTTGAAACATAGCTGAGTTTAAACTACATGTATGTTTCACCTCAGCAAGCACGCAATTCCAAAGTACATACATGGGCCTACAACGATACATGCCTCAGTGCTACCTAGCAATACCGTAATCCTGTGCCACTTCTTGTAAAAGAACCACAGCTAGTTTGACCCAAATCCAATTGTTTAAACTCTTCACTTTAAAAACTATTACTTTTAAATTGAAAACGTGGAAGATGCAAAGATTTCCTGTTGGGTATTTTGTAAGACTTTGTTCTGTTTACTATGGATTTAGGTGTCTGAGAAGGCAGGTGAGACTGGAAAGTTGGCTGATCTGCCTGCTAAAACGATGAGCCCACTGCAGCTACCACAGGCAGCATCACTGTGGACTACATTATTTACAAAACTGTATAGTTTTCAGCTAGCAAGGCACTATATAAACACCATTACAATTTAATTAGCACCAATTGTAGATGGCATGTGAAATCTTGTCTTGTAAATACCTTCTTAACCTCACAAGCTACGATGGATACACACAGACACACATAGCAAACAGAGGAAGTATTTTCTTCAAAGAAGAAAGTACTAATGAAATTGAAGTTATGACCCTGGTTTGTGCTGATCTCTTAGGTCTGAATTTTATTCAGAAAAATTGTTAATAGATCTTTCCAGCACATATCCAAATAAAATGCAATGCTTCACAACCAGAAGATTTGGGAATAATCTTTACCTGTCCTGTTTTCTAACAAAAATCCTTACTTTAGTAAGTTTCACAGGGAAGGAATCACTGCAGAAGTTCTGGAGGTAATGGCTCAATATTCTGAATGGCTGCAGATAGTAATTGCAGCTTGACCCTGGCAATGATTTCATTTATTTTTTTTCATTTTTTTAAGATGTAATTTAGCATCACATCATTAAATCACAGAAGAATCATTTTATTTATATGTAGAAATGCAGAGGAATAGAATGACACTTTAGAAAGATTCTGCACTTTCTAAAATTATTATCTAGGCTGGTGAGGAGAAATACAGATATGCAGTGTGCAATAAACTGGATGAGAACCTTACCATATGGGTGGCCATCAGATTTCCAAATCTATAATTCTTCACTCCTAGTATCTCCTTAGCCACAGGCTCCTTGATGAGGATTGAATTTTTATATTACAGAACAGTGGTAACTTAGAGAATACAAAGCACTGTACCTTCCTGGAAGTCAACATGCAGAGTTTAATGGCTGCTTTAAATTATACTGAATATTAGCTGTCCTATTTCAAAGCCATAGGAGTCAGGGATAATTTGAAGTGTCAGAACTTCCATATCAGAATGATTTTTTGCTGTTGGTCTGTGATGAATTTGAGCACAAAAAAAATTGTCTTTGTTTTCTATGCAGAATGGCCACATCTTACTGTCTCAGATCTGAGCTTTTTTCAGTTGATGCGATTGGAAAATAGACTGGAACTTCTTTTGTTGCAGTTTGTGCTTGTTGCCCCTTGTCCTGTCTCGGGGGAGCACTGAAAATAGCCTGGCCCTATTCACTTGACTCCTGGCCATTAGATAGTCACAAGAGTTGATAAGATCCCTCCTTTCTCCAGGCTGAAAAGTCGCAGGTCTCTCAGCCTATTCTCACGAAGGAGCTGCTCCAAGTTTCATGTTTGTGGCCCACTGCTGGGCTCTCTAGAAATTCCCTGTCTTTCCTGAACTGGGGAGCCCAGAACTGGCCACAGTAATCCTGATGTGGCCTCACAAATGCTGGGTGGAGGAGGATGATCACCTCGCTTGCCCTGCTGGCCACGTTCATTTTAGTTCACTGCAGGATCCCATTGGCCTTCATGGCCACCAGGGCACACTGCTGGCTCATGGCCAACCTGTGTCCACCAGGACACCCAGGTCCTTCCCTGCAGAGCTTATCTCCAGCAGGTCCGCCGCTATCCTCTACTCCTCCCCAGGTGTAGGAGTTGAACTTGCTTGCCCTTGTTGAACCTCATCAGGTTCCTCCTTTCTCAACTCTCTGGTCTGTCCACGACTTGCTGAATGGCAGCACAGCCTTCTGGTGTGCTGGCCACTCCTCCCAGCTTTGTATCATCAGTTATCTTGCTGAGAGTGCACTCTATTCCTTCATCCAGGACCCTGATAAAGATGTTGAATAAGACCAGACCCAATACCAACCCCTAGCTACATTCTAGTTTTGGACTTAAAAAAGAAAAACGTAAGAAAAATATATCTATTCTTAATTATCCTATTACTCCTGGATTTTATTACTCTTAGAAGAAGTTAGCACTTGAGACACTGGAGTGAAAAAGTCAATATCTCTATCTCTTGTTAGTGAACTAAATTGGATGGAGCAGCATCTACTGTTCAAGTCAGAATGTATATATATATTCTAAGCAGCATCATTTTGGAAAAGACTGGGAAAACAAAAATAACCAGTCCCTCACATTTCTGTTGAACTGTCTGTTTCCATTAAACTGCTGTTTGCATTATGAACATGGGTTTTTTACCCAGGGAATTCTGTCAACATTAAGAGTGACAGCTCAGTACAGGATTCCATATATTCAGCAGAACAATACAGCAGGAGCATACAAGGATATTTCTGTCCATCACTATGGAGATTCTGTGCCTACAGAGTTTGGAAGGATTGCTATCAATAACAGCTTCCTTAGTGATCTACAGGTATGCATCAATGCATAGAAGACAGTCTATTTTGTTTCCTGTATTCTTGCTATACCTGAAGAATATCAGTGTAAGAAGTATTAGGCAGATGAGGTCAGCATCCACAGAACTCACAAGTCTGCTTTGGTCACGTGCAGCTTCCACGTCTCTGGTCTAAAAAAATCTCTCATCTGAACCTTGGATTGATGCATTAGTTCATTAACTTCAGTTGTGGTTCAGTGAACATATTTTCCCATGCTCTCTTGGAATAAATTATGCAGTTGAGATTGGATTATTTTTTTCTAGTTAAAAGGAAATAAATCCAGCAGAAAAGTACATTTAAAAAATGTAATTATCCTCTTCTATGGGAAATATATGACTTTTTGAGATAGACAATTTAGTATACTAATTAAATTGAAGTATTGATGGAGCCTATTTGAAAGCTTAATATGCAATTTCTATTGAAAGAGAGATAAAGACTTTTAGTCATGAGCAAAAAAAAAAACCCACTTTTTTTCTTTAGTATCTAGGGTGGCAGTACTTTTTTGTGCCTGTCAAATCCACATCTGTGTTTAGGAGAGTATATTCAGCTTGGCACAATGAAGAAGCTTTTTCATGAATATGAACAAAAGACACATCAAGACGAACCCGGCACACTGGGGGGGAACCCTCTGCAGCTTCTTTAATTGATATCTCTCGACTGTCAGATGATTTTATGATTTTGGGCCCTGAGCTTCTAGCCACTGAAATTACCAGTTCTATTCACAAGTATGGAGTTTAATGTGATATTTGAAGAGCTTGCTGGTAAAGGAATTGAGCACAAGACAGTCACCAGACAAGAGTACTTTGCAAGTCCAAATTTTGGCCCTTTCTCGAAGGACCTAGAGAATGAAGGTGTGCACAGAGAATTATAACCAACACATAACACTATTATCTGTGTGTTACTTCTAACGAACACTAAGTTACACAGAATGTAACTGATTTCCTAAGGAGTGAGGCATGTTCTATGTTTCTATGAGTAATATACATCTTTTAACCCATATGATCTTCATTATCAGTGGTACATCAGTATGAGCCTTGATCAAAGTTTAAGGGACACAGATTTACTGGAAGTAACAGAAGTAGAAATAAGACAGAAAGTGGAGAGTGAGAAGAGGAGGAAAAAGAAGAAACAATTCCAATCTTGTTAGTTCTGTTCTTCAGTCCTTTTTAATGATTCTGTAAAATACCACCAGCCACTTACAAAATTACACAGAAAGAAGAAATCAGGCACAGATATGAAGCCTAGAGGGGATTTTCCATATATTATTTTAACTTACTGGTTTAATTATGCACAGTCATACATCCACTGAAATTCTTGTTCATTGAAAGAAAATTCAGCTCTAACCTTCTGAACAGAGAACACAGGCATGATTTTTAAATATGATTAGGGAAATAACACTCAGTGGTGCCAAGGGAAATAACACTCAGTGGTGCCATAAAAGCTTAGGAAATGCAGTCGTGCACCTGGGGAAAATTCTGTCTTTCTACAAAGTAGCAGCAGAACAATTTGATCACCATAACTGTTCTCCTGTGCTGCCCTGCCATATCTTGGATCTCTCAAGGCTTCCTCTTAGAAAAGTTACCCCGTGTTTGTTAAAGGCCTTTCATATGGATGAATCAGACCCTACTTGATGAGTTTCTCATGCTGCTTTTTCAAGGTTTTGCTTCCCGTTGCAGATGCTTCAGGTTCTTGTAGCAACAATAATCGTCTCTGTAGCAGATCAGCTTTAGGAAATTGTGTCCAGGCGTCTTGCAGTGTAACTCAGCCACTAGTAAAAAAGAAGTAACATCATTGAGCTGGATCTCTACAAACCACTAGCAACCACAGTGATTCCTATGCTGTTCTTTGCAAAATTCTGATCCATGGAACATCTTGCAGTCTACACATAAGAGACTTAGGGCAGACATATTTGATTGCATTCAATGGGAAGTCTACTTGTGATCTGAAAGAGGGTATTTCTTACTGTGGTGGTTAGAGAAATCTTTGCTGAAGATTACATCAGAAGTAAATTGTACGTGGCCTTGCACCACAGCACGCCATATATCAGGTTTCAAGTGAAACAGTTATTTCCATACTATTTGTGTATTCTGAAAGGTGATTCATCATGCCCCAGTCTGACATGCATAGACATGGAGCGAAGTTTACATTTTTTTTAGGCATGATAATAACCTTACAAACTGTAGCACTCATAATAAATGAGCTGTTTTTCTGCTTAAAGGAATATTTCACAAGACTGAATGTAGTTTTCTTTACACAAGAGTTTGACAGGGACTGACTACAGCTATTGAATTTTCCTTTTCCTGGATGATAGAAGAACAACGAATTTATTTGAATCTTTGAGGAAATATTTTTACTTTCACAACCTCTAATGTTTATATGATAAACCACCGAGTTTGTCATATAAAGTGGTAATTATTGTAACTGTATTTGAAGTACTTGTGCTTGTATTGCTCAATATTCTGTTACATGGATTGGGTATATGAAATGCTTTGATATTCCTGAAGTGCACGTGTGAGTATTTACAGCTGTAGCACGGGCTGAGTCATGTCACAACTAAACTTTTACTGCTTATGGACTAGTTTCTCATCTTACTCAATGTTATTGTTATGTCCAAAAGAGACCAGCATGAGCAATCAACGTACCACTTACTCTTTACAGTACTGAAATAATAGATTCAAGGCTTGTGCTTCATCTGTAGGTGTTATGAGAGATACTAGCATGTAAGTTTTATATCCATTGCCACTGCTTTATCCCTACCCAACATAAGTTTTCTTTGGCTTTAGTAGCACTGCTCAGAAGGTAAGTGGATGAATGGTGTATGTGAAAGATTCATTCATTACTTTTCTGTTTCTAAAAGAACTACTGAAATTAGAAGCATGGGTTGTCAGGGGCTCATGATCTCTTTATCTTCTCTTGAAGACAGGACTAGCTTCAATGCCCTTTTTGTAATGCAGCCAGTTCTGCAAAGATGGGACTCACAGGCTGCCTGCTTTTCTCCTGGAAGGGAAGAAATGTCCCTAGAGCTTCAGTTTTTAAGTATTTTTGTATTTGATCATAGCCTACCCTAATTAGAGAGCACCCAACTAAAACCATTTCATTTCTACATACTTCTGTTGCTGGCAGGAATTAAATTTGTAAGAAAAAAATTGCAATTGTGTTGTGTTTTTATTTTTTCCTGATCTTCAAACACCACACTTTTTTTACTATATGCTGCTTAGAAAGACAGTTTGTTAAGCAAAAGCCTGATCCTTTGTCTCTCTTTGCTCCTGTTACCTTTCTTTAATAATTAGTCTTCAATTTTATTTCTAGTTTCACTTCAGCAAAGCAGTATTTTCACAAATGTCAGGGCAATTCTAATAAAAAAGTCTTCTCTGTATACAAAGAGAGAGGAACAGTTGGTCATCCACTGCAAGCTTTAGCATAGCAAACCCTTGGCGTTTTTCTTTTAGATAGCAGTTCATGTTCATTCAGTACTTATTTCTAGCATTTTTGCTTTTCTATTCTTTAAAGAAAATGAAAAATCCTGCATACAGTAGAGAAATTAGCTTTCTCATGAAAACAAATGCTTTTCTCTATTTGACACATTCTGTTATGCATACTTCTGGAATCAATTAAATTTGCACAGTCGAGACTTCATCATAACCAGGTTCTCTCTACTGATTTATTGTTACAGTAACTAGCTTGCATGTTGATATAGGAGTGTTGATGAACATACAAATATTAGTCTATAATTCCCATAGATCTTACTGGGTGTTGAAAGCAAAGTAAATCTCAAAAATCCTTTCCTCTTCCTGGTAATTTTTCTTATCTCAGAATTCAAAGCATCACCATCTCATGCTGTGCCATAGCAAAACATGGCCTGGCACAGGAATATCCTCTCATCCAACCCACCTGTAGGGATGTGCACTGCCTCCCCAGGGCCTGTGTCAGGAACATCACCAAAAAACTTCTAGGTCTGGTTTGCTCCTCTGATTAGTACCTGCTACTGCTAGTTCAGGTAGGCAGTGATGAAATGGCTGTGGGGAGACCTCATTGTGGCCTTCCATTACTTGAAGGGAGTGTATATACAGGAGGGGGAACAGCAATTTATGAGGGTTGATAGTAATAGGACAAGGGGGAATGGTTTTAAACTGAGACAGTGGAGGTTTAGGTTGGATATTAGGAGGAAGTTTTCACACAGAGGGTGGTGAGGCACTGGCACAGGTTGCCCAAGGAGGCTGTGGATGCCCCATCCCTGCAGGCATTCAAAGCCAGGCTGGATGTGGCTCTGGGCAGCCTGGGCTGCTGGTTGGTTGACCTTGCACACAGCAGGGGGATTGAAACCAGATTATTATTGTGGTCCTTATCAACCCGGGCCATTCTATGATTCTGTGGTCTTGCCTGATGCAACATGCTGCAAAGGCTGTGTTTTAAACAAGCAGTGTGATCTTCGTTATATATTTCAGCCAAAGAAGGGCATTTCTGCAAAACATTTACAACTTACAGAATCATAATTATTTCCATTGTGGTAAAAATGCACTGTTTATATCTTGCTCATTGGCAAGACAGATTATACTCAATTTAGGAGAAAACTTTTGATAGAAATTCAAGGGGAAACACAGTCTTTATACCACTTCTTTATCCAATGTGTGGCAATATGTATATCTTCTAAAACCAAAGAGCCTCCACAAAGAATGCCTGACCTGCTAAACATTTCCCATATGCAAGCTATCTTAATAAGCAGTACCTGTTTAAGGAATAATTTGCCTATAAGGGCAATCATCCAGGTTATCTGGGGATGTTGCACTGTTTCTGTTCTCTGTGTTTTTGAGATTTACTTGGATAATAGATCCACTAGTGCACAAAATAATAATAATAATAATAATAATAATAATAATAATAAAAATAATAAAAACTTAGTCTTCTGCATTTCCATTATCAACATTTCTAGATGTAACAGCCCATATAAACTAGGATTAAGAAATTTATCAGGACTTTAAAAAACAAAAAAAAAAAAATTTGAAAAAGACACGAAAGCATAGATGTAGAAAACTGCATCCTGTGAGACAGCTGCCAGAGGAGAACCCTCAGGATCTAACACTTGTTGACTTATTTTGTAAAAGAAGGGAATATCTTGCCAGGTCTTGCCAGCAGATGCTAATACAGCTCCATCAGTGGGAGTGACAATTGGCCCCACTCAGTGACACTGTTTGAGTTTGCTGGTTTTAGTTCCAAAGGAAGTCACGTTCAGCTGACTGAAGCTGGTTCAAGGCTGTCAACCTAGCCTTGCTGATAGTGAAGTCACCAGAATGAAACCACTATGTACTAGCTAAGTTTTTGCAAAGTGGGTTAAAAAAAACAAAACAAAAAATAAAAAAAAAAAAAAAAAAAAATAATAGCAGACACAAGAGGTAGAAATGAGTTTTAGATTTCAAGGCTCCAGGACTATTCACTTTCTCTTTATTTGATAGATGAGTCAGATATGATTAGTGTAATGATTACTTATCATCGTGTCAATTTTAATGAGCTAATTTGGCATTTGCTCAGGTGCCACACGTGTTTCCAAGATGTATTAATTCTAATTGCCTTGCGTAGTGGACTCAAAATAAGTTGTTCCCAGCATCAAATCAGATTTGGCAGCTGTGACAGCCTTGCCAGATTTTCATCCCTTCTGGGAGATCAAAGGAGCTATGAACTCCTAATCAATGTCCTGCCAAAAAGGAAAACTAAAAGCCGGCTTCATCCAAAACCTTGTCATCGTATATTGCTGTTTTACCTAAAATAAATAACAGTACTTTACATCAACTACTACTTGATTTATTCTATTAAACAGAAAGAACTTGATCATCAATATTCAAAATCACTGGTAGACGGTGATAAATTGCCCAAAGTACTATTTACAGAAAACAGAGCTGAGATTGTCAGTTTGAACTGTTGAGTCCTGAGGAATGTGCTGGCTTGAGGCTTCATTTTTCTCCACTTCATTACACTTGTGCTTCTCTCTTTCCCGCAGAATAGGAAAGAAATAGAGGGAAGGATTACTTTTTCTGGGTGAGGAGGATGTAAAGTGAGAGAAGAACATCACATTAAAAATGCCAAATACTTAAAGGCTGCCAGTGCTGTATTCTTTTCCCATTTTGAGCATTTGGAAAGTATTATCTAGTAATAAAAAGTCATCATTAATTCCCGTGCAAGCAGGAAGGACAAATATTGTGTCAGTGTCTGTTATGCATTCTGTAAAGCCTAAAAAAAAAAAAAAACAAAAAAAAAAACAGAGTGAAAGATGGAAGTTTTTCCTTTCCTTCAGAATAATGGAAGTGGAAGGCATCTGCTATTCTGGCAAAGTAAGGAGAAAATCGACACATTTGAGTACTTCAGTGAATTTAAGATGTGTAGTTTTTCTTATGTCAGGCTAGTATAATATATATTAATAGAAATGTTCCAGCTCACTGTTCCTTTTCTTTCTTTTCCTATAATACATATGTATGAGGAGAAAAGAATGGAAGTCAATAGTTCAGTTATCCTTACTTGTTCCAGCGATGCACTGGAATTAAGCTTACAGTTATTCCTACGTCCTACTCAAACAAATCTTCATTAATTCTCTATTTAAAATAGAACATGTTATGTGTACTCCTAATGGGACACATCCTGCTATTAATATTTTAACAGATTTCCCCATGGACAGTAATGTAGAGTCCACTAAAAAATTGATGGCGCCATTATGTTCAACTGCAAGTATGTTTAAATAAAACCATTTTTCTTTATATTCATTCACATTTCTGCTCGTGAGAGACAACAGTTCACTGGTTAAACTAATTTGTTGTGAACACATAATGTTTTGCTTATTTTGGTATGTTTTGATTCTGAAAACTTGTCAGGAATGTTCTTTCCTCTGTGGATTAACACAACAGAGTTCAGCAGCTTAGCACAGATTCAGAACATGTTTGCAGAAACCATTTGCCATAATTTAGGAAGAAATAATTGCAACCTGGTGTGATATAAGTGCAAGTATGGCCTTGCTGGAAAAAGCTGGATAATAAGAAGAATGGCTAGAAATTGCAGAATGTAGAAACTGAAATACAGGAATTTATAAAACAGTTCTGTATGTATTCAACTGACTTTTATTGGGGTTCACAAAGCTAAGGAAATTTTAGCAATTTCAGGAAGTTGCTGAAACCTGCTTCCACTGAAGAACTGTCTTTACAGGTAGAATCTTTTCTAATTTATACCAAGTGTCTGGATTTGTTATGAAAAATATGCTGAGCAATTTACTTAATGGGGAAGTCTTCCCTAAGTAAGGTAAAGGTTGGAGCAAGTTTCTGCATTGCTCCACTGGAAGAAGCCTCTTATCTACTCTTTTCCTTTATTGACTGCTTGAGGTAAATTCTTATTTCTGGGTATTTCCTACCAGGTGGAGTTAAATTTTTGCTAGCTGTTTTTGATATTTTTCCCTCTCTTTGCTCTACATTTCTTTGGGTATCTTTTCATGTTTTTCTTTCTTTCCTTCCCTTTGGTGCTCTGCAATTTCTTTTAGCCCATTTGAGCACTTCAGAATCTTAATGTACTCATTCCCAGAAGATGTGGAATACAGCATTGAATTCCTCCATGCAGACAAAATGGCATCTGCTGACATTCATTGATGCTTGCTGGATGCCAGTGTAGACCAAGCTGTGAAAGTGAGTACAGTGAGGGGTGGGTGATGTGTTTCAGCAGTGAGGACAATAGGTTGTCTCCACTAGTGCAGATTTTTATGAGCATGGCTTGCTGTCCTTTACTGGTGAAAATATATAACTAATGGTGGTAACTGTGTTGAAAAACAGCGTTTTGTAGCTGATAATTTGTTCTATCAATTAGTGTTATCGTACTCTTTGTATCTGTTCTAGTTTCCATGCAAATAAATAGGAGGCATTACTTTCAGAGTGACCTTTGTAAATTTAGACAACACAGTGCAAGTGGATATGCTCAGTCTGGTTTTGCTTGCAGTTACTGTCAGGAAGTCTGCTTATAACTGCCATGTGCTAATACAGAATCACAGACTCATAGAATCACAAGGTTGGAAAAGGCCTACAAGATCATTTATAATCCTTTTCCCACAGTTCTGCTGTAGTAGCCTGTCCTCCTATCACCATTACTACCCACCAAGCTACTAACCCATATCTCATAGCACCTCATCCAAGTGCAGAAGCCAGCAATTGGCCTTGTTGAACCCCATCCCATTCACCCATTCCCATTCATATCTCTTACTGAGAAAGAGACAGGACAGTAATTAACAGCATATGCATGATTATCTATGATTATTGGAGGCTTGAAAATAACTTTGCCCACTTAGAACTTGAAGATCCCACAGGGGTTTTATGTCATAACATAAAATTAAGAAAAAAATATAATTCTGGGGGGGGTTATTTACAAGGCAGGTTGATTAATGTGTGCTGCTGCTTTTGCACATGAGCAATTTTTTTCCTAAAATATATATATGTAAAATATACAGGACATGACCTTTAACATTACTTAGGAACATTTTATATTTCACATTAAGCTATTGGATTTCCTAGCTTTAATAAAGGCACTGAGTTTCTATAAAAACACTGATCCTATTAGCTACATAATGACAGTATCATTTAAATAAACATTACTTCAGTATCATTTAAATAAACAAAAACTATATTTAGACTTGAATTCTAAATACCTATCCTACCTGATTAGTGTACAACATCAACAAATAAGCTGGCTTCGAATGAATAAAATTAAACCTCTCTCATCTTTCAAAACTGTTTGACTATTACAGCAGAACTGTGGGAAAAGGATTATAAAATAATATAGTGATCTTTGTTGTAATACAGTCAGTGTAATTTTTCTTTTGTGTGTCATGTAGTAAATCACAGAAGTTTTTGAAACTTCTCATTGTACCTGACAGTTCAGCTGCTGTTAAAATTCCCTTGTCTGGTGTAAAGCAAAGGGATCTGGTTCTGCATCTCACTTGGTCCTCTTTGCCAAACAAGGTTGCCATATCCTACACTTTTGTCACGCCTGTGTAGACGAAGCTTGCAAAGGTGGAAGGGAGCACAAATAAATCCTCCAATTTTCAGATATTTACAGCCTCATTTGTGGTAAAGGTCCTGAGATGTAATCTTCTGTTTATAAGAAAGCTAACATTCAGTTACTTAGAACATAATGTTTATTTATCCATAATTTCCCCTTTTAATGAACTAGTTTTAAAAAATACTGCATGTTTTAATGGGACAGAACTTCTTTGTACTAATCTGATGCAAATGTTATATATAAATCATGTCCTAAAAATGGATCCACCTAATCAAAGTCTTATGTTCACCTTGTCATCTCTTACTCAAAGCTTAGCATTCAAGCAATGTAGCAGAACCAGCTCTGTTCTGAACTCAGTGGGATGTGAAACATCAATATAACAAGCAAGCACCATTTCTCTGTGTAGAGACAGAACATCAAAGATGTCAGGATTAATTATGAAATGGGCTGTCAGAAGTACCACCTATGCTAAGAAAACAGAATTTAGGATGGGAGTAATGTGCTTATTTAAAAAATTAACATTAAATGCTAAGTTCATTTCTGTGTCATGAGACAGAAACTGTGCCATCTGGTAGCAGAAGGAAGCTCTTCAGGTTCTAGTCACAGTGCATGCTGTTGGCTCAGCTGATAGTTATGGCTACTGTGTATTCCAGTAGAATTGCCAGAGTTACGAATAAATGGAGGAAACTGAATACCAGGAATAGCTAAAATGCATTAGTGAAAAAGTCTGCTTGGATTAATACCCACTGCTTTTCATTATGGAATTTGTGCTTTAAAATCCCAGTTTAAATATTCTCATACAAATGTTACTATATTGCTTCTGATATCCAGTCTAATGTTGGAGTGGCTTTGTAGAAAACAGCTAGAAGAATATACTAGACCAGAGTTAACATAGATTGCTAACATGAATACATGCTACTCTGTTTATATGAGTCAATTTACCCCTACACTAGGAATATCGAGAAGTCTGGTGCTAGCCACAGGCCCACAGCAGAGGTTGTTGCATTGAAATTGCCAAGACTATGTCTTGGGAACAATTCCTTTTGGTTGCTCACCTATGTGATCACCAATACTGTCCAAAGAAAGAGAATGGAAATATCAGGAGTGACTGTGGGGCTTTGAGTCCCACTGGTGTTTTCTGTCCTGCCACCAAAGGATAAAAGGTTCCATAAGATAGGGCATAGCTTTGTGGCAGGTAAAAAAATGCAGAGCTTTTATGACTGTCTCACCTCAAGTGCCTGTACACAGGCCCACTCCTCGTGGGAAACAAATACGTCGAGTTGGAGGTTTGTGCACAGATGCTGTTCAAGTTAGAGATGAAGAAGGATAGTTCACATCACAGGGATGCTGCAAGGGATGGTAATGTCCTTTTAGGAAAGCCAGGCTGGGAGATCAGGAAGGGTGGTTGTTACTACATACAGAGGAGCAGCTCTGCAAAGGACTGAGCAAGGGGACAGCTGAGAGTTGGTGTCAGGATCAGTGAGGTTGCCAATTTGTGCATGCCATGCTAGGCTTTTGTCCAATCAAAACAATGGTAAAGGCCCACTCTAAACATCTGGAATAATCTTAATGGTTCTCTGCAATCCCAGTATAAGATGGAAGAGTAATATGGCAGGGTGCAACCTATCCAGGATACTTGAGAAATACGTTGGTGTGTAGCTGGTGAATAAGATGATAAAGGTAGGGGTGTGGTTGTCTTTAGTATCATGGAATTGTAAGAAAGTGTATGGATGTGTAGGGAAGATGGAGCTAAAATTTTCATAGTGCATACAGCCAAGGTTGGTGAGATGACAGGAAAATGCAGCAAATTCTGAGGAATAAAAAAAAAATAATAGTACGAGGGCAATCAAATCCCAAAGCAGTAGTCCAGAGATGCTACTGTCTCCACCACTGAGGATACTCCAAGCTCGTGTGAACAAGACATTGAACAACCTGATCTTACTGTGAAATTAGCTTTACTTTGGAGCAGGAGTGTACCAAGGATTCCTTCCAAATGAAATTATTCTGTGTTTCTGTGATTCTTAACAGACCACAGAATTTTCTGGCCCTGAGATATACTCATGCCCATGCATTTAAACTCTATTAACACCTCAGAAGATGACCACATATAGACTGATCACTGGCAACAGTCCTCAGCCCATGCTGTTAAATGAATCACGGTGAGGAAAAAGCTTCCCTGTAGCAGGTCTAAATCACACTGGTGAGTTTGCTAACATTTTAAATTATGAAAGTTGATTAACCATTGCTCAAACATATGGTCTGGCCCCTTCTTCAGTTATTAATTTGCGTATAATCATACTAATGAGTGTAAACTGTAGTTAATAATCAGATGTGATCTTCTAAATGTCATCTCATCTGTAACATATAAAACATTCAAACAGCTACTAGAATGTCTCAATTCCTCTGACAGACCTTCTGCAATCAGAATGTAGGGATAAATTTAGTAAGTGTTCTGTAAATATAATTAATTCCTACAAAGCTGAGAACAACTTTGTAGGTCACAGAATTAGTCTCATTTTGAAGAACAAGTGTTTTAATACAAACACTTGATTTTCTAGTTTCCCTAAGACTGACTTGATTTGAGAAAGTACCATCTAAAAAGAGAGAGTGATGAGTCGTTTTTGTTGAAATACAAAGGCCTTTGGTACAAAGTATCCATCTACCAACTGTTTGGAATGCTTCTTTCTGTTTTTAAGTTGTCATAGAGCCAAGTCCTGTTTTCAGATAGAAGCAAGTTGCTACCCTGCAGTCAGCAGAAACGAAGTCAGTGGAATCTGTATGTGAATTATAATGGTACGATTTGGCTCGAACTTTATAGTACTTCTGTCTCGTCAGTTTCAACAAATTACTCGATTTAAACACACAGATTTATGCTAAGGGCTTTTCAATATATTTAATGCAACTGACTGATGCTGAAAATGTGACAGTAGTGAGCAGCTGACCTTGCAGTATGCCCAGTAATCAGTTTTCCTGAGATGAAATGCCCTTTGGGATCAGCCTTGCACAGTGCATAGCATCATGGTTGCAATTCTGCCAACTTGTTCAACATATACTTGGTATTAAACATCTGAGTCAGCGCATAAAAGTAATTAGGTTGCTCTTGTACTCAAAGATAAATACATAATAAAATGCTTCCTTGGGTACTGTACATACATTACCACAGGTCTGGCTTCTTATCTTTCCAGCTTGAGAACTACGGATTGTAGTTGCCCTGTCAAGATTTTATATTACTCTTTGCTAGGTAAATTAAAAAGATTGTAACCACAATTGATACTGACGTACAGGCATGATAAATCATATGAATTGTAGATTCATGCAAGTCAGAGAGCATTTCCTAATAATAGCTAGCTCGTAGTCCAAGTCCACTAATGGTTATAGCAAGAAAGATCAAATAAGATTAGTTTTGCTGTAACTGTAGAAGTACATGATATCCACAACAGTGCCAAAAAGTTGAGTCTCTCTTAATGTTGAGGAGAGGAGAGGGCTGTTCAATGAACATTCAGTCAGATCCTTCTTTCCTGAGTGCTATAATTGGAAAGATCAGTGCGGTGGAAAGGTGATACAGGAGTGGAACAGCAAAAGGCCAAGCACGGATGGCTGCACCTCTTCCAGTCACAAAGCTGAATTGCCTTCATCTGTGCTCCCAGATTGGTGATTGGTGGATGGTTGGACTGGGTGATCCTGTGGGCCTTTTCCAACCTTGGTGATTCTATGATTCTGTAAGATGTTTGACAGTCAGTTCACGGTTGAAGGTTGTGTTCTTTTAGGGGCCACTGCTCGGTGTTACTGGAGGCATGCAGTTGTTTGGTGCAGGTCCATTTAATGTTCCATCAGTCTCGCACAGGCCATCACTGAGTGTCATGCTTGATCTCACAGCAACACTAGAATATTTTGATGACATTCTGCTCCTTTCGGTGATCCTAGAGATTCAAAAACTCACGGAGAATAGTACAGATGTTTCAGGGGTACCAAGGTACCAGGAGGGGAAGGTCTGCCCTCCAGGGCAAAATGCAGGCTGTATTCCTATCCTGGGTCAACACTTCAGCTTACACTGGAGCATGTCCCAGCCACCTGTATCACAACCTTTGGCCAGATATCTGTGGCTGCATAATAGTGGGGGCTTACAGAGAGAGCTACAACTGCAACGAAGACTAACAGTGTAGGTACACAGTAGGTTGACTACAATGCTGGCAAAGTTTGGTAGCAACATAAAGAAGTCATGAAACTCAAGTGAAGAACATGATGAAGAATCCAAACTCCACGTTTGCCAAGGGAGTGTTAACAGGCTGCTGTAGATTAACTTTACCCTCTTAATTTATTCACAGAAAGTTATTATTGAGGATGAGGTAAGCTAATCTGCTAAAGACTGGAAGGAGGTCTGGCACTCATTAGCCTCTAATGAAAGTCTGGAGTGATGAACGTGGATGGGTTTTTATATCAGCCACCTACAGCTGAAAAATATAAATATATGGAAAAAAATGAAATAAGATTTAAATCTTGTAGTTCTGCTTCTTTTTACCTACTGGCAAAAGTAATTAATAAGCTTATTTCAATTATACTCCCTCAAGAAAAAAGTATCTTAATATATGCCCGATTAACCTGAACAAGAATGATTCTATAGCTGAACCATAAAGAAAAAGAGTAAAGTCAAATTAGAGAGAAAAGTGGACAAGCTTTTGGCCAATGGTTTATGGGCTGGTTCGGCCCAGTTCTGTGACTAATGGGTTGGAGGGACCCACTGATCCACATCCTGGAATGGGATAAGGAATAAAGGGTAAAGAGATGGGCCCGAAAACAAAACAGTGGCCATGATCCGAGGAGAAACAAACCAATTTACTAAATAAGATGTTAGAGTGCAAGATAACACACTATCATACAGTATAATTAGAATTGCTGCTTATAAATCAAATATAATGAGAGTGTCCGAAAACTGAAGGCCTTACACTAATGCTGAGGTGAGACGTGCAGTCAGGCTGAGCAGCAGGGAGGAGAGCCTGATCCCATGCCTTTGCCAGGGATTTCATCTCCTCTCTGAACACAAAGTCCCCTCGGACAGGTTTCCAGAACTGGAGCATTAACACTTTAATTCCCAGTGCACCACATGATGTTATGATGTGGAATACCAATTACCAGAAGTCATAACCATGGCAAGCTGTCTCCTTACTGCATAGATGAAAAGCTAGTGAGTGTTTTGCATAGCAAGACTTGGAGACAAATCTCCTATCAGATGGAAGTGAAGTTGGCTTTCCAGAGCTCCTTTGTTTCAGAACTTATTTCTTTAAATCTGTTTTGGAGATATTCAGTAGTTTTGTGTGGTAACAGGAATGAAGCCATAGGATAAAGACTTTGTACATCACGTATCATCTTTTCATTTGATGAGCTTTTCCAGAGGTGACATAAACACAAGCCTTTTGCTCAAAAAATGAAGATTTGAGTTGACCTGAATAAATTCCACTTTTGGTTATATTTAGTAGATATTTATGTGTGTTACAGCAAATTATTTAAAATATAATTTGGACAAAAAGTCTACGGGTAGTACACCTCTTTTCCCATATGAATACCTAAATGAAAAGAGTACTGACATGCCAGCTATCAGTTTGAGCCCAAGTACTTTGACTTGATATTTGTTCTGATACTTAAAAAAAGAAAACAGCGTCATCTTCAAACAGGAGTGAGTAAATTCAAACTGCGCTCAAAAAGATCAGTAAGGAGTTTGTGCTTATTGTGAACTCATGCAGCTAATAGCAGCTAATAACCTATGCTGTCTGAATCATAGAATCACAAGGTTGGAAAGGACCTGCAAGATCATCCAGTCCAACTGCCCTCCCATCACCGCTGCTACCACAAGCACTAAGCCAGATCTCACAGCTCCTCATCCAGGCACCTCTTGAACACTGCCAGGGACGGTGACTTCACCACCTCCCTGTGCAGCCATTCCATGCCTGACCACCATCTGAGAGATAAAGTTCTTCCTCATGTCTAAGGACATAATAGAATCATTTTAGAATTGCATTTCCCACATTATGTGTAGAACTTGCTATAAATTACCTGGACTGATTTAGCAGCAGAGCTGTTTTCCAGTCTTACACAGTACCTTAGAAATTGACTGTGACAAGTTGCACAGCAAGATTTTAGGCAGTTGTGAGCTGTGTAGACAGGCTTTTATTGTTGCTTCACTGCGAACAGAAATACACCATTTGGTAATGCAACCGGAATGTTCTTATTGGTGGGAATGTATAACACCTGCCTGGTGACCAGTAATCTAATATTTCATTGGATGTGATTTTTGTCCTTGTTTGCAAACAATTAGAATCTGTTTGCCAGGAAAAAAAAAGCTCTATTTTTACTCTCTGTAATGACATGGAGAGCTAGGTGAAATAAAGAGACCAAAAGACTTCATCTCGAGAAATTATGAACCCACCACTTCATTTGACATCACGCATTGTCATAGCTCTGAACAAGGCAGTTCATTATGGTTGTGTGCTGCTCAGTAGGTGTTCAGTGTGTGCCATCATTCAGAGAGTAGTTCACCACAAACTTCCCTGATTACATTGCTTCCTATGGCCTATAAACAAGTTTAACAATTTCTTACCCCAAACCTCTCAAACATTTATCTCACCAGCTTTGAAGAAGACCATGCTGCAATACATTAGCTAAAAAACATCTAAGGCAAATCCAGTGTGCTGCATGTTTTTGAGTACCACAGAACACCTAGGAGTTTGGTAGTAAAACACAGTGATAGGTGAGTGGATATGAAGTAGAAGCGAGCACGTAAATTCTATTTAAATCCCTGACTGTTATTTTTAGACCACTTGCTCAGGGCCTCAAGTCCTTTGCACATCACTTTTGACTTTAAGATCCTTGCAGACACAAGCATACCAAATAGTCCAAAATCTATCCTTAGTTTTAGCCTTGTCTCCTATCACTATTTTCATGTATGAGTGACTGATGATAACCCTCCTTTTTACAGCCAAGGGGATAGACCAGAAAGTCTGGCTGAGTGTCAGATCTTTGAGAGCCTGGAGCAGTTCCAACTTCAGCATTCCACTTTGCATTAGCTGTTCCCAAAAGCTATATGATTTGCTATTCTGAGATAGATGCTTTTTTTCACCCTAGTTGAACTGTACCACAATGTAAGGAACTCCATTGGCTTAAGAGTCGCAAGTTGAATGCTGTTTTACATAGAGCAGTCAATTAATGTAGGCTGTTGTGAGAGTAATTTAGACTGTGCTGTACTGTAATCACAGCTCACGGCTGCAGTCATGTGAACTGTTTCTCTGGATTCAGCTCAGCTACTGATGTTTGAGTTTTGGTTATTTGCTTTGCTTTGCTTCTTGAAATCTTGTGGTTTTGATTGCTCTCAGTACAAATCTATTAACGATCTTGCAGCCTGCATCCATGCAAAACAGAGTGTTAGGTAGTTCATTCTTTTAAAGCCTGAAATACTACCACATCTAAAACCTGGTGCACTGACCATTTTAATGGAAAGTGAGTGTGATTTTTGTCATATACCTGATTTAGAAACTGCTGAAGATATTTAAATATTAAAAAAAAAAAAAACAAAAACCATCCTGTAATGAGATTGCAAGTTCTTACACAAAGCAAATAACTTTTTTTTTTTTTTTTTGATCCAAAGTATGACTTTTCTGAAGAATTCTTTTGTTAACAACAACCAGATATAATTCCTAATGTTACAAGTACAGATGGATGATATGGAGGGGTGGGAAAAAGGAATAGTTTGATACATGTTCAGGCACTTGTATTATGGCTCTGGCATTGATATGCAACTTATGTAGTGTGTCCTGTTCTAGGTGTAGGAACTCCCTTTTGCTTGTGCTGGTACTGATTCACTCGGAGCCATTCCTTCTCTGTCAGAATTGCCAGCAGTGATAATTGCTCTGAAAACAAACAGAACTGGGTTGAAGGCTTCCATGTTTGTTTTATTCCCTATATTCTGAGCCAGGCAATCGGATATGGAGAGATATGTATTTGTGCAGGTAGATTTGACAGCAAGTCTGATTCTCTTGTGTGCTGCTTGGTTGCAGATATGATAATGACACTTCAGAGTCTTCTGATGCTTGATAATACACTCCAAAAAAGGAACTGTGGTAGGAGCAGGAGACTGGATGTGGGCTATTGCAAGAAACAAGGTTTTATAATTCCTTTTATCTTGATCACTTTGTCTTGAAATTAATTAAGATTAACTTTATTTGCCTGATACAACTCTGGTTTGAGGGCTGTTCTTTGCTTTTGCTGTTTTAACGATAGGGAGTTTTCTTCTAATTTCCAGTACTGAGTTATTCAGAGCACCTTTGGGCTTTAATATTCTTCTGTTGCTTGCGTAATTCTTGTGTAACTCCAGTAATTCATTTCTTCCTTGGTGTTACGAGAAGAATATCAGGTAGCCTGTTTACAAAGACCACTTTTATTTTGCGAACTTAAATGAAATAATCTAGTCTCCACTTCCGTAGATATTCTCCCATTACTAACCCCATATATATATATATATATTAATTAAAACTCATTCAATCTCAAAAACAGGTACGTTACTGAGTTGCATCATACTCCTTTGCATATTTCATAAGCCTACTCTAAGATCCGTTGTATGTCAAATTCACTTTTATGTAACCATCCAAAACTGTTCTACTTAGGCTCATGGGGGGACTGAGGCATATATGGAATGCTATTTCAAGCTCCAGTGTATGAATAATGACCTTTCACAGCTACTGACAAATAGCTGATACAGTTTTTTTTATTCCCCGAGACAATCGTTTTAGAATGACAGCAGTGTGTTTAGGTCCTATGTTGCTGAATTTCACTCTGAATCTATTAATTTATTTCCAGGTCACCAGTGTAATCATTTCATATTCCAACTGCTTTAAGAAAATCTTCAGATTTTGTCTCTCTCCATGAATCCTTTTCTCCTATTACTCATCATCTTACCAGTCTTATTTGGTGGTTAACTACCTTTAAATTCCTAATAAAAGAAAGAAAGAGAACAGTGTCAATATTGGAGAATAGGACTTTAAGTTATTTCAGAAACATCATTTTGCGTTTCTTGTGGATACATGTTCTAAAATGATCATTAGTACAAAACTTGATCTTTGCTGTGGCATTGTGGGAATTTTACACTGAAAAGAAGGCAAGGAAGGATTTTTTATCCTTACACATAAGTAAAAATTAGATATAAAAATAAATATAAAGTAATAAAAATATAAGTATAGAACCTAAACATAGGTATCTTTCTTCAATCTGTCATTAGAAAAAATAAGCCTATGACAACAATGAGAAAGATGTTCTTTACAAGGCACTTTCTATCAACAGGCTATCCATTCATGGAAAAATATTAGAGTTTGGAATGGGAACACAAATACTTATCTGAAAGGACTCCATTAGAAGATTTGTTCCAATATCCCCTGAGTTCAGTACACTCTTTCCTCATTAATGCTAGACAGGCATAGCACGTGCACATCTTTACAGTAACATGAAGAGAGTTTGGCTTATCCTTTCTTTAGAAAAGTAACTGCATTGTACTGCTTCTAAAACTGACCAGGATATTGGCATTTTAAGGAGTTGTATATTAGCATAATTAAATTCATGGTAAAATGTAAGTTGCCGTCTTTGGCAGGATAGAAGGTATTCAAAGCTTATGAAAAGCAGAGTTTATGTGAAAGCTGTGGTTCTTAATAATGCTAGCTTGGAAATTTGGGTGGAGAAATGTCAAAAGGAGCTATTGGCTGATTGATTAATTTTTAACATTTAAGCACATGAATGCCTGTAGACGAATGCTCTCATGTTTCATACGCTATTTAGTTACAACTCACAGGCAGGAGTGCAAAGGAAAGTAGTAGAATGCAGACTGGCAAAGGAAATTCTTGCTAGTGAGACTGGTGGAAATGGTCAGATCTTATCTGACTAAATCTCCAACTTCTGTATCGAGACTGGAAGCTGAAAATTGTAGAAGATACCAATTCTGTCATAGATATTATAAATTAATATTCAGGAAGAAAGCACAATGTGGATGTGAAGGCAGATGGTGTTACACCAGTACTGACTTTAAAAAATGCCACACTCGTTTTGCTGTATGAATGGAAGAGAAGTTTTTTGCAGACCCACTGTCAGTAGAAGAGATGACTATATGAAACAGAGTAGAATTATTCAACATACATGAAGGTGAATATTGAATGTGTTCATGTATATCTTTCTCGCTAGAGAGGACCATCAATTGTGGAATTCTTACTGTAATCTCCTGAATAAATACAGGATGAAGAAGCTATTCCTGTGGCCTAGAATTCTGCTTAAGACATTAATATCTACCAATTTTCTTATCTTTCTTATCCTTGCCAAAGTCACTATACCCAATTATTAATAGCTCACTTATAGCATAACTTACCAAAACTGATGAAAGTAATAATTTTGCAATGAGAGTAAACAGTGCAGCAGATGAGCACAGTTACACAGTTAGTAAGAATACTAAATGCATTAAAAAATTTAACTAGGTGTATTTCATATGTTAATACTTACTATGGCTTTGCATCTCAGGGTATGCTTACCTTACCCTGCATCTGGTGCTTGTGAGGACACCCAGGTGTACACAACTTCTGTGACTCGAATGAAAGTGCAATGTATGACTTTTGTAAGAGATTATTCTGTTAACGTTTGTGTCTCAAAGCTTGCTGGGGACACAGGTGGACTTGTTCAAGTCCAGACAAGTCCTGAGCAAGGATTGTGAGATCCTTTGTGTGGGGGACGCAGATGGACAAGGCCAGGGGCAAGGAGAGCGAGATGAGCTGCAGCTAAATGGCTGAGAAGCGCTCCTTTGTGTGGCCTTACCTCAGGACGATGGCCATCTCAGGGGCTGCTCAGTGACTCTTGCTCAAGGCCCATCCTTGTCACGTGGGCAGGAGAACAAGGAGGATAAAAGAGGAACTGAAAACCATGAGGAGAGGTTTTCTGGCAGCAGATTCCTCATGAAGAAGAACAGAGGTTTCCAGAAACAGATTCCTCATGAAGCAGGACAGAGGATTCTTGACTATCCTCATGAAGTGAGGCCTGCATGCTGCCCAACTCTGCTGGGCTGCTGCCTGAGCGCTGCTGTTCCTCCCGGATCGGCTCGGCGCCTGCCTCCACTGCCTGCTCGCTGCCCAAGGCCGCCACGCTGCTGCTCCCCGCCCCCCGCTGCTTCTGCCTCGGACCTTCAAACGCCGTGCAGCGGGACGCTGCTGGATCCTGTGGTGACTCTCCCCGCTTTACGCAACTCGTGCTTCTTTCCCATCTTCTCTATCACCCTCCTTCCCTTCCCCATCTCCCTGATTAGGATTTGTAATAAACTGGTTGGACCAGCATATGAACCGTTGTTTCTTAATCTCATGCCAGGTATACAGATATTAAAAAAACCTCATCTCCCTCCTGTAAATTGGAGCGAGACAACTTTGCATGTGCAGGAGTTGTATATCTTTTAAAATCTGCACTAAATGCTTGTTGTTAATACATTTGATTGACCTGTAAGTCTTGGTTTTTTTTTTTTTCTTTTTTTTTTTTCCTACATGAGCTTTGAAGGTCTGAGAACAAGAGGCAGGTGGCTAGGCCTCTGTTCTGCCACATCCAACAATTTCAGACACTGCCCACTAAATGCCTAAGGTTGGAAAAGGCTGTTATTTTTCCTACTGGTTGTCACTTCCCAAAATGTGTGACTTTATAAACTGCATATCTAAGGATAGCAGGGTAATATTTAGAAGGGAAAGTAGACGTTCGTCCTCAAACAACACGTAGCACTGAGTGGGGAGTTCTGAGGTGGTTCCCTCACTTCTGTGGTAGGGGAGGGCAGCTGAAGCTTTACCACTGCATTTCCAATGGCAACATGTAGGCAAGAGCTCTGCAGCGCCGTCTCCAAATGAACTGTCCCCACAGCCCTTGAGAAACGGTGGGGGGAAAATCTGGGGCTTTTGTTCTAACCAGCAGGTACTGTTTTTAGAGGTAGTTGTAATTAATTACATCTTCCTGGCATATCTAGTTCCCCATGTTCTGTATGGCCTCGCTTAGCTCAAGGCACCAGGAGACAAGCTAGGTGCCTAAGTGGGCTACAAGCACCAAACTAAACTAAGATAAACTCAGATATTTAAACATTAGGGTTAAATTCTCGACTTTTAAGTAGTTTGTGAGAGTTGTGGTGGATCTCTGTATGTTCTGTGTTTTGTAAGCTGCCAGACACCAGCCAGAAGAGCAGTCTGTTTGTATCTGGGTCTTCTGTGTTAGTACACAGTAAGAAAGTACTTGGTATGATGCTGTTTCTTTCTGGGATGCAAGAGAAGTTTGTTAGCATTTTTCTAAAGAGAGATGCAACAAAACTAATAAACGTTTACAGACAAACTCGCACCAGTTAAAATAAACTGTCTTAACATTACATCTTTCATTAGTTCACTGCATCTACTCTGTATACAGGTTCCCAGTCAGGTATTTGTAGGAAACTGAAGACTTATTGCAAAATTAATTTTGTTAACTGTGCCATATAAACATGCACTTGAGAAATAAGAGAGAACCATCTCAGGTTGTCCTGTAAAATGAGTACTATTTCTTCTAAGGAAAACTTGAGAGTGTGTTTTATTGGCATTGTAAACATATTCTGACATGATCTCAAAAGAATCAAATTAGGGAACGTGTAGAAATCACCGTCTTTCACAGCAATGCAAACCATCCATCCATACTTATTTCCTCTTAAATCCTAAATTGTTCTGTCTTATGCAGTCCTTATTCAGGCTGTGGTTCTGGCCACCCCTAAAGCAATTATGTTTGACTTCTGTTTTGTTTTTTTTTACTGCTTATGTTTTGTTGACACAGTTTTCAAACCTAATCTGATTTTATGTTTAAATCTGTGATGTCAAAGTTCTTCTTTCAAATAAACACTGAGTTGACAGGCATCAATAATTTGGCAAGCGTCAGAGAAATATTTAGAATTACATCAGTGTCACACATTGTTCAATGACTCCATAAATCCCAAATGGCAGGGAATATATGACTTACTGAAGAATGAAATGAAAGAGAGTCATAAGAGGCTCAACTAAGTTAATATTTGTTCCAAGCAAATTATAGAGTCATTCTATTTCAAGTATTCAGTAACAATCATATTGTTTCCATTTATATTATAGGACAGGACTGTATCTACTTCACTGTAATTCCATATTCTGTTTACAGTGGTATCTAGAGTATTCATATGTCTTACTCTTGGAGCTGTTTGTTTACTGTGTAGGTGCCTTGATATTCCTGGTAGCAGTAACTGAAAATAGATTACCAATAGAGTCTTAATCACTTTCATAATGCCCTTTTTTCTGGCTAGACGTTTTTAGCACGTCAGTCTAGTTTTTCAAAGAGAAAAAACATTAAAAATATAGGATTAGTCTTCTGCATACACAGCATACTGAGTATACATACAGCAGAGTAAATTGTGTTAGAGCTAGCATGCCTATTAGTCTGATCTTTTATTGTGATGTGCAAAGAAGATTTGGGAGTTGCTGCTGAAAATTAGATTGAACTGTTTTGTATCATCAGTCTGCAAAGACAATTCCATTTTTTATTGCTGCTAAATCCATCTTTGGAACAACCTTAGAATCATGCAGGTGTTCCCAGTGGAGAATAACAGCAGGGAAAAATGACATGCAAATAAATACATTCCAGCTCACCCAAACATAAATATATTCAGTGATGTCTTTGTGTTTACATTGAGATCCTTTACACTTTCTTAATTCAGTGTTTTGGAACCCAAAAACACTTCTGTGTTTGTTTTCACATCCATTATTTGCACACAGAAGTCTTCCAAGGTTAATAAATACCTGTGACAGTGTTAGACTTGTTGCTCTCCCTGTCGCGACTGCACTTTCAGACTTGCCTCTCCTCACTGAATGGATCTCCTATGATTCATTAAAAGACAGTAAGAGGAAGAGCATGTAACCTTCCTCCCTACTTCAGTTTGTCTTCCCTTCTTATTTCTTTTCTACAGAAGCTTTATCTGTTCTATGCTCATCTGCAAATCCCTTAATCTTCTAGAGGTTTGGCTCGTTTCTTTATTATAAAAGCCAGCTTAATCTTGCCTGCTGTTACAGAGGATGGGAAAAAAAACTTCTAATTTTTCTAGTCTCTCAGCACAGGATGGAACTACTCCTTCATGAAGACTCCCATCTTTTTCTTCCCCATCCTGTATATTCTGCTTTCTGTGAGAAAGAATTATGCAGATTGGAAGGATGTCACAGTGCGAGTCACCCTGCTGCCCATGCAGACAAATAATGGTAAGGAACACATAGATGCATTGCAGAGTCACCTTCAACTTAGTCTAGCCCATTTATTATTCTCCTCCCCAGTAGCTCTTTTGAAGCATGTAGTGATAAGCACAAAACTGCAAGGTTGGTTCTTTGATATTAGGTCAGTCAAATTCTTCTCAGGATTCACCCTTTTTTGCCTGCCATGCTTTGAAACACATTGTCCATCTATATTTCATTTGTGCTTAAAAGACAGAACAATGTGTTCTGTGTTCACAGCCACTCCTGAAGCTAACAAACTGTGGAAAGCAGCTACGTAAGTTTGGAACTACTCAGGAATTATGCAATCTTTAGCTTTTTCTTTTGGTACAGAAACACTCTTTGTAGAACCAATAGGTTCAATTTCCCCACTTCTTGTGCAAGGGCTTAAAAGTGTTAAATTTCTTCTCACAGTGTTTTCCTTGTTTTTTTCTGCTTGTACTGAGGATTTAAATGTTTCTCTCCAGCTGGAGAATAGGAGCCTTATATGTTGAAAAGTCATTTTCTTTATTCCTGCTTAGTATCAGAGAGAGATGTGTAACAGACAGCATGAAATGTCTCGCTCTACTTCTTGCTTTAGAGGCTTAGTCCTCAGTTTCCCATTGTATGCAATAATACAATCACAAGATGAGAAATGTAGAAGATTGCCTTAGACATATTTGGGAAATTCTTTCCATTTGCTTATGATGAAAACAATTTGCTTTTAAAATGTTTTCTTTGGCTTCATACTTATCAAGCAGTAAAATCTGAGAGATTTTAAGAGCTTTCTAACATAAAACAAGACTTCAGTATGATATAGATAACATGTTGAAAATGCCAGAGTACTCTGAGTTTACCATAATTATTACTTTTCATTGTAACAAAATTTTCCAAAGCTTAGCAGAAGCCACAGCAGAATTACAGGATGTTTATACTCATCTGCTTGTTAGAGGTTCTTAGCTTCTGTAGCCATTGCCTTAGCTGCCAACAGCTTCACAAGCACCAGCTGCCAAGAGCTGCAACAAAAGCAGGTTCCTGAGTTTGGAAATGTTCCCTGGAAAATTACAACAAACCTTTTTTGTACTTAGTCCTGCATGGGAGCAACCTCGTCCTTGAGCAGGGCCATGGTTTTGCAGCATCCGTGAGATGCTAGTTAGAAGCCTTGACTCACAGTGGCCAGAAGCTGCTGGGTCAGCTTGGCCCATAGGGCCTGAAGAATCTCTTGGGTATTTAGCTGCAGCACTCCTCCCTGTGTTCCTATGATTGGTCATTTCACATTGAAAATAGCACTGGCAGACTATTCAGAGCATAAAAGGTGAGGCCTTCCTTTAGATGCTTAGATGTATCAGGCCCTTATATAATATAAATTTATATTATTTTATATAAAAGAGAGAAAACAAGATTACTGGAAGCTGGAGCTGCTGGTTACCCATTACAATCTTTCATAAATTCCCTTGGCTACTCAAAATTATCCAGGGATAAGCTTTCTTGCCTGCAGTAACATTCTAGACTGATCTGAACCTGCAGAATTATACAGTTTCTAATGAGATACCCGCAGTACAGAGGAATTAAATCAGACTTTCAAAGGGCAAGGGAATATGTGATTTTATAAAATGCACCAACACCACCACCATCTTTGACATGTAGCAGCATCTGTCAATCAGTTCTAAGCTATGTGGTAGGACAAAAATTTTTTGTTGTTGTTGATGGTGCTTTTATTGCTGGAGATCAAATACATTTCTTCATTCAAAGGATATTTTTAACCATAATAAACTGTTTATACGTGCCTTTTCTTAGAATTTCTTCTCTGGGCTTCAGAATAAACTAAACACAGAATTCTGAATAAGAAAGTCAGATCAACAACTTGAGTTATTCATTCTGCTGATTAGCTGTTCAGATTCATGCTCAAGGACTATAAGTTACCTAGCTAGGTGGTATGACCGTTAGATTGCTGCTGCTGTACTGAAACTGTGGGGCCAAGCCTGGATCTGTGCCTGTTTGCATCAGCTGAGAATTCTCCATAATATCCTCAAATGATTCTTTTAACAGTTTAACTTCTATTTATTCTCTGGAAAAAGAAAGCAGGACTATTTAATAACCACATAGAACCTTAATGTAGTTAATAAGATAATTCAGTTTTATATTAAAGCTCATGTAAGTGAGTTATGGCTGTTTACTAGATTTCTACCAAGAAAATGTTGAAAGGTGCTTTACAAAAATACAAGAAAGTAGAAAAGAAGCTTTGTGTATTTACTCCATGGAGATATTTACATTAAGGAATTATATGAAAACTGTTGCTTTTTAAAAAGTCAGAAGCTACAGACAAAATCTGTTTCCTTCACTTTCAGATTTGTTATTAAAACTGAAGAGCAATTTAGATTCCTTTTCTTAACTATTATGTTGAACATCTAGGTCAGGGAAAGAGTTCTTTTAGAAGAAAGGCAGCTGTGAAAAGCAGAAATCTATGCTTGTGTTTATAGTGCAGCTTCCTCCCTCCATGTGCATTCACATCTTAATACAATCAGGAATGAAGTGACAGACCTCACCTGGAGTACCTGTATAATCAACGGATATTAAGATGCCTAATCAATGGATACTAAGATGTTATAATCACAAAAAGAACAAGAGAGGTAGGCAAAGCACACGAAGATAATAGGAGAGAATAAATGGAAGGCTTACCCATATGCTAGGCTCACCTATAGAAAACACCAGAAGAGGGGATCTCTAGACAAGATCCTTCCCCTCTGGTAGCCAGCTCTTCAATAGGTCTAGGAATTGCCTTCACCTGTGCTCCTCTGGCTGACTCATGGCTCACCTCAGGTGATCCATCAGAGGTTCAGGCCGTAACTCAGCAGTTCCCATACAGTACCATATTCAGTTGTGGGCTCTGTGGTACAAAAAAGACACAGATCTCCTGGAGAAGGTCCTGTAGAGGGCCAGAAAGATGATAAAGGGCTTGGAGCATCTTCCTTATGGGGAAAGGGTGAGTGAACTGGGTCTGTTCAGTCATGAGAAAAGAAAACTCTAGAGGGAATTTGATTAATGTTTATAAGTATCTTAAGTGTGGGAGTCAAAGAGACATGGCCAAGCTCATTTCAGCAGGCTGTGGGGACAGGACAAGGGGAAATGGCCTTGAACTGGAGCGTAGGAAGTTCTGTACCAAGATGTGAAGGAACTTCTTCACAGTGAGGCTGACAGAGCGCTGGAACAGCCTGCCCAGGAAGGCTGTGGATTCTCCTTCTCTGTAGATATTCAAGACCAGCCTGGATGCCTACCTGTGCAGCCTGCTTCAGGGGGCTGCTTTGCAGGGGGTTGGACTCAATGATCTCTGGAGGTCTCTTCCAATCCCTCAGTTCTGTGATTCTGTGATTTTCCTTTAGGGCTTATTTTTAGCAGCAAATTTCTAATTTTAATTTCTAACTCACGCAGCAACTAAATGTTTCAAGTGATATAAATATTTCTTTTTATTTCTTGTGATACTTGAACATCTATCTATTGCCTAATTATGAAAAACAACTCTTACACTTCCACTGGTATTTATCCTAATGCACAAGAGCAGAGACACCAACTGTGTGACCTTTGCTTGCTGGTTCAGAACAGAATCACAGAATCACAGAACAGCCAGAATTGGAAGGGACCTCAAGGATCATGGATCTCCAACCCCACTGCCACATGCAGGGCCAAACAATAGTTATTAGTGAGCTTTATGATCAGGAAGTCATTTTCTGACAAAATTCTGTCTTCACTTGTTCTGTTTTGAGAAAACCCTTCACCTAGTTGAAAGAAATAAAGTAATAATCATACAATGTGTCTGATGGGTAAAGACTGTCATGAGTCTACCCAAAGTATAGATTCCACTAACTGTGTATAGAACATTGCTTTTCCAAATGAGTTTTATCTTTTCTAAATAATGGGGGTGGGAACATCACATACTTCTTTTTCTCTGATTTCAGCTGCTTAAATGCAGATCAAATTGGGGGGGGGGGGGGGGAAAGTACACATAAGCTAAGTACTACATAGTTTTGTACCTCCAATTATCTAACTGGAAGAAGGAATAGACAGCATGACTGATAGCTGGCCTGATTTCTTTCTTGTCATCTGGCAACTTCTGGCTCACGTTGAGCTTTTCATTCACCAACACCCTGAAGTTCTTCCCTATAGGACTGCCCTCGATGCTTTTGCTGCCCAGCCTGTATTTGTGTTTCAGACTGTCTCAACCTAATAATATAACTTCACTTTGTAGTCACTCACAGCAGTGGCTTTCCACAGGACCCATTCATGTCAAGCACAGAACAGGGATATTCAGATGTGAGATTTCAATCTGGGACTATTCTTGTGTTGAATACAGCAGAGTTGAGGTTCATGAAGTCAGACTGACATTCCTGCCCAGATTACCACAGCAGGGATGATTACACCTCTGGTAGGATTCTGAAGTCCTTATTTTTGGATGGTGTTAATGTATCATTGTAATAGCTATAGCATAAGAACTAGAAGAGAATATTCCACAAAAAGGCCAGGAGAATAAGAAAAGTGTTAAAGAGAAAACTTACCAGGATAAATAAGTTTGCCCACCACAGAGGTAAATATACGTATCTTGCTAGTTTTCATATTTGGTCAGATAATTACAGTTGCCTATCTGGCAGTCATTCATAGTTTTTAATGTATTTTTCTCAATTACCTTTCTGAAAGATTCTATCCCAGTACACAGCTGAGGAACTGGGACATAAAGAAAGCAGGATTTTCTCAGGATCAGAATTAGTGACTATCATTCAGGCCGTGTGAAATCATTGCCTGTGATTTGATTCAGTACTGAAATAAGAAGGCAACTTTACTAATATTGCTACTTAATGTTTTCTGTTGTTTTAAAATTAAATTTGTTGGTTTCTAGTCTTTTTTTTTTCTGAGGTCACATGCACTTGGAAACTTCATGCATTTGCATTTTTTTTGGCTGAAAGTATGCAACCAAATAATAAGTTACTTACTGTAACTATTCTATTTACTATTAAACACTTAACTACTGTGAAACTGTTATATCAACCATTAAATATAGTTATTTCATTATCTATAATTAAATATATGCTATGCTCCTTTGCCAATAATGACAAAAGGGAACTTTTTTCTTTGTTTATCTCAAGATAACACAGATAGATGGAAATAAAGAGAATAAAACAAATTCTGCTTGAGGTCTGCATTGTAAAAGAATAAAAAATAAAAAAAACGTAGGAAAGAAAAGCAGCAGTGGACTGTTTTCAGGATTTCTTTAAAACAATAGCAGTGTATATTCACAGAGCTCAGCTCTGAATATGATCTGACATATTTATTACTGTATGATTTGTTCCTTTACATTGCTTCGGAACATTTATAAGTTTGTAAGACACATTGATGGATGTGTTACTCTGAAATGCTGTCTTGAAAAGTAGCAGCTGCAAAGATTGCTCTGGCTTTTTTCACTAAATGGAAGTGAAGGGACTGATGAACTATGTTGGTTAAACAGGATTTATTAATGTGCCAAGAGACACTTCAAATTCTGCACTTTTTTTTTTTTTTATGCTTTAAAATACAAATATATCTTCTCCGTATTTCAAGAACAATTAAGAGAAGTTGGAAAGGCAAACCACTTTTTGCTTGTCTGGGTTTGGAAACCCAGAAAAATCTCAGCGTTGTCAAAACTCTATGAAAAGTACAAGACAAATTCAGCCTCTGGCTGGAGCAAAGAAGTTCTGCTCCCATGTGCTCACTGAAATGGAAAGCACCAAACACATGGATTTACTGGGCTCTTGACGGAACTATCAGCAAAATCTACTCCTATATATGAGCCTTTCTCATGCAGATGAGTGCTTTCAGCTTTAGAGGACTAGTGTAAACTGGAAAATGCTCTAGATACTGCTTGTGCGCTTTGAATTTTGTCTACTTTTCATTTTACTTTTTCCATCTTTCTTTTGTTGTTCTAAGAACAGAGGCCTATTTTTTATGTGCTGTTCTTTGTGATATACACAAGCAAATAAATAAAACCATGGCTTGATTTAACTTCCCTACTGTAGTGACAAATGGGCTTTGTTGGAAGCATGCACATTAGTTTATATTAAATTTAAACAGTTTTTATAGAGCTAAAAATGCGTGTCATTTATCTATTGTGAGACTCCTACTTCAGTCAAACTGTGAAGGATGATCCATTCTGAAATTTTCCTTAACTTTTCCAAACGTTATGTAAAGACCAAAACGATCATCAGCAACTTCATTTTTATGTGGGTAGTACAGGAGGAAAATTTTTTAAAGTTAACGATAAACTCCTTTGTAGGGTGTTATTAAGAAGGTTAATTACATACTGATTTTCTAGACACAAGCAAGCTTGAGATGGAGAACATAATGTCATTTTAGAATATGCATTTTGCTTTCATTTAAGGCAGCAAGTCTTTTCAAAGTCATAAAACCAAAAGTAACCTGCCTTGCAGCTTCTCCAAAAAGATCGTTTGCTTTCAAAACTGGGTCCAGTCTTGCTCAACATCTTCATCAATGACCTTGATGAGGGGATAATGGCCACCCTCAGCAAGTTTGCTGATGATACGAAGTTGGGAGGATTGGCTGACAGCCTGAAGGCTGTGTTGCCATTCAGCGAGACCTGGACAGGCTGGAGAGCTGGGCAGAAAAAACCGGATGAGGTTTAACAAAAGCAAGTGTAGAGTCTTGCATCTGGGGAGGAATAATTCCATGCACCAGTACAGGCTGGGGGATGACCTGCTGGAGGGGAGCTCTGCAGAGAGGGACCTGGGTGTCCTGGTGGATGACAGGTTGGCCATGAGCCAGCTGTGTGCCCTTGTGGCCAAGAGGGCCAATGGCATCCTGGGGTGCATTAAAAAGAGCGTGTCCAGCAGGTTGAGGGAGGTGATCCTTCCCCCCTACTCTGCCCTGGTAAGGCCTCATCTGGAGTACTGTGTCCAGTTCTGGGCTCCCCAGTACAAAACAGACAGGGATCTCTTGGAAAGAGTCCAGCAGAGGGGCACAAAGATGGTGAAGGGCCTGGAGCATCTCTGCTATGAGGAAAGGCTGAGTGAACTGGGTCTGTTCAGCCTTGAGAAAAGGAGACTGAGAGGGGACCTGATCCAGGTCTGTAAATATCTAAGGTGTGGGGGGCAGAATGGCGAGGCCAGACTGTTTTCAGTGGTGAGTGGAGACAGGACAAGGGGAAATGGCTGGAAATTGCAGCATAGGAAGTTCCACACAAACGTGCACAAGAACTTCTTTACAGTGAGGTGACGGAGCACTGGAACAGGCTGCCCAGGGAGGTGGTGGAGTCTCCTTCTCTGGAGATGTTCAAGACCTGCCTGGATGCCGACCTGTGCGACCTGCTGTAGGGAACCTGCTTTGGCAGGGGGTTGGACTCGATGAGCTCTGGAGGTCCCTTCCAACCCCTGCAATTCTGTGATTCTGTGATTCTGTGAAAACAAGCCCAGCACTGTATTTTGTCATTTGCCATATTTAAGGAGAACAATTTCTTCACACTTGTCTTGCATGTTAGTTTGTCTTGAGGCACCCTAGTGATTGCACAACAGCTTGAATTTCAAGTGAGGGCTGCTGCTCGTTTCCCTGAAGTGCTGCTGACAATTATATCTGATCCCATGGTATATATGGGTGCCACAATGCTCTAACTCTCTTCAGTTGCTCTTTGGTTCCCTTATGGGACAGTCACCCCAGTGTGTCACCTGTTTGAGAGAAAAAAAAACAAATTGTGAGGCGGAAAGTTGCTTTCTTTTCCTCAAAGAAAAAGGAAGTTTGGTATTTTCTCACTGTTTTCCATGGACAGAATTCTTTTGGCATGCATGCAGAAATGGCTGTAGCTTGCAGATGATTTCATTATGCATCCGGCAAAAATAACACCGTCACAGCTGATAAATATTTGAATACATACAGGCATCCAAAGTGATACAAGCCACTTGATAACTAAGAAAAAAATAAGTGGTGTCGTTGTTGTTGTTGTAAAATTTATGATAGTCCTTCAGAGGATTAATTTCAGATAAGAATTTGTTGGTGGGATATATCTGCATGCTTTCTGAACACATAAGGAAAACCATTTAGTGGATGTATTAAAAGACACTGCTTCACAAATTTCTACAGTAGGTAGGGAAGGTTAAGTGCTGTTTTAAATTTATCTCCTAAGATAATTATGCAATATTATATGTTTTGGCTCCTATAAAGACATTGTTCTGTCTGATTATTTAATAGAAAATATTACCTTTTTACTGACAGCAGTCATTATTATAATCAAATTAGATACCTTAAGTTCTGTTAATATTAGAGCTGTTATCTCAAGAACCTAAATAAACTTAGTTCATACCTAGTCAAAGTTACAAGGGAAATGCATTTACATAGAACAGTACAAGTATAATGTAATTATATTATCACATAGCTTTACATTTATGTAATTTTGCATGTTCATGGGGAGCTGTTGCGTATTTTCCCAAAGCATGATCTTGCTCAGCTTCAATACAAGCATAAACAATGATCCACAGTGTCATTTCATGGAATTTCAATAAAAAAGGATTTAAAAATGCAAAATAGGTGACTTTTTGTTGTTTTGCTCTTGATTAATTTCTGTGTTTGGGAATAAATGATCTGCAATTATTTCATGACTTCAAAGGAAAGCTTTTTTTTCTTTTTTTTCCCCCCACCAACTGCATGTTTCAATCTTTTGGACTAATTATTCTCAGTTCTGCTCTTAGTTACTGCTGTTTGCAACCTACCCAAGCACAGTTACCATGTCATATCAAACTGATGGGGTTCAAGTAGGTTTGCAAAGAATCAAAGCAAATCACCTGTGTCTACTTTAACTTACTGGCTGAGTATTTGTGCTTCAGGTAGAAGCCAGTTCTTTTTGTTAGTTGCATTCCAGGAACTGAAGGAAAAATCTGTACTATCACTGAGCTTTTTGTTAGGTGGATGGTTTGAGAATCTGTTATTATTTGTTATTACTTTTGCTGGAGCCTGGTTGGTGCATTCCTTTCAAACGCTGCATAATTCTAAATATTTTATCTACTCCTAGTCAGGATGTAGCTCTTAATTATGAACTTGTAATGTGATTATTTCCAATATTCTATACTTTTTTCATGTTTTCTGTTGCCTATTAACCTACATTAATAATTGTGCTATTTTACTGCTATTATATCTTTGTCATGTTGGAGTGGAAAACCTCAAGGATTGTGGAAGAAAAAGCCCAACTACAGTAGAATAATGAAGTGGTTCAGAGCAGGCTGCCAAAATCTCTCTAAACATCTCGTTTTATGTCTGCTGTGCTGGCAGTAATTTTCAAAGACACAGACAACTTTCCCCCTTTCTCTTTGCAGTGATGTCCAGCCAACTGGAGACTCGTGCCCTCTGGGCTGCTCTCAATTGGTCTTAAATGGTTTCTGTTAAGATTGGCTTGATATATTTATAGTTTTGAGGTAGAAGAGTTTATCAGTTTGGAGATTTTAATTTCATTTGAATTTTAAAAAATAGAATACATTCAAGATTATATTACACAAAAGAAACCACAAAATGAAAAACTGGTTCACATAATCGTCTGTTTTTCAGTAAAAAGAGCTTTGATTCCTACTTTACAAAACAATTAAATTCTGCAGAAAATGAGGAAATCAGAACCTCTGTCACATACCAAAGGCAACAGAGCATCTGGGAATATTTTTTCATTAGTATTTTAAGTAATCTAATACTCATTAAGAAAAATACTTACAAAGTTTTGGGGTTAACTGTTTTTTTTTGTGAAGGGTCAGAACCTGAACTGACAAAAAATAATGACATCTGAATCTGGAAAATCTCATTTAGAAGCACAGATGGATGTTTATGTTTGCTATCTGCATCTACTGTCCTCTACTGAATCAACTCAAACTGACAAGAGAAGCTTGGTGCACCTTAATGAGTGTTCAGTGTTGCCAGAAAGATCTTCCAACGCTTGATCAAACTGGGTTTAGGTGAAACTGCTGCTTGTGAAAACAGTGCTGATTTTCACTGGAGCTGATATGGTGATCTATTATCATTACATTACATTGCATACTTGAAAGATGCTTTTTAAAAAAAAATACATATGTGCATACATACGTATGTCTACTCAATTTAACACTGCTTGTGTTGTTGAGTTCAGTGGGTAGTGGCACGAGGTTTTGTAGTGGGCAAAGAAGCAGGATGTGAAATGACTTCCAGACAGGGAAAAAATGGTGATACTTTCCCATTGATCCCTCTGCACCAGTAAATTCCCAGGTGCCTCTGGGATTAAATTCTGTGACACTAGGAGCAGCAATGAAATGGTGCGACTCTGAACAACATGTGTGAATTTAGCATCTTTGAATTGTTGGACCATTTGAGTTGGAAGAGACACTTAAAGGCCATCTAGCTCAACTCCCCTGCCATGAACAGGGGCATCTACAGCTAAATCAGGTGCTCAGAGCCCTGTCCAGCCTGATCTTGAAAGTCTTCAGGAACGGTGCATTCCCTACCTCTCTGGGCACAGCGTTCCAGTGCCTCATCCCCTTTACTGCAAAAAACCTCTTTCTGATATCCAATCTAAACCTCCCCTCTTTTAGTTGGAAATCATTTCCTCTTGTCCTGTCTCAATAGGCTCTGCTAAAGAGTCTGTCCCCTTCCTTCTAATAGCTCCCCTTTAGATATTGACATTCCACTTTCAGGTCTCCCCAGAGCTTTTTCTCCAAACTGAACAGCCCTGGCTTGCTTACCCTGCCCTCACAGGGAAGGTCTTATGATGCTGTCTTCTGAAGTTTATCAGGATCTGTGGTCTTGGGGGTACATATTATTTCACTGGATCAAATCTGTGTTCTGCTCCTTGGAGAACTCAGAAGAAATGCAAAAAAGAAATCTTCAAGGAAATTTTCCCTTCCTTCTCTCAACATTCACGTCCTCTAGAAGGCAGGAGTTGATCCAGCTGTGTATTTTGGTGCCAAACATAGAACTGTATTTTACCAAAATTATCAGAGGGGATTTCCAGTACGAATCTGGAAATTCTGCAGCACTTCATCTTTAAGAAATTAGTTTGTGAATGACTAGATGAAACAAGGGAAACAAGGCACATTTCAAAATTATACTAACTCTGAGATGAGTCTAAAGGGCTTTATTATTTGGCTTAGTAGGAGGATTTTGACAGAAAGCATGTGACTGTTTGTGATTCTCACTATGTCTTTTCTCCATTTTTTTTTTAAATACAAATATTTGCATAGATTTTCTTTTTTTTCCTTTTTTTTTTTTGTTTTCATCACTGAAGCCTGTGAAGCCTAAATAAAGCCGACTCACTGAAAATTCAAAAGAGTATGACATTTATATGAAATAGAAGGTCAGAAGGGAAAACCTCACCTGGAATAAATAATAACAGCATAGTAAAACAAAGCTGGTAGCAATTTCTGGAATACCCATCCCCAGTGTATTGCTTTACCATAATACATTACAATTAATTGTTTCACATAAAAAATAAAATGCTTGTGTATCCATGTCATCTGTAGGTATATATGAAAGGTATATTTGATATACACATTTTCTCTTTTCTAAAAAATCTTTTAAGGCTTTTTGCATTAATGAAACTGCTATGTGAGTGCTGCTATCTCTTATTTATCTTAGATATAAAACCAGTTCTAGCATAAGCATTGAACGTGAAAGAATCTTTGTGGTGATGGGACCCTCCAGGGTTTAAATAAAACGCATCCTTCTAACTTTTAGTAGAAGAGGTTGTGCAAAGTGTGAAATTTTCATTAAGTAACAGAGAGGCTGTTTGAAGACAGCCTGGAAACCCTTATCAGATGCATGCTGCATATCTTAAAAGAAAAAATTAACATAGATGAACTGGAGGTAAAGTTTAGTTATTAAGAACAAGGCTGCCTTCATAAAGCCGTAGTCCTGTCCCACTGATATCAGAAGTCACAAACATCAGCAGGTTAACTGTTGAAAGAGCCAATAAAGTATTAGATCCAACGGATAAGCAAAGCATAAAATCATTTGCCATGGACAAGCAGGGAAGTTTCCACACTCAAACCCTTTATGTTTGAAGAGATGTTAGAGCATCTGTCACAAGCTGAAGTGTCGGTGCACGGAATTACGGAACGAAGCGACGGATGCTCCATCCACCAGGAGCGGCTGGCGTGTGCCCAGCATCTGAAGGGGCAGACATGCAAAATGGCTGAACTGTCAGCCAGGGTTGGTAACTTTTCTCTTAATGAGGTGCTGATAGAAAGGATGAGAGGACTTTCTTGAAAAAGGACCGTTGAATAACACAAAAGTAACGAGAAGGATCTGAGCTTTAAGACAGCTTCCGTGTGATGATTAGAATTACCTTCCTGGGAAAAGGGAAAGCTGTCATAGGAGACAAGAAAAAAAGCTATCCAGGGGCAGATACAAAAGAAAAAAGAGGTTCTTCAAGGAAAATTTATTTAAGTTGTGAAGCTTCGTGTCATAGATTACTTGGCACCTGTAAGGCTGAATGTATTCATAATCTCTCCAAGAAATTAAACAGTTAGACTGACTTGAGTGCCTCACTGGCCACGGATTCTCAATTTATTTCCTGTGTTTATTTATTACGTGTTTATCCTGTTCTTATTTTCTTATTCAGGGCATCTAGTGCTGGCTTACTGTTGTCAGACATAGAATAAAAGACTAGATGGATTTAAAGTAAAGTCTGGAACTGTACATTTTTATGTTCCGAAGAACACTCCAGAAGATAAAATACTAACAAATGAGAGAATCAGAAATTAACATGAGGCAATTCCCAAACTATGGGAAACTAACTTTTTCTCAGTCACAGTAGAATAGCGTTATTTTATACTAAAGACCTATTATCTCAGAAGTGAAAGTGAAGAGGATAATTGTATTATGAGCTAAAAAAGACAAGTGCAGAATGTGCAAAAGCTGATCCTCATCTCACAGGTTGGCATCAAGGAAAATGGATACCAAGGACACTGAGGAACCTGAGGGAATTAACAGTCAAAGGTAATATATGTTTGATGTTTGAACCTCAATTTTGGGGGCCATGAAAATGGAAGACAATTACTTTTATTCCCCAGATTTTTTTCCTTGATTAATATATATATTTAATTTTTTTTCTGTAGTGGGAAGCCATTATTTTGTTAGTTTGCATCATTTTTGCACAGAATGCCTGAAATAACTGGGAGATTGTGCAGGAGCCTTCCAGAATCATGTATTTGTGACATTGTTAGGGGTACACATTGCCTACACCAAGGTACTAGTGTCTGATGAGCTGAGTATGGCGGGGGCTGTAAAGGAGGTGTAGGAGGAGTTGCAGTTGATGCAGCCCAACCTGTCTTTAGGAAGTGGTTCCAGGAAGGAAGTGTCCCACCAGCCAGACCTAGTTTCATCTCAAGGGAGTAATTTGACTCACTAGAAGACAGCTTGGGAACAAACTTGCCTGTTCAAAAGCCCTCAGGTGAGAGCAAGGAGATTAGGAGGTTAGGAGATATGATTTATAGGATAAGACTGAAGAAATGTTATTTTAAATAAAGACACTGTTGAGGGAGGACGTAATTTCATTTGAGAGGCGGTTTCATATATGGAGGGAGTAACTGTCATCCAAATCCTTCTAGGACAGACAGGAAATGACTTCTGTCTGCAGACTAGTTAATGGAAGTAATATATTTCTTATGATAAGGAAACACTAGGAGAAATTACCTGGAGAAACAGTAAAGCCTCTACTATGGGTAGGTTTTCACAGAACTGACAGTCATCTCACCTAAGATATCATCTGTACTGCTTATTAAGGCGTATTCTAACCTTGTGTTATATTCACTCTGTTTTAAAGAGGGGAGGAAACATTCTTTCTCCTTTCACTTTGGCTATTTATGACTATTCTTTCACATTTCCAACCCATTTAGAAGAGGCAGTACAGTACATAGTAACTCATTAGTTCCCAGATCTGAGAAAGTATGCATGATCCATCTTTGTATAGATATCTTATAGTTATCTTTAAGATAACTGTTATCCATGCCTGATAGATGCAATTTCTGCAATCTGTCTCCTGCTGAGAAGGGGCATTAAGAAAGGGATGCACCAAACCAACTTAAATAGTGAGGAAGTATGCACTGGTCAGATGAGTAGTTTGGCTAACCACCTTTGCACCAAGCATTCTCAGAGCTTTCAGGAGACTTGTGCTCACTGCAACGAGTGCATGGCTTAAGACAGAAAGGCTGATGTAGTTTCAGAAAGCAAGTAACATAAGAAAAACATTCTGAACAAAGCATTTAAAAATGTGGACTGAGATTTTTTTTAGTGTCAGAATTCATTCCTAATTTAGCCCCCAAAATAAAATGCAAAATACTTCCGTTTCAAATACCCTGGGTTTGACAGACAGTCACCCCTAGGATCTGTGAGTTCTGGGAGGTGAAGCCTGATCAGGCGCTTCTAAACTAGGTGTCTAAATATGGATTTATCTGCCTCTCTTGAGGCACCTATGTTTGCAAATGATTGGCTGTAATCCCTGCCAAAATGGCTCACACCATCCTCTACACAGCCTATGTGCCGTGTTTCTAGTAGCAATTGTTTTAGTTGGAAAGAGTTTAGTTTTCATTTTGCTGTTGAGAAAACTGGCCAGTCCCAATTATGGAAACAAATCTTCAGCATAAAACATTTTTAAAATATAGAAATTCTCTTGGGGAAGTCAGAGGCAGGGCAAAACTAGCTTTTCCAGAAGAGCTGACAGTTGTTTACATTTTAATGTGGAGGAATTCAGCAAGTCTGCAAGTTTATTTTTAGTAGTTGTAAACCGAGTTATTTAACTCCTTTTTCTCTGTGGCTGGAGCTGAGACACAAAAATGATGAATACAATGGCAAACTGGTGCCTGACCTCAAGGTAAAGGTTGGATTGTGATGAATATTGTGTTGATCAGAAGGCTGTACAATTCTTTCACATTATATTTCTTGCAGTGTCTCATCTAAATATTTGCAATCTGACAGCTTCTGTGCTTAGAATAGTTCTGGTTGCCACAAAAAAAATACTGGGTGCATCCCTCCTTGTGTAGCAAAACTGACTTCTGTAAGGTGACAGATTTGTGGAGTTGATGTAAAATTGGAACTGCTTCAATTATAAATCAGTCCAGTCACAGGAATTCAGCTCAAAGATCACATTTCCTAGAAGAATAGGTGGCTTTTTCCAAAACCACTGTTAGATACGGTGCCCAGGAGACAGCAGAGTAACAAAATAATTCCACAAAGGGATGGTGAAAAAGGATGTTGGCTTTCAACAACACATTATTTGATGCACATTACTTAAGCTTGGAGTCTGTTTCCACATGTATCTGCAAAGACATGCAATTTATTTAGCTAAACTCCAAGGAGGCTGGAAAAATGCTTATAAAATATTTGCAGATGCTCTTAATCTGAGAAGCACTGTGGAAGGGCAAAGAAGCATTGCGTGGCTTTTGATTAGAATTTCAAACAATTTAATTGATTAGTTTTAAACTAGAATCCAAATAATGTTACAAAGCATTGAGCTGTTCTGGTAGAAAACACAAAAAAATATCTAGTATGTTTGATTCTTTACTCACACTGCCTCCTAACAAGTCCTGTCCTGTTCTCACCATTATAATTAAATCTATCTGATATTTGCCAGAAAGAAGTGCACTTGCAACCATACACAGATTATATATATGCATATATAAATTTAAATTAGCTGCTCAAGTAACAGTCAATCCAAAAGATGTCTGGTGGGACAGGTCATGATATCACAGGAACATCCACGTAAATCAACTTGTGAAGCTTTTGTCATAGCCTGAAAGGAGGGCACACCTGGCTCAAAGACACAGGAAACTCTGAACATATTTGAGAAATTGACTCATATCACAAAGTCTCATTATTGAGATTTTAGAAAGAAAAGAAGCGAGATGATTTTTCTGGATAGCGGGACCAAAGTTTTAATGGAAAGGACAGGATGCCATATGCACCACTAAGTTTAAATCATAGGAAGTATAAATGTATACCTGTTCTGGTACTTGGTTCCTAAGAAGATAAACTATAAAGCAGTATTGACTTAACAATTCCATTGCTTCCAGTCAAAGGACTTAGGCAAAGATGTCTCCTCCCTATGAAGAACAGTGCAAAATGTTTAACTGTGTAGTATTGTTTAAGACACACCACCAACAAGACAATAAAAGACATCACAGTTGGTAAAGAAGCTTTCTTTGTAGCTTAGCAAACTTTCCAATTGAAATATTTCAGGCCTATTTTGCTTACTGGGGGTTAAATAAGATCTTTGTACTCAGATCTATATATAAAATGTGGAAAGTTATTATTCCCAAATACTTGAAGTGAGTTTTTGTAAGAAGAGAGCAAGAATACGGACACTGTGTTTGAAGAAGCTAAACATAGTCAAACTGTCTCTTCAGTTTAAAAGGATTTCTTGGTCTATCTAACATACTGATCATGGATGGCAAAGGGCAAGATATTACAGTCTAAAGATAAACTGGCAGATGAGCTCTACACAATTTTTATTAGGTCTGATCCTATAATGAAAAAAACGACTGTGCATATTCTCAAGTATAAAGCTGCAGTTATGTCAATAGAAAAAGGCAAAGAATAGGGCTAATGGTTGTACTAGTAAGCTGTGAACAAAGATCAGAGGGAATAAGCTATGCCAGTAAAAATCAAATGCTTCAGACTTCCTTGTATCTCCCAAAATCATGAGTACTGTTGCTGTTGAAGTGCCTGAAAGCTCCATTGGGTAAGAGTTTGGCTGTGTAAGGCTTTGCTTAATCACAATATTAGACAGTTTCTGCCCTGCAGAGCTAGACTGTTTAGCCAGATTACATACATCTTGCATTCTCTTTAATGTGACCTTTCTTCCTTTCTTGATGCTTTGTGCTTGTGTAACGTACCATGCTGGGGACAAGTCTCTGTGATATTTTTATTCCGAATCAATGTTTAAGTGAAGGATTGCCTCTTGGGTCTTAGGAAAGGATGACATTCTTAACCAATGCATAATGCATGAATTTTTCATGACTCTGCAGCAAGAACTAGTGTCACATGTTGGCACAGATACTAAGCAGTTTTCTTTTGTTTAAATATCAAGGTTCTCCTGAGACAGAAAAAACTCCATTCACTTTCTGTTGTATCTCGTAATGATAAAGTAAAACAAAAAGGATTCAGCAGGAGAATGATTTGTTTGTGATTCCAAACCTTCACTAAATGGGCAAGCATCTTTTAGATAGCACAGTGCTGGTATGTCACTTGTCTGATAGAAGGTGAAATAACATTTGATTTTTAACATCTTAAATGAAAGCACTTTAAACTTAGCTGAATCTCTTATATGCATGCTTTCAAAACAAAGGGGCCATGGGGGAAATAGCTGTGAGAAACTCAATAGGTGTACACCAAGCTTTTATGTAGTGAGAATTTCATTACACTCTTCAGCATATATGTCTGCTGTCAGCAGCTATGTGTAACAATGGAGCCATAAATTGTTAGTAAGATCCTGCTGTCAGGATTTGTATTCATTGCTTCATTTCTCTTGCCCACTAGGATCACACACCATCTCTCTTCTGATTAGCAGCAGGCTTTGCACAGCCTTGGGTGGAGATATAAGAACAAGCACGGCAGTTACTGGTAGCTAGAAACAGGGAGTGCAGTTTAGAGCACTGATTTGGTGGAACTGTGTTGAGTGTAATATGCCCCAGCATAATTGGGACCCAAAGGATGAACTAAATACAGAATATATACCCTCAGATAAATCTTCTGAATTTCAAGTCCCAGTGAAATCAGAAAGAGCTGATTTCTTATACACAGAGCCTGGCTTAAGTCCTTGCTAGTTTCATATTCCAAAGATTCACAGTGTGAGGTATGTAAGCATCTTTACAGTTAAATCTTACAGAAGATTTGAAGAAAATCAATTAACTCAGCTAGAAGCTACAAATTAAAATTCTGAGCGGCAGAAATCATCGCTGACTACTGCTAAACTTGGAGAAGTCTAAAAAGATGCAACCTTTCTCAACTGTTCTTTTCTTGTACCAATCAAGATTTTGCCAGTGTTAGCCAACAAATCCTCTGTTACTGGAGATTTGTATGAAATGAATTCTTCAAAATAGCACTGGTGGAAAATATTCTTACTCTACTGAAAGACTTAAAAATGTAGTTCTATTCCCTGATCCCACCTTTTGAATTTAATTGCTGCCTATATCCTGAGTTATCTTCCTTTGGAGAACATAAACTTCTGGAGACACTTTAGAGAGACAAAAAAATCTAGCAAAAAAAACACAGGACATCTCCTTTTCTTGAGGTATTTCTTTGCATTAACCTGGAATATCTGCTAGAAGTAGGAAATATGTAAATCTACTGTCTGCCAAGCCTACCACTTGCATGCAAATCAGACTGCAATTACTTATAATTGATTTTTCAGAAATGTATCAGGCTAAGCTTAAAATTAGGTCTTTTCCTTTGCCATCAAGTTCTTGTAATATAAAAGAAAAATAGAGCAAATGAGATGGAAATTCTGCCAGGTGTGCACGATAATAATTAGCTGCTCTCTGTGTACCCTCACAGAGAAGTACAGTCCTCACCCACAACCATCCTCTGGGAATGTAAAACTAGAAAAAGATTTTTAGGGAAGGTAACTGTGATACCAGTTTAAAAAGGGTTGTATCTATATAAATAAGTGGATGATGAAACATCCACACCTCGGGTATTATTTGGCAATAAGCTTCTACTCAATTCAGTTCTACCGTAGTGCATATATCTCCTTCAGTTCAGGACTTCTCCTCTTGAGAACATCATACTGACAACCTGGCCTTCAGGGTGAGAAGCATCAATGGGCTTTTCTGCAGCCCACAGATGAGCACTCCTTGATTATCTTCTGATGTTGTCATTAACCAGATGAAGTGATTTCTGTGCTACCCAGCTTCATGCTACAGCCTAATTTTTTGCTGTATTTATAGCTTGAGCAGTCTGTGTAGCATCTTTGCAGCCCCAGAGCAAAATCCTTGCTGGGCTGCCTGCCTCATTTCCACCCTTCTTGTTCCTTCCTTAACCTATTGAACAGCTCATCCTTCAAGTCCTCTCCAATTTAGAGAGAAGGATGTGGTGAGGGACCTTGTCAAAGACTTTGCAGAAGTCCGAGTAGATGAAATCCTTCACTCTTCCCTCATCCTCCAAAGCCATCATTCCATCATAGAAGGCCACCGGATTGGTCAGGCACGATCTGCCCTTGGTGAAGCCATTGGCTGTCTCAGATCACCTCTTTAAATGATGTTGACAGTGATTTTGTCTTCTTCCTCCAAAATATCGGAAAAGTGATTCCTGAGAATCCATGACTTCTGTCTTTAACACCAAAAATGTATATGCTAATGTTGAAACTACCAAAACTGAGCTACAGTAAGATCTTGTTTTTTGATTTTCCATATTCTTAATCCTCATAAATAACTGATGCATGCAATCCCCGAGTATTGCATAGTAGCAACAATGCTTTTTAAAGTCAGAATTTAAAGCTCTGATAAGAAATTTTCTTGAGACTGCAGAAGAGAATAGCAGATTTTAGACCATTATTGTCATCATCGTTTTTGTCATCATTGTCACCCCTGAGATATAAATCAGCACAGCCTTATTGACTGGAGATGAGACACAGTGCTGTCACGCCTTCAATTTTTGCCAGATAATTCTAGAAAACCAGGGTAAATAAGAAAACTTTCAAAACAAAAGCCTTTATCCTGCAAGATACTGTTTAACCCTTCTCTAAATGTTCCTCACATGTCCTGTCAGCTTCAGCCCCAGTCAATGACAGGACAAAGTCAATACCTTTCTGTATTCTCTTCACTTCAGAGTGCCAAAACTGGGCACTCTGCACAAAAGGCAAATCTTAGTACTACAAGCTTTAAATCAGATTCCTATCGAAGTTCTTCAGCTTCCAGATTGCTTATAGAATCACAGCACGAAAAATCAGTAAGGATAACAAAAGCCCTCATAGATTTCAGTTTGCTCTTTAAAATTTCTTCCATTTTGTACCCATGCCTCAAACTTTGAAGCATTATTTAGGAAGGACAGTTACTTTCTTTCCCACAAGTGATCAGAGAACCACTTCAACTCTTCTGCATAGTAGGGGGTCAGCTTTTGATTGAGGAAGTTTGATTCCCCTCTTGGAAATGCAAACTTTGTTTTTTGAATGGTTCAAAACTGATCCATCAGACCACCAGGTACGATCTAGGGCTTGGATTTAATGATTCTGCCACACTCTTTGGCCCAAAAGACCTAGGAGCGTGGGAGAAGTTCAAGACCTGAAATTGAACCCCTTCTGGGAAAGCGCATTGTGTGAACTAGGAAGGACTCCTGGGACGATCCACTTTAAATAGCATTTGTTTCTAAGTGCGATAGTTCATGTGAAAATGCACGCAGCGCTGGTTCTTGCAAATGTTTCACCTCAGTTTTAGTCTACATGAAGAACAGTCTCAAGCAGTTCCTACATTTGCAGGATGCGTACGGGAAGAATAAGAAAGGAACAAAAGTTCAGCTGTTTTAAAACATAGGTAGAGAAGCTGGATTTTCATTGTCTCCCAGTGCTGCCTCTCTCATTCAGTGCTGCAGAGGGTAATGCCTGGGAGAAAGCAAGGCGGCAGCTTCCCAGAACACCACAACTAAAGCTTGCCAAACACATGGTGACCATCAGAAAGTTGTAGTGATTTCTGGCAACATAAATAAACATGGTTGAATTCTGCCCTAACAAAAAAATTGTTTGCTCTATGTGATTCTGCTTCATGGAACATCCTTAGGTCAGTGCGGCACAGGAAAGAAAGAACAAGAGATTGAACTGAAAACTCTCCTGTGCTGCAGAAGATGAATGGAGAGAGATTTTAACTAGACTCTGTTCAACTATACAGGGCAGAAACAGGTTTAACCAAAGGGTTAAGCTGAATTGGGGGTTTTGCACTTTGTGTTATGCTGGGCTTTCAGGCAGCATTCACCATGACGATGACAGAGTAAAAGATAAGGTCAGTCCTCATGGAGCTCTGTGGGGAGACCTGCCTCCCACATTGTCCTCAAATGCAGAAACAAAACAAAACGGAGAGAAGCAGCCTTGTGCCTTGTTGGGAGGGACACTGAAATGTTGTACCTTGATAGATGTATTTTTAACATCCAGTACAGGATTAGAGTGAGGCCACCCACAGGACTCCATATAAACTTATTTATGTGCTGAAAGCAGCGAGGCAAGAGTAACATGGAGCTGAGTTTACTTGTGATGATGCAGAACCACAGTGACACAGTCCTGCTACTTCAGGAAAGAAGCCTGTATCTCAGAATGATTAAAACACTGAAAGTTATTTGAATCAGGACAAAATTGCCTGAGCAGAACAGCATACAATACTGCTTCTGGAATCTGTGCTAACTGGCTGGGCTAAAAAGGCTCTGTGCAGTAACACATTTTATTACTGAGATGCACTTTATGTATTCTATAAATGAACCAGCTTGTTCAGAGCTAAGCTTTTGTACTTGCAAGATATTCCATTGCAAAGCTGACATATGCCTTAAATCACACTTTTCAACTGCCTGATAGTATATTTGAGGCCATTATTTCGTAATAGCCTTTATCAGCAGACCCCTAGATGCCCCCATTCTGGAGAAATAAGATTCCAAACCTGCATCTCCTTTCACTTCCTAGTCATATGAGGTAGCTTCAGGAATAGGGACTCTGGAAATAAACATGTGTTTAATCATGGGGAACCATAGCAACAATAGCTACAGTAAGACTGGAAACATTTATCTAGTGGAATACATGAAATAACAATATTCTGAGTATTTACTGCAAGTTGCTCAATGCCAGGTTAAAGCCAGCTCCACTCTGACTTATTGCTTTTTATAGTGAAATAGTGGAAATGTCATTGCCCTGTTTAAAATCTGCCTTCTGATAGAATACTGCACCTTGTATGGCTGCCTGAATGCAATGAAAAAGATTTCATTGCACTGACCTTGTTTGATGACTGGACATTTAGGATTTCTCCTTGCTAGCACTGTGGCATAATTTCCCATGCGGATCTTCATGAGAACAGCCAATGTCTACATGGATGCTTGGTAATGGTATGGAAAAGACAAACAGCAAGTCCAGAAAGAAGATCACGTGAGGCCAGCTTTGCTTCTTCCAGCAATGTTGGCTCCAAGGCTCGTTTAAGGAAAACACATGAATCTACATGACACACTGCGTTTTATGGTGAAACATACCTGCTCTCCAGGTAGCACAAAGTAACTGTAGAATTAGTTGAGGTCAGTGGGATTTCCTATCCTGTGCAGCAGGGACCTTCCTTTCACTACCCGGCATACCTGCATGAAGTCCATACAATGTGTATCTAATGCAGCTGCAAGATAATGACCATGGTTTTGAAAGAGTATTAAGGTGATTTCCTGATACAGGAATATCTTAACACTGGTGCTTTCTAGTTTAAGATTCTGAGACTGGCAACAACTGAGAAGTATACTGTTAGCTTTGCTAGTTCACCTCAGTGGCTTTAACATCATTCTGCCCAAATTACCCATGTGGCACAGCATTTTAGCCTAACAGTGGTACATTGTGCATAAGGGCTTATCGTAACATTAATCGATGATCAACATCAACTTCTCTGAAAATGTTAAATACAACTTAAAAAAAAATCCCTTTTAAATTTTGTACTACATTGCATCCTGCTTTTGCATCATGCACACACACACCACTACTGTTGTGATCAATAATTAACAGACTTCTTTGTTGTTCATTAACTAGCCCTTTCAAGTCCCCAGATAAACAGAAACACAGACAATTTCAGCCTGTTTCATTCCAGGCACCTTTTTCCTGTGTTCTTATGGCAATATGCATACAGATAGATTGATGGGGGCTGAAAATTTCACAGGAAGCAACTTGTTAGCTTGGAATTGTACTCTCATAGGAGAAGCCATACCTCCAACTTTTCTCCACACTTCTAGCTTTGAGATTAACATTTGGAGCATCCTCTCCAATTTACTGCAGCCACCAGAAGCTACTTTTACGACTGTGACTGCCCTAAACATTTATTATGCTTTGATAGGACAAGAAGCGTGCTCCATCCAAAAGCAAAAATAAATGCATTACTAATAAAAAGTGGCAAAACATCAGCAAAAGTGTTTGTATATGCAGAAGTAAAACTGAAATAGTTGATTGCTTTAGTTTTTTTTATCTAATATCTCATTCATGCTAGTTTCAAATTCTATTTAGAAGTTTATAAAAATAATGAGCATAAAATCAAAATGCTTGCTTGGGGAAATCTATCTTATCAAATAGTACTTAACAGGAATGCAAATGACTCACTTAAATCTGATGTTCAGCTGCTTAAATGAAGGAAAAAGCAAAAGCATGATAAGAATAATATTGTTAATAAAATTAGCAAATTCACATAAAAATTTTACATTCTTTTGGATTGGTTGAATGCTAGTGAACTCTGGTCATCAGGCTAGCTGTAGCAATAAAATTTAACAGATTCTGAGTATGTAAAATGCTTTATGTAATCTGCAAATTTTTTAAATGATTGATGGGCTCTGAGGAGAGACAAGTTGTTCCTGAAGACTAAACTTTTTCTAGCAATTATCACCAGGAAGGGATGACTAATTGCAGTACTCAGTATGCTGAATGATATACATAGCAGACATATAAACTTTAGAGTTTTGATTTAGGTGTTCTGCATTTGGTAGAAGGAGTCAACCTATTTTTGGAAAGAGACTTATGAGCTTGAAGGCTGTAGGCTGATGAAAGTCTTCATACTGTGCTTTGTAGAATCAAAACATTTTCTGCTGCTGCTGTTAGTCAAAGTCAAAGCTTTTGAATTCAATACAATATGTACAATTATTCAAAGCGTAATTACATTATTATTATTAAAATTGCTGTCATTTTAGTTCAGCACTGCAAATGGTTGGCACGCAAAACAGCAGACAGAGGTTCTTTTAACACAAAAGATATGTAACTTTCAGCAACGGCTGAACACAGCAACCCTGCAGGGATTTTTGCTGCCTTCATATTTTCATCCCCCAACATCTCTTTTTCAAGAATATTGATCACAAGAAAAATATTTTTAGAAGTCTGTTTTATACTCGTAATTAATTTTGTCTTTTCTCAAAATGAATTACAGTGCAGAGTCTAAAAATAACCTAGAACCACAGAATCAAAGAATGATTTCTGTTGGAAGTGACCTTAAAGCCCATTTAGTTCCATTCCCCTGCCACGGGCAGAGACACCTCCCACTAGACCATGGTTCCCAAAGGCCCATCCAACCTGGTCTTGCACGTGAGGCATCCACAACTTCTCAGCACAGCCTCTTGTACCTCTTGCTACCCTCATAGTGAAGAATTTCATCTTCACGTCTAATCTAAATCTCCTATAGGCCCCTTTTGGGTACTTAAAAGCCACTATAAGATCTCCCCAGAGCCTCCTTCAGATCTCCTTCAGGCTGAAGCAGCCTAGTCCTCTCACCCGTCCTTATAGGAGAGACGCTCCAGCCCTCTGATCATCCTTGTGGTCCTTCTCTGGACTCTAGCTAACAGGTCCAAGTCTTTCTTATGCTGACCCAGAGCTGAACACAGTACTTCAGGTAGAATCTCACAAGATCAGAGTAGGGGAGGATAATCATTTCCTTTGACCTGATAGCCAGATTTCTTCTGATGCAGCCTATGACAGAACAGGCTTTCTGGGCTGCAAGCACACATTGCTTGCTCATATTCAGTTTTTCATTCTCTGACACCTACTAAGTTCTCCTCAGGGCTGCTCTCTATCCACTTGTCACCCCGTCTGTATTCATGTTTGGAATTGCCTTGATCTGTATGCAGGACCTTGCACTTGGCTTCTCAAACTTCACAAAGTTTGCATGGACCCACCTCTCAAGCTTGCCACAGTCCCTCTGGACAGCATCCCTTCTCTCCAACATGCCAACCACACCACTCAAATTTGGTGGTGTCTGCAAACTAGCTGAGGGTGCACTCAATCTCACTCTCCATGTCACTGACAGAGATGTTAAACAGCACTGGTTCCAATACAGACTCTTTAGGGACATCACTAATCACTGGTTTCCATCTTAGGTGTGTGTGCAGATGTTTATGATGTTTGTCATCCAACACCTTGCCTCTATGGAAAAGATCATTGTAAGAATAACTGAGGACAGATATACAAGAACTACAGTAAGACCCTCAGTAGTGAGTGAGTGTGAATGCAAGAGAAACCCCATTGGATATGGAAGTACCACAAAGTATTCTGTCTTCAGTACAAGACAAAATTACTTGTTGGTTTTAAAATTGTAGAATTAGAATCACAGAATGGCCTGGGTTGAAAAGCACCTCAAAGACTGTCTAGTTCCAACCTGCCCCTGCTGTGTGCAGGGTAGGGTTGCCAGCCAGCAGCCCAGGCTGCCCAGAGTCACAGAATCATAGAATCACCAAGGTTGGAAAAGACCTAAAAGATCACCCAGTCCAACCGTTCACCTAGTCCCAACTCCCTGCTGCGTGCAGGGTCACCAAGCAGCAGCCCAGGCTGCTCGGAGCCACATCCAGCCTGGCCTTGGATGCCTCCAGGGATGGGGCATCCACAGCCTCCTTGGGCAACCTGTTCCAGTGCCTCACCACCCTCTGGGGGAAAAACTTCCTCCTAATATCCAACCTAAACCTCCCCTGTGTCAGTTTGAAACTATTCCCCCTTGTCCTATCGCTATCCACCCTTGTAAACAGCCGTTTCCCCTCCTGTTTATACGCTCCCTTCAAGCACTGGAAGGCCACAATGAGGTCTCCCCACAGCCTTCTCTTCTCCAAGCTCAACAAGCCCAGTTCCCTCAACCTTTCTTCACAGGAGAGCTGCTTTTACTTTTCAGTTACTTTTCAAGTGTAGAAGCTAAACTGTCTGTACTATGCCTTCTTAGCTCGAACCTAATTTAATGTAACCAAAGCAGGCATATTTCATCCTTCCTTTCCATAGTGTGACCATTGCAGGGGTGGTGTCTGTGGAAAGAGGTCAGGGGGTGGGCAGAGCTGTTTTCAACCAGCTCCACCACAGACCCCCACATGACACAGCTGAGCCCATCAGCCAAGTTAGTAGCACTTTGGTAACACCATTTTTAAGGAAGAGCCCAAAGCACCGAGGGGGAGTGGGAAGAGAGGACGGGATGAAAAGAGAACAGAGGGAATGCTATGGCCCAATGAGTAGGAGCTGCTCCATGGTGGAGCAAGCACAGCCCCAAGGGGACTGCAGTCACATCTGGCACAGAAAAAGTGCAAGAAGGAGCTACAGAGAGAAACTACCACATCTTGAACACAACCCCACTTTACTCATTGCCTCCCTGAAGGGACTGTGCGTAACCCATGGCGACAAACAGCAGGGAGAAGAGGAATCCAGACTGATGCTGAGCCTGGAAGAGGGAAAAGACATTCCTCATTACCCAAATGAGTAATTAAATATTTCTGGTAACTGTCAATAAATTCAGTTATATTCCTCAAATCCAGCCTGCTGTACCCATAAATATTTTGTGATTTCCCTGTGCTTTTCTTAACCCACTAGATTTATCATACTTGTTCTCCCTTATTTTCTATTTATTTCCCTGTGGAGCAGGGATCAGGCAAGCAGTCAGGTGGATGCTTGACAGGGGTCAACCCTCCACATTGACAAGAGCTCTCTGAATGCAGACTAATCTTGCATTTCAAACAGCTTTTGAAAAACACCATTTCTTTTCAGCAGAAACCCTATGAAGGCTCCAAAACCTAGAGTGAAGAGACCAGTGGTTTGAAATGTTTCATAGCCTGCGACCTGTAGTCATTTTTATAATTTTGTTCTCATGGCTTTCAGCATTTTCAGATTTAAAACCTCCTCCAGATACTAAAATTAAATAAACGTGAAGAAATAGTTTCTGAGATGTCTTGGAGAAAGCATGGTGAGATAAACTGATTTTAGAAGGAGTAGGATGAAAAGAGAGAAGAAGCTGAAATGCCATTGTGAACTATTTGCTTCATCTGAAAACGAGAACAGCTTACAATGCATACCACTGTTTCAGAAGGGAGGCTTAAACTGACAACAGCAAGTTGCTTAACATACTAGGCTATAAAGACTCACAAACCTTTATCTTCTGCAAAGACCATTCATCTTGTGTTCTTGCAGATAGACTGGCCGTCTTCTGTTTTATTGATCATTTTCTCTTCTAAACTTACTACCTGCAAATACTATTTATGTTTCTGAATGCTATGGAGACTGTTTAATTGTTTGACAGATTTAACCTACTAAACGAAGCGTTTCACAAAACAGCTCTGTGTTTTGTGCACAGATGATGATTTAAATTCCACCTGTAAAAACTTTCCTCATGATTTCCTAGAAAAGTTTTTGTTTTCACTGCTTGCTAAAGCTTTCTAATTATTTTATTGAGGGTAAGACAAAATGCAGATGGGCATCTCTGGGCCTGGTGCTGGAAAGAGTGCAAGAAATGTTACTACAGCAAGCTGCCTCTGCTCAAATTGTTCAGAAATAATTATGATTGAAGGCAGAATCTGAAGAAATTTCAGAACACCAATGAAAGGTTTAGAGAAGCCGTAGCACTTATTGCAATTGTTGCTGGAGCAAGGGCATATTTACATATATACACATACACAAATATTACATATTTACATGTGTACACATATTTACATATATACATATGTATATATTCCGGACATATTTACAAAGGAAAAGCAAATCTTTTACTCCTTTGAAGAAATCCTGCAATTTTTCTCACTGCATTTCATCCAGTCTTCCTATGGAAAAATGTGACATTTATTTTCCCTTCTTTATGGGTTTCCTACTTCATTAAAAATCTGGAATTTTAATTCAAATCAACAGAATGAATTCACCAGATGATCATTTTTTTTTTCTTTCATCTCATCTCTTCAGGAGAATATTCAGAAGTGCAAATTTACTGCAAGTTTTTTTGTTTGGTTTGGTTTTTTGTGTTTTTTTTTGTGGTGTTTTTGTTGTTGGGAAAAGTGAGGAAGAGCGTTTCTTTTTTTTCCTTTAAAGAATGAACTTCCTACAAAAAATGCCTTCCAAGTTCTCCTTCTGTCTCTTTTCTCTCCCTTTGCTATGCATGCTTTGTTACATTTCCAAAGAATATTTATGGAGTGGTGTTAAAAATTTGTGGCACTCTTTGAAAATGTCCAACTCTACTTAGTGGTTTTCCTGCAATAATGTAAAATAAACATGATTTCCCTGAGCAGAAAAACAAAATTTCATAGCAGAAACCCAAATCAAAGGGTTGGATAAAGTTCCAAACACTCAAAGAATTCAGAAAATATTGCTAATTAGGGTTTCCATTATGGAGTATTTTCTTATAAATCATTCCTGTAGACATTCACCTATTCAAGGAACTATTGGGCTCAAGTACATCTCTTTCCAAGTCATTCCTGCCATGATACCAAAGCAAGCGGAAGGAAGCCTATTTCAAATCATGGTTTCAAGACTCAGAAGCTGTACTGATATCTATGAGAGGCTGAGAATAAGGAAACAGGAATGCTGTAGATTCCATAACATTGCTTGGTCTTGCAGCTTGGTCTCAGCCCATCACAGTGATATTTTTCTATAACAAAGTGGATATGTATATACTTGAAGGACATTAAAAGTACAAAGCATTCTCTAGTAGTGTTACATGAATTTGTTCTCATTTCTAGAAAGCCAGCCAGTGCATTTAAAAAAATAATGCAATACAGTACAGTAATAATTAAAGCAACTGCAGGACTGTATTATTTTGCATTGCAATGTTTATGCAGTGTGGCAGTGCCAGGAACAGAACTTACAGTGAAATAGGTAGTTAAACTGTTTATCTGCATATGTCCTATGCATGCATGATAGCCTTCACAATCACTCTTACAGTCATTTCCAGCAATACGGCTGTATGCCTTACATCATTACTTTCCCTTCTTTTTATTTCAATTACAGCATTTTCAATGCCTCTCAGTGGTAAAAGTAGTAGGAAGGAATAATTTCTGGCCTCAGAGTACTGATGGTACATTTTTAGTCCTTGAAATTATTCATCGTCCATATGTTTTTGGAGCACAGCATGCTTGGACAGTCTGCAAATTTCACAAGGATTATTTTGCTGCTAATCATAAATTCTTGTCAGTTCATATTACACAGGCACTCTTAGGTTGCTTATAAAGGCTATCATACACATCAGAATTTTTCTTCCTGTAGTCAGTTGTTTCTTTGGCATAACTTCCCTATTATAGCAAACAGTCAGCATTTTAACTGTAACCTAAAGTTTAGATTGACATGGCTCCTTTAGATAATTATATCCTTTATTCATAAGAAGCTCATTTTTTTCCAGGGCACTGCTGTTGGTTTAGAGTGTTTGCATTGGATATGTTTAAATCACCCTAAGATGAAAACCTTGAAGAGCGTTTGGCTCCTGGCACACTTGTGTGGACTGATTTGTGGCTGTCATGTTCCATCTATCAAAGATATTTGGATCAGCCATTCTCAAGGATTTACTTACGGCAGGAAAAGTGCTGCAGTACATTTCCAAATGTTTCACTAACTGTGCTATCTGTAGAGGAAATTGTTCTGTGGGTTTTGCCTACTGGCTTAGGCAGTGCTGCTAATGTGCAAAATGAATGTGTTTGCTAAACAGTATAAATCAATCTATGATATTTACATATCTGTGGCTTGACCCTGATTATCTTTGTATCTCATGCTTTTCTCTCTCATTACAGCAGAATCAAGCTCTGCCATTAACAAAAACTATGGAATATTGTTCTAATGGTTTAGGAACGCTTTGCTGTTGTCTTATCTTTTTTTCTGCCTGTCAGATGCAATCCTTCCCAGAAGAGTAAAACTTTGCAATTCACAGTTCCTTGGGTGGCAGTTCATACAGGCATATGCCTATTTGTGTGAAGATCCAGCTTCTGCAAAGTGCTTGCTAACACAGAAATTAAAACTTACTTTCTAGAGCCACGCTGATGAGGCAAAATCCACTTTGACTGAGTACCCAAACTCCCTCTGTTCCTACCCAAACCGTTGCTATTTGAATGATATAAAGTCAAGGCAGAAGAAAACAGGTGAGGAAGTTATCCTACATTATTCAAGGAAGAGTTAATTATTTCTGCCTCTCCTCTTCAACTTTTCCATAAGCCTCCACTAGAAAACAGCGGTGGGGGTTCTGGACATTTGCTTTTCCTTCACTCTGTCATATTATTTTTGAGATAATTCAGGCTGAGTCAGTTACCCCGCTGTAAAGCCTGAGAAACTGCACTGACTGCACTAACTATGCTTGGGTGGGTGTAACCATAGCAGGAGAACTTGGCAGCGTGGCTGTGAGAGGGAACTAGCAAACCAGAATGCATGGAAGTTGGGTAAGAATGGAAAGGAGAGATGTGAAAATCCACTCCATCCTGATGCTTTCACTACTTGTCCATTCCCTCCAACGGGAGTTTTAACATTATACATAGAAAAACAAAGCAAATACAAGCTGATGAGCCTGTTGGAACCTTACTCCTTGCCACAGCTTTCTTTCTGTTCTGCTGGAGCACTGTCCCTGCCCTTACCAGTAAAGTTCCTATCCTAGATGCAGTATTTGTAACCACTCTGCTCAAATAGATAATATTTCTGAGCATGCTGTTTCCATTCCTAATCATAGCAGACACTGGAGTGTATGAATCTGGGAATTTGCCACTGGGAGCAGTGGTTGCTTACAGTCAAAGAGATCTTGAGGATAAATGCCAGGTTCTCTTGCCTTATCAATTTCTCAGCTCCAAAGAATTGGTGGCATTCAACTTCCCTCTTTCTCACATTCTTCCCACTAAAACTCCAGCCAGTGTTGTTGTGTTACTGGCCATCACATGCAGACCTCTGTTTATCCCAGGGTTCTGGGAGATTTTTAGTACAAACTCTAATCTGTTCCCATGTGAGCAATGCAGTGATGCAGGTAAAGAACAGGTTATTATTTGTATCAAATAATTAATCCTGGGAGAATGAATCAGATCCTTTTATAGACCTCTATAAATAAAAAAGTTTTTCTTTCTTCAGCTCTGAGAAACTAGAAACATTACACATTACCATGAGTTTGTAGGAAAAAAAAAAGACAGAGAAAACATTCCCATAACATGAAGATGCATTTTTTTATCCTTAGCTCAAAAATCTGAAACACCGCTCTTTAAAATAATAATTTGTTAGAAACCTAGTTGGAAAAGCTTGCAGAATTTTCTAAAGTAAGTATATTATGTTGTCTTCATGGTTCTTTCTGTGGCTACAGAGCCTGCAAGAAAAAGGAGCGAATATGAAGTGTAGTGTGTCTGGAAAAAGCAGCTTTTAAATAGCACTTGGCATTTTCCAGTTTATTGCAATGAATGTTAATGCACATTGGGAATTCATAAACACGAAGAAATGATTTAGATTTCCCTTCCTGTATAACAAACACAGCAGGACAGAGAAGTGCAAAAACTGATATTATGGTGTTTACAGCTGGGATCCAATTATGTGAACACTATTTTAGTCTCAGCTAGTCTCTTGGTCATACAAGAGGCTGTACCTTATTCAAACTATTCAGAAAGGTTGGATGAAGCACGTATAACACAGCTTCAGCTTAGCACAGTGCTGTACTAGTATGCACTAGTGCAGAGGAGTTGCTGAAGGGAGCTGAGGCCATGGACTGATGGGCAGCACATTGCTGCCCTGTGTGCCCCAGTTGCTGTCGTGCTCCCCAGCCCAGCAATTACTGCCAATTACCAGCCATCTTGGTGGCACTCTTCAGTGAAGTGCAAAAACACTCTCAAGAAAACAAGTTCACACACATATATGTTAACATACTCCTTAATTGTTTTTGTTCTCTTTCTGTTCCAGAGTTAGATAAGCATCAGCTCTTTTTTTCAGTTTTACTAGTATTCAAATTGTTGGAGATCTTTGTTTGTCATGAGGGCAGTGGGCAGTTGTAGCTTTCCTGGGTTTGCTCCAGAATTTTGGAAACAAGCAAAAATAATAATAATTTCTTTTTTTTCCTAATAATTGTATATTTTCCTGTAATAAAAATCTCTATGTCTGTGTATTATCAATGGATATTAGGCAAAGTACATTAAGATAATAGGAGAGAATAAATGGAAGGCTTACCCATATGCTAGGCTCACCTACAGAAAACACCAGAAGAGGGCATCTCCAGCAGAGATCCTTTCCCTGGTAGCCAGCTCTTAAATAGGTGTAGGAATTGCCTTCACCTGTGCTCCTCTGGCTGACTCATGGCTTGCCTCAGGTGATCAATCAGAGGTTCAGGCCGTGACTCAGCAGTTCCCATACAGTCTGAATGCAGTGAGTTGATTTCATGTGAGTCTAGCTAAGGTAAACAACCTGAAAGACATTTCTGGCAGTTGGAATGGAAGCCCTCATCCAAAGCTAGGCTATTACTTCTGCTGTCCCTCTGGCAGGTTATATGCTGTCCAATTAAGTGAGTAAAATTCCCAGATGACAGTCACTCCATTTCTTCTGTCCCACAGCCTGACTAGCACTAAAATACCTTTTCAAGTTCAGCTTTGGTTATGCATCTTCAACCAATGCTTCCCATGCAATACAAAGTACTTGCACAAATCTTGTTGCATATCTCTCTCTATATTTCTCCTGTCCATGACAAAACACTATGAAAATGCTGATTATTTCTATGAGACATTATGCAGAGGTCCAGTCCTGGAAGGTCAGAACACCATCAGTCAGGGGGCTGAGCTAACCACCACTATGCTCCAGTGCAAGGTGTGTCTGGAGCTGGAGCAAAAAACCCCAGTAATGTGACTGTCCTGGTTGCCAACCTACACAATTCTGCATAACACTGCCTGCCACAATGAAGACACATCCCTAGCATAAAATTTCAGCCTCATACAAATCAGCAAATTATTCCTGTTGACGCCATATGAATACTGGAATCATATTTTCAAATTGGGAAACCTGCCTGAGCTGTAACCTTTGCCAGATCCATCTTGTTTGGATTCTTAAGTGTATTGCCAAATATCCAATGGAAGGAAAGATGAGGTTCATTTTCTTTTAGCACCTAACATCAGTTACTCAGCTATTGAATCAGCATGATATTTCACAATAAGGAAAGCTGTGCGCATTAAAAATACAGGACAATGAAAGTGACTTTTCTGTTTGTAATTATTCAATGCCATATTTTGAAACAATTATAAAACATATACTTTAAAGTCAAGTAATCCTGAAACATCAGCTCAATGTTTGAATTGGCTTTTCTGAATGCTCCCCCCCATTTTAATCTGGCATCTAGGCAGCTGTTGTGAAAACATCCATGGCATTCACTGGGGCAAAGCCAAGGAAATAATAAAGCTTCTGGACACATATTTGAAGTTTGAGACCTGTGAGACTTCAAAGATTTTTAGTTAAAAAGGCCTGGGGGTAAAATTAGTAATGATAGTAATGATAATAACAATCAATAATAATAATGCTGTTTGACTCAATACAGAATCATATGTAGATAAGGAAATTTCTACATGTAATCCAATAATCTCTTCCTTTTTACTTCCACACACACACATTGTCAGCTTTCACTTTAACTGGCAAAGCAGCAGACATCCTAGACATTACTGAAAATGCAAATATTCTGTGACATCGTTGTGCAAATTTGCTTTGCCATAAATTTTGAGCCTTTTTAAAGCAGAGAGCTTACTTGAAATCTAGTGAGCAGACCAGCTGCCACAGCACACACTCACACCTAACAGTACAGAGTGGTGTATTTCAAAAGGGATAATTAAATAACAGGACTTCAGCACTGGGGATTGCTGTTCTAAGCAGGGGGTCTCTGGCTGTAAACAACCTCACCCCTGGATGTACTTGCTGTGAATTGGATGGGCTGTGCTTCCTCAGCCTTCTTGTGATGGCCACGCTCATTGTGCTCATTTATGCGTTCAGAGATCACACAGCTGAAGATAATAAGGTTATCAAAGAATTTACTGCAGTTAAGTTTATGTGTGTTTGAGATATCTGCCAAAAAGAAGTACATCAGCAGCGCTGCATAGATTTGTTTAGAGATGCTTCATCTGTCTTTGGTGCCTTGCCCAGGATGGGGCTCCTGTGAGGCTCCGGATGCTGCCTGAGGCTCATGTGTCACAGACCTTGCTTTGGCCGTGGTGCCACTTAAGAATGAATGAATAGGAATGATTTCCCAGCCTTCCCACAGTCCATTCCTGTGCTACAATTGGAAACTGTAGCTGAGGATGTAGTCTGAGCATTATAGTTTTACAGTGTTTTCAAACTCACTGTACGTATGATAGCGCTGAATTTGTAACCTATTAGGCAGACCTTAGCACAGATTGCAATTATAAAAAATTGCTATTAATATAGAAAAAGAATCCATTGCAAATTGATCTTTTAAATCAACTGAATGCTGCTCTGACAACTGTGAAATGATTAGATAGTAAAAAATGATAAGGGTAATGATAATCTCGACATGCCATACATTTGTAGGGATTCAGAAAGCTTTCTTAAAAGCCTCCTCCCTCTCTTATCTGGGCCTGAACCTGATTCCACCTGTGCAGTGGCAGGTGGAGAATTGTAACACCGCCTCCATGTGGAGTAAATGGACTTGAGAGGAATTCACCATGCTGTTCAACTTCAACTGGACGCAGCTCTGAAGAACTGGAACTCATGACACTACCATAATTAGGAAAGTAGTTGCACACAGGGAATCTAACCCTCGTTTACTCTAACAGTTTGATTAATTTTTATGATTACAGTAGTGGGAAAAATGCAATAAAATATTGATGTTTAAAAAAATCAACAACAAAAACAGTGGAAGTAAATATCTTCAAAAGATTAAGGCCTTAGGTGAAGTCATATGCTTTATATATGACACAAAGTAGTATAGAAAAAATCTGTGTCTAAAACAGCTTTACTCAGCTTAACTCAGTAAAACTCTAGCAATACAAGACTCTGCCTTTCTGTCCCTCCGTACTTCCATTTTCCATTGCCATTTGAGTTCTCTTTTTCCAAGCCCTCCAGTAAGATCTTTAAAAGAGCATTTCAAAAAATTAGAAGTTCAAAATCAATGATAGCAAGCCAAAAACTCTGACATTCCATGCAGAAATTAATTTCTACTTTCTGAAGTAGAAGCTCAAAATTTCTGAAGAAATGTGTTTTTGTAGATAGCCCTTTCTTTAGCTACTTTGAAACTTTCATTCTAAATCAAAATGGGTTTTTAAATTAATTTCAGTGATGCCTTTTAATCATCTCTATTAAAAATTGCCTTAAACTTGACAAGAAAATAGAAAAGATTAGAAGAGCTGAAATTCTGCAGCCCTTTAATTCCAACATTTATCAATTTGCGTCACTAGTAGCCTACAGATTATATATAGTGCTTTTCATTTTCAGGGAAAGAAGAATTCCAAATTGTTAATTGTCAGACAATTCTTTTTGGGTTTTGCATACTTTCCTGACACATGATTGTTCTGTGGTATATTAAAATGTTAGTCCCTCCTTTTTGGCTTTTCTATAATTTAAATAATTACCTGAATAAAGCATGTGAATTATGGCTTTCACGCTTCCCAGTTCAATCATGCTAATTTATCTTCTGGCAGGGAGTTTCAAAGAGAATTGTCTCGTTCTGAGACATGATGTTAATAAAAGATATTAATTACTTCTTAGAAGGCATATTTCTTTAACCAGGCTGCAAAATTATAAAGAGATTTTCCAGAAAAGAACATGCTCTGCTTCAGTTCTCCCTCCTCTGACACACAGAATTTCTCTCACTTGGACTCACCCAAAAATGCCCTTTACTCTCACTGACATTGAAAACTGTTCCATTTAGTTCTTCTGTATCCTCACTCACCGCTGGTGCCTTCGCTTTCTTTAATGTCTTTAAGTGTGCTTTTACTTTGAAAACTCATCTCCCTAAGCTTTGAAAATTTACACAGAGGTCTCTGCAAAGCAAATGCTCAATGCAGACTGTATTCTATGCTTTCTGAACACCAAGGAAATACTTTCTTGTTAAGTTTCACATTCTTGGCCAATTAACACAGCAATTTCAACTTTAATATTAGTAGAAAAATGCACGTAATTAAAAAATACTGAGCACTACTGCTGACTGCCTGTCAAAGTTTTCGCACAGCATGAATTGTTAATTATTCAGGAAGAACTCTTCAGATTTTGGTATCCTTTTGTAGGTTGTGCCTGGACAAACACAGAAGCTTAAGACCTTTGATTTTGCTTTTCCTTAAGATAGGAGGAGAAAATTTGTGATTTTTTTTTTTTTTTTTTTAGGATTATTCAGCTTTAAGTTACAGTATTTCCTGCATGTAGCTTGGAATCTCAACCTGAAAGTGCCCTTTCACTTCTCAAGTGAGTGACTGTTCACTCCAGACATGGAAAAGAATTTTTGAAGCTCACAGATTGGAAGAATGTTTTCATTAAAGCTTTAGGAGCTTCTATTTTCATCAGGGTAGACCAGGGAGAGAAAATTCACATTTAAATTGCTGAATTTGAGTGGAGTGCTTTCCCTCTCATAAGGAATTTGAGAGGAATTTGCTTTCAGTGCAACACCAATGATCTTCTCTAAAATAATGGATCACAGTGGAATCTGTTGGAAATTGATAGCAGCATAACTTGCTAAGGAAGAGACAGTGCTAATTTTTTTTTTACCTTTTCATTCAGTGAAACGATGACAGTAGAAAATTCTGGCTGGAGATCTTTCAGTGTCCAATCTTTTCACTGTAAACAACAATGATGGAAGGAAACTCACTGACCTTTTCAAATAGCATGGCCCAGGGATGCAAAGTAAGCAGCAAAGAGAAAAACACATTGTGTTTTCAAATGATGCTGCAGCAAGTTGGGGAAAATATATGTGGAACATAAAGGACCAGATAATAAAAATAACACGATCTTTCATTTTCCCTCTGTAGTTATCCAATATAAAAGCATGATCTACTGTCCTTTCATTTGGTTGGGCACCACTTAATCTCTGTTTCACTTATTATTTTCATTCCAAGAAAGGCAAGAATGGCACTATGCACAAACTCCCATTTATGTTGTCCACATTCAGGTTAGCTTTAACCACATTTCAAGTTCTAGCGCTGCTCTTTTAGAAGCGTTTGGTTGAGTATGATTTTGAAGTGCAAGGAATAATTGTGGCAGCATTCTATCATCTTTGTGCATTAATTTTAGACAGAAATTTCCTGTGGTGTGAGAACTGCCTTCTCCTGGCTGTGCCACTGTTGCACCATGATAAATGGTGCTCATGCAACTCTTGTAGTGGAGCTCAGCGTATCTGCCAGCAGCCTCCCTGCCTCTGCAACAGGAAGCACTGCAACAGCTGCAGTGCAGTGGCATGCCCAGGCCTCCCAGCTGCTCTCCACTTATTAGCTTTGGCCCAGGACAACGATCGTATGCTCTCATGTGGTCATGGAGATTTTCATTATCATTATTTCTCTTTCAGATGGGGGCAGAGGAGTATCTGATTGGTGTACAGACACTCCTGCCTGTAGATATAAACCATTTACACATACTTTACTACATTCTAAGTTCTCTCTGTCTTGGCCCTTCTACAAAATTACTTAACACAGTGACCTTTTTGTCTGAGATGCAGGTTCTGCTGCTTGGTGCTCACTCCCTCAGAAAATTCCTTTTTTTTTTTTCTTATTCCTTTATGGGTGTATAAATGGGTTGCTTTCTCTTCACTCTCTTGCATCAAACCTTGTATCTTTGCACTTTAAACAGATTCTATCTCCATTTTATTTTGTTTTCTTAAAACGCTGCTTATTCTTTTTTTCCCTTGAGAATAATTCTCATTTTTCTGTTTTCCCTAGCTTTGTTTGCTCCTTTTTCAGGACTAGAAAGGTGAGGTCCTATTCTCACTAGGCATGATCCTGCAGTTAGTTGGAAAACCAGAGTTAAGAAGAATGAGAAAAAGTCATGCTGTCATACTTAATTGAGAGATGTCACCAAGGCAGTGTAAATGCAGCTCATTTGCTCCTCGTGTTAGTTTGTACTTCAATTTAAGTTCTTCAGTGAACATTAATTTTAATTTATTTATACTTTCTGAACTCTTGAGAAAGAATCACTTGTAAAAAAGAAAGGATTCCTTGTGTGTTTAGTTTATACATGTGTATAAAGGCTTATGCACACATCTATATACAGTAAAACAGATTCAGTCACTCTGTGGCTGTGGGGAAGTCAAACTTCACTGTTAACACCTGTGCAGAAACTTAAGAAGAGATTTAACTGGGCTGTGCACAGAGCATGGATTCAGCAACCTCTGCTAAGCTCTGAGAAATGGAGCTGACACCTTAAATGCTAACTAGTAAGAACAGTACTTTAAATCAAGCAATGACTTCTGACGAGGAGGGTGCTGTGCATCAACTCCTGTGCACAGTGGTATAAATGTATAAATGTGAGCTTGAAAGATGAACAGAAGATTGCAAAGCCTATAAAACGAAATGGCCTTTTAAACAAATCAAATTCTGTCCTAAGCAAAATGATAAACAGGAGAGAGCTTCAAACTGAAAGTAACCACCGTATTTCAGTGTTAGACCTATCCTTATTTTCCCTTCTGTCCAATTTTTGTAAATATGCTCAAAGAACATGTGGAGGAATAGGGAAAAATTCCCACACCCTTAGACCAGCAGTAGTAATTTAATTAAAAAAAAAATTCTGAATGGTATCCAAGTCCAAAAGGAGGCTGAGAAAACTAACTGTACCACAGTCTAACTTACAAGGGTATCCAGCAGGGCTGAAACCAAAACCTAGAGGTTTACTTAGTGCTTTTGGAACTCTGGCTTTTTAGCTATTTCTCATGTAAGTTTTTCTATTTTTATTCATCCAGGAACACACAATGCTTGCTTACTGTGATTTCCTCTTGCTTTTCATTCCCATTCCCATGTTTGGAGTCTTCATGTACTGTAAAACTCCAAGAAGGCTTTCATTCCTATTTCACATCCAGAACATTGTTCTAGATTTCCCACAAAAACAGCTTTCTATCCTGCTGTGAATCTGTGAACACACCATCCTGCTTTCTTACTGCCAGGGATTTCAGCTTTACTATGCAAGTCAAAGGTCCCAGAATTCAGCCTTCTGTCCCACATGGTTAGGAACACCTTAAGGTGCTAAGGTGCAGAGCACCAAGTCAGGAGGAGCCTCACCCTGATCCCAATTACATAACCTTACAGATTAACTCCATTGTCACTAGTAGAAGAAAGACAGAATAATACATTAACATGAGCAATTTTTTTCATGTATTAATTTCCATTTCCATTGTTGGTCACCAAGGCAAAATGTTATAACTCTGAAATCAGCCTGTCACTTATATAACTTGAAAACTTACTTACTGTAGAGCTTGCAAGCTTACTACTCCTACACACATGCACTCCCAGTCAAATTAACCTTCAAGTCAATGAATATTTAATTTCAACATTATTTTCAGCATCTTATCTCTCCACAGTAAGTGTGTGCCAGATAATAACATAGTTGATATGGTGCTAAATTGTTAATGCGCAAGAGACAAAGTAAAAAGAGCTATCAGCCAACAAACTGCATACCTGATGGTCTGTCCTACATGCAAAATGCCCAAGCCCACAGGTAGAAGTGGTGAAACACAGACAGAGGAACTCAGAAAGACATAAAAAAGCATTCTTTCCCACTTTGACAGAGCACTAAAAACTGGCTGCTAAGGAAATTAAAGCACTGGAGGCCAATATGGTACAACACCATTACAAACAGATCAATAGAATAAAATGTCACACGTTTCTTTTTTTCAATAACATTGAATTTTCAATAACAAAACACTGACCTTTATAAAGAGGTACAGAGCTGTGAGAAATAATCTGATTCATTTTGTCTAATGCTATAAACCTAAAAGCATCAAAGAGAAAAGTCAAGCCAAGAGATTATTAGTCAGACTTTAAATAAGCTAAAGGCTTTCTGAAGCTAAAAGTTCTGTTTTTGGAAGAGTATCAAAGACTCCTACGGTCTACATCAGGTAGTTCAAATTTTCCATGGTATGGCTAATCTGAAAATAAAATAAACAAACAAGAGTCAGAATTGCTCTTTCAATAGCATCAGAATGTTTTATGAAAACCTATTGGTCTGGTGAAAGCTTCACCTTCTCATTATCGCGGTCAAATTTTGATCAGAGTATGTGCCAGTCCTTAGACTAAGAATGTTCCCACAGAGCTCAAATAATCTCTTTGTGTAAGGCAGAGGAATGGTTTCAGACTGTCCCATTTCTCAGCTGACTGGCACATCTGTCTCTTGGTGATACTGAGTTGGGGATCAGCCTTCTTCCTCCACGACCTCTAAAATGGAGAACCTTCAAAATTTCAAAGCCTCCTAATCAAATTGTTATTTTCCAATCAACCCCACTGCTCCTAGAAGTCGTGGGCTTAAGTAGCATGAGTAAGCTTCCAGCTTAATGTTTCGCCACTGTAAAAATATTTAACAGAGACTGAAAACATGTACAAGTGCAGCAGGGAACAAAAGGACATTCCTCTGTTGTTGGGAGAAGTGGTGTCCAGTACTGATTTCCTACTGTCATTTTTCTCTGTCTTTCTGTAGAATTCCATGAACCACAATAAGCGAGTGAGAAGAAGAAAAAAGAAGTCTCTTGCATTGCAGTGGTTCAATTGTAACCTCACACAGCTGTTTAGAGAAAAGCACATCTGGAGAATAACTGAAATTAGAAACTAATTTTAATCAAGCATATTGCTGCAAGATTTGGGATTTGACACCCTTTGGAATCTATTATTCATGTCACGAAGAGCATCAGAGAACAGCTGATCCTCGGTCCAAAGCTGATATGCCAAGTTAGATATCCATCTGTGCAGAAGGTTGATTGCTGGGATTTATAGTCATGGTACCTGACTTTGCTAAATGCTTTCTGTGAGGCTGTAATTCCACATGTTGTGGCACAGGACAGCAAGAGAAACCCTTCAAAGTACAACTGCGCAGCAACTGTGAAAAATAGCAGCAATTTTAGCAAAAGTTGGAAAAAGAGAGGCTATTTTATTGTGCAGTATTTCTAGCTTTGCAGAAAAAAATATAAAGGTAACGTATTAAAATATTTTGTTCAGATATGTACACTTCCTAGCCACAAGGCAGCAGTATATGCTGAGAATATTATCTGTTGGTATAGCTTGTACAAGAGGAAAGTGTTCTACAGATTCATCTTTTAGCTAGCCAACACAGCCACATCATTTATGGGTCTCAAGCTGAAAGACTGAAAGCTTAAAGGATGCAGAGGCTTCTGATTTTCAGTAGCAATGTCTTTTTCCAGTCGGGAAAACCACATCCCATAAGGAAGTCAGATCTTGTATTATCATAAGACCCAACGTATCCTATTTAGTGGGAGAATTGAATGTCCTAAATAGTCTTGCTGATGAGATTTTTTTCTTTTCTTTTTTTTTTTTGCTCAAATGGCATTTCAGATTTACATGCCAAAGGAGATGGGCTGCTGACTAAATTTGTTTGATCATACGTCAGTAGGCTGAAGACCTCCCACGGCCTTCTTTAACCACTCCCCCAATTTTTCACATGCATGTCTTTATTGTTTAGACATCATCCTCAGCCTTGTTTAACACAAATGAAATCATTTGTCTGGTATGTATTTATATCACTGTGATACCAGCTCTCTGTTTTCAAAAATTGATTTTCGGTGTGCCGTTTTCCATGTATGTTACAGTATTGCACATTCCAAAGCTACACCAAAATAATGATGATGAGATGCTCATCCTAATATAGAACTGAAACTACATTCCTAATTTGAAGCTGCTTTTCAGTATATATTCAGTGGAGGAGTTTACTTTGAAAACAGGAGCACAATGATGCATTCGGCTGAGACAAATGCAGTTCTTCTCAACCAAGAAAGAGGATATTACGTTTATAACTACATCAATCCTTGAAAAATGGCACAGTTTATTATAAACTGCATAATGAAATAGTATCATAGGTTTTTATCATGCATTATAGAAGTAATAGGAACATGTGACAACTTTTTATTAAATGACAAGAGTGCTGCAAAGGTCAGACAGAAACTACTCCTTTCTTGAGGAGGCAAATGCAGTTAGTAACAAAAAGATCAAGGTAACTTCATCCAAAATATCCTAATATTATATGCAAGAAAGCATGATTGTAGCTTGTGTCGCTTAGTTATAACTTACTCGCATGCACAGTTCTTAGGAGTGTATGAAAAGTCAAGTCAACATCTAACTGGTTTTTCAGCCTCACAGCAATCATGGCTGACAGGAGAGACAATAAATAAGGGCACATGTAATTTTGCTGCATAAACATTAGCCTGGGTTTCTTGCTGTACAGGACTGAGGTCATGTCTACACCAGAAAGTTATTCTGGCAGGACTTTGCCCCGATTACAGCTTGTACATACTGTGTTGGAAGGACAGATGCATACTTGCTGAGCTGCCTTTGGTAGTGCCAAGTGTCCTCCCCTTGAAAGCCCACTTTGGCAAACCATAGAATCATATAATGATTCTATCACAGAATTATATCATATGCACGCTTTCTGTTGACCCCTGCAAGGTTGCTAAGCAGAGACACCTCGGGTGCCAGACATGGCACAGTATGCTCACAGCCAGATAGATGCACAGTCCAAAATTGGACTCTGCCTGGCCAAAATTATTGACAAAGATTAATGAGTTTGAGGCTGGATAGCTCAGCCTGCGAAGAGAGTGTCAGTCAAGAGTGCTGGACAAACAGCAGCAAGTGAATTTGAAAAAATGGGACACCTGAATTTGGAAAAGCATAAAAATGTGGTGTCTAATTCAGTCTGGCTTGTGACATGGTGACTGCAAGCACACAGGAATACAGGAACAGCCACATTGGCTCAGTCTCAAGCAAGAGGTCCAACTAGCTTTGAGTTTTTTCTCTGACAGTAAACAAGCAACAGATGCTGAGAGTAAACAGCAGACTAGATCTGTGGCCACACTTCTCCAAAGCCTCAGGACTTTCTAGGTGCAAAGTTTTCACATTGTGTTTCACAGTACTTGATTAATTCATTTTCCAGCAATTTGCCCTGTTGTTTTTTGAAACTCTCTGCAGTTTTAGTATCCAGGACAAGCAGCAGTAATAAGTTCTACAGCTTTTAGGGAAATTGACTATGGAACTACGTTAGTGAGTTTGCTTCGAGCAGGTAATTAATTTCATTAGCTGCTCATTGTATTTTATGCTGAAGGAGACAGCAAAAAAATTGCTCACTACTGCTCACTTTTTCTTGTCCATTTTGGACTTCACAGTTTTCCACCACAGCAGCCACACTCAAGCAATGCAGATGCATCATGAGCAGTGCTCAGTAGTTGGAGAGGAGGCGTGATGCTCCAGCATCACTTACAAATATAAAATCTTTTCCAACAAAATCAACAATACACATCCTGGGCTGGCATTTCTGGATTTAAAGAGCCAGTGCTGGTCCTTGATGGCCTTGTTTAAATAAGTTATACCACAAATAGCAGTAGAGGACCATTTATCTTTTTTAGGAACAGGGACAACAAAGCTGCTCAATAGGTGCCAAACAAGCGGAAGAATCCTGGTAGCGACTCATGGCTAGCCTGAGATGTAATAACTATTCTTATTGTTGCTACTGTGTGTTATAGTTTCCATATTTGTGGAGTGAAAACAATCTGGGTGGAGGAGTGAAGTTCAACAGTTGCCAATTTTGAACAACCTAGCACAACCAGCAGGGCTCAGCAGAGCTGTAAAAGGTCCTTTCAACACTGACTTACAATTACACAACATGCTGCTTTTGTGTAGCCGTTTGTATAATTGCCTTTGATTTGATTTGTCATAACAGAATACAGTAGAATACAGTAGAGGGTACGTTATAACTTGGAAATATTCATAAATATGATCTCTGTACTCCTCAGCTAGATGATGATTTGAAAACAAAGTTGCATCAAATTGTGATAAACAGTGTGCAAACAGTTGGACACCTCAGAGCTTACAAACATGGACTCTAGCACTTTTTTTCTTGAATTTAACTACACTAAAACATGTGTGGTTTTTGGCACATCCTGTTTTTTTGCCCACAGGGCAGTATACATTTAATTCTAGCAGTTTTTTCTTATGGAAGTTGTGTTATACACTTCCCAGACCTCCTGCAGTTTTCAGCATTTTTCTAATATTTCTTTTGTACTTTTTGTGTTTCTGCAGCCATGCTGTGCATTAACCCATGGTTCATCTCCCTGAACTCAGGTATGCTCAGCGTGAGTATCATGCACTCCCATGGACTCTTATTATTACATTTTACAATCACTGGAGATGTAAGGTGCCTTGTTCTGATTTTCTTCTCCTTAGCGAGAAGTAAAGTCAGTCAGCAGGGGGCTCTGCCTTGGAATAAAGCAAATATGCACATTGAATAAAATGTCATCTTGGAGGGGGGGCACTATGCTGAAAATTTGGAAGGAGTCAAATTTTCTTTAGGGCTATTCCACATTTCAAGTTGTAACAAACCTGAAGGCACTCCTGAGAGTCTTTGTGAGGACTGTTTGAGGCAGGAGGGAGGGCTCCTGGGATCACTGGACAAACACTGGCACCTCCTATGCCAGTTAGGTGGAGATGAGCACTGACTGCTGATTATGCTTACTCTTTTCATGCCTTGAGTGTAGGCTCTTATCATGTATTCTATACAGCATTGCCTAGCCCAGATCTACAAGTTCTGAAGTCTTCCTGGATTTCTCAAGGGTTGATTCCCTTTTCCTGCTCCTAGATGAGTTCAGCATTGCTGAGTGCTGCTGAGGGAACACTCTCTTCCATCAGCAAGGATGTCCTCTTTCACTTGCAGCATCTTCTTCATTCAAAATTGGAGCTGAAAATGTTGCATCTTGTCCTTGCTGGCTGAGGAATTGTCTTGTTTGTGAAGGTGATTTTATTTTGCTATTTAACTAGTAAGAACTTCAGTTAAAAACTTTTCTGTGGAATCTAAGTTCGAGAGGTTGTTAGAAAAAATATTGCCAAAAGTCACAAACCAGAAGTCACAAAAGTACAAACATCAAATATGTTTACTTCCCATGCTGTAGATCATGACTGACCTTCTATGCTTTGTATTAGGAAGACAATTTGTGTAACACAAACATGAATATTTCAAGTGTTTCTTCCATTTTGCAAAAACTAAACTAACAAAAAGCAAAACACATCAACACTGGTCTCCCATGGTTTAGAAACAGTGCAGTAAGTACTAGAAACACTTAGCAAATCCACATTTCTATTTGTTTTACATGGTAGTGCCCACAAAAAAATGTGTCTTTTTGGGAATGTTCAGAAAAACACTTGAGGGAGGAATCCTGCCAAGGATAGCCCTATCAACAAACAGCAACAGTAGCACATGTGTTTTTACATGATTAGGAGAATTGTCTTTATTTCCTAAAGCACAGTTTGAACTGTCATTAATTGACAGGGTACGCATTCATGCTAAACTACGCAACCCTTGTTAATCTGAATGCATCTTCTCATTCAAATGTGTAAACATCTACCACAATCCCACTGCAGTGTGTGCTGCACTGTGCCTTGGTAATCTTACAGTACTCCTCCGTTCAGCTTCTGCTCTGCTATGGCTTCTCTCCATTTCCTGTGTACTCCAACACTTTGGTCTGCCTCTTTTTAACGCAATCATCCACTGCTTGGACTTCTGCTCTTATTTTGCTTCTTGCTTGCTGATGCAGTGATTCATCACCCAGTCTAATCTTGATTTACAAGTGTTTTAGATAGCTCACAGTCGGGGCAATGAGGCAGTGAAAAGAACTGCTCAGGGAAATTGAATAAACTTGGAATGTATCCATCTTTAGAAATCTGGGAAGAGTTTCCTCATCTCTATCACCTCAAAGGGCATTTATGGCAATGCTTCTTCTTCTATTTGTCTGCCTATCTCTCTTTGGAAAACATGTAAAAATAAACACAAGTAAAATAATGAAGTGAATAAAACTACCAGAAAAAAAGGATGCCACCAGACTTAAAGCAGAAATGGGCATTCTAGAAAGAAAGAGAAACACAAGCCCATTAGGAACTTCTCAATTAAAATGTGGTTTTATGAAAATCCACACGATTGAGTTATAAACTCCCAAGAGGGGATAGGTACATGATGTATGTACATAATATTTGAAAACAGAACCAAGATGGTTGGCAGACAGAATAGAAAATATCAAAGCTTTCTTTAAATATTCTGGGCCAGACCCTGTCTGAGCGCAAGTAAGTCTTGTTCCCTTGAATTTACTGAAATTATATGGAACCATAGAATTGCTCAAGTTGGAAAAGACCTTAAAGATCACCAAGTCTAAGCACAAGCTAACCACACTACCCTAACTCTAACAACTGCTCTAACAACTGCTGAATCACGTCCCTGAGCCCCATATCCAAACGGTTCTTGAACGCATCCAGGGATGGGGACTCAACCACCTTCCTGGAGAGCCCATTCCAGTGCTTAACAACCCTTTCTGTAAAGAAGTGTTTCCTGATATCCAACCAAAACCTCCCCTGGCACAACTGGAGGCCATTTCCCCTCATCCTGTCCCCAGTGAGAAGAGACCAGCCCTGCTCTTGCTGTGCGCACGTTTCAGGTAATTGAAGAGAGCAATACGGTCTCCCCTCAGCCTCCTTTTCCCCAGACTGAACAGCCCCAGTTCCTTCAGTCATTCCTCATAGGCCATATTCTCTTTCATCTCTTCAGTGTGCCTACACAGAATTTTTCCCTGGCCAGTAAGTGGCATGTCAGCCTTTGTGAAAGGTGCTTCTAACAGTGCGTTACGTTCTAACATGATTTTACCATAGGACAAAGAAAGTCCAATTAGTCTCCTTTCAAACCTGTGGCATGATCACACGTACAAGCCAATTTTAACAGATTGATGTATAATCTATTTTTGGATCAAACAGTTCTAGGCTGTACTAACAGAGCTGCGACTTCAAAATAACCTGCACTCTGTTTTCATTCTCCTCACATGGTTACGCTTCATTTTTCATTCTTGTTTCGCATCAGGCTGTGACAAGAAGGCACAACACATCCAGCAGAGTTTGTTTTTATTTCCTTTCAAAATTTATATTTGGAAATTTTTTAAGAAGAGGAACTTAGTTTTTACTTGTTTGCTTTGTGATTTAGGCTGACAACGGGGGACTTTAAAATCCTTAGCATCCACATGCATGTCTTCTGCTATGCGTCAGTGACAGAAGTGCACATTAAAATCCAGTCATTTGGAGTTCTTCCATCTTCTCCATGTAAAATACTACCTGTATATATGCTCTTTCCTCCCACAGAGAGATAAAGAAGCTTAATCTTCTCCTGGGCTCTGCATGATCTTTTATCTCCTTAGCTGTGTTCCGTATAATGCAAATGACATCCTGGTAGCTTTTTGCCTCTTTCCACATTACTCTCAGACTAATTAATGTCTTCAGTTTAGAATGTTTAGAAGGATTTTAGTTTTTATTTGTTCATTTTGGTTTTCACACCCCATTTTTCTCTTTTTCTTGGCATACATATATTTTTAGATCAGTGACCTTTTGTATGTATGATTCATGCCGATTTAATTTTTTCCAGCTGGTACGCTTTCATTTAAGCTGATAGAAATGCAATGAAATGGATACTTTTGCAATGAAACCAGCCATTACACACCTGTGCTCTCAGATTTTTTTTTTTTTATTTGAAATAAATAGATTTTCTTCTCTATTTTCTTCCCAACATGTCAGTAATAACCTTTGGTCAAAAAAACAAAAACAAAACCAAACCAAAAAGCAACCATACCAATAAAAAGCCCAAATACCTGTACACAAATGTTGGCTGTCACAGACCAGGAGCTATTCCAAATGAGATAACACTACTTAATTTATCATGGAACTATCAAAAGCCAAGCACACATCTTTATTTGTTACAGAAACTAAGTAGATTTAATATCTGAAGAAATATTGCTATACATCCATCAGCTCTGCAGGAATGGTTCTGTGACAAGGAGGGCTGTGACCTGTATACATGCAAGTCTTTGGACCTACTCTCAAGGTTATTAACAAGCATGTTCATCAGCAGCTGAGAATCCAAAAATGAAACATTGCAGCACGTTATTTGCCCCGTGAGGAACAAAGCTGAGCCTTCAGTGGATTTGATTCTCAGCAGGCGTGTGTACAGGTATATCAGTGTGAGAGCAAAGGCCACTTCCATGCTTGCTTTCTTGTTTTGTCAGGAGGAAAAAAAAAATAAATCCATCTTCAACCCTGATCCCCTTCCTGAAATTGCTCTCTCCCTCCACAAAACTTCACAAAACCTCACTCACAGTTGGAGAGCCTCATTCACCGTCAACCTCAGGAGAAGAGAAGCTATTCACTTCCACATCATTTTATGCACAGAAAGTACTCTCTACTCCTACATTTTCTGTGTTTACAGGGAAAATTATAAACAGTAATCTGAAGAAAAAAATAGAGACAGAAATAGAGAAACAAACAGAGAACAAAATAAGAGAAAGAAATGGAAGGAGGGAAGAAAAGGAGGCAAGAAAAAGCTGTGTCAGGACTCTGATAATGAAAGCTTTGGGAGAAAAACATGAAAATCTTGGTTCAAGTATTGATACAATATCAGTTGACATGACCGTATTACATGTGAAAATGTTAGAAGTGAAAAACAGATGAGAGAGGCTTTAAAATCTGGCCCTCGTTGTCTCCCTAGTGTACTCTACAGCAAAGAGCAAAATGCATAAGGCAGAAACAACCCATGGTACCAGTAAAAAAAACCCAACAGTCAGAGTAACATAGATACTGCTGATATAAACATACCTTGGAAACTGGCATTTAAATGGGCTTTAAACATCTCTGTTTAACAGAGATGCAACAGTATTTTATCGACTGGCTTTTTTCTAATGGTCTCTCAAGAGATTACAATGTCCTTAATTGTTTTGAGTTTCTCATAAAGTTGTTGTCTGAAGAAGCTGACATGCTTGGATTTGTCCACCACTTACTCTGTGTGATCCGTAAGCCCAATAAGAAGATTACAGTAATGACACCCATGGCAGCCGTGACATAAATTATGTGTCTCTTGGGAGGACAACAGCATTAAATAGTTTTATTACAAAGAGTTCCAGATGCTGAGCTTACGGGGCAGTGTCTAAATGCACAAATAGATGTCGATCTTGTTTTCTGTGAATTGGCACTGGAAATGCTTGGTTAAATAAATCAAAACCTATTCAAGACATACTATGTTAATACAATCAAAGGAATTAACTGGCCATTATTTCAGAGGATGGCATTATTTGTTTCTGGTGAAATACTTCTGAAAACGTTACACACTGTCTCAGATTTCTGTATATATATTGTGGGGTTGTAACTCTTGAAGTACGCAATTACCTGTCATCAGGTATAATATCAGAGAAAATATAAATGCACTCTTCTGGGGAGAAGAACCTGCTCCTTCTTACTTCAGTGACCACTCATATGCTATAAATAACAAGAGCTGATGTGTTTAGCTTGCTAAGCCATCTACAGTCTGGAGAAAAAGGAGCCATCCTTTGTTAGAGTAATTGGTTTTCTGGCTCTGACTTTGAGCTCCCACTATGCTGCATTGCAAGAATGCAATGGAGGTCATAATCCAAACTCCTGGTAGCACCTTTTTCCTCCCAGCTGTTCCCCCTGGTTGCAGGGTGATAACTTGTAGGACAGGTACAGTCCAGCTCAGGAATATATTTCCAGGCTGCTCTGAGGATAGCAGAGCAACACATTATTAACTGCTACTGCTTAATTGCAAGTTGATCAATAGCAATCTACATGACTGTGTTGATAAGGGACAGCATTTAGCTCTTAGAAGAGAATGTGTGGCCAGATTACAAGTTGTTGGCATGAAGTTTCAAATGTTGTTTCAGAAGTATAAGTGAGAGATCAAAGCTTAGTTGTGCACCTGGTGTTCAGGCTACACAAAATAGCTGCTCACAGCATTAAAAAAAGAAAAAAAGCTAACAGTGTGTTTCAAAATAAAAATAAAATAACCACATTCGTCTCTACTGTGATTTAGTGATTTCCTTAGTGCTTCACATCCTTGCATTCCATGTGAAATGGTTTGGATGCTATTATTCTTGGATTAAAGCAAGTAAGCTAGGATAGTTCACAACTGAGGAAGAGAAATACATAATCTCCTGTATCCAAAGCAAACAGAACTTATATCTAGTAAGAGGAAAAAAATCTGCTTTCTATGTTCATGTGTAATTTTATACTGCAGTTCTGCTCATGGTCACATTAATGTAACATTTCTTCATGAGAAAAGTTTCAAATACATTTGAAAAACAGTGGTGCTGGGTTTTGTGTCCTCAGTTTTCAGTTCTGTCAGGGGTCTCTATCTTCTGTTAGCAATCAGTTTGCTGGAGAGCTATTGAAATTCAGCTATGCAACAGTGAATTGCTTTCTGAGGTAGAAGAAAATTATTGGGAAGTGTGTCTGGATCACAGAGGTTTTAATAATAATCTTTAAGTCTAACTTCCCTTTTATTTCTATGGGTGGTCAGCAAGTGCTTCTCCTTTCCTAAACCTTACATTGTGGGTTCTTCCATGGCTAGGAAAAGTGGACTCCACAAAAGTAGCAAAAGGGACTTTACAGATTAGTAGAAAGAAAATCCACTGAGGGCTATTAAATATAAATAGAAAGCCATTGCCCATAACTCAGGAATCTTCTGAGCTACAAATAACTACGGGGTGAGAAAGCATTCTGCAGAAATGCCACCCTATGGTTGCCATGTTCTTTTCCTTTAGAAAGCGCTGTTGGTGACTGCATGAAATGGGATGTTGCACTAGATGGACCTTTGGCATGATCTGACTATCCACAAAATGCAATTGCCTCAACTGCATTAAATGACATGGACAGAGGTGAACGGTGTGCAGTCAGTGAAGTACTACAATTTATACGAGTATTTAAATCACAACTGAAGCCCACTGTCCCTTAGCATACACAGGATCTCACTGTAAGGACTGAAACTGAAAATCAGGCCAAGATCCAATATTCAATTTTGGCAAAATGAATAGATTGGAATTAAACTCATATTGCTAAAGCGATAAAAAAGGTGGTTCAATTTCTCACACTCTTCATCCAGGTTCGTTTTGCCTGCAAGTGTGTTTTTAGAGACTGACACACTTATTTCTTAGAAGCCCTGCATGTATTTCTCAAAAAGGGCACTCTGGACAGATACAGCTTAGAAATGTACTGTATAGTGATTAACTCACATGGCAACTGGACAGAAAGCCAATTACCACAAAAATGTCTGCCTTTAAGATATGAAGATGGTTTTTTGTGTGTGTTTCATTAATAGAGAGGTTGTAATGTTGAGGGACTTGATTCTTAAAATCCAAATGCAAGCCACAGACTTGAATTTGGAAAAGCAACAGCATCTAGCCACATGTCTCTGATTATTTCACTACCAAGGCGTGAAGCTCTATCTGAAGTTCAGTTCCCAGAAGAAAAGCAAAGCTTCTTTGTAGAGGCAAAATCTTTGTAAGAACAATATCTTGAGAAGGATATAGCTGGCTGAGACACCTAAAATCCTGCATGAAATAACAAAGCAACAGTGGACACGTGAGCCAGTAATGCACTCGGACATCCTGTGTGGTAGGAGCAGATGTCCAGATTCGCCAAAAGCCACCGAGGTAGCGCATTCCTGAACTTTACCAATTAGTGGGAAGGTTCTGTTATTTAATGCAGGTGCAGTTCCTGTGCATCAGCTGCTCCTTCTCAAAGGCATGCAGTTCTGATCCAGAGCCCCTACCTAAAACAGAAAACACTGAAGCCGTTGCAACTTGAATAAACATGGTTTCTCTGTGGACCACAGCCAATTAGCAGCAATGTGATGGTCAGCAGAGAGCATGCACTTGTCAGTATCCTCCTTCATTACGGGTTATTTGGAAAAGTGAGGAAAAGATCCCAGTTGTGTTCTTAGTGCTTACCTCTCCAAAGCCTTTGCTAAACCTCACAGAAAAATGACAGAACACTGCTCAGTGCTTAGAGGTTATTCCTCTAATTGAAATCTGTGTTTTCTGGGGATAACTTTGGAAACATACTGTTAGTATGGCTAATGAACCAATGAATGTTTGTTGAGGCCCTGGATATATTTTGTAGCAGTTGTATAACACTGCATTGTCCCTTTCGTGTCAGGACAAAGGTTTTACCATTTGATTCCTTTTCTAACCTGGATTACTGTCTCTCGTCTAGAACAGAAAGGTATTGTATTTTAGTCAAAGACTTCATCCTAGATTCTGGCAGAATGTTTACTTAGGCATTTGCCATAAAATTAAGGAGAGCAGAATCCATGTATTTTTAATTTGATTCTCCTCAGCATATGACAGTGTTTATGTCTGCCAAAATCTCAGCCCTTAAAAGTGTGTATATTCCATCTGCCCCACTTAATATGCAGTGGATTTCATCATGGCCACAGTATAACTTTAGACACTGCAGACATCACAAGAGCCTTTAGCACATCATTATATCTTCTTTCCAATAAAAGACAAGAGAAAGAACACAGATATCTGAAACCTGGTTTCTAAGTGCAAATTTCTGCCTTTCAAAAACACATTCTACTGTTGCAAATCTTTGTAAGCGAGTGAGAGTTACAAAGTAATAAAGAGTATAGGAAGAAAAACAAAGAAATTTAAAGTGATTTAAGTACTGTAGCCAGGTTTGACATGCTTGAATGATTCCCTGTGGACCGTGACGTATTTTTTGTCCCATGTGAAAGCATGACAAAGCTAAATATAGAACAGAGCACTGAGCAAGCAAAGAAATCAAGCTTTTCGCTTCTGATTTCTCACATCTGCAAATTAACAACTATGCATCTTTAGTTCAGTTTCTTCTGTAAAAAGAAATGGTACCGAATGGAAGTATAGTTGTTTATTTTTAGGATAATGAGATGTGATTTAAAAATGCCTAACCCATCTGGTGGCCTTCTGTGATGGAGTGATGGCATCGGTGGACAAGAGAAAGGTGACTAATGTCATTTACCTGGACTTGAGCAAGGCCTTTGACGTGGTCCCCCACCACATCCTTACCTCCAAATTGGAGGGATGTGGATTTGGTGGGTGGACCACCTGATGGATAAGGAACTGGCCACAGACAGAGGGTGGTCATCAATGGCTCTGTGTCCAGGTGGAGGACAGTAACGAGCGGTGTCCCCCAGGACTCTGTCTTGGGAATGGTGCTCTGTAACATCTTCATCAGTGACAGCGATGACAGAATCGAGTGCACTCTCAGCAAGTTTTCTTTTTCCACAGTGGAGGGAAGGGATGCCATTCAGAGGGACCTCAACAGACTTCAGAGGTGGGCCCGGGTGAACTAATGAGGTTCAAAACGGCAAAGTGCAAGGTTTGCACTTGGACTGGAGGAATCCCAAGCATCCATACAGACTGGAAGGAGCAGTCCTTGAGAGCAGCCCTGCAGAGAAGGATCTGAGGATTCTGGTGGATGAAAAGCTTAACATGAGCCAGCAGTGTGCTCTTCAGCTCAGAAAGCAAATGGGATCATGGGCTCCATCAGCAGAGGGGTGGCCAGCAAGGACAGGTGATCGTCCCCCTCTGCTCTGCTCTTGTGAGGCCCCATCTGCAGTGCTGTGTCCAGGTCTGGAGCCCCCAGTACAAGAAAGACAGGGAGCTGTTGGAGAGCATGCAGAGGAGAGCCATAAAGATGATCAGGGCTGAAGCACCTGCCCTATGAACAAAGACAGGCTGAGGGAGCTGGGCTTGTTCAGACTGGAGAAAAGAAGGCTGCAGGGTGACCTCATTGCAGCCTGCAGTACCTAAAGGGAGCCTACAAACAGGAGGGGAATCAACTCTTTGAAAGGGGAGATAACAGCAGGACAAGGGGAAATGGTTTGAAGTTGAGGGAGGGAAGATTTAGGCTACATGTCAGGGGTAAGATCTTCACAGAGAGAGTGGTGAGGAGCTGGAACAGCTGCCCAGAGAGGCTGTGATGCCCCGTCCATCCCTGGAGGTGTTCAAGGCCAGGTTGGATAGGGCCCTGGGCAGCCTGGGCTGCTATGAAATGGGGAGGTTGGTGGCCCTGCCAGTGGCAGGGGGTTGGAGATTCGTGACCTCTGAGGTCCCTTCCTGTGATTCTGTGATAAGGAAATGTACACTTCACAAAGATTCATTGCCATTAATCTCTGCGCATCGAACACAGTGACAAAACTCATAGCCAACTTCAAGGAGAGCATTTATTCAGTACCTCACGCTGCACAAAATCCAACTCACAGAATCCATGTAAAACCTACATATATATACATATGATTCCTGCACTGGATATATGATCTCAAAATATTGAGACTGACATGTATTATTATATCCTGTATACTGTATGAGTGATAAGGTGCATTCAGTTATCTGTATGCACAAGGGTCACAGATAAAAAAAACACGATGATCTCTAGAGGTCCTTCCCAACCCCTACATTTCTGTGATTCTGTGACATATACATAAATACGTGATAATATGTGTGTGAGTGAGAAAGAAACAAAGACAGAGAAAAAAGCATGCATATAGACTTCCAAACAGAAACTTTGCCAGAAGGTTCCTTGTGTATTCCTTTGCCTAAAGTTTCCTTGTAACAGAAACAGAAAAAAATCTATATTCCCATTGCACACCCAACCTAGAAATGGAGCAGTCACCTTCATATCCCAGTTTGATCAGCAAACTATCTGGACATTCAAACTGAAGGATTGGTTGAAGCAGTCGTACTGGCCACCAGCTTGCATGATTAATCCACCAGGAAAAAAATGGTGTAAAACTATTATTATTATTTTCTCTTTGCCATCAGTAAGTACTTTCAGGAAGAAATGGAACCCACTCCAAGATCCAAAACCACCCAAATGTCTATGGAGACTGTTTTTGAGGCCAAATACTATACAACACAACACAAATTTCAGTGTTTAATGCAGGACTCTGCCTTAACACTCATTTTCCCTGTTTTAGAATGAAGATCGTAAGTAAGTATACTTATTGTTGTCGTAACAATAAATAATAAATCAGTTAATTGTAAATATCACTCATCAATCATTCTGAACACATAAGTTTCTATGTGTCACAAGCAGTCATTAAGGGACACATTATTAATTAATTATTAATTATTATTAAAGGCACAATTTGAAAAAGAAATGGAGTACAGTTACTTTCCCTCTCCCCAGTTTGAAGAACTGGAGCTCAATTCTAACTCCTCCTACTTTGTTCATCATCTTTGCTTCTGTCTACTTGGATTGTTGTCTCTGAGTAAGCAGGGTGGCATAACAGCCTTGAGGGCTGATGGTTACTACAAGACCTTGAAGGATTACAAACGCATTTAGCTCCAAGCCAAAACGAAAACAGAAAACAACCACCCCACTGGCCCTATTTACATTCATACCCAGGAGCTTTATTTCATTGGCTTACATGTAAATCAGACACCTGAGTACCTTTCTGGAGTTGGATTTTTTCCTACATGTTGCATTTCACTGCAACACAGGATAGCTTTCTCTATCTGGCTTAGTTTCCAATATAGCAGACATCAGCTGCTAAATACATATGCAGTTATCAGCAGGATTTGCACAATGCATAGAGAAGTCTCTGCAGTCCTGATTTCATCAGTCTTTTTATCTGTATTAGGCAAGATTAAAGCTAGCAAAGATAGCAGAGGAGGCACTGAGTTGTGTAACTGTGCCATTTGACTCGGGAGCACCTGGCTGAGCTCACTTAGCAGCTTTGCTGTGCTACATCCAGACCTGGATAAAGCACCTCATTACACTGGACTAAGCCACAAATAAAAGGCTGGGACTCAATTCCTGAAGAGAGTATCCTCATGTAAACTAACACAGAGGAAAAGAATTAGAAAAATCCTCAGCACTGCCCAAGCTCTGCCCCTTTACAGATCATTATAGCCCTGCTGCTAAAACCAATACTGTAAAATTAGGCCACCATTCAACACTTTAAATATCACAAATGCATGCATTAGCATGTATAAAAGCCACTAGACCTTACTGCATTAAATACAGTTTGCTTAAGCATGTATAATGGACATAATATTAGTGGAGATTTTTTCCTCTTTTTCAAATGACATAGGTGGCGATAGATGAAAAAGGGCCTTCTTCCAGTGTCTGGCTGCACAAAACAGAAAAAGAAGTCAGGAGAAAAAAATATTTTTGATAGATCCCCGCTTTTTTCTGAAGATCCTTTGGTGATTTTGAAGTGAAAATGAGACACAAAAAGCATGAGAGAAAATCCCATATAATTCTGTAATAGCTACCGGGGTGCAGTAAGCCATCTGCATCTGTCACTGCTGCCACTGCTCAAAAGATAGTGCTAACTGAACTGTGCTTCCTCCTGGCATTGCCTGAGTGGCACAGCATTTCCCCAGATGATCTGGAGATACAGCTAGCATGTTTCATGTGAATTATGAGGTAAATAACTGTGTTTGAAAAAAGCAGCAGTACAGAACCCAAAGAGAAAGAGGCAACAGTCTTGTCTAAGAAAAGCACTGCTCCTTTTAGCACTTGTCTGCAGTGCAAATAGGTCTCTTGCATCATTAGCAAACAAAAACTTTTTAATGAAACCCTGCATATAAAAGATCAACATGCGATTACCACCTCATCTTGATCTGCTTTCCATTATTCTTCTTCTACAGGAAAAACAATGTTTTGATACAATCCAAAATGCAGTTCGCAGCTGTATTTTGTCATTAAATGGCTCTCACAGTTAACAGCTCTACTAACAGGAATAGATTCTCAGCAGCTGGGTGAATAATTTCTGTTTCGTTGGTGCTCCTTGTTAATATTGCATCTAAAGCTTTTCAATGCCATAGAGCTATAAAGCTTCAGAAAATACCATTGGTGTGAAGTGCAGTTGCTATCCTATGGATAATTCATGGGTAAGAGATGAAAAGAATCACGCTGGCTTTGCTCTTGAAATATCTCAGGGTCTGCTTTCAACACAGGGAGCCCAGCAATTAAGCAGATAGGTGGGCAATCAGGCAGTTAGATAATACGATATAAATGTGTAAGATGGGCTTACTTCCAGGTTGCAAGTAGTCTTAAAGCAACGTTTTGAATAGCAAGTTTTAACCTCAGGGAAACGTAGCTTCTGCATCAGGCACTGTCACTTTAAAAGTGAAAGTATTGAAACTAAGAAAAAAAAAAGGTGATTAAACCTATGTTGCAAATGGTCTTCCAGCTACAGCCTTCAGTTTCAGAATACCACTTGAGAGTATTAATCTTTGTTTGTAACGTGTTGGATTTGCACCCAGAGAGGTTTTCATGTAGCTCAGACATTCTGAGCAGATCTTCATGGCATAAGGCGCCGCTGGGAAGAATGAGCAGTGTTACTACTGAGCGAGTTTACTTGAGAAAGGGAAATAGCACAGCTGTCAGCAAGAGCCTGGAGCACTAGAGCTGAGCAGCTCTCCTTCCCACTCCGCTAAACACTTTGGGCCAGCCTATGTGTCTGAAAACACAATTTGCACCAGCCAAACTGCATCTAGGCATGCATGAAATTGTACTCAGAGGAGGCATCACCCCTTTCCTGAAGAGTTCACAGTCCAAAATACTCCAGCACAAAGAGCTCCTCTATCTCTTCCACAGCCCTTTGCTGTGCCCTGCCTGCCACCAATGGCCCAACTCCCCCCTGCACCAAGGAGGGAGCCTATCTGCCCTATTCCCTTGTGTTCTCCAGGCTGTGGTGAGAGGCCTGGCTCTCAGAGCTCCCTGCCACATGGCCCTGCCACAATCTTCCTGATTTCTGCTTTCTGCTCTGGCAGAGCAGCTGGAAGAAGCCTGGCAGGGAGACTCGACCAGTCTTTCGATAATCCCCCAAACTGAGGACAGACCAAATGGAAAAAGAAATAGGGAACAGAAAAAAAGCTCACTTGAAGTGCGGATTTGTACTGAGGACATCTGATATTAAACTGAAGCTAAATAATCTTAGCAGCTGCACCATTTCAAGTCAGTTACAGGGGCTATAAACTCACCAGACGGAAGGAAGGAAACATGGAGAACAAGAAAAGATGAACTGTTAAGCTTCTTTTGCAAATACAGAGTTTAATTTAATGTTCCAGATTAGTAACTTGGACTATTTGACTCCAACTGCTAGGGATAATCAACGCTTTCCTTCAACGTGTCTGAATGAAATGTTCTTTCCATAACCCTCGTAGCAATGACGAAGAAATAAAAGTACACAATGATATTAATATAGGGGAAGTCAATATAATCCTTGATCTGTGAGAAAAATATAAAGTAGCGTGGTCTCCATAGGAACTACACAAAATTGGGAGCTTATATTTTGCAGGTCTCTGGCATTAGCGCTTCAGGGCTCAGCCTGCAGCCCCAGATGTGACCAGTGTGTGTGTGTGCATTGGTTGGCCTACAAAGGGGAAAGGCTGTGTGAAGGACTGCCCTTCCTTCAAACAGCAATCTTTTAAAGGTGCAGATGTCTGGAGCATGTGCAGAAAATATGCCATTCAACATCTCCTTTGCTACTACTAATAAAACTAAACGAACATAGGAAACAAACAAATTGATGTAAAAAAAAGAAACCACACAAAAGAAGGCTGTTTGAAGCCTTATATCAAGCACTGAAACATCTTCAGATCCATAGATCCTTCTGTTTCTTGTGTATCTCTGCCTCTGGTAGGTACAAGACATCATCACCTATGATGTCTGAGTTTTCTTCACTGATCAAGGGCATAACTGTGAAAAACAGAAGTCTTAGAAACCTTCCAAAATTACAATAACTTAGAATTTTTGCATGCCTTTGGGTTGCTGGCGTAGCTCCTGGGTCTTATCTTACATCTTTAAAATGAGAATAATTCCTTCTCTCAGCAGTGTAGCAGAGAGATCTAATCATAGAACGATGGAATTTTTAGAGTTGGAAGGACCTCTGAGGGCCATGTAGTCCAACTCCCCTGCAGAGAACAGGGGCACCACATCATGTTGCCCAGGGCCTGATCCACTCTCACCTTGAAAGTCTCCAGGGACGGGGCATATAACTCACCTGAAAACCAGTGAGGCTTATTTAAGTACAGTGACAGATCATGACATTCCAAAGATAAAAAGTTGTTCCCCTGCATCAATTACAAATTTAAGGAGCAAAGAGGTGTCATATGGGCTCTTGATGGGCCTTAGTTTTGCTACACTTACTCAACTAGAGCCATTATATAACCTTACTTTCTCAAGCTGCTGGCGCTGTATGCAAGGAATGGTTGCAGAGTCAGACCTGGCAGCATTACTTTCCTTTAAATCTTCCTGTCCTACTGAACCATATTAGCACTGAAAGCTAAAAGGCAACCAGAGAGAACGATAGACATAAAAAGCATGAGCAGACATTATCATTGTCAGTGGGAATTAGTCAGTCAATCCTTCTGACCACAGAGCAATTTAATTTGGCCTTTTACTGCATCTCTTATCTCTGATTAATTTTAATGATATCAGACTTCTTATTCCTTGGGTCTGCAAGGCTGCAGGACATGGTCCAAGCCTTTAATCCAAGGTCTAGTGAGCCTGAGGGTGGGAACAGCTGAAGTCCTGACACTTCTCAAATGTGCAGGTGATAATATGACAGGTCTTCTTCCTGTTGCAGTGAAATCTGCCATAACAGAAAAGGCCTGAGCTGCTCCTCAGCACTTAACAGCTGTTGGGTTTTTCTGTCAGCATTTAATGCGTAGAGATGCTTCAAGTGAGAGATGTTTAGTGAAACTGTAGTTTCACATGTAGTCTGTGAGCTTTCTATCAAAGATGTTTATTTAACCAGAGCACATCTGCAAGACTTTAAATGCAGAATTTACAGCAGATACCAGTAGCTTGAGTCATTTGCACACAAAATGACTCCACTTGACATGAAAAGATTCACATTTTCTGACTCCCCTTAGCAGGAAGTGTAATCTGCCATCACTAACACATCCGAGCTCTGTCTGTTTGAAAAGTTCACTGTCTGTTACCATGACCAAGCCCAACAAACAGCTGTGTCTCACTTCTTCATTTCTCTGTGCTCCATTTGCATTTCCTTAAAATCACATCAAGTACCATCACATACACACACCAAAGGCAAGCCAAAAAATTAGCTTAAAATAGCTTTCTTTTTCCCTTGATATCTACCTCCACCTGCTGCTTCTAAGTCAAATGCTCAGGCCTAAATTAACCAGTCAAGAATATACCTTCCTCTATACACTACTATCTACATTAACTTTTTACCACCTCTATTTATTTCTTTTAACCACTTCTCTTTTGCTCCAGTTTTGCAGACACATACAATTTATCAAATCAAAGTTTGAAGATAATATTTCTGAGGGCAATAAGCAGCCAAGTGAAGCTGCCATACCTTCTTATCCTGCCTGGATCTTCTTAAGCTACTTGCAATTCAGGACCAAGATGTAAAAGTGAGAGGATGAATTTATGCAAATAACAATGTTGAATTTCTACCTACAGCACATGTTACGGATGTTACTATGGTCTATGAATTAACAGTGCATTACAAACTTAGCTTTTCTCCTTTGGAAACAAGGTGGGAAGCCATCGAATGCAGTTCCAGTAAGAAAAACGAAACATTTTGTTTTCGTATCATTGAACTTTCTATGGGAATGAATAATGAAGAAAAGGTCAAGCCAAATTTTAAGCTAAAGTTTCAGTGTGACAGCTCTTCTTTCAGTTGGTCCCAGGTGTGATTAAAAATGAAGTGTTTTGTAGTCTACTGGAATACAATTGCTTTTATCTATGTAGTGGGATGAAGCTGCTGTGTAAATCTGTGAAAAATGACAGTTTGTTTTAAGAAAAAGAAGAGTATATTTTTACACTGAAAGAAGGTTTTACCATAAAGTAATGAATATTTCATTTCCATTGCATAATTAAATAGTATATTTGTACAAATGCAAAAGAAAAGATGGGGAAAAATACATTAGCATTGACAGTTTGGGTAAAAGACAAAAGTTTCTCACTTTTTTCTGCTTTAGGTCTTCATAACTGCCAATAGGAGTTAAGTTAATTAAGGTGAGTTGTCCAATACCCTCCTGTTGGATCGGTGATGAGAGACTCAAAATAGTTATGGCGAGGAGAACAAAAGGCTGAAGTGCTGCTGTTCATTTCCCTGATGCACTGGCTGCTTTTGCAGTTACTCCAGAGCTGTTTAAAGCTGGTTTGGGGTACATCTGGGTCTCAGAATTCCTGTGACAGCATGCATTGCAGTTTACAACTCACCTACGAATCTTTAGAGGCTTTCCTGAGCTCTGCTGGTGCGGAGTGCTTTCCCAACATGAAAACTCTGCTCTCACCACCTGAGGCAACAAAGGTCAAACCCAGCTCAGCCTCGCCTGATCTGGATGACTTGCAGATCTTCTCCAGCAGACCTAGCCCAGCAGGCTTAAGGTACGACTGATTGTATTTCTGATTTTATTTTCAGACAATCAGAAAAAAGATGGTGTATTTTGGCAAGACGGGCATAGCTTTTCAAAATATGGCACACTGTAATAAGTAATGTCATATGAAGCAAGAGGAGACAGCGTGGTGCTTGTCGCTGTATAATCTTGCTTACTAACCTACGTTTGGGCAACAGAATTAAACAGTCCTTCTACGTTTATTTTAGCTGAATCAATGTAATTGCTGGATTTACTCAAAGTGCTGTTCTCCATGCTCCTCGTGTATGTGGGAGAAAAAGAGCATCTTCACCTTCCGGTGTACATCTTTTTGATAACTTCATATTTGTGATATATTGAGCAGTTATTAATCAAGAAAAAATCGACACAGATGTAATGATCACTTTCAGACCATAAAATCTTATTCTTGTTGACCCCAGTAAGCTGTCAGAATATTTAAATGGACTCTCAAAAACCCTTGTAATTACATCAGAACCTTGCGGTCTCAGTTAGAATAAACTCCACTCATCTCAGTGGGTGTCAGTGGGACCTTATCATAGAATCACAGAATGGCCTGGGTTGCAAAGGAGCACAGTGCTCATCCAGCTCCAACCCCCTGCTGTGTGCAGGGTCACCAACCAGCAGCCCAGGCTGCCCAGAGCCACATCCAGCCTGGCCTTGAATGCCTGCAGGGATGGGGCATCCACAGCCTCCTTGGGCAACCTGTGAACAGTGCCTCACCACCCTCGGGGTGAAAAACTGCCTCCTAAACCTAAACCTCCCCTGTCTCACTTTAAAACCATTCCCCCTTGTCCTATCACCAGCCACCCTCATAAACAGCCATTCCCCCTCCTGTTTATACGCTCTCTATGCTGTTCTGCCTGAGCTAAGACTGTCAGATGTAGCCCTGACTCTCATGTGTTCTGACAAAAACATAAATAAGATAATCCCTTCTATATAGAGCATGCAAAGCTGGAAAACTGTTTTAAATGAATGCAGTGTCTTTCTAAAAGTGCCACGAGCATCATTGTTAAGACAGAAGAACTTCAAATAATTCAAGTGGACGCATCACAAATAAACCAGGTCATTTTGTCTTAAAACATTTTGCTGCCACCTTCTGGAGTGCAATAAAATGAGTCCCTCAGATGAGAGGAGGAGATGAGGAGAGGGTTTTGCCTTGCAGCAGCCGTCGCTGTGACGCTGCCACAGAGAAAGAACGCGGCGACTTCTTCCTTATCGCCTTGACGTTCTACTCGCGCCCTACTTGAGCTTCGTCCGGCAGGGCGCGCCGCGAACCCTGTGCCGCCCCGCCGCCACCTTTGTCTGCTCACGGAGCGCAGCGGAAGGGGCGGGCGGCAGCCGCCATGTCGCGGGACGGCGCCTCGGCCGAGGTGAGCCGGCGGCGGGGTGCGGAGGGGGCGAGCGCTGAGTTGGCAGTGAGCCTTCTGCGGGAAAGTCATCTGCAAAACTGTTTCGGAACTGCGACAAGAAGCAGTTGATGCTCTGGTATTAAAAGAGGCGCAGGTGTCGCGGCACGGGAACAACTTCGCATCGGGTGAAAAGAACGCGCGTCGGTGGCGTTGCTGGCTTAGGGGAGGAACGGGAGCATCACTGACGCCGTCCTCTGATGGCGTTTCTCGTGCCGTCTCCCACCTGGGGTTTTTCTGTTCTGCACTGTGCGGTGCAATCTTCCCTTCGTGTTTTCTCTAGTAGACACAGGGAGTTAAGCGAGACAGAAGGGTTTCGTTGTAACAGTGCCGTTTGAGATAAATGCTCTAATTTATGGCTATGGGAATAATTCTGTCTTAGATGGGTTCTTACATGTGGATTCAACATACGCACAGAGATAACAGTAAACGGAAAAACAAAATTTCTAGATAGTCTGTTTATAGAAACTTCCCTTAAACTTCCTCAAAGAATGCAAATAAGTTTATATAGCTGTTTGTATTTGCCCCCCAAGATAGAGTGTGCAATTATTTAAATAGCTGATTTAACTGAAAATCTATTGAATCTATCTTCACAAAATAATCCAAACTAACATGCATTTAGTTAGATGCAAGTTCAACCATAGTACTCATTTTCATCTCAGAATGTCAACGTTCCTTTGCTAGGCGGCTGTTATAAAACATAAGCTCAACCAAGAAGTGTATTGGGAAAAGTTGGTCACATGAAAGACACTGAGCAAAAGTTGGTCAAGTGAAAGACACTGAGCTTAGTAGGTCAGAAAGAAAAATAACTCCTAGAAATGTGTTGTCTTCGTTTTGGACGCCACTGCCTGTAGCTACTCTGAGCCAGAGCCTCACGCAATAAAGCAGTGCTTGCCACAAGCTCTGGTCCTGAAGTAAGAGTGCAAATGGAGAATGTACGTGCTTATTTTATTTTTACAATTTACATTGGAAGCTTTTGATAGTAACTTTCATTTCACTATCAAAATGTTCTGTAAGAAAAAGAGGAGGAAAAATCTTTGCCAGTAGTATTCTTGTGGTGAGGGCAAATAAGAGAACATCATTATTTTTCTTTCTAACAAGAAATAGGATTTCGTGATATTTTGCAGGCTTTAAGAATTCTGTTGATTGGTTTGATTGCTCTGAATATAAGACAGTACCAGTACTTAGAGAGTTCTGAAGAAACATTCTATCAGTGTGTTTTGAACTCAAGATAAATAGTTCGTAATTGTTATGAATTGCCCACTTGTTTATTTGCCACTTTCTGATCTAAGGGCCCACGTCTAGAAAGTACTTCACCATCATTTTCCTCTACTCCCCACAATGAGAGATCTGGAGACTCCAATTCATTACTGTGTGGAGAAGCACCACCTGAAAAAGGTAGGACTTAAGTACATAAGACCAGATGGGGGTCATTGCTTATGCCTCAGTATCATCTGAGATTCCAATACAAGTCTTAAAATTGGCAGTTTTCTTAATTACCTTTCTACTCTCTTGCCCTTGTCTCCTTGTATTCTGCTTCTGTGAAGGGCCTGGCCTTATTCTTGCAGTTATGTCTAAATCCAGTATTGTCCCAGGCATTTAGAAACTGTGTTTTCGAAGTCTGGTAGAACTGTGCCTATGAAAGTGGTAGTTGATTTGATGTCGGGAGAGATCTTATGTGATTGAAATGGCTCTTATTTTTTGATTGCTGCACTAGAAATGTAATTGAGTGGAGAGAAAATTGGGAAATTTGGCTGTTCTTGTCCTCTCTTACATTCTATAACATTTGCTACAGCTTTTATCTTGCCAGTCCAATCGTACATTTCAGTGTAAATGAATACTGTTGTCATTAGTCCATACTGTTCTTATGAGCACATATAAAGAAAATAAATTGTCCAATATCAAATTTAGCAATAAGTTTCATAGACAAATGTTTTTAGCTTCTCAGTGTTGTTCTTTCTGTGCTACAGAATTCTTGTTCATATGTTGTCTAAGTGAATGTGTCCACTTAATCTGTTTACTTCCTCTAGATGAGAAGAAAGATATCAACAGTGACATGAAACTGTCAGTGGAGGATAATAGTAGGAAACCTGCTGCTCTGATAGTAGCAATGACCACCACAGCACACGAGAGAACAAAGTTAGAGAGGTCAGCAGATGACAGTTCATATGAGGAGAGAATTGTGCAAGAGCCAGTAGGAACAGCTGCAATACAAGAATTACCAGTGGATGGTGAGTCCAACCGTGGGGAGGTGAAGAACACTTCAGAGGATTCTGGGCAGGTATTTTTTGTGTGCATTTTTACCGTTGTTCAGAAAAATGTCCGAGAAATGCAGTGAAAGCTTCTGTAAATGAATTTACTGTTGGTTCCTTTAGTGTTTAAAACTCGGCTTATAAAACTTCTGGACCCAGGGCTCACATAAATCATGTTTATTTTTAAGGAATATGTAGGGAATACCTTCCTGAAGGGGCAGGAAGCACTTTTTGCACTGTTAGTTTAAAAGTGATAAAGTCAGTGAAATTTGTGTTTTCAAGACTGAGTTTAATAACCTTATTGAAGTAAACATGTCAGATCTCTGTTCCGAGTTGAAGTGAGCAGCATATGTTGGCAGAGAACGGAATCCATTGCATGACTTGATTAACAAGTAAGATACAAAGCACTTTAGGCCTTACTGCAAGAAAGAAAGCATGTGGATGTATGTAACTGCTAAAGCTAAATATTGAAAACAGTTACTGTTGTAGCAAGGAAACCCACTGCTCAGCCAGGTTGTTTTTATTCCTTCGTGTCTCTCAACTATAGACTTCTGGTCAGGTGTTTGTTTTTGTTTCTTTTTTTTATTAAAAAACAAAAACTTTGTAGCCCATACTGTACCTGTGCTATATTTGAGTGGCTTTCTTGTGTATGTATTTGGCATATTAACATATTTAACATGTTGGCCTTCAAAATCCTTGTCATGATACTCTAGTTCTGTTACCTGACACACAATTTTCCCTTTTTGTGTCTTAGAAACAAAGTGGAACAACGAAAGCAGTTCTACAGAGCTCAAAATCCTCGTCTTGCAAGTAAGAGATTATACTACATATCACAGGTTACAGGGTATCTGTAAGTACTGTGACAATATCACTTTGCACTCATCTTCTATCAACAGTTTTTTAATTGCTAACAGCCTCTGGCCATCTGTGGAGAGAAGATGAGGCACGTTATTGTACTTCTTGCTAAACTTAGACTCCAAGTCTTTTGCCAGTGTCTGTAATGAGTTTGTGCTAGTATCTTCACCAGTGAGTCCAGCCCATGGTATCTTGACAGGTTTTAAGCACTTTTTAATTTAATAGGTGAAAGTACCAGAAGCTTGTAAAAGCTGTTGGTCTGAATGTGTTGATTAACAGATTGTTTTGTCAATAATAAGCTGTCCAAAGCAAACAGGCTTCCTTCTTTTCCTGTCCCCACACAAGTGCAGCTACAGCCACAGTAACTTCTGGTGGGAAAAAAAGGAACATTACTTGCTATCATTAACAAGACATAGAAGGATCTTTAATAATGTCTGTGTCTTTGTAGGTTTCTGCCTTCTGCACACTTAAAGGAAAAAGTGAAAGCTGTTCCATCAGCTGCAACTGTTCCACCTCGCTATTTGGGAACATTAAAGGTTTTAGAGGATAAACACTTGCAGAAGAACAATGCAGAATTTGACAGAGCAGATAGTTTGCGAGCAGCTGTTTTCCAGGTAGATCTTAAAAACAAACAAACACCTATGCATATAAAAGTCTAGTTAGAGGATCCAGCCATGCTTACTTTCATTAAGTCAATCCTTGTAATGATGTTACTTGCATATGCTTATGTATAATTTCTTTTGTTGGTCATGTTTTCTAAAAATTATGAACTAATAAACTAAATGAAAGGTATGCAGTGTTTTATGATTTACTGTTATGTCAGATTATTCTCATATACATGATATGATTTCCTTTGTTTTTTCTTGGCCAAAGTAAGTAGTTTAGGATTCCTTTAGAAGTAAAAACACTTCTGGCATTCTCTCTGGAACAGTAATCTGTATATCCTGAGTACAATTTCATTTTATATTTTTCAAAGATTTTAGAGGTTCATAAGGTTTTTCTGTAGTTGTAGCTATTATTGTAGATTCTTAGACATTTTTGAACACAAAAAAAACGTGTGCCAATGGTGCTTAGATCAGTGTGATTTGAAGCACAGCTTTCTTTTTCCACATGGAGTAATTAGTGCAGCAGCGAGCGGAAGAACTGGGAGTCATTTTGGTGGTCATTGTACTGGTGCTGCTCTAATAATATTCAGTTGTTGCATGTGGAACTTATTTAGTTACAGCTTAAAAACACTTCAAAAATGTATGCCTTCCAATGATTCTTACAGAACTGGATGGAAAAGAAAAGAGCCTTTCTACTGGAATTAAAGAGAGCTGAGAAGAAAAAAGCTGAGGAGCTGAGGAATGATACTGAAAAGGTTTGTTTACACTCTCAGTTTAAGTGAAGTGGACAAACTACCACTTTTTTTAAAGTGTGTTGACCTGTGCTTTCTGCAGATGACATCACTCCTATTATAAGGTTACTGGTTTTCTCTAGAATAGAGTGAGTTGAAAAAGTGGCATGTCCTAGTTATTGTGATTGGTATAAGAGTACAAGGCTAGTGATTTCCTGCAGAAACATGCAAACTTACCTGCTTCCCACCAGTTATATTAGGAGTGTTTTTGGATTAATTTTCAAGCTTGTTCACAAAGGCCTCAGGATGCTCATCCATTCCAGTGTTAAGCTCTAACATATCTTCTGTTGGAAAATCAGTTTGCTCAGTAGCTCAAGGAATACTTTTCTACCTTTTGAATGTGTAGCTCGTGGATCTGTTTTTCCAGTATTAAGCAGGCTTTCCTTTTGAGCATTTAATATGTATTTCATGTTCTTCCACACACTTTGCAGGAGTAATTTATATAAGTTGATATAAACTTGAGTAAATTGTTTAAAATGAGCATAGAAGTGTATAGTTCATACTTCATTTGGAGTGTTTTCTACAAATCTATTTCCATTTCTCTATTATATTAATCTGTATATGAGAATCAATTCAAAGCAAGTGTTTTCAATTACAGTTGTATTTTATATTCAAATGTACTTAAATTGAGAATGGTATTTTTTGATCTAGAAAGAAGCCGTTAAAAGAGAGGAAGCAGATGCATCTTTTAAATCCTGGAAAGCAATGAAAGCAAGAGAAGCAAAGAAGTTGAATGAAGAAAAGAAGCTTGAGAAACTGAAGGAAAAGGAAGCAGCAGAACAGAATGCAGAAAGAGCAGAAGCAGCACAGAAGGTAAAGTGAAGTGTGTAGATAAATGTATATGAGCTGTGGTTTAGGGAATTGTTGAGGATAACTTGGTTAATCCAGCAGGAGACGGAAATGAAGGGGATTCCAAAGTCTGAACATGGTTAGTCTTTGAACAGGGCACTGTGAGATTCTGTCCTGTTGAAAATATGCAGCTGCTTCAGAAGGTCCCTGCAGCCCTGAGGTGGTGGTTTCCATACTCTGAGGATTCAGAGGCAGTGCGTCCTCTTAGACAGCTGAGATGGATGCTGAGTAGAAACTGCTTCATTTGGGGGTTGGAACTAGATGATCTTTAAGGTCCCTACCCAAAGCAGTTCTGTCTTTTTTGCTGTATAACATTAATATGCAAACAGGCTTTTTTTGTATTTATGTTCTGTCAGCTGAACATAAAATGAACTCCATATATATATATATACATAGGCAAAGAGTTAAGACTTACTGGGAAAATAATTTACTCATCTTAGATAAAGTGAGATTCCCTTCTGAGCAATGCAGCAAGTAAATATTCCAAAATTTGAAACTATAGAAATACAAATAATAATTCTGAATAAATGAAAAGAGTATTGACACAGAGATGAGGGATAAGATGGCTGATTAATCTGTTATTTTCTTTAGGCGTTTGAAAAATGGAAAGAGAAAAAAACAGAATATTTGAGAGAGAAAGGCAGACAGGAAGAACAGTCTGAAAGAATCAGGAAGAAGAAAGAAGAGGAATTAGCTGCAGAAAAGAAGAGAGACAGCATATCAGCAGTTGAAAAATGGTACCTCCTTTAGGATTTTGAAGTATCAGCATCCAAAATTTTGCTGAACGGGTTGTCTGTAGTGTTTGATACGCTGTTGACTGAGGAACAGTGGCATGGTTGGGAACAAGCTTTTCACTCAGAGCTAATAAGCACAGCTGTGAGAACAGCCTGCGGCTTCTTTCAATTTAGTAACTTAGACTCTTTCTTCCCCAAAAGGCAGCTGCCTCAGCCCTGGCAGAGATACAGCAACTGATAAGTAGGATTCAGTTAGTGTTAAGTCTTACGTGACTAGCATCGTGCTTCATTACTAAGCAATGGGAAGGGAGGTGGGTCTTTCATAAAGCTTTTGTAGTACAGCATATGAATGTAGGTGTACTCAAAAGCAAATAAGATGCATCTGCTGGAGAAACTCTTTGTTAGTTTTAGAAGCCAGGAGTCTTCAGAGACTTACATGGGCAACTTACTATTACCTGCACAACTTTTAAATCTATTTTTATATGGTAACATAAGAAAGAAAGTAGATAAGATGATATCATAATAGGTAAAAGATTAAATTCATGTATGAGGACTGCTCCAAAAGTAATGCCTCCTATTTTAGTGCGTTGGCCAGCAAAGTCAGAAGTTGATGCCAGTGGTATGGCAGTAGAGCTTGAGTGTTCCCACCAGTATATCATTACATGTCGTTGCTGTGTGACAGATGGCAGCAGAGGGGCAGTCTGACAAAATGACATCTGACATAAAAGTGTGCATGAAGCAGAGGTATGTCACTGAATTCCTCCATGAGGAAGAAAGGGCACCCAGTGACCAAACACTGGATGTGGGCACAGTGAGTGGCAGGTGGTGTGTTTCAGCCACGGCAACAGCATCGTAAAAGACAAGCCACATTCTGGACAGCCCTGCACAACTGTCGCACCACAGAGCGAATAGCATCTCAGTCAGCTCATCTGCACCAGTTGGCTAATGGTGTTGACTGTGTTACTAAATAGCATTCTGCAGCTGTATCCAATAGTGATTGTGCTTTTTTGTATCTGTTACAATTGGAAAGGTTAATGCAGTAGAAGGTTGATACAGGGGTGTAACAGCAAAGGTGCTAGTGCAGATGGAACGGTGTTAGAAGGGAAAAATAAAGGTGCTCACATGTCTCCAAAGATCTAGGCTCACAGGAAAGACTGCACAAGGGAGGGATCTCCAACCAGAGGTCCTTCCCAGCTGGCAGTCAGCCCTTAAATGGGGTGTAAGAGAGGTGCAGCCAGGCTCTATCCCTTCTGGTCACACAGCTGAGCTGCCTTCACCTGAGCTCTCAGGGCTGACTGGGTCCTTTCCCAGGTGATCAATCAGTGCTTCAGGCCATGACTCAACAATAACTGCTGATTCCATGGAAATAAATAGGAGGCATTACTTTCAGAGCAAGCTACGTATATCTTGGTGATATCATGCATGAAGATGGGCATCGAAGATTTTACATATGTTTGTTGTTAATCTGCTATTAAATGCATAAAATAGGTCTTTGAAATCAAGTTAGTTAATTGGTCACAGATACGGCATTTAGATTGTTGAAAAATGATTTCCTGTTCATCCTTTTCACAGGAATGATAAAAAAAGGGAGTATATGAAACAGAAGAAGGCAGAAAAAGTCAGAGAGAGAAGAAAAAAAGAAATACAACAGGCAGAGAAGGATGAAAAAGATAAAATGGCCAGAGAAGAATACGAAAGATGGCTGGTAATTTATAAATGTTTTACACTGTATAAAAATCAAAGAAATGAATGTAGTAACGAGGGTGAATACTTTGCATTTTAGTGTTCCTGGTTTTTTTTTGTAGTGTTACAGGGAGAGACCAGATGATGGCAGTAACACATAGCTAGTCCCCAAAACTTCTTGAACAAAGTAATCAAGTATGATGTGCTGGAACTTTAGCTTATATGAAAAAAATCTATTTTCCCCACTTATGTGACTTGGAGTTTTGCATTCCATAGTATTTTCTTCTATTCTTTGTCAGTGTATAATCAAAGAATATTAGGCTGTTATAACCACAAAATAAACAAGAGAGTTAGGCAAAGCAGACTACGATAACAAAAGAGAATAAATGGAAGGCTTACCCTTATCCTGGGCTCACTCACGAAACACCAGCAGAGCAGATCTCCAGAAGAGATCCTTCCCTTCTGGTAGCCAGCTCTTAAATAGGGCTAGGAGGGGTGCAGCCAGGTTCCACCCCTTCCGGCAGCACAGGAGAATTGCCTTCACCTTCAGGCTGTGACCCAGCAGTTCCCATACAGTCAGGAGCAGCCATCTCTGAAGGGCTTGCTCACAAAACCAGCAAAACCCAGCAGCACTACCAGTTGTAACAGTGTATGCACTTACATTTGAGAAAACATTTGAAGTGGAGAATTCCACGTCACAAAATTGATAAAGCCATTTTACTAAAGTTTGAGATCTTCATTGACTAGAAAGTATGAAACTAATGCTGCCATTTATATTTTCCCTACATCACCAAACTTTAGTCCAAGTTGTTAAGCTTTAAATTAATCCCCACATTAAGGAAATACGGTTTTCCTTATACAAACCAGGAGAGTTTGCTGATATTCTTAGCATAAACTGTTTTCTTGACAGTTGTATGATTTGCTGGTTAAACAAATACCTGCTTTTTCCATGCTTGCTCTATGGCACAGACATTCAGCATGTTGACTTTAAGGGATTGGTTTTTTTTAAAGCATTTCTTGTGTTGTTTTATTTCCTTGTGATTTGTGGCATAGTCTGTGTGTAAGGGCACTGTTCCCATTCAATAAGAATGGCATCTTGCAGCTCAGCTGGTGTAAGGTCCTTGCAGCTCACTTGCAGCATCAATAGCCTAAAAAGGAATCCTTTTCCAGAGTCTCAAATAGGTTTTCAGTGTTTTTTCTTTTTTTAACTGGGCTTATTTAACAACTGAGACAGACAGCAGCTGTATAGGTGTGGGATACCTTTTAAAGGGGAGGGAGACAAAAGTTCAGGATGGTAGAAAAGGATCAGAATCTTACAGTGCTCACTGAGCCCAGTTTGTCGTACTTGACCCTTACAGTCCAGGAAGATACAGTTCTACAGAGATAATATTATTTAATAGATTAACTGTTCTGTATTGCTAGTTTTAGTAAACGATATTACTTCATACAAACCTGGCCTTGCTTACGGTCAGTTTCACTAGTAATAACGTGAAATAATTGTGTGCTGGTTTAGCCAGACCAGGTATTCTTAATTGAATTGGATCTTAAGATTCACCTAAACAAAAGCCTGGAGATCACAGGTTAAAAGCACTAGCAACAGAGCTGATATTTCAGAGCACTTTATACGCTTATTTTTTGTACATAACACAAGTATAGCTGGTATTAGTAAGTTTTAATGAAAGATTCCTCTCTAGCTCCCTCTTTCACAATAACATGTCTATGCCCATTTACCTGTCTATTCTCTCATCTCACTATTTGTCTTTTCAGTATAACTAACAGAAAAAAAAAGTCACTTTCCTGTGCAGTCTGCTCTAGCTTTAACAGGGAGCTGGACTAGATGACCTCTTTTCCAACCTTTAAGAGTCTGTGATCTTAGGAATTTGCGGGAGTAATGATATAATGGGATAGAAGGCAGAATGACAAAAGTATGGCTACAGCAAATGAGAATAAGCCCAAACACAGCAGCTGCAAAAATGCAAACAAAGCTGCTTACCTTTGGAAAGCCTCAGGTAGGCAGGGATCTCCAGCAAGAGATGCCCTCACCTCTACTGCCAACGCTCAAATGAGATCTGGGAAGGGGTAGATCCTGTCCCCCCCCCTTGCAGTCACTCAGGTGCACTGCATACACCTGAGCTCCTCTGAGTTGGCCCTCCCTTCCCACCAGGAGCTCAGTGACTGTTTCAGGCCTCCTTTGAGGGCTTGTACTCAGTGTTCTCCTGGTGGCACATTGTTGCTTGGACCACAGAAGGTTCAGCTCACATTCTGTCAGTCCCATATAGTCCACCACCAGGTGTCACACTGATCTTATAGTGAGACTGGAGCATCTTGATGTCATGTTGCTCTTCCTGGTGATCCTGTGGACACAAAGAGATTCACAGGGAGTAGCACAGATGTTTCAGACATACCAGAAGGTTAGGTCTGCCCTCCGCAGCAAGATACAGTTCCCATTTCTATCCTGGGTCAGCACCTTGGCTTGCACTGGGGCATGTCCCAGCCATCTGTATCCTTTGGCTTGATATCTGAGGATACACACCTATATCGGGTACCAAAGGAGAAGTCCAGATTTGCCACAGGGGCATAATTAAGGTTCCCTTAGTGATGAAAACTGGAGTGTTGAGCATGATATTTGCAGGCCATGTAACCAGAGTGTGGTGTTCTCAGAATGAATTGGTGAATTCTCAACCCATCACATTTGGGCCAGTGTGTCAGCTTCATCATTTCCCTGTGACTGAAGGGGTTGGTGACCAGAAGCGTGGTAGACATATATGGTCTTGTGTTTAATCATGTGCCATGTGTCAAACCTCATATCTCTGTTCTGGATTGCTCAGGCATGCATAGTCCATTCCTGAGTGGCCCACTGTGCAATCCAAAATGTGAGGCCCTGATACACAGCCCAGCTATTTGTACAGATATTCAGGATACCATCACCAGGTTCCTTGGCTATAACCATCCACACGGCTCTCAGTTCTGCCCATTGGCTGCTCTGACCATCCCCCTCTTCACACCAGATCGTTTTAGTGGAGGGTATGCCACTGCTCTCCACTTGCTCGGGTTGCCCTTGCTGGACCCATCCATGTACCAGGCATCTTCAGAAATGAGATATTTCCCATCCTGAATGGGACTCTTCTCTGGTGGAGCGGCCAATGTTTCTTTTGGTGCATCACTGTGATACGTCACTGGGCCTAGGATCTTCTGGAGTTCTTCTTTCAGTGGTGATGAAGACAAACTGCCCCTCTGGCTAAGATAGGTGACCCATGCCAAACCTGAGACCAGAACCCAGCTGAGGTTCAAATGGAATTTTGACGCTGCCATAGGCCACAGCTGATGCCATCCTGAGCTACACGGACATCTAGTTTAGCTGGAAGGGTGGAATCGAATATACCCAGTGTCTCCATTGCTTTCTGGAATGCTTCTTCTGTTCTCCCCCAGTCCTATTTTTGTCCTTTCTTCATGAGTCAATACAAAGGCCTCAGCAGTTGCACTGGATGGGGTATAAAGGAATGCCAGTGTCTTAATATACCCAACAATTCATGCAACTGCCTTGGCATGGTGGGGACTTGAAACGCCAGAACCTTGTCTGTTACTTCACTAGATAGTACTTTGATCTTTCCTAACCAAACTACAGCCAGAAATTTCAATGACAAGCCTGATCCTTGCACTTTTTTTGGGTTTATAGCTTACCCTTCCTTTTGCAAAGGAGTAGTCAATGAGTCTGCCACCTTTTCTAATGCCTTCAGTGAGTCAGTTGTCAACAGGAGATCAGCAATATAGTGGTACAGTTTTATGTTGTTATGATTATTCCACTCTGCTAAGGTCATGTGCCACTAAGTTATGACTGTAGGTTGGTGAATGCACATACTCTTTCAGCAGGAAGTTGGGTTTGTAAGACCTGCACGTAGCCCGTATAATTCTCCCATATGGCCAGTGTGAAAGTCAGATGGAACATGGAGAATGACAGTAGATTATAGAGAATTAAATAAGGTCACACCGCCTGTTTGTGTGGCCATACCTAATATTGCCTCCTTAATGGACTCATTGAGATAAAAACCAATCACTGTGTCCTAGATTTGGCAAATGCATTCTTCAGTATCCCAGTTGCTGACGAATCACAAGACCAGTTTGTGTTCATGTGGGGAGGCAGGCAGTGGACCTTTCAGGTCCTGCCACAGGGGTACGTGCATGCACCAACATATTGCCATAACCTGGTATGTGATCTGGCTAATTGGGAAAAACCTAATAATGTTAGCTTATATATTATGTTGATGATCTCTTGTTGACATCTGACTCACTGGAGGCAGTAGGACAGGTGGCAGATTCATTGACTGGAAGAGCATGGGCTGTAAATCCTCAGAAGGTGCAAGGTCCGGGCCTGCTGTGAAATTCCAGGGGGCAGTTTGGTCAGGAAAGACCAAAGTACTGCCCAGTGCTGTAACAGATAAGGTTCAGGCATTCCCAGCCCCTACAACACCAAAGCAGCTGCAGGAGTTCTTAGGTATGTTGGGGTGCTGGTGTTCCTTTATACCACATTTAGTGCAGCTGCTGAGACCATTATACAGATTCATGAAAAAGGGGCAACTGGGGGAGAATGAAACAAGAGGCTTTCCAACAGATCAAAGTGGCAGTTAAACAAGCCCAGGCATTGGGTGTATTTGATCCCATCCTTCCAGCCGAACTAGAAGTCCATGTAACTCATGATGGGTTTGGCTGGGGCCTGTGGCAATGCCAGAGTTCTGTTTGGACCCCCGTTGGGTTTTGGTTTCAGATCTGGCATGGAGTAGAAGAAAGATACAGGATGATTGATTGAAAGCACTAGAGACAGCAGATCCAGTGCCCTGAAAGTGCTACAGACAACATGGGCTTCCCTGCTTAGAATCCAAATTACGGGCACCAATGGTTGGTTAAGACCCCAAATGGGCAATTAAAATAACCTTCTGCTTCTATCCCTGAGAATCTAGAACCAGGTACCCATAGACTGGCCCATAGAATGGCCTCGGAAGGTGCAAGTAGGACCAAAATGATGTGGCCCACTTGTGCCTTGCGGGAGACTGTTGAAGGTTGGGGAATCAGTCATTTGCCTGGTAATCGGTACATGGCCTGCAGTCGATGTGGTCAGCACCCTGGTCTTCATTGCTAAGGGCCCCTCCTCATGTCCCTGTGGCAGATCAGGACCCCCTTTGGTGCCTGATACAGTTATGAGCCACAGATATCTGGCCAATGGTGTGGTACAGGTGGCTGGGACATCCCCAGTGTAAGCTGAAGTGTTGACCTGGGATAGGAATACAGCCTGTACTTTGCCCTGGAGGGCGGACCTTCCCCTCCTGGTACCTCTGAAACATCTGTACTACTCTCTGTGAGCCTTTGGAAGACTCTAGGATGACAGGAAGGAGCAAAATGTCATCGAAGCATTCCACTGTCATTGTGAGAGCATGACATCTGGTAATGGGCTATGTGGGACTGATGGAACATAGGATGGACCTGCAGCAAACAACTGCGTGCCTCCAGTAACACCATCAAGCACTGGCCCATGGGAGAACATGAACCCCAACCACAAACCAATCATCAATTGTCTTACACTGTGTCAACCTGCAATTGTGTAAGTGTTAGGATCCCTGTATTAGGGAAGGCTCACCCTCCAGCTGGCTCAATCATTGGTTCATGCTGTGAAGGGGTGCAGTGTATGGGAGCTGTTGAGGCACAGCCTGAAGCACTGATTGATCACCTGGGAAAGGACTGGGTCAGCCCTGGAAGCTCAGGTGAAGGCAGTTCAGCTGTGTGACTGGAAGGGGTGCAGCCTGGCTGCATGTCTCTTGGACCCCATTTAAGGGCTGACTGCCACTGGGGAAGGATCTCTTTCTGAAGATCGTTCCTTAGTTAAGCTTTTCCCTGCAAATCTAGAATGTTCTGATATGGTTGATAAGTCTCCTTCCTTTATGGCACCTCTCTGTTGTGCATTTTGTAATCACACCTTTGTTGTAATGCCTTTCCTATTGTATTGGTCTGTCCAATTGCCACAATTCAAGACGGACATAGTACTTAATTCACCAGGCCTTCTCTTGTCTTTTTTGTTTAAAAGGTACACAAAGCCATCTCATCCCTGAGACTGTCACTTCACCTGCAAATAACATCACATGTTACAGTGCCTCTGTGTTTCATTGTGCAGTGTGCGTGGCTGCTGAGTCCTTAGAGGGATGTGTGAAGCTCCAAATGGCAAATTAACTTCACGTGAAAGATGCAGCAATAATTCTGACTTTTCAATTGCCCTAGAGTTCTTTTATTTGACATAATGTTTTATTCTCAGGGAAACATGTTGAGGAGAGAGCAACTTCAGAAGAAGCAGAAGAACCTCCGTGTTGTGCATAGGAATGAAGTGCCTTTTCCGTGGATCCCACCTGGCAAAGTCACCTATACAAAGAACTACTGAGCAGCCTATTGCCCTCTGTACAAAGAGATAATCTGCTTATGATCTCAAGACTAGTCTGTTATTTCAGTTTTTCACTGAATCCATGATAGATGTTATATCCTTTCTTTTTAATTTATTTGATCTCTGGAGTTGAAATGGGTTTCTTGTCCTATTCCATGACATTAACAAATGCACTAATTTTTGTAATTCTGCATTTAACTTAGTTTTGTTCAATGTTGTGTTACTCCATTCCTTCTTGGTGAAGGTGGATAATCAAGAGATGTGAGGCTAGACTCTGTTTTCTTTGTTTTTTTACCCAGTAAGTGGCAGCTTACTGTTGTAGTGAGCAGAACAATTATGCTTACATTACTACTCTATTACTATTCAGCAGCAGTAATGACAGATGTTACTCAAAATGAGTGGTCACTTGCAACTAGAAAAAAATGAAAACACTTCCACATCCATTCAAAAAATTTTAGTCTCTATTTATAAACAAATGGTGATAAACAGGTGATGAACACAGTATTCAAGAAAAGGGAAAGTACAGGCCAGGGAGCCTACCTATGTGTGCAAGATACAAGGATGTTCAAGCCTGATGGCGTGCTTGAATTGCTTCTCTTCCTTCACCTGCAAAACCCGTTTTGAGTGAGTTGTTGAGAGATGGTTCATGCATGGAAGGTGAGAATGGTGATTGTCATCAGGAATGGTTCTGCCATGAGGAAGATGAGACTGGGGGATTTATTCTGGAAGAACTGCTGTGTGAAACAGGGAGGATGGGGAGATACTGGGTGTCTTGCAGTAGAACAGAGGCATGAGGCTAAACCATCAGTATGGTGTGAATCTTGTTCTTCATGCATGAAGAAACAAACTACACAGAGCACGATTTTTAGATTGTTGTAGAATCATAGAATGGCCTGGGTTGCAAAGGAGCACAATGCTCATCTAGTTCCAACCCCCTGCTGTGTGCAGGTCACCAACCAGCAAACCAGGCTGCCCAGAGCCACATCCAGCCTGGCCTTGAATGCCTGCAGGGATGGGGCATCCACAACCTCTTTGGGCAACCTGTGCCAGTGCATCACCACCCTCTGGCTGAAAAACTGCCTCCTAATATCCAACCTAAACCTCCCCTATCTCCCTTATCCCCCTTAATCCAATTCCCCCTTATCCTATCACTATCCACCCTGTAAAAAGCCGTTCCCCTCCTGTTTATATGCTGCCTTCAAGTACTGGAAAGCCACAGTGAGGTCTCCCTGAATCCTTGTTTTCTCCAAGCTAAACAAGCCCAGTTCCCTCAACCCTTCCTCACAGGAGAGGTGCTCCAGCACTCTGATTGTCTCAGTGGCTGGTTCATGGCCAGCTTCTCATCCACCAGGATCCCAAGTCCATCTGCGCAGGGCTGCTCTCAAGGAGATCTGCCCCCAGTCTGTATCAATACCTGGGGTTGCCCCGACCCAATGCAGCACCCTGCACTTGGCCTCGTTGAACTCATTAGGTTCACATGGCCACTTCTCCATCCTGCCCAGGTCCCTCTGGATGCTTCCCTTCCCTCCGATGCATCGACTGCACCGCTCAGCTTGGGGCCATCTGCAAACTTGCTGAGGCTGCACTCGATGCCATCATCTGTCATTGATGAAGATGCTGAAGAGCACCGGTCCCAAGACCGACCCCTGAGGGACACCGCTTGTGACCGGCCTTCACCTGGCACAGAACAATTGATCACAGCCCTTTGGCTGCATCCAGCCAACATCCATCCAACAGTCCATCCTTGAAATCCACACCTCTCCAATTTAGAGAGAATGTGCTGAGGGACCATGTCAAAGGCTTTGCAGACGTCCAGGTAGATGACATCCGACTCCCTTCCCCCATCCACTGATGCCTCGCTCCATCATAGAAGGCCACCAGATTGGTCAGGCACGATCTGCCCTGGGTGAAGCCATGCTGGCTGTCTCGAATCACCTCTTTATCTCATATGTGCCTTAACATAGCTTCTAGTAAATGCTATTTTAATAGCATGTTTTGCAATTCATGCAAAATCTTACTTCGATACTTCAGTGCAGAACAGTGGTAGTCTTGTGAGGCAGTTCTAGGCACTTACCTGGAACTGATTTTGGAAACAATGGGAAGACTGAGGATCTTTAGAGCTCTCCAAATCACTTCTTCACTGCTATCCAAATGCAAGCTGTTATCTAGGTATTTTCTTATGTGAATTTTAATAATCACTCCAGATCTGTTCCTTAAGTGAGTATTAACATTAAAAAAAAAAGATAAAAAAAGAAAAACAAAAAAAAAGAAAGAAAGAAGAAGCAACCACCCAAGTTCTTCTCTGTACGATGTTTTTTCTGAAATGAGAATCTTACTCCTGCTAAGACTGACAGCCTCCTTGGGAAGTGATAGTGATAGGATCATTTGAGAAGGTGGCTTTCCCTTTTTCATTCAAAGCTTGTACTGTTTATAAATTACTGAGATACTCAGTAATTCTGTATTTCATGTAATACTGCAGCATCTCCTGACAAAAAAGCACAAGACTGTCAAACAGAGGAATCTCTTTAGTTCCAGAGGTTTCTTGCTTGTTTGTTATGTTTTAGTGAGAGGTACTGAGGATTTAAATGCATTTATTTTGGCCATAACAGTTTCTGTTGCCATAATGCTGTACAGATAACAGTTATCATTGGGATGTATGTAAAAGTGAAATTAGAAGAATATTTCATTACCTTATTGTTGAATGTGGTTCTGTTCATCATTCCTTGAATTCATATTTCAAGCTTTGTCAAGGTTTGACAGAAGCAGGTAAGATATTGGAATGGTAGGTAGACCCATGTATGTAGCCCTGCTCTGTACTGGAACGTTTCAGCAGGTCTCTGCTGGTCCTGTCTTTTGCTTCCAAGTCTGCTTCTTCCTCAAAGAATAATTGTATTTGACTGGGCTTTTATGCTTTTATTTGTTCCTCACCTCCTGTTGTCAGACTGCTCACCCTAACATACTGTGGCTGGAACAGTTTTTGTTCTACTGAGGAATTTGTAGCGGAAATAGGAGGCTTTATGACACCATCCTTTGGTTATTTGCTGTCTGTGGGCAATCCGGATTTTTACTGTCTGTAGCAGAGGTAGAAATGATGTTCACTTCCTGTATTCACTTGTGTGATAGCACAGACGAGTGAAGACAGGACTTTCATAAACTCTGGCCCTGGCTCTGCATGGACTACCTGTTACCCTGTGGCAGGTCAGGTGTTTTCTCTAGCAGTAGTGATATGTCAGTGACAACACTGATACCCAGAGAGAAGGCAGAAATTTACTGCCTGCAGAATCTTTGAAGAAGTTGAGAGCAGCTTCAGAGGACAGCTCAAGAAGCAGGGTAAAATTACATGTACCAGCAGGAGAGTGACACAACTACAGCACAAGCAAAATCCCAGTGAAATGCCAACTCAGAAGTAACCCACACAAATTTTATGGGGAAAAAGATGAAGAATGAATTCATGCCTCTGGGCTACAGCAATGATGTGCATCATTGTCTGCTAGGCTTCTAGCTCTACTAGAAGCCTGAAGTTCAGGTTTAGCACATCAGGAAACTATATAGCTGTATAATTTAATGGGAAGATAAAAATGTATAGCAGACAGCAGAGTTTGTTGTACAGCTGCCCTTAGGAGAGACTGAGGCAAAGTGTGCAGCCTGTGTGAAGCTTGGGTTGCACAATCATCTAGATCTTTATTTTTGCAGTGTCTAGCCAGAGCAAGCAAGATAGGTCTCTGTACTCACAGGCTTGCAGCTGAGAGATGCAAATGAAAAAATGTTAGAGGTAATGGCAGATCTGGAATAGGGTTTCTCATATGCCTGTTGCTAAGCTGAATACTGTGCTTTACTGTTTTTAAGCCTTTTGCTGATTGGATGGAAAAATTTTGTCAGAAGGTATAAGTGGGAAGATGTAGGTGACATGCTTCATAGCAGTGATGTACTCCAAACCCACAGAAATTCACAGAAATTCTCAGTGAGGAAAAAATGCTCAGGATTTGTAGATGCGCAAAAGAAGTTGATAGAATTCCATGTTTGTCCTTTGCAATAGGATGTTGCAATCTTGGTCTCATTTTCAGACATGCTATAGCAAGATTTAGGAAAATGTGGAGCTCAGATGTACAGGTGTGTACAGTAATTTACAAAAAATGTGTTTGTGCAAATCCTATTTAACTTTCAATCAATAACAGGAAAATTATTTTGTTATTTATTAATAAAGCGTATTTTAGTATAATGAGGTCAATGCATTCATCTGGTTTGTGGATGTAACAGTTTACTTAAACCTTTTCTACATGTGATTCTACATGTGATATCCCTAAGCACAGCCTAAGCTTTAAGCACTGTTAGTACAACAGATGGCCTTGGACATGTATCCTATGCAGGTGACAGCTTCTAACAAAGCACCCTCTCCTCCAGCTCACTGGTCCTCACTGTGTGCTGCCACACCAGTGTTTTATGTGGTGCAGACCTGCCAAAACCTGAAACATTTATTCACCAGGAGCAGTCCAGACAAAATGTAGACACGTGATGAAATGCCTTATTCCTTTCTCAGAAACTATCCCTGCAGGGGGACATCAATATAAATCAGCTGAACTAAGAAATAGGATTACATTAAAGATCTTTGTTCTGGATGAGAAAGGCTGTGCACTGGTCTCTGCGATACATTTTGTTTCATATTCACAGAATAGGAAATTAGATCCTCGTACCTCGTCTGTGTGTGCAGAACTGGTGCATTCCATGCAGTTATTTCCGTGTTGAACTGACTCACTTGAGTCTAAAACACTGTCTTTTCCACTGCCTTATTAAAGAGGAACTTCAGCCCTTCTAGTGTACCATGATTTTGGAGGACAACTCTTGCACTGAAGAATGAAGCTGCAGTTCTACCGTTTGCCTTGCTCACTTCCTGCAGGACTGAAAGCTTTGCAATCTCATTGCAACCACGGCTGCCATCACATTCCATCACCCGAGCTTCTTCATCTCTGTAGCCATGCAAAAACTCTGCTCTAGTTGTAAGCACCTTTAGGTGTCCAACACTTTCAAGAGCTACTTAAACTTCCACCATCCGATTCCTACCGAACTGCTGGTCATAGAAAACAATTTCTAAAATACTAATAAGATTTATTAGTTAGACTTCAGTGGATAATAACTAATTGCAAAATTCTTACCTCGCTGTTCCAGCCTGAGCTGTGAGCAAATCTCTCTTTGTATCATCAGGCTGTACTCAGTTAAGCTGTGCTTTCGACATAACACATGATTTTAGCACCTACACTCATAACAGATGAAAAGTGCCAATAAAAGCCTTTAGTATTGCAAAGTATTTTGCTTTTCTACTACTCATTAGTTTATGAATAGCCCTTTTCAGTGATTGTTTTATTTCTAAGTAAATTCTGACTAAAACTATGGAAAGTTTTTCCATCAATTCTTCATTTAAAGAACAAGCAAATGCTCCCTTTGTAGGTTAATCATTTTCTCATTAAGAGAAATATAAAATGAGTATATATTCATTTTCATAAACTGGGATGCCTAGTCCTTGATGATAAAAAATGATACAAGGCTAACATTGTTTTCAAGCATCATTAACTCTCAAGAAGTGAAGTAGGATGTTCCACTGTTTAACTGTTTCAGTGCCCAGTGCGTGCGACAGTAACACCCCGGTTGGTTTAAATTTTCCTTTGCACATTTTAACCAGCTGAACAACCCTCCCATGTATGCTGTTTTCCAGCAAATGAATTGAGGAGAACAATTGGGGAAAAGAAATCTAGAGGATGGAAAATTATTCAAACTGTTCTCAATCTATTTCACTTTCTTGAATAAACATCTGAACGATTTGGGAGGATAAATGGCACTTTGGGGAAAAAAAGCCTTTTTTATGTCATCTGAATTCCTATAAGCTTTTTTGTACTCTGGGCATTGCCAGTTCTGCTCCCTGACACAGGCAGGATGGCATCCACTCTTCACTCCTGTGCCAGAAACATCTTTCCACTGACAGCTGCAGGCAAAAGGTGAGCTGCAGTTGCCTCAGCCAAGGTTAAACCATTGAAGATAGCTTTCTCACCTTCCCAGGTTTACCTTTTTTCTAAGTGGAGCCTTGTTATTGTTTGGATCACCTATGGCTGAAGGTGAGAATATCATCCTCAACTGAGATGGGAGTGGGAAAAACTTACATTGTGAAAGGTTGAGAGAGAAATGAAAACACTCCGGCTTTTATTTAAAGTTATTTTTAGGGTCAAAGAGAGGATATCAATGAGAAAATAAAAGCAACCGATGCTGTCATCATTAAATTCATCATTTGTAGAAACACTGATGGTTATGAACATGGTGCTGAGTACTGCACAAGCCGAATGGAAAGTGGGCTTGTCACAGAACACTCCTCATCCCTGAAAGCAGGTAAGAGTCATTTAGGCAAAAGCATGAGCAGGAAGAGGATGACTATGGGCAGGCAGAGAGGCTTCCACACCAGCAGCTGTGGTGCAGTGGCATGCAAAGCTCCTGGCAGTCTGGTTTCACGCTGTGTCAGTTACTGCCCTTTATCCCTGTCTTCCTTTCAGCAGCCAAAGGCAACGTGCTCATTTTTTCCATTCACTTTTCTGCTGACTGTGTTGTCAAGCATCCTTTGGCTTCCTTTCTCCAACATAACATGATTTCCTGTCTTTCCTGCTTAAGATACTAAATAATTCTGTCCATTTTTGCTGCCATACAGCACCTCCAGAAGAGATCAATCTGCTCGAAGAACAACTGTCTTCTTTACTCTGGCATACAGAGTAAAGTACCATTATAGAATTACGCCCTAACATCAACATGATACTTATTTTTTTCCCTTAAACAGATGGTACAGCATCAAGCTGTTAGCTTTCACCACAGCAAAGATGTCATTCTGCCTAAAGTTTCTATTCCTGATGCGAATCAATAAAATGTAGGAAGATTGTGTCAGAGAAATGCTTCTTGCAAATGGCTCTGTGCATTAGTAGCTTATACAGTGCAAGAGCACGTGATAATGACACCTCATTTTCAAGGGCAAACGCTTTGCTGGCCTACTGAGTATCACTTGAGAGAGGTTATGTGGCATGAGAGCAATGGGAGGTGATAACAGCAGGAATAATGAATAGCTCAGGGCTTCATGTACCGACCATCCATGCTTTGCAAAGCCTGTCTGGTGATTTGCAAATTAAATATGCTTTACTCTATGCTCTTTATGGTTCCTTTCACCTTTTCTTATGCAGATAGTTGCTTTAAATAATCAATTCTATTACTTAAAGCAGTCATAAAAGAAAGAGTGGAGAGAATTTAACTCTGTGTCTAAGAGCCCTTGCTCTCCTGCCTCTCCATGATGGGGTAAAACAGAGCAAGGATGCAAGGACAGGACAGGACCGTGGGGTTTTGTATAGGTTTCTTTCTTCACTATAGGCTGAATGCAACTTTCCCAATCTGCCACAAGTTGGGCAAATCCCTCTGCACATGCTGGATTTGCTGTGAGCAGGACCTGCTGCAGTCACAGCTGGCACTGTTCTGTTGTCATTGCTTTAGATATTTGCTCTTTAGAAAGTGGATGATCTTCTACCACAGTATGATGCTCCAATGCAGTAACTGAGTATTGCTCATCTTCAGCAAAGCATGCAGCCAGGAATTAGTGCACGCATCTTCACTGCTCCAGCAAGAGGCCTACATTGCCCCTGAAAGGTATTGAAAATACTTTAGCAAAAAAGCAGAGATTGTTGTTATGGCCACACTTGAAATTTCCGCAACTCAAGGACACACCCACCATGACTACTGAATACTGAACTCCGTCTCTGTAAAGTAAATATTTCAGCTGCCAAGCACCTGAACTTTGCAGAGTATTCACTTGTATGTATGTCCAGCCATACAAGAAATAATCAGAGCAATGGGTATTGACATACAGCGTGACACATCTGATCCTCCCACATAAGAATTATTATCCTCCAAGTTAGACAGATGTGGTTTTCAGTCAAATCGGAAGTTAGAACACATGTTCAGTTCCCAAATACGCATTGTGATAGCATTACTTCTGTTTTTAAAGGGTTTTAATTGTGCAGAGATCATCACCAAGGCTTCGGGTTCCAACACCTTAACTTTCTGCTCCCCACAGCAGTCTATGCTTAGCAAGGAGAACGGTATCTGGCCTTTCAGGCATTTATACTACAGTGTTTTGAAGAGTTGCACAGAGATACTGAACAGAGCTCAGCAGACAAACTGGGGGAACCTGAAAGATGCTGAGCCCTGACTTGTAGAATTGGTGTCAGTACGCAGCACCTCCCTGAGCGAGGCCGTACCCTGTGCTTGGATGGCACCACTGTGCCAGCCCCACATAGCATACATCTGCCTGCCAAGAACCTTACAAGCATTTATAGATATTTATAACTACCCCCGCTGCCTCAAAAAGCCATCAGCTTGCAGCCACAGTACAGCAGCACAGCAGGGATGGAGCAAAAAGAGTGGGAGCAATTGGAGCAGCTGAATGCAATTGGGAAAAATAACAAATGAATAACCAGTATGCTTTATTTCATCCCTGATGTGGTCTTCAGCCTTTTGCTCTTTCCCAGGAGCCAGACCCCTTGTCTCTGGGGAGACCTCATTGTGGCCTTCTAGTACTTGAAGGGAGCATATGAACAGGAGGGGGGATGGCTGCTTCCATGGGTTGATAGCAATAGGACAAGGGTGAATGGTCTTAAACAGAGATAGGGAAGATTTAGGTTAGATACTGGGAGGAAGCAGCAGAACTAACAGCATCTCAGCCGTGTGAACTGAGGCAGCACCAGGAGAAGTGTTTTCCAGTTATGTATTCAGGTGTACCCAAATTTTGCTCTGGATGGTGGAAGTTTCATGGTATGGATCCAGATTCTCTTGGGCTGTCTTCACTCAGGCTTTCCTTGTTGGCTCAGGACATTGGTATGCTGCCTGATGTGAGTGCTGTGTGAGACTGGGAACAGAAGGAAGTGCATGGGCAATGCTTACAAATGTAGCTGAAGCAAGTGCTTTATACAGGGGATGAGAAATGGGCATCAGCAGAAAGGGGCTATGGAGGAATGAAGTCAGTGACATCAGTGAAAAGGACTGAGTAAAGGCTGCAAGTCCTTACTGTTCAGTCCCATCCAATTTCTTTTCTGCTTCAGCTCCTCCTACACCTGTATATTTGTCCCTGTACCTAACAGCAGCCTTGCTTTTCTGTATAGGTTTCCCTGATGGGAAATACACGGTTGTATATTAGTTCAGGGAGTCTAGAGTTCCTGAGTTGTTCCCCTGCACAAACCCCATGCAGTCAATATATTTCCAGTGTGATTTCTGTGCTTCAAGAAGGAAGCAGATAAGCAGGAGAGAGACAGGCATGGGTAAAAGCTAGGCACTGCTGGGCAGGAAATGTGATGGAGTAAATCTCCTGTGCTTGCCATGAAAGCACAGAATCTAAAAGAAAAAGTAAAAAGGATGTTTTAATTAAATGAAAGTATAGGAATAGGAAGTATCTAAAAAAAAAAAAAGAAGAAGAAGAAAGCATTAAAACAAAAAAAAAAGTTTGATATAATTAAAATGCTTGATGGCAGAAAAAGGATTAAACATGGTTAAGCTGGAGTTGTCTGCACAACAAAAAGCCATAGGGAAGACACAATGTGTCTGTGATTGCTGGAGACTGAGTATTAATGCCTGCTCTCCAGAAATGACATTATTGTAAGGGTGCTTCTGCTAATCGTATAACATCGCATCATCTGTTGCTTGACAGACACGGCACAGCAACTGTAAGGGTGTCAGGCAATCATGACTTGATTGTGATTTTTAAATGTTCTCTCAAGTGTGGTTGTTTGAGTGTGTAACAGCAAGCACAGATTTACTGTCATGAAGTCACCTGGAAAAAGCTGTTTGAAACCGCTAAAAGCAAGCATTAAAATTCAAGCTACTACTTGGAACAACTAAATTAGAGCACAGCATCCTGGAAGCTGCGCTACCACTTGAAAGTAGGATTCTCACTTGCTGAAATGTTGTTGAATAGAAAGCTTTAAAACCAGAAGGTTAGAAAATCTTCAGAGACCAGAGAAGATTTGTGTGTCAGTGTCAAGTAAACACAAAGAGACAAGTGTTCTCTTTGAGGCTGCTTTTTATTCCAGTGGGTAACTTCAAAGGCAGGGGCATCCTACTGCGAGAAAAAGGGAATTGTCAGGATCTCCTTCAGAGATATGCTCTGGATCTCAGATTCACCACACCTAGCTATGAGGAGTGTTAAAAGATGTTAAGAAGTGCGCTGGTTTTTTTCCTCCTTGTTATCAATGGTTTTTGTTTTATTTCTTTGGCTGCACTGTGCTACTCTTTGCATAGTGTAAGCGTGAGGTCATTGTGAGGTTAATTTATTTCTCGTAAAGATGCACTCTTAACAGAACTCCACTGACACAGAGCAACAGATGTAACTCCCATTGCTACTGCAGCAATCCCCTGGATGGAAGAACAGATTATTTCTTTCTTTGGGGCAGAATATCCAAGTGAATCTGAATACTGGTGTAGAGGAAGATGCAAGTCATGTCTTGAAGCAGTGATTTGCACACCTAGTACGAAGGCACGGCCAACCCAGGGGAGTTCATGCGATGCACCTGAGTGACTGAAAGGGGTGAAGCCAGGATCCACTCCTTCCCAGACCTCATTGAAGGGCTGGCAGTGAAGGCAAGGGTATCCCACTGGAGATCTCTTCATACCTGAGGCCCTCTGAAAGTAAGCAGTTTCTTTCCTTTGTTTCTCTGCCCTTGACTGTTGCTTTTGAGCAAGTCTTCACTTGCTGCAGCCCAGAACTTTGCTACTCTGGTGTCAATGCTGTGCTTTCCATTGTGTTACAGCGTTACAATTGGTTATCATTTAATCTTTTGTACAATAGAGCTTTGTATCTGGATGAACGCTCTGAATCAATACACCTGAGTCAATGTACCTGAATCACCAGCCAGTTTCTAAGCCTATGTCCCAGCTGCTGGGCCCTGTCCTTTCGGATGTGTTACCTTCTCCAGCCCAGGCACTAGCAGACTCTTGGCAGTATCTGGATGTTGTTCTAGGATGATGTGCAACACTTCACTGCTAGGAAGTGATGCACACCTAGCCCACACACTGCTGCCTGTATTTGAATAATAGAAGACTGAGAATGAGTCCGGTTACATGATCAGCCATGCACTGACATCTTTAGATGTTCACCTAGGTTGATCCTAATGGCACAGGAAAATTTCTCCATGCCAGGTGTTGCCATGTGAAGTTGTTTTGGTTCAGGAGCAACAGAGGTATGATACCTTACTGCAGGTGGAAAGGAACAAGAGTCAGCATATGTTATTGTGTCCTGTTCTGATGTTAAAATTTCAATTTAGGATGATGATTTTCAGTTAGATGAGCAAAATGAGTTATCTACAAATGTCTGCCAGTGGCCTCAAGTCAGACAAATTTGAATGTTTCCTCTCAGCTCTACAACCTCCAGCTGCACGTAGTTATTAGTAAAATAAGAAAGATGGATATGGCCATACATCAGCTTCTTAGTACTCAGGTCGTTTAAGTTAAAGCAGTAAGAAACTAAGTGAATATAACTAACAATTACTGACACGGCATAGGTGGGTAAGTGATGTCATTACCCAATGGCACAGCACTATGTTTCTGGCACCCTCCCCCTGGTTTTACTTGTTACTGTATTAAAATCAAAGGTATAAGTAACATGTAAGTACGCTATTAAAAATATTTCAAATGGGGGAACAGGGGGCACTGAACGTACAAGTTTGGAGCAGAGCCCAGAGCACCTGATTTACTTGTTTCAAATTCATCTGTTCGATTTGAGAGTGAATGGCCTCAAGTTGTGCCAGGGGACATTCAGATTGGGTGTTAGGAAAAAATTATCCTCCAGTGCTTTGGTTAGGTGGAGCAATGTGTGAGCTTGTCATGTTTGGAATTGTTAGATGCCTTGTTGTAGTTGTTGTAGATGTTGTAGTCTGTAAAATAACAATGGTACTTTATTCCACTAAGTGCCACAAGAAACTTCAAGACATACCTGTCTGTAAACATTTCCAGCTACAGCAATCAGCAGTTTTCATCTGAATGACCTTATAGGAAGAAAACATGGATCTTGCAATCTGGAGTTCCCAGGTGCATCCAGGTGTCTCATTCATTTGTGTGATCATTCCTACAAGAAGCTCCCGCCAGCACACACACACATTATAGCAAATGAAGCAAAAATAGAAGAGGAATAATTGTGTCCAATTTTCTGACAGCAAAGAGCTGCCCACATATTTCTATGCAGTGTAACCAAATAATTTAATTTCTCATTGAATTTGATGGTTAAATGATCCAGAACAAGTCTTTTGTCCAAACACGTCTCTTCTCCTCAGTTCTCTGTTAGGGAGGCTCAGATGTGGTGTGCTGTCTGGGATGTATTTATAAACCAGCAGGTCTGTGCTTGAGCTTGGCTGTTGTCAGCTGACAAAGAACAGAAGTTCTTGCTTCGCAGCTCATGCTCTATTTGCTCCTAATCAGTCAAACAAAACAAGATTTAAAGGGCAGTAAAATGGTAAGTGTTATGGAAAGCTGTTTTGAGTAACACTGTTCAAGCTGCAGTAGTAGAAACAGTGAAGAATCTGCATTATGGAGAGGGAGTAAGAATGTGGGGAAATAAAGTGGGGATGCTCTTTCTACAGTTTAGGCATGCCTTGGTTTTTCTACCCTTTCGAATAGCATCTACACTACTAAAATTATTTGAAGAGGGGAAGAAAAAGGCAGAATGGGAGATGCTGGCTTCTCACTGATGAAGAATATTTCATTAAACTGCTAATACCTATTTTATCACAAAGCTGTTTTTCTAACTGCTGTAGGAAGTGAAAAGCTGCTGAGGATCCTCAGGCTGATAGATGGTAATAATGAGCCTGTGCTGACTGCAAGGCACATTCTCCATGTTTTTTGCCTTGCCTTTTCTCATTAGGCAGTGTCTGAAGCTGGAGAGATTCTTGAATCCTGTTTTCAATCAGCAGGGAACTGGGTTCTTTAAATTTACCTGAGGATTAGAGTTCATTGCTCTCCAGATCAGGTCATTTGCAATCCTGGCACTTGGAGGTTATGTACTGCAGTGCTGATCACATTGACAAGTGATCAGCTGCATCTGAGAGCATCTGCAGGGCCGTGTGGCACAGCACAATGAGTACCACACAGACAGACTCGACTCTGTTGCTAATGATGGACTATCCTATCAATTCTCTTCTTCAATTTTTTTGGAGCACTTTCTGTCTCAGACCTTCGTTGTGCAGAGTTATTTTGGCAGAGATGACACACTGTAAATAATTTATACTCTGCCTCTCAGCCGGGGGATTTTGCCAGTATGTGCTGCTCTGCTCACAGCCAGATTTTGACTGAGAGCAGTGAGGGATCTACAGGTATCTCCCAGAGCAGAGCCTTGTTCTGCATTACTGCTAATTCTTCACATCTTTGTCACAAGTCAGACTGTGCAGTATGACAATGACTTTAGCAAAGAACCCCAGTTGCTTTTGTTCTGGTTCTGCTACACCTGTTTGCTTGTCTGTGGTTTTTTCTTCTCTTTCATTGCATCTCTTCTGGAGTTTTTTTACTGTCAGCAGTTTGTATTATTATTTTTCCCCAGTTATCAGCAACTGAAGCTGTGGGTGTCTGAACAGTTAATGCTTACACTAATGCTTTTCTTGGGCTTAAGAATACTTTTTTTAATGAGCAAGGAAGATTTCAGCTCCCCCTCCCCCTCCAGACATTTTTCAGTGTATTTGTAGGAAAGTAGAGTATGATATAACTGAGCCTTATCTGGAATTTTGTTTTTACAAAGGTTTTCAATTGCATTTGTCTTAGTTGAGCAAGTCATAAACATTTCCTATGGTGAAGGGATGATCTCAAAACATCTGCTCCAATCCAAGAAGCCTTTGTTCACAGCAGACTTCTAGGACACATCATCTCTGCAATTGGCTGCTGAGCAAACTGCAGTTATTTTCAATTCAGTTACAAAGAGAGCCACAGAAAATGAATAATGAAGTTAAAATTGATGCCATCAGTTACACGAAAGAAGGGCAGAGTTTGCCCTCTGCTAAGCTGTAGTAGAATCTAAGTTTCTGCTGCAAACGGTGAAGGGGTGTGGGTGATTTTCCCCAACATATCCTGTGAGAACATGCCTTGCCATCTCATATGATGTATATGGCAGAGGCAAGGAAAAGTGTTCTAGCTCATCTTTGTTATTTTCAAGGAAATATCTCTTTCCTTCTGAATAGAATAAGTCTAAATTCTCCATGAAAAAAAAAACAAAAAACACCTTCATGCTCAGAATGATAATGTGATGCTTTATGGGTTCTCAAAACTTAATGGAATTTAACCACCTTCTTTTTGATGGGGGAAGGGGGATTTTTTGTGCTCTGTTGTTAAAATGTAGCAGTACAAAAGGAGTACAAATTCTAAATATCAGGATAAATAAACAATTATCCTTATTCACAGTCCTACGATGATTGTGCAAAATTATGTTGAATAGCAGATTCATTATGAAAGAGTATGGTAGTTGAGAAATCCTTTAAGGAAGAAATGCTTCTTTCTGTGGAAGAAAAAAAAAAAAACCTCTTCATCAGAAAAATAATGAAATCTAATGTGAGTCTTTAGAAATCACTCTGTATGCTTTTACTGCATGTGAAATTCACAGAGGAGCAGTTTCCAAGCCTCTGATGAATGATCCCTTTTGACCTTCCAAAATGCTTCTCTTTTGAACAAATGCTTGAAACCATAGGTCATTTGTGAGAATTAGGGTACACTGGCCTAGTTCCCTTATCAATACTTAAATGATCTCTGCAAAATGATTTGCCACGCATTTGACTTGTGGTGAGGAAGTAAATGGTTCCGTGCGCTGATGATGAGACTACATTACATTTCAGCAGGAGGCCAGCCTCATCTGCTTTCTCTAACAGCATCTCACACTGATAGGCTAGAGAGAGATTCTAGGTATTTTAAACCTGTATTTCCTATGGCCTATCAGAATGCCTAAATCTCTTACATAGAAATAAGTATATGATTGCATCTTTGAAATTTTTTAAAACTTGGATCTTCTGGGCTATGGATCCTAAATGAATGGATCTGATTAAATATACTCCCAGGCTGTCAATGGTTCTGTGGCCGGTGGGATGGAGGGACTCATGGATCCTCTCCCTGGAAGAAGGAAGCAGGAAAAAAAGGGGAAAAAGGGTAGAGAGATGGGCTTTAAAAAAAAAAAGCAAAACAGCAGCAACAATCTGAGGAGAAACAAACTAATTTACTAAATAAGATATCAGAATGCAAGATAACACACTATAATACAATATACTTAGAATTGCAGCTCATAAATCAAATTAAATGAGAGTGTCCAAAAACTGAAGGCCTTACTCTAGTGCTCAGGTGAGACATGCAGTTATGGTGAGCAGAAGGGAAGAGAGCCTGATCCCATGACTTTGCCAGAGATTTTATCTCCTCTCTGAAGAAAAAGTCTCCTGGGGTGTGTAGTTCTTCTCTTCTGGGACAGGTACCCAGAGCTGGAGCATTAACTCTTTAACTCCCAGTGCACTACATGGTGTTATGATGTGGAATACTGATAACCAAAATCATAAAACCATGACACAAGCCTTTGAAAGAGAGGTGTGTTTTGGGGTATGATCATATCCTCTGGCTAATCAAGAGTGGTGTCCCCCCTGGGGCTGCTTCTATTTAACATCTTCATTAATGATCTTGATGAGGGGATTGAGTGCACCTTCAGTAAGTTTGCAGATGACACCAAGCTGGGAGGGAGTGTTGATCTGCCTGAGGGGAGAAAAGCACCACAGAGGTACCTGGATAGAATGGATCGATGGGCTAAGCTTTATGAGTTTCAACATGGCCAAGTGTCAAGTCTTGCATTTTGGTTGCAACAACTCCAGGCAACCCTACAAGCTTGGGGAGGAGTGGACAGAAAGGGAAATGGAAAGGGTGTAGTGATGGACAGTTGGCTGAATGTGAGCCAGCAGTGTGCCCAGGTGGCCAAGGAGGCCAATGGCATCCTGGCTTGTATCAGGAATGTTGTGGTGAGCAGGACCAGGGAATTGTAGGTATGATAAAAACAGTTTTGGAAACTTTATCAAATCCTTAACTGAATCTTAAACGTTGTATGGTCATCTAGCCTTCCAGTCATTACCTCTTACAGAGAGAAAGTAGAGTGCACAGTAAGTCTAAGGCAAAAATATGACACAGAATAAAAGACCAACCAGAGGATAATTTCTTCTCCTATCTCAGTCCTGCAATTCTGGACTCTTCACAGATAGCAGCTATAATGTTTCTGAGCACGTGTGAATAGAAGGTACATATTTGCTGAGAGGCGTGGTGGGTTTCAGACTCGACACCTCTGTACATAACATAGTGTCCTCCATCCTGACCTCTTATCGTACCAACTTCAGGTTGCAAGTTTCATATGTATCTTGACTGCTCCCTTTCTCAGGCATCTGAGGGGGTGTTTTGGGTCCTGAATACACTGTGACCACTTGAGCCCTCATGCTTAAGGGTTACAATGGTCACAAGAATGGAAGTCCTCGCTGTTCTCCTGCTTCTGGAAATGACCTTTATGTTAGCTGATGAACGTAAAAATATCGACTTCTTCAACAAGCCTTGCAGAGCAATGCAGTTTCTAGGCATACAGGAAGATAAACTTGTATCTCTATTTATACTTCATATTTTTGCAAGAAATCTCTATTTCTGTTTACCATGATCTCTGCAGATATATTGATATAGATTAGGTATTTAGCCAAAATTCCTATCCTGTGTAGTGCTTTATCTGAGGAATATCTTGAGTGTAGCTATCCTGTACCTGAGAAGGATCTTGAGTTAGCTATCTGGACTCCTAAATTCTTCTTTTTGTGGCATCATTTCATTAACTTTTGGCCAAGATTAATACAGGGAAAACATTCTCCTTCAGTTGATAGTTTGGCTCTTAAGTGTTATGCCATTTTTTTGTTTGCATCAATTCTTTGTAGTTGTCTAGCAGTTTTATTTAAACACGAAATTAACACCATCCTTCTGAAGTGCAAAAGAATAATGAGTGGGAGGCACTGCTGGCTGCTGCTAACGACAGTCAATGAAGGTAAGCATATGTTCTGTGATAAGAGTGCACTTGCACTGCTTGGTTGCTCAAGTAAGTTTTGAGGGATTGCCATAGAATATTTAAACAAGACTAGAAACTATCATGGTAGATTGAATCCTGTGTCATGTATCAGCTGGTACATGATATGCCAGAGAAACTTGTAATGTAATACGACTGGAGAATAATGTACCTTCTGAATTACTTGCTAGATTTATAACAGCAGTAAGACTGAAGAATGGAGGAAAAAAGTTGAAAGATACTATGGAGAAAATTGAAGTAAAACACAAGTCTTTAGCTGATACATGTAGCTTGTTCTTTTCTTAAAAAGAAAAGATAATCAGAAATGTTTAGAAATTGCATTTTTCTCATGTTCTGTTTTTCTTGCGGTGTTCAGAGCTGTGCTCTATGTTGCTGTAATATCTAGCACCTGTAATAAATCAAATCCTTAAGATTTATTACTGCTTTCTAACTTCTAACATGCGGAGTGTTTCCATTTCTTGAAAAGTGATTTCAGTGTTATCGTATCACACAGCTGTGTGATCATAGGAGGTATGAAATTAAATAGAATGCATTCGTCGACTTTTCCGACACAATTTTTAGAGCTTTGCACAGAGCAGATAACACAATGTTGTCTTTTAATATATGAAAAAAACATTTAGAATTCCAATTTTACATTCATTTCTAGAGACGTACAGTGGCTGATCCGCCAAATGGAGCTTCAGAGGAACCCTCAGATGTTTGGAACAGTCCAGATTCTTTCTCCATCACTCAACCAGGGTTAGGCAAACAAGACAGATGTGATATATGCTTTCGCTTCATTTCTGTATGAGACAAGGTAGTAACAAGAAATGCAAACGATGTCATGGGATATGTGCAATCCATAAATTGAAGTTTATGCAAAGTAAGGCACTTCGCTGTTTTTGAGATTGGTTTCCTCAAGGCTGAGTGTGGCAACATATTTGTAGCTGATATTAAATGGAAGTTGATCTCTTTTCTGTGGAGTTAGACTGCAGTGTTCTATAATTTAGATCTGGTATTTCAGAAGAGAAGCTGTTGAAATAGGGAAGTTGAAAAGGTTTGTGAAAACAGATGCTTGTTAGCTGTAAAATGGCTCTGGTATGTATGACAGAACCTTCTGCTGCAACCCATCTAGCTATATTCTTATATCCATCTTCTGCCAGCATTTTTGTACTTAACTTCTAAAAATGCAGGTAGTCAGTTGTTGGCAACACTAACAGATATAAAAATGGTGAAGCTGACCACTGGGAAGTTGTTAGCAAAATCCATCTAAGATGACATTTGGAGTGTAATTACTTGTGTACTTATTACTCTCTTACTGCAGAAGCACATTTGCCCCAAAGGAAGGAGAAACAGAGAATTGAATTATTTTTCTTCAGAACTTCTTCATCTGTTTAATTCCTGCTTATGTTGACACAGTGCTATTTGTCTGAGAAGCTGTCTGTTAACTCATGAAGAGGGATGCAGTGCAGCAGGTTCTGATGATCTTATCCTTTCTTGTAATGAGACGAGAAGCCTTTTGAGAATAAATATTGACAAACAGCAGCCATAGCTTTGTCTTTAACCAACCATGTGGGCTAATTAATGAGTTCCCAAGTAAAAGAATGATTAAGGCATCAGATTCATATGCAGAAAACAGAACAGAATTAGCACGGATGCTATACTGAAATGTAGCCCTCTGTTCTCAGCCTGAAGGAAATGCTAAGATACTCAGGGATGTGCGTGTGTTCCTATGTATGACAACTCTATATTTAACTTGTTCAGTCTTCGCAGTTTTCTTAGACCAGGAATATGTGCACCAAAACAATTAACTCTTTAGTTTCAAATAATTCTAGTAGTCAGAGCTAACAGTGCTTTTAAAAAAGATTTACATCTATCTATCTATCTATATGTTGTATGCATTGAAGGCATTGAAGTCATTGTAACTTACTCCAAATCAGGCTGGAACACCTTCCTGTACAAGTCTCATCTTTAGCCCATGCAAATGAGTGGCAAGCTTAACATAGGTAGGAACATCAGTGACTAGAACAAGGAGCAACACTTGTCACGGGAAAGTTATTCAGTGTTCCTGCTAGACTGGTTCTTAGATTACGCATATGGATCTAGTATAATGTGTGCACCATGTGGAAAAAGGGGAGGTTGTAAATTTCATTAACTGAAGGCAGCAAAACATTGCATTTTGAAATACACAAAAGGGCAAAAGTTGTGATTTTTTTTTATATTGAGTGAGTAGGTTAGTGATGGTTTGCACTACTTAGTCTCAATTTGGCTGGACTTGATGAAATGTAAGCTTGAAGTAAAAGACAAATTGCTTTAGTTAATCGTAAGTGCGAGTGGCACCTGTGGAGGAAACTTCAAAATCTCTCTCCTGAGCTTAACTTGGAAAAGACAATGGAAAAAGAACAACCAAAGAGTTACATAGCTATCAATGCAACTGGATTCTGGAAAAATATCAGCATATGCTCAAACAAGTGATTTTTAAGCACCTAGAGAATGACCAAGAGATGGGTAAAAACTATCATGAATGTAATGCTAACAAGGCATATGAAGTTAATTTTTTTCCATGGCAGAGTGAATAAGAGAAGACAGTAGGAAACAAATCATTTGACTTCTATAAACCTTGATACTCCCTTGTTGTCTAACTACTATAAACCACATGCAGTAGGTGAGGCTATTAGAAAATGATGAGAAAAGTTTACTCTAGAGCAGGAATTCAGTTTTTCAGAATCAAAGGCTGCCTCTAGTAGGATTCTTCAATGATTTTTTCCAAGTCTATTTTCTTTCAAATATACATGCAGTGTTTCCATCAGTGATTTGGATTGAAGCACTGGAAAAATCACTTGAGAAGAAAGTGTAGATCAGAGAGACAAGACTGCCTGGACTGCAGAACTCCGGAAGATGATCTTGGAGGTCTTTTCCAACCTTAACTGTTCTATGATTTAAGTTCTATAGAGGACTGCAAACCAGATATGACTCAACAGTGCCATGCTGTTGGAGGTAGGCACACCTGAAGCAACCTCTTGAGACAGGAGTATCTTTCTTGTTCAGCACTGACTTCTGCAGATCAGGAAGGTTGAAAGTCAAATGTCAGAGTTGAAAGTGTTGAAGCCAGTCAGTGATTTAAAAGCATCCTACCAGTATAGAATGAGATGAAATACTAACTTTAATTTTAAATGGGAAAGTTAAGGAGACCTACGCCTTCAATTACCTTGAAGGGTGCAATGAACAGAATTAAATTCCCCTCCGTGTGCTGCAGATGGTACAAGTAGTTATAGACTTAAATGACAGCAAGCAGGTGTAGGTAAGTCACTAGGAAAAGTAGTTTAGCTCCAATATTATTTGGGTATTGATGAGATTACAGTGTTTCCATCCTTGGCTTAAAAGCAGATTCAAGAAATATTAGGGATGGCAGTCCTCCCTCTGAGCCAGTTGATAAGATAGCTGATAAGCTAGCTGTCCATTTCTGTTCTTAAAATTTCTGTTCCTGTGAGGACTTTTCCGTGGTAAGATGGGTGAAAATATTGTCTAACAATATGGGCAACCTGTGTTCTAGTTCTTGTTTCCTAGACTGCTGATAAAAGGGAAAGAAAGCAGAAGCAAATTGCAAAAGCTGGACATAAAAGCAGGAGAAATGTTGCAAAAGCTAAATGCCAAAGGGAAAGCAATGCTGGAAGAGCATCAGCTCGCCACCTTGTTGATGGCAAAGTCTACCTGAAGGTTTAAACTGGCAGCTAGGTGTGTATCATTATGAATATTCAACCAACTTTTTTTTCCTAAGCACGCACATATTGTATCAAGATCAAATAGCCTGGTCAAGGTGATAGGTATTGCCCAGTTCTCACTTATATTTTATCTGCATGCTCTATTTCTGTAGGAAAAACTAGGTCAGCCTGCAAAACTGAAGAAATCTCTCTAGGTTACTAAATACTTCTCATCCACAGATTTCTGCACCCTTACCCTTTGGCCAGCATAGGTGGCAGTGAAATAGTGGCTTGTTTTTTCTAGTAATAAAGTGTCAGTTGGTCAAACATGTTGCAAAGTACTGTCCTGAAGAGAGACAGTTAAGTAGGTGGTGATTTACTAACATTGTCGTGTGGTTATGATTTCTTTAATTCAGGGGAACCAAAAATATTTCATGAAATATTCCCAAAACAACGGGAAGATGGCTCTAGTGATATAGGTGAGCAGTCAGTGGCATGATAACTATTTGCTTAGTGACTGATTAATAGAGGAGATTGTTAATAAAGAAAATAAACAGAACATTATGGATATAGTTTCTAGATCTTAAGAACACTGATAAGTTTCACAAAGTTAACACAATATGAAAAGGAGAGAGAAAGGTATCTTTAATCAGATTTCTATGGATAAACATTACTTTGAAGTGTTTTGGATGTATATATTTGTTCAGTGCAGTGCTGATTTTTCTTGCTTATCCCATAAACAATTATTCACACAAACATGTGAATTCGGATTGAAAATACAATAGCTGTAAAGACCAAAATAAAGTGCCTTGTAAAAAAGCAAGGCAATCATCATACATGAGTGAATAGAACAAAACTGGTAGCAGCCTCTCTTCTAGCAAATCTCAAAGTAACCACTGGTTAAATGGACATGCACAATAAAAGATGAGCAGCTACCTGACCCTTCAGAGACGTTACTGACTCTGTGTTTTCTTACTGTGTTATATGGACATACAACAGTCACAGGTTTGTCTAATCCTGCTCTTTGAATGTGGGTTTGGATATCCAGGTTTATTTGTAATCCTGTCCCATGCATTTGTACTGAATTCACTGTAAAAATAAATAAAATCAAAGCCTTATTTTATCATGAGCAAGGTTTGATAGAAATAACACATTTCACTCTGAAGTCTGATGAAAATCTGAGCTTCCAACATTGGACCAAAAAGGTAGGTAGCACTGAAAATCTGTTTCTGTGGAATTTTCTTTCTTGATGAAAGCACCAGTGGTTAATGACCGCAGAACTCATCTTGCAGAAGTCCCAGTGGCTGGTCAGATATTCTTCCTTTTTAAGAATAAAAAATGCCAAATATTACATTACACTGCAGGCTGGTCATTGTGGCATATCTATACTAAAAGAGTAGTTCCAACTAGAGTTGGCCAGGTTCCTAGCTGAGATTCCAAAGTGTTATTTCATGCTTAACTGTGTTTGAAGATTACAGTTTTTAAACCTATGTATGTTCCTAAAAAGTTCCAGTGTCAGATTCCAAGTTCGTGCTCATGAGTTCACAACTTCAGTATTCGGTGGTGATTCAAACACTTTTTACTATACCAAAGCAGAGTAATGGGCTTATACTATATGGGTTTTGCACTTGGGTTGAGGTGATCACAGGTATGTGATCCTGTGTATACCTTGTATAAGCTGGGAGAAGAAATCCTTGAGAGCAGCCTACTAAGAAGGACTTAGGGATCCTTGATGAAAAACTGAACATGAGCCAGCAGTAAGCACTTGCAGCCAGGAAGGCCAATGGTATTTTGGGCTCCATCAGAAGAGGGGTGGCCAGCAGGCTCAGAGAGGTGGTTATCCTCCTCTCTTCTGCCTTCCTGAGGCTCCAGCACTGTGGAGTACTGTGTCCACGTCTGGGATACACAACACAAGAAGAATGTGGACCTTTTGGAGAGGTGCTGTGAGGATGCTCCAGGGGCTGGAGAATCCCTCCTAAGAAGATAAGCTGAAGGAACTGGAATTGTACAGCATGGAAAAGAGAAGGCTCAGGAGACCTCATTGCAGCCATATTTAAAGGAAGTTCATAAGCAGGAGGGAAATCAACTTTTTTTTTTTACCAGGGTAGATAGTGATAGGACAAGGGGAAATGATTTAAACTAAAGTAAGGGAGGTTAAGATTAGACGTCAAGGGGAAGTTCATTACTGAGAGAGTACTGAAGTGCTGGAACAGGCTGTCCAGAGAGGTTGTGGATACCCTGTCCCTGGAGGTGCTTAAGGCCAGGTTGAATGGAGCCCTGGGCAATCTGATCTAGTACTGGACAGGGCTGGCAACCCTGTCAGTGGCAGGGGGTTGGAACTTTTAATCTTTGAGGTCCTTTCTTAACCCAATCCATTCTTTTGTACTAGGGAACGTCACTGAATTTCAAAATCAAAATGCATGAGTAGTTGAAATATTGGCAGCATGGCAGATCTGCAGTTGCAAAGCTTATTATGATCCAAGCATGCTATTTCTCAGAGCTAATACCAATGTGCAAATAACTGTTCTGGCTTTAGGTGTCTTCAAGGGTCAAGTCAAAATTGAGAAGTGTATGGGCTGTGCTTTGATAATTAACAGAATAATTTTTTTTTCTTCCCAGTATATGTGTAGCTTTAAAAAACAAACAAAACAAACAAACAAAAAACAACCCACAAACTTCTTCCTGTTCTTCCTGATATTTAAGAGGAGCATAACCTGCTGTTATGCACTCCCATAGGAGTCATTAGGAATTTATTACTTGGGAACAACAGAAATTCTTGAGATCCTTAAATAGGCAAAACCTGGGATTAAAAATGCAAGAAAGACAACCGTGTTTCTCTCTATTGGAAGAAGGTGACAGTCAGTGTTGCAAATATGGACAAAGGAGGTGGAAAATAGGCATGAACATAAAAGTGAGGTACAGCGGTAAGATTTTTTGATAAGAAGCTGAACACTTTTGATTGTTTGGTCAAAATAAAGTTGCCTTAAAGAAAACATATAGATAAATACTTTCAGGAAAAAAAAGGAAAAAAGTGAGGTAAAGGCCAAGATGCTCATGGGCCTTATTCTGATGACGATGCATTCCAAAAGTACTTCAAGAACTCATTAGATTTTAATTAAAAAGTCAAATGTTTTTTGCTGGTCTTCTGGTATTAAAAATAATGATTTGAACTCTGGATTTTTTTTTCCTCTGAGTAGTTTTCTTTAGACATAGTCTTGATAGAGAGTGATATTGCCAATGGTGAGCAGCTGGTGAACAGCCCATTGAGTTTTAACTTCATGTATGTTGCCATTTTGCAGGAAATCTTTCAGCTCAGCACTCAGGACTAGAGTGAGAGCCAGTCACTGTAAGCACAGGCTGCTTGCCATCATGACTTTATAAGGGGCTGGGCAGTCAAAGAGAGAACAGAATTTATACAGAGAGCCTAAGGCTTACTGACTGAAGCTTTATCATAGTAATTGCCTATCTGTACAACCTCATATTTTTCAGCATGAGGAATCTGTACATAAACTGCGGGCCAGTGCACTAAATAAACAAACCAAAAAAAAAAAAAGAACACTAATCACCTTTCTCTAATCACTTTTCTGTTCAGTCCTCTTGGATTCCATTTGTAACAATGAAAGATACAATACTTACAGACAGCATGCTTTTAATAATTTAGAATGGTGCTTTTGCATGTGCTTGGTCAATTTTTTTTTTGGCACCATGTTAACAGTACCTGAACTTTTAGGTCAAATAGTGAACTATCATGCTATTTCGGAAATACATGATCTTTACTTCTACAGTTCTCATTTTCAGAGGTGAAAAAGCAGGAACCTATTTATGATGAAATGATTGAGGATGACAAAGAATGGTTCTTGATCCTCAGTCATATGCTATTTGCCTTTAATACCTCCCCAAAAATATTTTGTACTGAGACTAAAGTCAGACACTGTAGTACTGTTGAGGCTGTTTTTGGTTTAATGTACTACATACGCACAGCTGAGCTGTAGCTGTACCCTACATCTGTCTGTATAGATGCACACACTGCACAGAAACAGTCAAATGCTTCTGCTGGAGCTCTATCAGTGCAATCTGCTTCATATTTTCAGGCAAACACAGCTGTGACATCCTCAGGCATAATTTTATTACTCAAACATCAAGAGATTTATTGTAAACTGTTTGAGAAAATGCTTACTAAGGTTTAGTGAGTGATGTAATAGTGTACTGCAACATACACACTGAAGCAGCAAATAGTTGGTAACTGCTGATGATCACCCATGTAGTAAATTAGCGGTGTTGGATAATTGTCTAATTTGACATATATGTTAACTGCAATAGGACAAACTACTATTTCCAATCTAGTTGTTGTCCTGGCTCTGCAAAGAGGACCTGGGCTGTGGCCTAGACTAGGATCCTTAGTTACTCTCACAAAAAAAAATTATGAATACTGAATTGCCTGTAGTCCTTCCCATGTGTCTTGATAGACTGGAGACAGGACTATGGGAGAAGTTGATAATTCTGTATAAAGGACAGAGGCTTAAGGAACTTGCAGGTTAAAAACACACGTAACTCTGGTAGGATGAAGTGATCAAGCAGTTAAACATCAAGGCTTGGCTGACAGTACTGCATTTTAGTGCTTGGAAGGCACATCTTGATGAATGACTGTGCAGTGCAGTCACACTCCACAGGTATATCTAAAAGTCACTTATTCACAGCTGTGTGGAAATACAGAGTGACTTTATGAGAGTTCTACTGACAAATGCACATCAGATTATAGAAAAATGATAAAGTTGATCTGTTTTTAGATGTGGAAGTTGTGATGGGAGACATCAAGATTCTCCAGCTGGAAAAAAAAGTCAGGCTTGTCACTATATGCCACTGTATTTTATGATTGACAGAAGAACACCTGAAATCCCACCAGCATCTCTTGGTTATGTTTATCAATTACACAATAAAGCAATGGAGATGAAGCACGTATCTCTATCCCATGTGAAGAAATGCATATTTTATTTTTATTTAATCAACAATGATGTTGTCTAGGTTGCTTCAGGCTGTTTCTCAATAAAATTAAAGCTACTAAAATGTCAGGATATTTTTTTTTGACCTTGTGTCAATGGTTTACAGGCTGGTTTGTCCTGGTTCCATGACTAGCAGGGTGGGGGGACCTGCAAATTCACACCCCAGAAAATGAACAGGGAAAAAGGTAGAGAGATGGGCTCAAAAACAAAGCAGCAGCAATGATGTGAGGAGAAACAAACTGATTTACTAAATAAGGTATAAGAATGCAAGATAACACACTATAATACAATCTAATTAGAATTGAAGCTAATAAATATAATGAGAGAGAGTGTCTGAAAGCTGGAGGCCTTAACACTAACTCTGTGATGAGCTGAGCAACAGAGGCAAGCATGAGGATCAGAAACAAAAGGGCAATCAGGTGACCTATCAAGGCCTTTTATCTTTTCTTCCTGAGTGGAAATGATAACATAACAGCAGTCCTCTGAGGAATGCAGTAGTTCTCCTCTTCTGGGCCATTACCTGGACCAGGAACATTAACTCTAATTCCCAGTGCACTACATGATGTTATGATGAATACTGATAATCAAACATCATAGAAGTATGACACCAGTCATGTGTGGTTTAATCTGTGTTGCCTAGAAACTTTGTATTTAGATAACGTGTGCCTAATGTCTTGACTAGATACGTACAGGTAGAAATGGAAAGGATTCTTATGTTTTCCCTAAATGCCTCTTTGCACTGAAGGAAACATGGAGATGTAACAGCTGTTATGAAAACTAGTGCATATACACCTCTGCACATGTTTTGATTAATATGAACTTCTACTAAGTGATAACAGCTGTCTCTGATATCTTGTATTGCCCAAGGGTGCTGACTGGTTGGAACATAAATTAGATGCTGTAGATAATAATGACTTTTACTTTAGCCATTTAAAAAGACAAGTCAAAGAAATAAATCTGAAAAACATTAAAATCAAAGAAAAGGAGGTCACTGAAAAGTGATTCTGTAAAGTAAAAATGAAATATGAGTTTTCAGTTGCTTATAGAAACTCAGCTGTATTAAAGGCCTCGTTGAAGTGCTTACAGATCTTTGATAGGTACTGTAGCAGAACATGCTATAAATAAATTTCAAGAAAACGAGAAGATAAAGGTCATGCAAACACATTACACTGCACTTCAGCTGCAGTCAGAGACAGTTTTCACACAGTTTGCTTTCACACTTTTCCATTCTTAAAATGTGGAGGATCAGTGTCTCATCAATGAACCATAGTAGAAGGAAGTCATTCCTCCACTTCCCTCCCTTTGAAATACATGTGATGTGATGGCACCACAATGCTAATGCATGTGCAAGGAACACAGGAAGGAGACTGATAACTCCACGTGCCACTTAGAAATACCATTCCTTTCGCTTGCATCAGTGAGAAAGGAGTGAGATTTAGGGATGCATCTTATGCACCACAGCCACATTGAGTCTGGTAGATACAAAGTGTGGGGATCATAGAATCATAGAATTGCTCAGGTTGGAGAAGACCTTCAAGATCATCAAGTCCAACCACAACCTGACCATTCAACCCTAACAACTGCTCTAACAACTGCTAACTCATGTCCCTGAGCACCACATCCAAACTGTTTTCAAACACATCCAGCAATGGTGACCAAATCACCTTCCTGGGGAGCCCATTCCAGTGCTTCACAACCCTTTATGTAAAGAAGGGTTTCCCGATATCCAATCTAAACATTCCCTGGCACAACTTGAGGCCATTTCCTCTTGTCCTGTCACCAGTGAGAAGAAACCAACCCCACCATTGCTGCAATCACCTTTCAGGTATTTGAAGAGAGCAATACGGTCTCCCTTCAGCCTCCTTTTCCCCAGACTGAACAGTCCCAGTTCCTTCAGTCTCTCCTCACAGGCCATATTCTCCAAGCTCTTCACCAGCCTTGTTGCCCTTCTCTGGACCTGCTCCAGCACCTCCATGTCCTTTCTGTACTCAGGTGCCCAAAACTGAACACAGTACTTGAGGTTATGGACATAGATGTGTGCATTTGTTTTCTGAACACTTAAGTACTCCACTGGATTCATCTCTAGCACAAAGGTAATATATTTTTTTTCCCCCACATTCAATGATATATTGCTTTCTGACTGAGAAGCAAAGTTTTGCTTCTAATCAATAAGTACTGAAGATATGAGAAACTCAAAGCTGGGGGTCAGCCAGGCTGCAATTACCTTTAAATGAGTTCTAGTTGAAGCTGCAAATTTACACAAGGAGCAGTCTTTTAGTGATATGAAAACAATCAGATCTCTGTGGTTTGGCAGAGTGAAAAGAGAGTAGTGAAAAGAGGCTGTTCCAGTTTGTTGCCTCCAACTAATATGTTTTATATTGAAATTCTCATACTCTGGAGATCATGGCTTAAAAAAAAAAAACAAAAAAAAAACCTTCTGTATTCTGTTCTTTTTGTTACTAGGAGAAATCTAGCTTAGAAAGTCACAGATTTTTTGGATGGAGACGGAAATACTCTGGGTCACTAAAAAGTGAGATGAAAATTAAATGCTTCTGATTTCTGAAATAGAACATGAAAATGAAAAGTTGCATCCCTCTATAGTACTTCAAGTGTATCTGTGACTTTTACCAAGTAGCACCTACTGAATCTGTAGGTTTTTCAGGGTATGGAAGTATTTCTGGTCCCTCAGTACATCGGGTAACTATAAATCAGACCTCATGTCAATAAACTTGTTGCTGAAGGTTCCTGATATTGACCCACTAAATTACTTTGAATGAGGAAGCTTGTAGTTGTTTTAACTCTAAATTCTACAAATCCTTTGATTGCTGATGTTCAGAAGTTCTATCTGTAGTAATTCAAGGGTTGTTGGTTGTTTTTTTTTTTTGTGTGTGTGTGTGTGTGTGTGTGTGTGTTTGGTTTTTTTTCTTCAGAGTTCCTAAATCAATACAAAAAACTAACAGTATAAACTTATTTTCAGCAATCTGATTTTTGCTCACAAGTTTAAGTTGTGAACAGCCTGTGGGATTGAAAATATCTTCACATGCAGTTGAAGACTGTTTCAATTTCATGTGCTCTGTTTCCTGCTGGTTCCTGATCATTCTGTTCTGAACTGCTTTCTGACCAGGAAGTGAATGTCAATTAACCTTTCAGTTCATGTGGCAGAATATTGACTAATGTTGTGTACAGCCTTATAGGAAACTTCAGAAGTGTAGCTTCCCAACTTCTGACTGTCCTTCCTAACCATTTAAAATGAGTTGCTGTAAGGTATTCTGCTAGCATTCATAATGCGCAACTTAAAACAACAGTTTCATATTTATGCTAAATCTGTACCTCCAAGGAATATTCTGAATTTCATGCAGTCATCCTTCTTTTTTCTCAACTGTGCAGGTTTAATTCAAGTCCAGGTTCACCAAATTCTTCCTCTTTCAAACTGCTCTTACAGCTATTCAAGAGCTAAAAAGGAATGAACAATTTTCTTGTAATAATTTATATTACATGAAAATACTTTAATACACACTACATAAAAGACATTTTAAATTTCTCAGGCACTTTCTTCATATAAATTTCAAGAACATACTTTATCTTTTTTGTCATCCCAAAGTATGTGAAGTACCCTATTTCAAGGAAATAGAATTCTGAAATTGTGGCTTATTAGCAAATTCACCATTATCTTATAAAAATCACCTTTTATGTTACTTACTGGAAGAACTCATAAATACAGGAAAGGACAATGGTGTGTAAGGGCAAATTCAACAAGGCCAAAACCAGGTTTTGGGAGAAGTCAAGCAACCAATGCATTTGACTGGAATTCAGCCTGTTATGGTGCCTGGTCATTCATGTGTTAAGATAATGATGGAAATGGACCCCCATAGGCCACCCATCTCAGCTGTAGTAGCACAAAACATCTTGGATGGACAAGGACTTCCAGACATTTTCCAAGCAAGTGAACAAGTCTTCCTGTCTCACCAGTCTTCTGTGAAAGCAGCCAATGCACCAATTTATATGCATTAACAAAAAATGTCCTGTGGTAGCCATTAATTGCCAGTACTCAATGCTGATCGTTATTTCTTAATAACAGAGTCTTTTTCATCAAGCAGAAATGCTCAGACACTTCTGTCTTGGAGATGTGTTCTCAATAATCAAGCTATTCGGAAGCCACAGTTCTGCTCTAGTACTTTGTTTATAGATGAAGGAGAAGGAAAAATATACATGGAGTCTTCAGAAATATTTTTTCTTTTTCCCTCCCAGTTTTCAAGGAGCACTGGATTTGGTATTACAAATGACTCAAACTTCTTATTGTTACTGAGCTGAAGCCCAAACAAGTCTGCTTTTTTTTTTTTTATAAAATACATCATACTTTGTTCTTAGCAACAGAAAAATAAGAGGACAGATTTGATTCATCATCTCCCTTTTCTGTACTTTCAGGTTATCCATAAGGAATATAGTGGAGAGAATACTGAATGCAGACTGTAGAGAATGCGACAGGTTATCTACTTGTCCTCACAAGTGGATACAAACAAGATACTGCACAGCACAAGCAATATCCCTCTTCAAAGAAGAGAAGGATTCAAGCTGATTCCTATCAACAGCTTACCGCAAAACTGGTAGGAGGTTTCTCTTCCTTCCTGGCTCACTGTACAGTCTTGTATTTATACAAGAAATTCTGGGTTGTGTTTCAGTGGTCTGTATTTTGTTAAGTTGGATAATGATTTTTTTTTTTCTGGACTTAATATTTGAATCAGACTTAAAACCTGGAGTGTTACTAATAAGTACCAGACTACTAATGTGTTGGTTTTTTTTGCACATTGTCCAGATAACTCTATTTTCAGCTTCTCTTATTACAGTACTTAATTAGATTGTCATCAACTGCACAAAGTAACCATGAAGTAACTGGTCAATTACAGGTTTTGACCATGGAAACAGAGAGCGGTGTAAGTTATATTGTTTTTACCAGAGCATTTTCTTTCTCTATTGCATGCTGTTGCATATCTTCTGTATGCTCTGGATCAGTATGAGTAACCACATATAGACTAATGAGTGGGTACTAAAACTGTAGTTTCAGCAGTCCCCCAAAAGAAACTGGAGAAAGACATCATTGCTCTAAATAGTCTAGAGGTCAAGTATTAAGTGTGGAGGTTTATGGCCCTGCCTGTGGCGGGGAGATTGGAAATTCACAGACCCTTGAGGTCCCTTCACATCTGGGCCATTCTGTGATTGCCCTGCAGAGGAGACCATTAAGAAGTGAAGACTGGAGGCTGTAGTGATCGCGACCTGATGGAGTTTGTGATCTGGAGGAATGCAGGCCTGGCAAAAAACAGAGACCCTGAACTTCAGGAGAGCAAGCTTCTGGCTGCTCAAGGAACTGCTGAATGGGGCCTCCTGGAGAAGTGCCCTTAAGGGCATGGGTACAAAACAGAGCTGGCAGCTCTTTAAGGGCACCCTTCTGAGAGCACAAGAGCTCTCCATCACCCGGCAGAAGAAACGGAACAGAAGAGGCGGCCAGCTAGCATGTCTGAACAAGGAGCTGCAGCTTAAACTGGGGGAAAAGAGAGAGATGTACAGAAAGTGGAAGCAGGGCTTCGTAGCTTAGGAAGAATATAGGGATGTGGTCTGCATGTGTAGAAATAAGATCAGGAAAGCCAAGGCACAGATGGAGCTGAATACGGCAAGGGATGTGAAAGATAACAAGGGGTCCCTCAGCACATCCTTTCCTCTGAATTGGAGAGATGTGGATTTGAAGGAGGGGCTGTTCGATGCATTAGGAATTGCTTGACTGGTTGCAGACAGAGGGTTGTGATTGATGTCTGGGTGGAGGTGGATCGGAAGTCGTCACAGAGTTCTCTAGATCTACCTATGCCCATGACAGGGGGCAGCAGGCCCACACGCCCAACAGCCCAAAAAGGGAAAGGGAGAAGGATAGGGAGATGGGAGCTGGGCTCAAAGATAGAACAGTGCCAATAATCTGGGGAGAAAAGTTAATTTAACTAAATATGATATCAGAATGCAAGATAACACAATATAATACAACACAATTGAAATTGAGGCTAGTAAATCAAATAAAATGAGAGAGAGTGTCTGAAACCTAAGACCTTATTCTGAATTGAAAGCAAAACAGCAGGGGAGCGTGCACACACACACTGCCAGGCAGCAAGAGAAAGAGCGAGTCCTGTGACTTGCCAGGTGTATAATCAAAGAACATTAGGATGTTATAATCACAAAATAAACAAGAGAGTTATGCAAAGCAAACTACAATAACAAAAGAGAAAAAATGGAAGACTCACCCCTATCCTGGCCACAAAACACCAGCAGAGCAGATCTCCAGATGAGATCCTTCCCCACTGGTAGCCAGCTCTTAAATAGGTCTAGGAATTGCCTTCACCTGTGCTCCTCTGGCTGACTCATGGCTTGCCTCAGGTGATCAATCAGAGGTTCAGGCCGTGACTCAGCAGTTCCCCTACATCAAGACATTTATTTTACCCTCTGAACGCAAAGTCTGCTGGAGTGTTTAGTTGTTCTCTTCCAAAAGTTGTCAGTCCACAGAACTGGAGTGTTAACTCTGTAATTCCTGTGCTTTACATGATGTTATGATGTGGAATAGCAACAAGAATCATAAAATCACAACACAAGCGGTGTCCCTCAGGGGTCAGTCTTGGGACCGGTGCTCTTCAGCATCTTCATCAATGACAGATGATGGCATCGAGTGCAGCCTCAGCAAGTTTGCAGGTGGCCCCAAGCTGAGCGGTGCAGTCGATGCATTGGAGGGAAGGGAAGCATCCAGAGGGACCTGGGCAGGATGGAGAAGTGGCCATGTGAACCTAATGAGGTTCAACGAGGCCAAGTGCAGGGTGCTGCATTGGGTCGGGGCAACCCCAGGTATTGATACAGACTGGGGGCAGATCTCCTTGAGAGCAGCCCTGCGCAGAAGGACTTGGGGTCCTGGTGGACGAGAAGCTGGCCATGAGGCAGCAGTGTGCGCCTGCAGCCCGGAAGGCCAGCTGTGTTGTGGGCTGCATGAAAAAGGGGCGGCCAGCAGGAGAGGGAGGTGATCGTCCCCCTCTGCTCGGCTCTTGTGAGGCCCCATCTGCAGCGCTGCGTCCAGGCCTGGGGCCCCCAGCACAGGAAGGACGTGGAGCTCTGGGAGCGGGGCCAGAGGAGGCACTGAGATGAGCAGAGGGCTGGAGCAGCTCTGTGTGAGGAAAGGCTGAGGGAACTGGGCCTGTTGAGCTTGGAGAAGAGAAGGCTGCGGGGAGACCTCATTGTGGCCTTCCAGTGCTTCAAGGGAGCGTATAAACAGGAGGGGGAACGGCTGTTCACAAGGGTGGATAGTGATAGGACAAGGGGGAATGGTTTTAAAGTGAGACAGGGGAGGTTTAGGTTGGATATTAGGAGGCAGTTTTTCACCCAGGGTGGTGAGGGTGGTGAGGCACTGGCACAGGTTGCCCAAGGAGGCTGTGGATGCCCCATCCCTGCAGGCATTCAAAGCCAGGCTGGATGTGGCTCTGGGCAGCCTGGGCTGCTGGTTGGTGACCCTGCACACAGCAGGGGGTTGGAACTGGATGAGTGTTGTGGTCCTTTTCAACCCAGGCCATTCTATGATTCTATATACACTACAGCAAAGAAGCTAGTTTCCCTTGGCAAGATGGAAAAGAAGGTATTTTTTGACCACATTTATAAGATTCACAGAAGATTTTCTTTCCATGGTGTACCAGCGATCAACAGTGTAACTTAATCCCTTATCCCAGTCACAGCCTGCTTTAAAAACAGCTCTTTCTGTTAAAAAATAAAAAGCAAATTCTGTGGCTTGCTTTTTTAACTATTACCAAGTATACCAATATCCAACAAATTAAACTTTTTGCAATAGCAGATTTTATGCTTATGGGCATATTGGACGTAGTGCATAGTATAATTTAGTTAGTAATATAGAATGTAGGATTTATGCCACTTACTGACACAGTTCTTATTTGACTTCAATGTTGAAGAAATGCCTTGCAAATTATACTTTACTGGTTTGTGCCCATCTCAGGATGTTTCAGGCGATCATCATTATTGGCAGCTGAGTTATCTAGAACACTTAAAAAGGCATAGCATATACATTATGGGGAAGGAGCTTAGAAAAATTCCATAAAGCCTTTTGCTCACTACTGCAGTCCTCTTGACACATGCTATGATAATTGCTATGATAATACTAATAACTTACTCTGGCATCTGATGATAAGAAGTAGTTTATTTATACACTGTATCAATAATTACTGCTAAAATAACCTTTTCAAAGGTATGTGCTCCTTAGCTGAAGACTGTTCTTCCCACCACCTCTTTCTGAATATTGATAAACAATAGAGATGATTTGAAAGCAAATGCCAGCATTGCAGTGCGCTGCTTTATGTGCCTCTTTATGTCCTTTTGTCTCAAGATTCCCAAGTGTGATCTGCTTTTGTAATAAATGTGTAGCATTTTTTCTTAATGCCCCGCTAGACCTAGAATACAAGACTGGCTTACAGGAAAGGCTATCAGTACTTTGTGCCAGAGATACAGAGCCCTACATAGAAAGTCCTTTTTTTTTTCTAATTCTAGAAATGGCTATAAAGTCAAACTGTAAGAGCCATTTCAGATGCTCCACTTCACACCGATGCTCAGATATTCCTCTGCTGTACGCTGTTAACGCCTTCCTTGGACTCGCAACAATCCTGTGTCTAAAGACAGTGCGATGGCCGAGGTTTGATCCAGGTGTAACAGCTGCAGGATTTGGATGCTGGTCATTGATTGAAGCAAGCCCGTGCTCACTACTGAATTAAGTAACAGGTCTGTCTGAGCAGTTGTTGAATGATATTGCTGAAGTTTCCTCCCTTCCATGTTGTTTCACCTCTGTCTCTTTCCACCAATTATACTTCCTGTATTTTGCAGCGTGTTTGAGGCACACATCATCTTTTCAATAATTATATTTTTCGCTAATGTAGTATCAGAAGAGGCACAGCAACTTGTCTGCAAAGCAGAACGCATCTTGCATTGGTGGCATCGATTTAGCCCTCTGAGCCATAGCATCTCAAAATGCTGCAATTATCCAATCCTCAATATTTCTCTAGGAGAATTTATGTTAAAAGAAATAACAATTTTTAAAGAGGGAGAACGGCACCTGTTTTTTTTTCCTTAGTTGTCTTTCGAGGAAAAACATCTGGATAGCTGGTTAAAGCTGCCAACAATTTGAACTACTGGCGGAGGTCATTCAAAATCTCTTAATAGAAATAATGTACCCTTAATTTGGATGTCAGGAGCTTAGGTCTCAGATACGTGGCATTTAATGAGCTGTATTCAGGAAGATCCACAAGTGAATTGGACTTGCCAGTAGCAACCTTCGGGGAGCTATTTTACACCTGCTGCTAATCATTCATACATGGGGAACAGACTTCAGAACAAGCCTGAGCAGGCGGATAAAAGACTTGATTTATTGACCTGTTTTCCCAGTCTTACTGAAGTGAATTTTAAGTCTTCCAGTTATTAATCCCTGTAAATTAGCTAGTATGGAAGCTGTTTATATTTGGACATTGAGATAGAGATGAAAGCGTAAGAGTGGCTCTTTAGCCTTTGAGGAGACCCATATATTTAGTTGCATTAACTTGATGATCAACCTCTTGTTCAATTTCCTGTTTCGGTGGAGTCCAGGAAGGTGACTGGCAATCTAGCAGCACTGATATGCATGGGTGATTTAGAGCACAGGACTGCAGTGCTAATACGTCTTTCTGTAAAGTACAAGTGCTATAAATAAAGTCATTCAAAAAAAATTCACTCAGATTCTTGAGGAATTGTCAGATGTGTTACGGGTGCTATAATTCAGGAACAACTGATTTCTCAGTGTGCAGATAATCAGAAGGAGACAAAAAAATCCTCAGGAGAATAGCTTCAGAAGATGTTAGCATCACATAAATTATAAAGCTGGTAGACTTCAGAGTTATTTCTGTTCAGCAAAGGCATATTTTTTTTAGCTGTGTGAAGGCAGTACGAGTTCATGCTGTGCATTTTCCTCAGTTTTGATAAGTCTCTAATGGTATATGTGTGTGCAAAGTGGCTATAAGGCATCGGTATCACGTCCATTAATTTCCAAGAACAAAATAGTTTGAGTGAAGAAAAAAGTATATGTGGATAAATGAAGTTTGTTTAGATCAGTAATTGGCTGATGCTGACGGACACTGATTCACAGTGGCTTGAACAGAAGTCCCTGTCAGCTATGTGTGGATTGCTCTCCCTAGCTTGCGTTATCAAATTCATGAAGCAAACAAACAAAAAATATATATATAATAAGGAAAGGAAAAAAGACTTTTTTTTCCCCCTATTTTCTGCTGCAGTTATAGTGTCACTCACAGGCACATTTTATTGAGGTGCCTATAGGCTATGAAGAAGGAGAGTTTTATGGGTGTTAAGCTTTCACTCTGCTTGTCCTGTGTTTGTCTTCTCTGATAAACCTGGGAGAGAAAGGAACACAGATGGCCATACTACCTTGCTCTACTTATTTCCATACCTCCCTCTTGTTCAAATCATGGCTGCAATTACCCACGCTGGCGTGTTGCTCCTTCTTTCATCCCCAGGGCCCACGCTGTCCTCTCACAGACAAGCCTGGTCCACTGCCCTTGGCTTATGGTCTTGCTGCTGCTGACAGGCCCATTGATGTCACTGCCATGGTGCTGCTTTCTGGGATGAAAGATTTCCTCTCCATCTGCAGCCATCAGCACAGCCAGCGAGCATGCTGATGATGCATGTTACTGCTTATCTCCATCTTCACATTTCAAGGGGAATTCTGTTCTTTCAGTGACATTTGTACTTCCTTCTAAAGGGTTTTTGTGGCTTAGAGATACCCAGATGTGTTGCTTTGGTGCTTTGGGTAGCCTTTGCCAAAACAAGACAAAAGCATGAGGAGAGTAGTCAGCCTCATGCTAAAAAGGCAGCTCACAAGGCCTAATTCCCATCAGCAGGATGACTTTTCTTCATGCATAAACATTTACTGCCTTGCTTTGCTTATACGCTCCACTTACTCTGCCCTTTGTCACATTTTTTTTTCACTGTTTTCACTAACTGTGATTCGGGTGGCCTTCATTTGCTCACATTCCTTATTTCTTATGGATAAAAGGCTTTTCTTTTTCACACTCTCCAGTCTCCCCTAAAAACACATTCTGAGCAGTCCTGTACGTAGATCCTTGACCAGTTAGTAATGAAAATGCTTTTGGTGGTAGTACTTTGCACCGGGAGGAATTTTATGAGGCTTATTTCTCATCATAGACAGGATGTTGCTCTAACCTTTCACTCTATTTATTGCATGTGACTTTTTTCCAGAGGCAATTAGATGTTAGACTTCACAGACTTTCTGCAGAAGCTTGTGACTCACCAGTAAGACACTGATGGAAGTTCTACAAAGATGTAGTGGACTTACTGTGCCACCCAAGCACCTTCTTTGTGAGTGATACGATTTTAAATGCTCTACATCTTCATTTTAGATTAGAATTCTTCCTTTTTCTAGGGCAAAAACTGTATTCCCAGGGCCTAATTCCACCCGGATGGAGTTTCCAAACTATGTGGAAGTGCTGAGTGCCCATTTCTGTCTGAAGCTGTCTGAGTTCCTGCCAAAGCTGCTTTGAAAAAGCCTACACTGCTCATACTAAAGAAATGAGTCCAGATGGCCTCCCTTTTTCCTGGAGGAAAGAATGGTCCAAAAAGAGTTTCTAAAAAAGTTGGTTAAGTTCTGCTAATTACTACAGTAGTACTATGGCAAAGATGGTAACAAGACAGTTCTGAGAGAGCTGCTCTTTGTTTTGTAACGTTTTTGAAGTAGTCAAATGTGTTCCAATTGCTTGGATTGCTTTATAGTCTGTTTGGCTGTAGAAGCATGACTTATTTCCAGTGAGCATTGTAAGCTACAGTATTCAAAATAATGTATTTTCTGATGAGCACCTTATTCATGATTTGTTGTGTATGGGAATTACATCTCCTCTCCATTTGTGGCACAATGCTGTTTTTTGAGTGAGGAAACAGAAAGTACAGCCATTTTTACCAAGGTTTTCTTTGTGAAAAGTACTATGTCATTAAAACAGAGTTTTAGGAATTGATAGATGTACAGAAATGCATAAATAACATGCCAAATTGAAGCTTTGGGCACCTTCATAGAGTGCAGATGTAGCTAGGACCACCATGACCCTCCTCTGGATACATTATTTGGATTTACACAGCCACTCTGATTCTCCTGCCTCCAAGATACCTCAGAGTGATTTGGCAAGTGTGCAGAGCTATGAATGCAGTATGGTTGAAATCCCATTTGTCTTGCATCCCTCATTTAAGTTAAGGAAACAGCGTGATATTTTACTTCACCCAGCAACAAAAGATTTCCCTGCCTTGAAGGAGGTTTGCTCCAGTCAGTGTCACTTGCTCACATAAGTGAGGTAAACAGCTACATCAGCCTGCTTTGATCCTTGATTGGTTCCAGGACAGATCTCCTCTCTTTTTGGGCAGGAGGTAGCAGCACAGTGATGTATACGCCACATTTTTCTCTTAATTAATTAAGAGGTTTGCTCAAAGCCTGTAGTGATAGGATTTGGGGACCTGCTCTTTGCTTTTGGGACAGCATATGCATTTTCTGCAGCGCTAAGCAATATAACAGTAAGGCAAGAAAATCCCAGTTTAAATATGTCCTTTGAAAGCAATAGAACTCTGAGATATACTCTGTACACGTGAAGCTGATTCTGCAAAGCTTTTGAGAAAAGGTATGAAAAAAACTCGCTCAAATGGCCTGGTGAAAAGTGCCTGGGCTACCAACTTGCTTTTCTGAGAAAATTAAACATTTGCATTAGAGCAAGATTTAATGATCATTCTGAACTACCTGCTGTTCGGACATGGGGGAAAAAGGTCTCTGCTGAGTTAAGGCTAAGCTCTGTGTTTGTTCTTGCTTCCACACTGGAAGGAAAAGCCTACAGAAATTATTTTTCATTGATTTACTGAACAGATTAGAAGTATGTTCTGATGCTACCATCTACTGAACCGCAGCTAGTGTAGAAAATCAGTCACCTGGCTGTTATGGTCATATCTGTTGGTTTTTCTGAGACCACTTTTGGGTTCCTTCTGTTCAGGAAGGCGCAATCGCAGCTAAACACAACTTCTCTCCATCTGCTGCTGTACTAAAGACAAACTACAGTGGGAAGACTAATGGCAATTGATATTAGGGACTAAAGGTGTTTGACTGAATCTTTTGAGCTGCTTTATTTGAATCCTGGAGTACGTGTCTATTTTGAAAGAAAATGTCTCTGTTGAGAAATGTTTTTGCACTTGCAAGTCTCTTTTCACACACAAAGAGAGCAGACTTTGGAAGCTCTAGATTTGATCTTCCGAGTTATAGTACTTAAAAATCTACAGGGACTTTTCTTTCCTTCTACTGTGTGCTTAGAGACCAAATTTAATTGACCTCATTTTCATTCCTTTGCTGAGTTTTCTTGTCAGAGACCATTAGCAACTGAATGCTATGCTTTCATTTTTGTAAAATCATGTTTTCTAGCACTAATAAAGTCTGTAATGCTGAAGACCTTTCTCTTCATCTGTAATCCTTCCACTGTACCACAGCATGTGTGCACACAAACATTACTCTGAATTCTGAAAGACTTCAGACTGAATCATTACTTCAGATTCCTTTAGCAAAGCAGCCATCGTCGTAAGACAATTTTGACATTGACCTGGCTTTAATCCAATCGCTAATGTATTCTTATTTCAATTTTCAAGATGTAAGAACGTATCTTACAAATCATCTTTTCAGAATATCTGTGCAGTAAAATCCATAAAATAGAGAAATGGCATTGGAGGAATTTACATATTCTGTGCAGAAAAATTTAAGCCTTCATCGCATTCCTACAACTTGCATTTTGAAGTTTTAGACTTAAAAGTAATTAACCTCATCAATTTACAAAACCCATTTGGGATATTACAATTATTCTCTGTAACGTTTTTCTTTATCATTCTTCCAAGAACAGCATATGTTTGATAACTGCTGAGAGACAGCGTAACGGGTGAATAGAGTATACTTCATACAATTTGTAGAGCTCTCTTTAGTGTTCAGTTTTGCCTTAAACTAGTTAGTGACGTTTTTAAACCTGTACACAATACATCATTTCTTTGGTGGGCAGCCTGCAGAAGGGAAAATCTACCTCTAGCACCCAATATTTGACTTCCAGTGTCAATGTAAAAGTCCTGTGTTGTCAGCTCCCCTTCCTGCCGGCAGCTGGCTTCCACATGGCCTACCTGCCCCATTTCAGAGGGACCAGGGCCAACAGACCACTCCTTTCTCAGCCATAGCAGGGCTTGGTTTTCATTTCTCTCTGGGCTAATGCCTTTTTCAACATACAGCTTTCACAGCTTGTCAGCCTTGTAAAATTCAAAGGACGTCTTAGCATTTTTGAAACAATTGGCTGACCATCTATAAAATACTGCGGTGGCACTTTCCTTTAGTCAACTTCTGTATTATTATTATTTTTACTAAACTTTGAGTTTTCATTCTATTTTGCTGTTCTCGTGTTAATGCTTCAATACAGATATACACGTTGTATATGTTGGGTCTGAGGGCTTTTGTTCACCCACGTTTTCAAAATGCTATTGTAGGTCATAGAATGTTTCTGCATTTGGAAGGCAGCGGGAATCCAAAACCTGTACTTTCCCTGAATCTTTCATATCTCACTCTGGTAACATTTTTGGAAAATTGCTTTGTGTCTGCACTTCAGGATCCAGCTGTTCCTGTCCTCTTTATTACGGTCACTAAATAAGAAGCTATTTAGTGCTGCCAAGAGGGCTTAAAAAAGGGATATATTTTGCTCTTTCAACACTGCTGTGCTTCTCAGCAAATTTTAATGAGAGTTAATCTATTTATCTAGATCACATCCATTACTAAAAGGAAAATTAGCAGTGAGGTTTTAATTTGACTGCATTTCGACATTACTAAGTTGAAGTGGAAATTAATAGACACTACAGGAGACTACAGGGAAGCGGTACACTGACATCATGGCATCAAAGCTACCCTGAACCCTTACTTAATGCTTTCTGAACTTGACACCCATCACCTTGTTCACTTGCATGCCTTCTGAGTAATGAAGAAAGAGAAGGCATAATTCGCTCACTACTGGCATGCAATTAAAAAAGTCTATTCTTCAGCTTTAGATCCAAGTGCTTTGAGTGTATGGCTACTGCATGTGTCCCTAAAATGCATTTACAATATTTCCCCAGTAAGTCTTGTCCATCCCTCAGCTTTTTCTGATGTGAAGTATGCTGAGCTAGCATCTAAGTCTGCATGGAATTTTGGCATGAATGCATACAGTTTAATAAGACATAGTAAGCACAAAACTAATCATTCTTCATCTTTTGCATCAAAAATAATTCAGAATGGATGGGTCAGGAAAGGTTTCTGTGTTGATTCCACTTTCATGAAACAGCTTTTGGCAAGGTTCATAAAGAATCGCTTTGGATGGTGAGAAAAGCAAGGCAATAAAGTGACTCATGTAAATACATGATTGTCTCTTGTGAATATGTAAAATGAAAAGAGACAGAACATCTGTGACCACAGAAGAATTCAGATAATGGAAAATTGAGCACATTTTACTTTGGAAGCCATGCACTGAATATAAAGAGGTGGGTCTTACTCAACCAGTTGTCCTTTCTAAACTCATTCTGAAATGAAAAATACATCGGATGCTATTTTTCTGAAGGTAAAACATTTTTGTTCCACTGACTTTTAGAAAAACGTATCCTGTAAACAACCAGACTATGCATCTTGCCACAAAGGCTGTATTTTGAAAAACCAGCAATAGAAAATCTTGCAGTTGTAAAATATTTCACAACCGCTGAGTGGAATTTTAACCTTAGATCCAAAAAGCCTATCTAGCAAAGCAAGACATAGGTGAAGACTGCTATTAAAGAGTAGTTTAGCTCAGCTGTGCCAAAGATGATCTTTGTAAAGATGTTTGCAACTCGTGGCTTGGAATCTGCTAGGAGTGAATGACAAGTGATGTAAGTATTTGTAATAGAAGCACTTGTCTGATAAGTATAACAATCAGACAAAGAAAAGGTAATGGCATGTGTATAAATACACACATCATAAATATCACAAGAGCATCATAGAATCACCGAAGTTGGAAAAGACCTACAAGATCATCCAGTTCAACCAGCCACCTATCACCAATAGTTCTCTCTAAACCTCAATGTCCCTCAACACAAAGTCTAAATGTTCCTTGAACAACTTCAGATTTGGTGACTCCACCACCTTTATACTTGGAGCAACGTTGTGATCATTCATTTTTGAATCTTCTTCACTCATTTTTTCAACAGCAGTCTCTTTTACATTGTCTTCAGTCTCAAGCTTTTTGGTTTTGGTGGCAGGAACTACAAGTAGATTAAAGTCCAATTGCCATTTGCACTGTGTGTGTGCCCTTCCCCACCCGCCCACTCTGCAGCTTTTGCATTTTCTTGGCAGTAGAACCACACACTCCAAAATCACAGAAAATCCTAAGCCTGACTCAAAGGTCAAGAGACTTCTTAAGGAAGTCCACTTGTGTATTCCTACTGGAGTCATTTTTTTTAAGCTCTACGCAGAAAGATTAAATGTTTGCTAATTTTCAAAGGAAAGCAGAATTTCTGTCATACTGTATAATGCCAAGATCTGGGGATTTTAGGGAGAAATAAAATGTGCCAAACACTTGTGCTAAAATCTCAGGAGGATCTACACATGTGTTGAGCTATCAGAGAGATCAGACTGTGTCTTGTTCTATGTTGGAGCTGCTGCTGTTGAGCCTGTGTTGGAAACATGCTCTCTGATTCAGTCAGCAGCGTAATTCTGACCTTAAAAACACAAACCCTGCTCCCATTAGTTTCCCTTGCACGGTTGTCAATGGAAAAACTTCAATCTGTTTAACTTAGCCCAATGCTATATATATCCAGCCTCAAACCTTATAAAGGACTTAGAAGAAAATTATTCAGATCATCCCATGCTATCCTTAACTGCTGTCTGCTTTTTTTAATAAGGTGGTACCCTGAGCACGGTGGTTAGCTCTCCTCCTTCCCTGTTTAGCCTAGTACTTGGAATTCCAAGGAAACTACTATATCTCTGGTAATGGTCAAAAATATTAATTTTTTACCAGCAGTGGTACACCTGAGCTGTTTCTGCTCTAGTGGAAGGGAAGAAAGAAAGGGTGTGCAGATTCCCAGGAATACAGTGCTTCACAGGTCAGGGCCAGGCTTCTAGTCTTCATACCAAAGCTGCCAAGGATCAGCACTTGTGATGAGTTAAAGTCTCTCTTACTATTCCATTTAGCTCATATTTACTGCTGTGAGCATCTTGGCACCCTAGAAGTTTACAAGGGAGCTGACTTCTCTAGCAAACTGCTTACTTAGTTGTGTGAAATTGTGCTAATTGAAACAGGTTGATACGTAACCACAGAGATAGGAGTTGCTTTGAAAATTTTATAAGGCTTCAGCTTTTTCCCTTCTTACACATTTGTTTGAATTTTTATAGACAGACCGACTGTTTGCATTTTTTGCCAGGGAAAAAGTAATATACTCAAGTAGTGAACACTGCAAGACAAGTAGTGCATATGCATTGAGGATGAAGATCTTTCCTTGTGTTTATCTGTCCAGAAGGGCTTACTCTCCCTCCATCCTAGCACCTGTAATGAGGGGCTGATGGGATCACTCCACTGGCACTAGGTGAAGTGAGATGCTCTGTGTCTGATTTGGGGTCACGGGAAGGAAAAGGGTTCCTACTCCAGTGCGAACTACGGATGCATCTACTACTTCTACATGTCCATTCAGACTGGAAACACAAACTGTGCTAATGCTTATTTCAGCTGCTCATTTAGACAATCAGTATTTCTTTAAAAAAAAGAAAAAAAAATTGTTTATGATTACTTTCTACTCACTCAAATTGCAGCTACTCCTGAGAGTTTTTGCTGCATTTCAAACTTCGCTTCACCGTTCCACTTCCATCACTGACAAATGAAGCAATGTCCAGCTTAAAAAGTATAGACCTGAAAATTAGTAAAAACTAACTAACAACTTTTATCAATTGAATTAAGTCAATTAAAGTAATGAAGAGACTGTAGGGAACGTGATGAATTTGATGAAGTTAATATGATAACCTATTCAAACGAACCTGTTTTATCTTGCACCCATATTTAATTGATAGAATAAACCAACTGTGAACTAAATCTGGAAGAAAATTGTGATTCTCCCCAAAGATTTTAAAATAAAATTTACCTTTATAAACAAAACTCCATCTGTTTCTCACACACAGCTTCCCAGTTCTATCTCAACTGCTTTTCCTGGAACAACAAAAGAGATATTCCTTAGAGTATCTAAGAGAAGAGGGTGTTTGAATTATTCATATGTTTGTTATGGTGAGAGAGAGAAAGATTTTTATATACGTATGCACTCTGGAAGTATCATAGTACATGATGTACTGTCTATTCTGCTCATTTCTACTACTTTCTGTCTTACCAACAGTAGAGACTGAAGGGTTGTTTTTTATTTTGCTCAGTGTTCTACCTGAATTTCTTGTATAATTACATGTTAAAATTAAATGTAAAGCATTCAATCAAGTATGTTCAGTCATGGGTACCTCATGCTATCTTCCTGCTGCTTTCTGATCAAAAGTGCATCTGCCCAAATCCTGAGGCGACACTAATGGATGTCATGGTTTTATGATTTTGGTTATCAGTATTCCGCATCATAACACCATGTAGTGCACTGGGAGTTAAAGAGTTAATGCTCCAGCTCTGGGTACCTGTCCCAGAAGACAAGAACTACACACCCCAGGGGACTTTTTCTTCAGAGAGGAGATAAAATCCCTGGCAAAGTCATGGGATCAGGCTCTCCTCAACCTTCTCGATCATCTGGCTCTCTCCTCCCTTCTGCTCCTCCCAACACACGTCTCACCTCAGCATTAGAGTAAGGCCTTCAGTTTTTGGACCCTCTGTCTCATTTAATTTGATTTATTAGCTTCAATTCTAATTATATTGTATTATATTTTATTATAGTATTTTATCTTGCATTCCAATGTCTTATTTAGTAAATTAGTTTGTGTCTCCTCAGATTGTTGCTGCTGTTTTAACTAGGGGTTTGCCAATGGCAAATTCTTTCCTGTAATTTCTCATCATTTAAAGTACTCAGATTATTGCCACATAGATCAATTCTTTCGGTACCAATGTTCACCCTAGGTGAAAATCAAAATTAGCTTTGAAACCACTGGTACATAAACTATGCAATTGCGTTTTTCAAGAACAGAGCACAATTAAAATTTAATTATTTGCATGTTATCTGAAAGGTAGCAGAAAATAAAAAGGCTGCCAGTTTGAATTTTAATGTAAAAGCATAGTCAGAGGACTTGGTGTTGTTCATCCTTCTCTGTAAAATAAATTTATTTGACACTACATCTTTACATTGCTATAACTCAGACTGATGGCAGTAATAGAAGCTGTTGAATATTTTACAAGATTTCCTGTTTCTAGAAGTCACTAATGAAGGGTATGCGTTGAAAACATTGTGATCTTCCTGGACAACAAGAATATTACCTGTGATATCTTGCATTCTGGAGACCTGGAAGGGCGTTGAGCATCCCAGAAAAGGGGGCAAAGTTTGGAGCCCTCCAGGTAATGAGCCATGGGCTGGGGAAGCAATGCATGAAGGAGCAAAAATATAGCTAGGTGCATCAGCCCTGACTATAAGGGTCCTATCATCAGCTATGAAAGGAGAAAAAAAATGTGGTCAAACAGTAACAATCTCCACTGTGTTACCTGGGTTGTGGTTTAAGTGCTGCACGTTCTTCCCTCTCAGAAACTTGTACTCCAGTATGATAAGGCACAAGGTTTTGTTTGCGTGCCAGCCCACATCAGCCCCTGCTGGAGCCTAATGCTGATTGTGGAGTCAATGCTCTGCTTTTTCTCTCCTTAGCCTTAAAGAGCCTAAGGCACAAGTGTCCTTTTGCTTTGCTTTCTCCTGTACTGTGATCTTACTTGCCAATCTTGGAGTTCTCTGGATAACAAAATTAACTCATTACCTCCTGTAAGAGATTATTCTGTTAACGTCTGTGTCTCAAAGCTTGCTGGGGACACAGATGGACTTGTTTAAGTCCAGACAAGTCCTGAGCAAGGATTGTGAGATCCTTTGTGTGGGGGACGCAGATGGACAAGGCCAGGGGCAACGGGAGCGAGATGAGCTGCAGCTAAATGGCTGAGAAGCGCTCCTTTGTGTGGCCTTACCTCAGGACGATGGCCATCTCAGGGGGTGCTCAGTGACTCTTGCTCAAGGCCCATCCTTGTCACATAGGCAGGAGAACAAGGAGGATAAAAGAGGAACTGAAAACCACGAGGAGAGGTTTTCTGGCAACAGATTCCTCATGAAGAAGATCAAGGATTCCTGACCATCAGATTCCTCGTGAGGTGACACCTGCATGCTGCCCAACTCTGCTGGGCTGCTGCCTGAGCGCTGCTGTTCCTCCCGGATCGGCTCGGCGCCTGCCTCCGCTGCCTGCTCGCTGCCCAAGGCCGCCACGCTGCTGCTCCCCGCCCCCCGCTGCTTCTGCCTCGGACCTTCAAACGCCGTGCAGCGGGACGCTGCTGGATCCTGTGGTGACTCTCCTCGCTTTATGAAACTCTTGCTTCTTTCCCATCTTTTCTATCGCCCTCCTTCCCTTCCCCGTCTCCCTGATTAGGGTTTGTAATAAACTGGTCAGAACAACATATGAACTGTTGTTTCTTAATCTCGTGCCGGTTATACAGATATTAAAAGAACCTCATCTCCCTCCTATAAATTGGAGCGAGACACCTCCATGTCATGCAATGCGAAATAACAAAGCAACGCCATTCTTAAAAATCACACCATGGAATTAAAACACGAGCAGTCAGCTGTCAGCACCAAATTGCCCTGGATTGCAGTTTAAATTTAGTTTAAATGTCAGAAAATACGTGGTTTGTTTTTAAAGACTGTGGATAAGCTACAGCTTGGCCATTTGTCTCAGCGTGAGAGTTATTCTGGAACAAGCCAGAAAACAAGCAGTAATTGAAGCCACTGTTCCTTCATTGATTACTCTCTCTGACTTCTAAGTGTGGCCAGCAGAAAGGAGGGGAAGGAGAACAGTCATGATGTTGTTTTTGTGCAGAACCCGGGCTGTGTTGGTCTGTGATGGATGCACTCCTCACAGCACGGTAGGAGCCCACTGCCCTCTGCCTGATCAATCTGATCTGAGGCACCTCAGCAGCAGGGCCTTCTTCCTTTTGCTTCTCAGGAGTGGGGATGTTAGAAAAATGCTTCATAAAGACAAGGGAAGGGGCCTGCTGTGACGGCAGGGCTGAGGTTAGACTTCTGTGCGATCCAACACAGCCGTGGCAGCAGTTCATCCTCTCCCAGCATCACTCCATGTGCCTAAACAGTGGGATCCATGCCAGCAGACTCCTGTACCATCCTTCTTTGTCTGCACACTGTGGGATATATCTGATCTACCCATTTGCAAGGGGAAGAGAGGCTTCGGTCTGCTCAAGGCTGTGACGGTCTCACTTAAGGTTGATAAAGGAGATAAATAACTCCTGACACACAGCAGCCTTGCTTTCTGTGTGAGTGCCTTCCCTAAGGACTGACCTTCCCTGCAGGTCAGATGAACTGAACACTGCGGTCTTTCTTTCTGCCGGCCTGTGGCTGTACTGGGAGAAGAAACTGGAGGGAAATACAGAGCTGGGACCACAACAGATGAGCATGAATGTAGCACGTGTAGAATGAGAACATGGACTAAAAATCAGTCCCTCTGTGTTTGTGCTCAGTAATAACATTCAGGAAGCAGCCACAGGAATACTTTTTACCTGATGTAATTTTACCTTTAACCTGATGTAAATAAGCAACACTTACTGCCCTTATTAATAATAGTGTTTCCATTGTCTTTCTCTATCAACAGTACGTAGTGTTTACATTCTCTTTCCTGCCATTATGATAGAGGGATTTTCTTTTTTTACAGCTAATTTCTTTTTTTTTCCCCCTATTTTCTCTTCGTAAAAGAAGTAAAAAATTTATTGGAACACATCAGCTCTGCCGTCCCACCAAGAGCAGCTAGCCAGCCTTGTTTGTTTTGCCAATTAGTGATTTTCTGATGCTGACAGAGAGGGGAGAGAGAAAGAGAGATCAAATTAATTCTCATTTGTGACATGGGCTGGCATTTGAACCAAGCTAAATTAAAATGTTCTTTTCGTGTTTAGTCTGCTCAAGTAATTTAACCAAAAGTCCCTGTCTCTCACCGCTGGCTTTACAGCTCGGATCTTTGGGTACACAGAGCAGAGAGCCATAACTACCTATGGCAAACAGATGTAAGGAAATCGGAAGCTCGTGTGCATGCAGTTCCCTGCATTAATTGCTCATTCTGTTACACAGCAGCTTCGTAGCACTACAGGGCTTCGTATTGTGCCATAACTATTTAAAGTGTCTGCTAATGCATGCCATTGCTCTGATCCTGCCCCATTTTGCTTTGTTTTCACGTGCTGAATGTGCTTTCGGCCCACACAGGGTAACATCAGCAGCACCATTAGTCATGCACAAGTGATGCTCTATCCCTCTCCAGAGACAATTTTGCTCAGTCCTGTTATCTTCTTGCTTTCCATGATTCACAAGCCTCACAATGCTATTTGGATCAGTCCAGCATAAATATTTTGTTAAAACACTCATTTGTCTTTGTTTCCTTTCCAGAGCTGCATTCATTTCTCTCAGTTCCTGTCCTTGCTATTTCATCATGAATTTATTTCCAAACCCCTTTCCAAGGTATCCGAGGCCATCAGTAAATGCTGGGTTTGTTTTGTTGGTTGTTTTTTTTTTTTTTTAAATACTGAAAGCCTGAGACTGCTTTTCATTGAAAAGAATGATTTATTTATTTTTAATGGAAAGCAGTCTATAAAGATTTTCCTTCAATCAAAATCTCATTTTTTCACTGAAAATGTTAAGATGCAACATATTCAACAAGTCAACATGTGCAGATAGTGAGCAGTTTTTCTTATGACAGTAATTTACTATTGCTAGCCTCCTTCAGTTCCTTACACTTTAAACTTATATAATACGAAATCATTGCCAATTACACTAATCTTTTAAAATACACATTCTTGATGTTGATAATGCTGTAATCTTGAAGACTTTTAATTGTTTTCACGTTTATCTTCCTCCAGGCTTGATAGGTGGTGAATCCCTTCCCACACTTTCTTTACTTTTGGGCTTTATTTTGTCAGGCATTTGGCCTTAGTGCAATTTGACCTACTTCTATGTGTATTTCATAAATGCAGTCCTTCTGTAGCTAGCTCTCCTCATCCATTTGCTTTATCCTCATCTGAGTCTCAAAGGAAAATTGAGAGACCCCAAATGCTTGCTTTTCAAGGAAGGGATAGGCATTCTTCCAAGTTATTTTGTATTCCACCATTTGCAAGTTTTTCTGTAGTTTATGTTGTGTTGAAATAATGTTAGGACTACCATTACAAGTTATCAGAACAATGAAAACAAAAAAATTCTACGGAAAGCTAAATGTAAATTTAAAGAAGTCATTTTCAAAAGCTTTGCTGTTTGTTCTTGAGAAATTAATGAAGCTTTCAGAAGTCTTTGTAAAGAAACAATTTTCAGTTCCCTTAGAAGCGCTCTTTGGCCAATGCCACTTTCTGCTTTGGCGTTGTGAGCCTCCTTGTTTGCCTGGTTATCTCCCTCTGCTCTGCAGAATACAGACTGCAGTGTGCTCCTGTGTACGTGCCCAACAGATAGGCTGTTCTTTTGAACAGGAGCACGTTGTTGCTTACTACTTTGGAGAGATGGTACCAGGATCTGACAGGCAGAGATATTTACCTTAGCAGCAAAGTGTTTTTTTAACATAAGCTGGATACATTTATTTGTCTCTCATTTCCAGCTTCTGTCAAGCTTTGCAGAGAACATATCTAATTTCTGCTTCAGCTGCACAGGACTGCATACTTCATTATGAATATGAAGTGCTGCCGATGTCATTCTTTGGCAGATTCGTGTACTGAATTTGTGGTGTCTTTTGAGGAAATCGGCTGGTTAGACACAGCGAATAAAGAGTTTCAAGTGAAATTTAAACAGGATTCATCCCAGCTCCATTTTTTTCATCATCTAAGTTGCTCAAGGGCTTCGTTTTTTTCCTTACATGTAGTCAGATAATGAATTATTTACTCCTTGCAAAAAAAAACTTTAAAAATGAAGGAAAAGTCTCCATTTCATGTTGAATGGATATACGTATTGAACAGCTGGATAATTAAAACAGATTAGAAGAGATCTTCAACATAGGATGAGAAAGTACAGTTTACAGTTTAATGACTCATTTTAAGAAATGTTTGCTCATTTGTCTTCGGTTACTTCTGCTGACTGGTCACTTCAAGGGTTAGAACATGCCAAGAGCAGACATTCCACAGGCAGCTCTCCTCTGTTATTTACTTCATTTTTCTTCTGTTCATGCCATTAGGAAACTGCAGCTTCAGAAAGTGACTTTTCAGTTTTATGCCAAGTGATTTTGCAGTGCATTGGAAGAGAAGAGAAAAATCTCTGATGCGCTCTTTGTCCTTTATGTGCTGGACTGAAAAGCCACCAGCTCAGGAGGGAGAGGACTGGGTCGCAAAGTGAAAAATGCTTTCAGGGTCCTCTTGAAACAGTTTGGCTGTACTCTGCTCTTTAATCGTGATGAGCTGTTAAGTGTCAGCAAATTAGCAAAGAAGTGCTACTTTCTAGAGGCAGTGATGGATACACCTGCTGCAATACAAGGGCAGAGGTTACTTGCTCATCCTGCACACTGTGCTCCCTGTTGGTATGTTATATTAAAAAGCAGGTGTCTGGAAATAGACAACCAGCTTTAGAAAAACTGATGACTGAGCAGTGAAAGCATTAGTTCTCTTATTAAATACTAGTTACTGGCAGTGCTAGGCTGACCTATATACATCTTAAACAAGAACAAGGTATTTCTAGAATGCCTTGGGAAATTAGCCATGGCTAAGTATTCTTCAGATTTCAGAAATTATGTCAATCCTTTTCTGCCTTCAAGTTTCGTAATGTGGTTTGAGGTAGGGCTGAGCTAGGTGGGTGTTATTTGTGCTGTCAGTCTCATGCAGTGCAATGTCTTGTTGCCTGAACAAGTCCTTCGGAGCCTAGCAGTAGCATAGAGGTGAGTAGCCTGTGTGATGCATGTGACAAGTGAATAAACCCCAAAGAAGATGTGAAATACTTTGTGGATAGAAGGAGAGCAACTACAATAGTGAGGAAAAAGAGTTTTGTAACTCCACAACTGAGAATGGGAATTTATCTGAACTGTAGAGAAATCTGGAGTCAGCCCTTGGAGTGCACTTAGTCGTGGTTTGAAGTCTGCTGTAAGCTATAGATGCATCTGCCTGTTTACCTCAAGCACTAGAATAATTTTTTTTCATGTGGTGTGATAGTCCAAAATGTTTTTGAACAACTGGAAGTGATTTGGGACAGGCAAAACTTTGAAAGCAGGCCTCTAGCTGTATCATTAAAAAAAAAGAAAAAAAAAGTTTGGAATGATCAATCATCCCTAGAGTCATAGAATCACAGAATGGCTTGGGTTGGAATGTACATCAAAGATCATCCACAATTCAGAAAACCAGACATCCAAGTGAGTAAACCTAATGCTTCAACCACTGAACCACTTGCTTCAAACCTGCCATCCTACCACAAGAGGCAGACTTCCCACATGTGGGCGAGTATGCATGCATCCTAAACCAGCACTTCTGCACACAGAAGGAAGGACACAGAGCAACCTAGGTAAAAAGAGATGACATTTATTGGCAGTATGCAGCAACAGGCCGATTGGCACGGCTTACACTGCTGCTGCTGCTCCTGATCTCGGGGTGCAGAAAGCAAGTTCTGCTTCTATTGATGCCAGTCCAACACCTTTCAAAAGTGGCATATTCATAGCATCAGTAATAACCACAGGCAACAGAAAGGAGATTTGGAAGCAGCAGTATTTTCCTGTTACACTCTCATGTCTCAAATAATGAAATGCTTGATGCCTGCCTTTCACTGATAGCTGGCCTGCTGATTGCTTTTATAAGAAATGATTTGCTGAACAAAAAAAAAAAAAAACACACACAAAAAAACAAAACAAAACAAAACAAAAAAAAACATCAAAAAAAACAAGCAGCAAAATCTGAATGTATTACTATGCAATTTCATGTGAAAAGGAACAAAACCAGACTGTTTTCTTGGATAATAATCAAATATTGATTTTCTAATTGCTGTTTTATCTTCACCCAAATCATCACTTACTGATGGAGACAGTTCTGCCTCTGGTTTAAATGTGATTTGACATAGTTCATGTAAACTGTACAAAATTGATATGTCTACCTGTAAAACTTTTACATTTGAGTTGCTCTGAGTTGCTGTGCTTATGTGATTCCTGTTCCTAATGAATCTTCTAATCATTAGATGTGAATATGGATGCGCAAAATATGACAGGGAGAGAAGCTAAGGGAATGTAATTGAATATGTGCTATTCATAAAGTCATTGTAATGCTATGTAATATTAATACAGTGATCATCTACAGACTAAATACAGTTTCTGGATGCCACAAGAAATGTGGGATGACTGTCTTGACAAAGGAGCCTGTATCTTTCCTTCAACACGTCGTTAAGCCTTGGAAACATTTGCCAGCCATTTGAATGTGTTTGAAAAGCAAGACAGGTTTCCTTGGACAGCTTTCTGAAATTGAAATATATCAATTCTGTCACATTCACACATTTATTTAATACATAGATATTCTGGCTCTGGAGGTCCAATAGCTGTAGTCCTCTGGGGAATGGAACAGAATGGGGGAGATATCAGTATATGGCTGCTCTGTCATTGTCTCCTCCTTTTACATTACTCACTCATCACTCGTGGCCTTTTGGGGTTAAACAGACCTTTGGTCCAGCCTTGTAGCACCACTCTGATGCTCTGAGAAAACGAACTCATTCATGCTGTAGGTAATTTTCAGTGTAACCTTTTATACACAAGCTGCAATCTGGCATTGATAAGCCGATTCATAAAGTAAGAGTTTGCTTTGTAAGCCAGTTTGAGTCTCAGTTTATGCATATAGATAAGTTACTTTGAGACCATGATCAGTGCTGAGAAAATTCCAGCTTCTGAGTCACACACAAAGGAAACAAAAAAAAAAAAAAAGGGGGGGTCTGGAAAACCAAGAAGACTAAAGAGAAGATGCTCATCTTCTCCTAAAAATAAATAAATGAATCTCATTTTTAACTCCCTTAGCAATTTCAAATGAAATTACAGTTTTCTGTAGACCAAATTTTAAGAAGGGGCATAATTCACTGTTTTTTTGGTTTTGTTTTTTTTTTTAAAAGAAAACCTGTAAAATTGCTTCCTTATTCTGCAAGAATGAAAATGATGAAGGGAAAGTAAGTCCTCTTGTGGGCAGTTCCTCTCAAAGTAAAATCATCAAATGTTAATTAATAATGAAAACCATCAAGAAATGTCTCCCAGATGCTTAATAATGTGAAAATCCAATCGAAATAGATGTTTCTCATGAGAACAGACAAGAGTTTTTCTTTTTTTTCTTAGCTATTTTATTACTCCTGTCAGTTGCTGTCTCAGCTCACTCATCTTCTACATTAGGGGTACATCAAAGCTGCTGAGGCTTGGAGACCACAAGAATAAGTGTCTCCATACAATCAGGTTCTAAATCATTACCAAAGACCATCTAAAAATTGTGCAAATGTTGTGAAATTATGTCACAATACAGAAAATAGCTTGCAGAATAGTACTTTTATTTTTACAGTAACTTTTGGGATATATATCTTCCCATTTTGTTACTAAATCAATCTGGAGGCTGGCTTTTAAAGAATGCCCACCCAATAGTGTAGTGTCTCAATAAGAGGACCAAGAGATGTCAGCCTTTGGAGCTGATGGATGCCAGGAAATGCACTCTTTGTGGAAAGACAACTTGTACCATTAGTCTGAACCTGTGTGGAGGACTGTTTTTCATATGCAACGTCTGTAAGCAAGATCAGTGATTGTAGTGCATAAAATTCACTGCCATGGTGCTAAGCACCACGCAGCCATTTGCTCACTCCCCACCTCCTGGTAGGATGGGGGAGAAAATTGGAAAAAAAAAAAACCAGCAAAGTAGAACTCATAGATTTACTAGGAAAGAAAAGGAAGAGGAAAAAAACATATTGTTGTATTTTATACGTTATTAGCTTCTGTACAAAACAGGTGATGGACAAGCAACTGCTCACCACCAATGCCCAGCCAGTCCCCAAGCAGCAGCTGCCTACCAGCCCAATTCTCCACTGTTCTTCATGTTTTGAGGTGTTGTTTTTTTTGCATGATACCACATGGTGTGAAATATTCCTTTGGCCAGTTTAGGCCATCTGTCCTAATCCTGTCCCCTCTCAGCTCCTTGTGCTGGCAGAGCAGTACAAGAAGCTGAAAACCTGAAATGTCCCTGGCTCATACAGCAGAACTCAGCAACAATTGAACATCCTGTGTTATCAACATTGTTTTTCTCCTAAAGCCAAAACAGAATCTTATTAGACACTTTGAAGGAAAAGTCAACTCTGTCCCAGCTGAAAACAGGATATCCAACAATACTAAGGCAGAAGGGACCCCTTTCTGGGAAGGATTCTATTTTCTTCTCCTTTTTGGCATACTTAAATGCCAAGTAAAATTGTCTTCTTTTCACAGGAATGTTAAAGTATACATACCTATAGGGCCAACTTCTGCTCTGAGCTGTTAAAATCCCAGAATAACTCAGCAGGGATAAGTGAGAGCAACACATTGCTCAAAAGATGGTGAGCACCAGCATTCACTAGACAAGAAAGCTGTACCTTCTTGCAAGACGAGTATTAGAAAAGGAAGAATGTGATTTCAGCGGCAAATATTTTGATCGTCTGTATTTGGTGTAACAAAAGAAACCAAAACAGTATATTGTGCTCCTTCCTCACTAGGACAAATGAATATCATTAGATTACAAAGAGCGAAACTTACACCTACAGGTGTTTTGTCATGCTTTTTATTTCCTTTTTTTTTTTTTCATCTGGTAAACTTGCACTGATTTTTCACTGCTGTTGAGTCACTGTCTGAGGAAATATGTCAATATCACTTTTCCACTTGAGCCTGTACACAGGGTTGCCACGGGATCAGATGATTCTGTGTCTGGTTGCTTGTATTCTGCCACTTTCAACAAAAGAGAGCCCCAGTTAGGAACTTAATGAGTATTGTTGCCATCTTCTTTCTCTCAGAAAAAAAGAAAAATGAACAAAAAAAAAGTCTTTGCTTAATAGTTCATTTCAGCCCCATTTCTATGGGAACAAGAAGAGATGAAGCAGCAGCTGCCAGCCAACTATTGCATTGCTGAAATTCTGGCCAAGGCAGCTGGCCGCTATGAGGAGCTTCAGTCGCTATTGAGACTGTCCACTGGGTTGCTAAATGTGAATGTTTCATCTTGAGAGGAGGAGAAACAAAACTCTGCACCAGATTTAAAGAATCTGATAAACTGGGCATATTTTTCTGTAGGATCTCTACAAATTCTGTGATTATCAGGACAACCTATGACTGAAATATAGTCTTTACTAAAAACAAGAGCATAGTGACAAGATACTCTTTCTGCTAAGGTGACTGAATGCCCTTGGACTTTCCGTTGTCGTAGCACTCACAAGGTATGGACATTGGTGGGTAGCACCATTAATGCAGGTATGTCAGTTCTAGCTCTTAGCTGAGTGAAAAAGAGACCTAGTAGATATGGCATTAATGAATTGGGTCAAAGACACTTTTTATTATCTGCTTTGATCATAGCTCCAATCCCTAACTCTCTACTATCATAGCACAGGACTGAATTTTTCAATCAAACTCAATCTTCTTGTCCCAAGTCCTCTACTTCTCCTTTCCATATTGCATGCCTTAAGGAAAAAAAAAAAAAAGAAAGACTACTCTCCTTGTGATTGTGGTCTGAGGCATCTCCATTCTTTCTAAACTTGATGTTTCCAGCACAGAGCTCCCAACTACTCACCAGAGTTTTTCCCCACATGCCCTGGTTTGAATGGTTGCCCACCCTTTCATAGCCTCTGTTCTCACTCCTATTTCAGAGTGGATTTCAAATATGAGGATGCAAGCTGCTTTTACAAACAATCCAAACAAAGCTCCAAAGACAGAAAAGTAGGACATAAGGAAAAGATCTATCATAGTGCATTTCTTTTTATAGACTCTACCTGAAATTGAGAGTGTGAAAGGGAGAGCTACTCAAGCCGGTGCCACAATGTGATATAAATGGGCTTAGTGTTATGAGGTGCAGTGGAACTACACTGACCTAATTTGTGGGAGCTGAGAACCTGGTCAGCAGCTTGCAGTGCCTACTGTTATGTCTGTTTGTGCTCTGCTTTGGAAAACAGTGAACAGGAGTGTTTAGCTATGCTTTGTGCCAGCAAAGAAATGCATAATATAAATCTCTACACGATAAACATTTTCCTTCTTTCCCCATCATTCAATTCTAGTTAGAATCATCTTCTGATACCTTTGCCAATGCCTGATTTCTTTCCTTCCATTTTCTTATAACATTCCCCTTAAGCATCTCTCAGAAAAAAAAAGAAAAAGAAAAAAAAAACAGGACTCTGTATTAGGTAACTAATGATTTTTCATTAAACCTAACATAGCAACTGAAGGTAAAACAAAATAATATGACTACATCAGACATGTCTTACATTCTGTCCATGTAAAAGAATAGGAATATCTTGATCTGGTTTAATTTAAGAGAGCTCAATAGAGCATGGATTTACAAACCAGTCATGACCTTGAATGGCACGCTGTTCATCTGAATAAAATATCTGCCAAAGTACATTAGGATTGGCATACTTCAGAGTTGCTAGGTGCCACAGTGCTCAGATCTAGCAGGATTGGCATTAAGTGTTTCCAATAGTATAAGCAATGGGAGCACATCTGTGCTTTAATAGCCAGATCTCCCTTTTACCAGTCCTTCAGCCACATTATGGAAGTATAGCAGGAACACTACTGACAGTCATGCTTTTAAAAGAGCTGCTGTAAAACTCAATCTGTATGTGCTAACAAAACATGAAAAACCAATACATTTTTGAAGACTAATAGCCAATTCACCACTGAAGAGATTTTGTCCCTCTTATAGGTTGGATATTGAAACAACTGTTTGTGTTGGCTTGCAGCATTCTCTTTCCAAATGATGTCCAGAGACAAACTGAAATCTGCAGCAGGCTCTGGAGCAGTCTGAGAGGGTTTTTCTCTAAATGCAGCTGTACATGAGTTTTGGACATTATACAAGTGAAATCATACACCCCTATTCCAAATGTTATCTGTGCCATTACACAAGTAATTTGATGGCATTTTGAATGAACTGTTTCCCTGTTTTGTACCCATTTTGCTGAAGAGGATTGCTTGAAAATGAAAATCAGCACTGTGCTTCTAGGAAAGGAGTGAGGCAGGGTGCAAGCTGACTTGCCTACAGACTCAAATCACCCAAGCAGTTTCAAAAATTAAAGCCTGACCTTGGTGACAGCCAAGAGGGAAGCACCCAGGAGTGATTGCAAGGTGCGTCAGGAAATGAGGCAAGCTAAAAGGCTGGCTATCTGAAGTCTGCCTGCCGTGCTTTGCAGGCTGGTTACAGCGATGTGTTTCCTCAGAGTTGCTACAGAGAAAAGAATATTCTCTGAAAAAACAGTGAATGAACCACTGACACTACTGAAAACCACTTGTCAGAGATATCCCAGAGTGTGAGCTCTACCAAAAGGAACGGAGTGTGGCAAGCTGCACAGTCTGAACGCTACCCACTGACTTCACAAATGTTGGCCTTCAGAAGATGGGCTGTTGGTCTGAGCTGTGCAGTCACTCAGCCTTGCTGCATCCTTGTGGCATGGACCAGAATTTCATCAAGGACAATGGAGTGTCTGCAAGCTTTCCATCCCCAGAGCACTCCAGCTTGTTCCTGAGAGCACATATATACTTGCTTAGGGCTGCAAGGAACAAGGTAATATAAAAGCTCAGTATGTAGCTGCCTTCAGGCATGGCCTTGGGGTAGGCCCCATGAAACTTTAGTTGGATGCTGCTGGTTCTTCCATGCTATTTAAGGAGTTAGGCTATGTGAGCTACATATGCATGTAAGTTGCTCATGCAGAGAGTTTCAGAAGAGTATAAGAAAGTATTTGGAAGCCTGAATTCAGAATAAGTTTTCATTGAGATCTGCCTTCTTCTATCTCTCAGGTGCTTTTGGTAGCAGAAACTGATATTCATCCACCAAACTTTAGCAGAAAGCGCTTTAGCTCGTCAAAATTCAGATATGGACACCAAACCCAAAAATTACACACCCAGTGATACAGAGATCAGGGGTTCAATTCTGTCTGTGTTGGAAAAAAAATTGCCTCTTTGATCTGATTTTTCCCTAAGGAACACAGATACAAGAAAGGCGAAACTTCAGTAGAGAAAGATGAATGAACTGTCTAACCCGAAATTATGGACATGGGAACACAAGAAGGCATCAGTGCTCTAACCTTCACTGTTTTAGAACCATAGAATGACCTGGGTTGAAAAGGACCACAATGATCATCCAGTTCCAACCCCTGCTGTGTGCAGGTCCAGCTTCTCGTCCACCAGGATCCCCAAGTCCTTCTGCGCAGGGCTGCTCTCAAGGAGATCTGCCCCCAGTCTGTATCAATACCTGGGATTGCCCCGACCCAATGCAGCACCCTGCACTTGGCCTCGTTGAACCTCATTAGGTTCACATGGCCACTTCTCCATCCTGCCCAGGTCCCTCTGGATGCTTCCCTTCCCTCCAATGCATCGACTGCACCGCTCAGCTTGGGGCCACCTGCAAACTTGCTGAGGCTGCACTCGATGCCATCATCTGTCATTGATGAAGATGCTGAAGAGCACCGGTCCCAAGACCGACCCCTGAGGGACACCGCTTGTGACCGGCCTCCACCTGACACAGAACCATTGATCACAGCCCTTTGGCTGCGTCCAGCCAACCAGTTCCTCATCCATCAAGCAGCCCATCCTTCAAATCCATATCTCTCCAATTTAGAGAGAAGGATGTGCTGAGGGACCATGTCAAAGGCTTTGCAGACGTCCAGGTAGATGACATCCACCACCCTTTCCCTCATCCACTGATGCCTCACTCCATCATAGAAGGCCACCAGATTGGTCAGGCACGATCTGCCCTGGGTGAAGCCATGCTGGCTGTCCTGAATCACCTCTTTATCTTGTATGCTCCTTAATGTAGCTTCTAGGAGGATCTGCTCCTTGATCTTCTCAGGCACAGAGGTAAGGTTCACTAGCCTGCTGTTCCCTGGATCTTCCTTTCTCCCTTTCTTAAAATTGAGAGTAACATTTCCCTTTTTCCACTCACTGGGGACTTCAGCAGCCAGCCATGATTTTTCAAATATGGTGGAGAGCATCTCAGCAACCACATCAACAATATCTTTCAGAATCTTGGGATGGATATCATCCAGCCCCATGGACTTACATATATTCAATTTCATGAGGAGGGCTCAGACTTTTTCCACTGTTAGAGCAGGATGGAATCTGTTCCTCTCACCCACACCTGGAGGCTCAGGGTCCTGGCAGACATGGGGAGCCTGACCAGCAGTGAAGTCTGAGGCAAATCACTCATTGAGTACTTCAGCTTTTCCTATGTCTGAGGAAGCCTGCTCTCCATTACCTTCAGCAAGTCAGCATTTTATCTGCTTTAAACAGGAAGCCCTGCTGTGATAGAGTTGTAGCTCTGTTTGCACTGTTGGCTGTTTAAATGTCAGCTGTTTTGGATTTGTAGAGACATGGAGCTGGAAAATTTCCTGTGAAAGACTGTCACTTGTAGGTCCCAAGAGAAAAATATCTTCCACAATAAACTTGTAAACTTGGTGGGGAAAGGAGCAACAGGCTGAGGTAGGGGTGGGGGTCAGGATGCTATTTCAAGGCCTCTATACTGTCATTATCACATTCACTGTATATTTTGCCCACCTGGAAGCTGTTCTTCAGTAGTAGAGACCATGTGATGAGTGTGTGCTGAAAGTGACCAGTGTTCTGTGTTTAACAGGACAAATCAGAGGAGCAGCACACCTTGAGTCTAAGTTCAGCATCTCTTAAGATACACTGAAGTAAGGAGGTAAGAGTCCAGATTGCCTTATCCTGCTCTTCTGCCAAGAACACATAGCTTTTTCTGCTGCTTTATTTGTGTCACATTATTGGGTTTTGATTAGTGATTTCAAGTAGCTGTTGAAGTAGTGGATGTGGGGTTTTTATATAGAAATCAAGATCTAATTGTTATGTAGCCGAAATTCTAGTCTCCTAGACAGTACACTCATGTATATAAACTCATGGAGATATAGAGTTTCTGTTATCACCTTTATTATAACTCTGAGAAGTGGGAAACATAGAAATAAATATAGAGGATTTTTTTGTTTGTTTGTTTTTTTGTTTTTTTTTTTTTCCTATTTGGAACAGCTGTATTCTACTATGGAAAATCAGAGAAGCCAGAAATGAGCTGTATCATACATATTCAACACATGCATATGAGATCATGAAGTGTTCTTAGAGTTTGTCAGGAACAGCTAATAATAAAGACAAAGTAGGATTAGAGGAAGTTAGTGCCTGATCTTACAGACTGAACTAGAAGAAGTGATTATGAGAGATACCAGGCAGCAGTTCATCAATAATATGTGAGCACGCTGTTGGGGTTTCCAGCTAACTTAAGGGTGGGTAAGATAGACATTTCTGATGTCTAAAATCAGCATTCATAGCACAAGCTGAACTGGTTCTAAAAAGGAAAGAATGATGAAAAGGACTGATAAACCTGCATACATCCTTTTAGAGTGTTTTTCAGGCTCAAGCTTTTGAATAGCAATTATGGAGAACATTATTTTTCATTTCAGTTTATGTCCTGGTAATCAATTATACACAGAGTTAGATAGCAGCCCTTTTGCTTCACCATTAGTAGAAAGAAAGCAAATAAAAATGAGATTACTGAACATAATGAGTTCTTCTCCTTTTCTTTCTCTGTGTTTGATTCCAGTTAACTGAGTTAACCATGGATTTTCCACTTTAAAGGAGGAGAACCAGCTGTACACAATGAAGCTCTCTTTGTTGTATTCTAACACTTCTTCCATTCTCCATTCTGCTCATGATTGCAATTTTTTTAATTTTCTGGCTAAAGATGACTCACATATGATCTCTACAAGAGACCATAAACTGTGTATCTGTATGGCTGAAGTGTTACCAGCCATCCCCTGAGGCGGGAACTGGTTGGTTGCCCAGAGGGGCTTTCTTGACCCCTTGCATATCATACACGGTAGTATATGCTCCATGACTTCTTGTGTTGCCATGTCTCTCTACTGCTGGTAGCTGCTATCTCTAAGCATACACAGAATAGTAGCTGCACAAAGCAAATAAAAAAATGACAGCAGTAATGAATCAGGTTGGCCACACAGACAGAAGGAGATAGATGAATTGTGTTTTCATATTTTTGCTTTCAGAGAGACACAGCGTCCTAGAAGCAGCTCTGCTATTTGCTCACAACAGCCACAGCTATATGCCAAGTTAGGTCAGAGCAAAAGTGCAGTACTCCAGGAAATCCTTGCTGCCTATGAATTTGCTTACTCCTTGTACAGAGATGGAAAATGTCCTTCATGAAAAGAAAAAACATGTATACAGTGGCTATAATTCAATAAAACTTGGCCAGGTACTGTACTCCTGGCCCCATGGTGAGGTAATGGTAACTTTCCCACAAAGTCTGTGCTATTTGAAGCCTTCAGAGTTTTGTGGATCCTTAGGTGGCACTGAGGGCATGTCAGAGTGTTTAGTGATGGGACAGAGGGAACCATCTGCAGAATCCACTGGGAACAGCCTGTTGGAAATGTCCACAATCTTTGTCTTGGAGAGTTGGTACAGCCCAAGCAGTGCCAGGGAGAGTGCTAACAAAATGCTGTCAACTACCAGGAGCATGTTGCTCAGCTTCTCTCTGTGTTCTTGTTTTATTTAGCAAAGTAATTGAAATGGAAGGGACTCCCAGCCTGTTCCCACAGGCGGTGTAGAAGCCTTCAGCCATCTGGCACAGAGGCTGCACCCACACAGGCACTGCTGCAAACAGTGCACGTGGCCATACGATACCAAGCACGCTTTCCTTGTCTGTGCCCTCGTTTTCCCATCTCCAGAGATGGCTGAACAGCCATCAGCAAATTGATAAAGCCAAATTCAAGTTTTAATTAAAGGAATCTCTAGTCTCCAGCTTTTGCTATTAGGCATCTTAATAATCTTAAGTACGAATTCCTGTTTTTCATTTTGTGTGATTAACTCTTGTAAGTAATGTTGTAGTTCTCCTAAAATGTGTTGCTTGTAAAACTTGATTTTTGCAGACCTGTTGTAAGGCCTCGTTTCAAAATAATCACCCTCCAGTTGAACTGCTTTAGGCCTCAGGAATGTATGCACCCTGTGCAGTTCTGCACAAGCAGAGGTCCTGCATCCTTGGAGACATCAAGGTCAGACTGGATGTGGCTCTGAGCATTCTGATCTATCTGTAGGTGTCCCTGTTCATTGCAGGGTTGTTGGATTAGATGGCCTTTAAACATCCCTTCCAGCTCAAACGAATCTATCATTCTATGCCTGCACTCAGGTAACACTCCTCCATTGTTACAGACCCATCACAGGTTCAGTGGAGACCCCATTAAGTGCGAGGAAATCATTAGGTCCTCTGAGATAAAGAACTATACACTGCAAAGTGTAGTTTTAAATTTTATATATATACATATATATATATAGCACTGTAGGATACTCATGCAAAAACAAAACACTGAGCTTTCTGACAAACAAGTGTATGATATATAGAAGCCTGGCAAGATGTTTCAGCAACTAAGGGAGTAGGTTGAATCAACTATCTGTGACCCACGAGATAAATCTGACACTGGAGTACCAGGTTTAAATGGAGGCAGCTTCTCTGGAGTACAAAGTTTATTTTACCCCCTCCCATTAGCAGTGCCTAGAGCAGCAGATGCTCCGTGCTGTGGCAGCCAAGGAAGGATCATGCTGCTGCACACTCCTATCCCAGCATGGCTGCCTCCAGCTCTGCCTTAAAGTATTTGTATTTTGGCATCATCCTTGGTCAGATGGTGCATTTTTCAGGACCAGATCACTTCTTAGGTGTAAAATATTCTCCCCAGTGGATCTTGCTGCCAGCTTCTTTCTGCTATGAGTAGGACTGCTGATGAGGGCATGGGGAAGGCAGTGCTGCTGAAGGAGCAGCTTTCACACTCTGGTCATGTATCATGAAGCAGCCACTGCTTTTGGAGCTGCAGGCACATCAGTGCTAGAGTCTGTGAGAGGTACTGAGGATAGCCCTAAGCTAATGGGATGAGACAGCCCTGGGGCAGCTCAGCCATGGCTGCAGTGCCACCAGACCAAGCAAACTGATCCCTGCTTCACCAGCTTGGTTACCTCAAGTAAACTCAAAGATCACAGCGCTGCAAATTGAGATGTGGCTGAGTACTAACAGCTCTAACATTAGAGGACAGCAGTAAAAAGGGAATTGCACCCAGCCTTTATTTTTGTGTGCAGCCCTTAAGGGTCAGAAATAATTTGTCCCCAAGTATGTTTAAATATAGATTCTGCTATTGAAAAAGTCACCTAGTGTAGGTTTAGTAGAGTATTCCTTGAGAGCTGTGAAGCACACAAGTAACTGTTTCATATAAAGTCCAGTTGTGCAAATTCCTGGTCCAAGATGCAAACCACAGTCTGTTTCTCTTATGCATTACCATCAATGTATATATAATTATATATACTATATATATATAACTAATATATAATTAGTTGCTGGTTCTTTTTTCAAATAAATTATACCTACATCACCAGACATGTAATTCCAGAATCTTTTCTTTTTACAGCTTGATACTCTCTTCCTTTCAGAGGATCTCAGCGAAGTCTGAGAGAGGAAAGCACAAGCAATAATTTCCTCATGTATCCCATCTGAAATGAGCTTTATGAGGGATATAGATGCATTATTCATCCCATGTACTGACACATTAACAGTACAGAGTTGTTTACCTATTTTGCATCTAGGTAAAATAATTTACAGGTACAGATTTTCTTGCCTGAGAATAGGACACAAACTTTAAGGCTCAGATTATCGCAGGAGTTTCCCCTTGCAGTTCCTCAGTTTCCCTGGACAACACTTTGCTCTGTGCATACAATTGATTGGTGTTTTCATTTGCACTGGTTTCATTGCAACACGTTTCTCTCACTGCCCAGACAAATGGGAGGAGGAAAGTCTATAAATCGATGATGATCCTACTGACCCTGCTTGTGTCTCTTTTCTACTCCTTGAGGTGTCTGTTCATTCTCAGGCTTTCTAAGTTCAGCTACAGATTTCCTCACCACTTTTGTATAATTTCCTTTTTAAATAATATCTGGTTTAATATCTTCAAAACATGAAGATGAGATATGAAAATCACTACTGATTACACAAATAAGCAGTTTTAATGCAGTATTAAAAACATGGCTCTTCTACACTACTAAACTTGCATGGATTTACATACGTCTCTGAGCTTAGGGCAAAGAACCTGTAATTTGCTACAAAGCAGCTCTTGTATTGTGGAGTGGCATTCATAATAATAGTACCAGGTAAATAACACAGGGATTCAAAGACAAAATTTATCCCTTAAAGTCAATCTGCATTAATATAAGAAAAGTCCTCGAGGGAATTTAGGAACTATGAAGCAAGGAAATGGATTATATTAATCTGTAAATTCCATGTTTCTTTTGAGGACTGACAGATAAAATGCAGATAATAGTTTTTATTTGGTTATTAATGTTAGTGCTATTAACGTTTTGGCAGTGGATGTCCATTACACGTTATATCCAAGATAGAATTATACCAACTGTGGGGTAGCTGCCAATTATTCCCCACAAAAGCCCATTTGCACAGCTCTGTTGTGCAGTTTGTATACTGAATCTCTCCATACTAACCTATTTGTTGTGCAAGCCCAGCCCTTCTGTTCAATTGCTTATACACCTGAACTTAATTCTACTGAAATTCCTGTTGAGGTGCCTTCTCAATTCTGCTGTGGTTAAGCTATGTGGAGATGCTCATCCTCATGGAGGCCTACAGCACAATGCTGAGTAACTAAGAGCCTAGATAACATTGGATGAGATCTATGTGGTTAGTAGGTTTCCCTTCTATAAGCCAGCCCCAAAGGAAAGCCTCAAGTAAGACCCATGCAGAGGATAGCATGGTGCTGCTTGCCTTGCTGTCCTCCTGCCTGCAATGCAGTGCCTTATGGTAGAAGTATTCATGAAGAACAGATTGGGGTGAAAACTTCAATACTATCTATGTTTGGAACCCAGGTACCATGCAAACTTCATAACCACTCACCTACAAAATCATATTAGATGTTGAATTGCTTTGTATACAGCAAGACACCTCTAAGAAGATATATGCTACTTCCTCAGGAGAGGCTGCAGTGCGGTGGCTACATCATTCTCCTGAGAACTGAGGCATGTCAGTTCAAATTCTAGCTCTGATTAGAGATGACATTTCATTTTAGGTGTCCCATCTCCTCCTTGCAAATTCTTAAATGAGTAGTGCTGCTAGCATTGCTTGGCTTTGTATAAAAATTGTACTTCTTCAGTGGGAAAAGGAGATAGTGCTTTTTAAAAATTAATTAAAGCACTATTATGTGAATGGGGAGGTCTGGATTCCTATTTCAAGCAAAGTACTTCAGGAAAAACAGGGGATTCTCTGAAGACCCCTCAATCTCATGCTTACTGCTTGCTTATATATTTCTTTTCTCTTAGAGGGAAATGAGGACCAACCCTGGTTCTCCACATCCTTCTGACAGCTGAGATTTAGGGGATCTCTGAGGGATGTTGCTACCTGATTGCTTTTGGTGAGAAAATCTCTAATGCTCCTACAACACAGAGGGATTCTACAGTGAACCACAGTGTGGCAGATGTGGAGTCCACAGCACACGGTGGAATGCTGTGTGGAGGTCCGTCACCCTACAGCAGGCATCAGTGCAGTGCTTTTCTCCACAGGGAAAGCACAGTGAGAAATTAGTGCAGAAAGTGGAAAGCAGTGTGAGAAATTAGTGCATCAACTTTGTCACAACACAACGGCTGCAGGGAAAGCTCATAATGATGCCATAAAATAGATTGAAAGGTAATTTCTAATTAACCACGTTCATCCAGCAGCCTTAAAATTTTTGAGAATTAGTCCAGCAATTTAAAATTCAGCACACACTGTCATGGTTACTTCAGAACTCTATATATCACACTCAAAAAGGCAGAAAAGAGTTTGAAACAACTTTTAACCAGAGGAAGGGAAAGAATATTTGCTTTTTAAATGCAGGATGCTATTTGTGGAAAGAATGCATTTTTGATGAAGCGTTCAGAATCAACTGATACATGTGATTGATGTCCACAATAACTGCACACTTCTTCATCCTTCCACTCCAATAAACGTTTCAAGCTTACATTTTGGATTTCATTAATACTTAGACAAAAACAACTTATGGGCAGTATCATGAAAGCACGTTTGAGAATTGATCTATGTTTGTATAACTGGTTAATAATGACGGATACTTTTTCTTCCTGGAGTAAATACGAGCTAATTTGCTAGACCTCCCTCCTCTGTTCATGAAAAAGCCAAGTCCAAATGATTTAATGGATTTTTAAAGAATGGTGGCAAGATATTGCTTATGTAAGCCTGAATTTCTCCACTTGATAAAATCTGATGCTGCTACAGTGCTAACACTTCAGTACTGGAGTTCTGATGTTTTAATATTTCTAAGAGAGAACACAGCCCATCTAGGAACACAGACAAATTGGGGGGAAAAAAGAAAAAAAAAAGAGGCAGCTGAAATACAGTTGTGGAAAGAGACTCAAAGTGAAACTATCACGCTTATTTTTATTCTTGATAAGCAGCAGGGTGGCTTGGAATAAATACGGACAGAAATTTTCTTCGTCTTTTTAATGAGTTCAAAGAGGCTAAACAAAGACACTGAAGAGTTGAACATCGCTGTGTACAGCACAGTAAACAGATTAAAATTTTATACCTGAGCAAAAAAAGGAATTTAACTATTAACTACAGCATGCAGAATAACTGATAAGTTATCGCATAAACATAGCATACTGTTATTAGGTTACACTCATTCAGATGCTCTTAATTTTTACTGAAGCTAAAGATGGAAAAAGCTCCAAGATGAGATGAGTGTGTGACATAACACCACAATAAGAAAAAGTACATTGGCATCTAGCAGCCTTTCCAGAAGATCAAAATTATCTGCTGTTTTATTACGCAGGGAAAAAGCAGCAACAATTCAAAGCCTGTGGAGTTAATAACACGTCAGACATTTAAGCAGGTCTTGAAAATTAAAATATTGGCAGTTTATGAAGTGCTCATAAAAGACCTGAGCCTGCATCTCCTCCCTCAAATGCCACTTAAAAGCTCTGTGTTTATGAGCTCTTCCGAATGTGGAATTAAAGGTACGGATCTGCAGAGAATTAGTGATGAGGTCCCAGACTTGCAATTTTTCTCACCAACATAACCATAGCCAATTCATAAAGGATGAGTTTTGACCCCATTTGATTGACCCAAATCCACCTTTACCTTTCTTCATACCAAATTTGGTATTTTTTCCTTTTCTCTTTTTCTTTCCCCTAATCCATTCAGGATATTCTGGTTTGAAGTGCTTCAGTGCGAGTCAGAAACAGTACCGTATCTATTTTCCTCATCTCCACAAAAGTTCCCTGTGGGAGAAAAAGTGGCTGAAAAGTTTGAGCTTTAACCGGCACAGCCCATTTTCCCCATACAGGCTTCATTCTTCCAGGAGACTTCTATACTCCCTGGTCTCTACATGCAGTATACAAGTTGCCTGCTGCCATCAGCAGTACTCCTGTGCTACAAAACAGCCATTTACCTTCCTATGGCCAAAGCAGCAAACTCTGCCTTTGTCATTTAGACTTGTCAAGTAGAGATGGGAGGGATGGGGTTGTCTCTTACCATGTTATAGACAGCCACAAACAAAACATCTCTCTTATTTTTTTGGAGTTGTGTGGTCACATCCTTGCGGTGCCAACCTACTCCCCTCAAATCATATCACCTGCCTTGACTTGCCTGCCTCTTTTCTTTCACCTTTTATGAGTAAAACTATGCATTAAAAATGCATGTGTCAGAATGGATTTATTCCTTCGTCCACAACATGTGCATTTCTTCTTTAAAGTCAGAAATCTTAGACATTGGTAGGTTGTGTGAAAGAGTCTCCAGGGAACTGACTCTTCTTTGCTTCCAGTTTCTTCCTGGCTTTGAAAGCTGCTGACACTTCAGGGTGGATGGAGTCTAGCCGCTGCTCGCACTGAAAGGCTGTGAGGAAGGCCGTCCTGTAGTTGTTATTCATCCAGCCATAGAGAAGAGGATTAGCAAATGTTGAGCACATGGCAATGACATGAAACACCGTGTAGATCAGTTTGTACTCTTTCAGGTCCAACACCTGACTGTCAATATCGCTGACTAGCTGGAAGGCATGGAATGGCAGCCAACTGACAGCGAACACAACAACCACGCAAACCAGCATCTTGGTGGTTTTCTGACGCCGGTGGTGGTAGTGGTCGTTCCCCGCCCCAGGACTAACATGGTTCTTGAGCTTGGTCCAAATGCGGGTGTAGGCGTAGGAGATGACGGCCAGAGGCAGCACGTACTGGATCAGGAGCATGGAGACACTGTAGATGGTGCCATAGTTAAGCTGCCCCTCCCCTGGCCACTTCTCAGAGCAGACCACGATCTTGAAGTCCGGAATGATCTCAATCAGCGAGTACTCGCGGAAGATGGCCAGAGGGCTTGCCAACAGGGCACTGACTGCCCATGCCACTCCTATGATCAGGAAGCTGATACGCTTAGAGATTTTGCTTTCCAAGTGATAGACAATGCAGCGATGTCGATCCAAGGCAATCACAGTCAACGTAACAGTAGACACGTGCACAGCAAGGGCTTGGGCATAAGGCACTAAGTGGCACAAGACTGGGCCCAGTTTCCACTCACCCAATAGTGTGTAAACTAGAGTGAAAGGCAAGCACAGCGTATTCACCAGCAGATCAGCCACGGCCAGGTTGGCGATGAAGAAGTTGGTCACGGTGCGCATGCTTTTGAATTTGATGATCACGTGGATCACAAGAGAGTTCCCGATCACCCCCAGCAGAATGATGGAACAGTAAGCAAAGATGAGGATTATCTGCACCTCAACTAGCGTTGTGCTGTCCTTCAGTTCTGGTTTGGGGTCAAGAGCCAGTTCATTGAGTGGTGTGGTGTATCTTGGCAAGTACAGCTTGGTGAACAACTCCATCTTCATTTCATCTGTCTGGTTTTCTTCACCCATTGCTTCCAGGGGCCCCATCCTTTCAGTAGCAATAGCTCTGTCCCTGAAAAACAGAACAACACAAGAACACACGGAGAAATCAGTCTGCAGTGGCTAAGACAAGAAGTAATGAGCTAAAGGTAGAGCAGTTTTCTCCTCTAACCTAGGTTCTACATATCACAATTAAGAGAAGACCTGTCTTAATATATTTAAATTCTGTTGGCCTTACATTTCAAGCTCGATCCTGTAATATTATTCAGGCATGAAAACTGGGACAGATTTCAAAAGTAGTTCAAAGACAAAGTTTGCCTAAGTAAATGCAGCAGGATTAAGATCCAGCTGGGCAGTGTATCCTTTTTTCAGAAACCACTACCTGAGTGTAGTAGTTATGTAGCACAAAACTTTCACTAATACCCATGGTATTCTACATAGAATGGCACCATCCAGACTGTTATTAGCATAATAATATTCCAGCTTTTCCTTAATAGAAAGCATTTCTTTCCAAATTCCTATATGTTACTTTCAGAGAACTAAATATCGATGTCTTTCTTTAACAAACTTTCTTCCAAGAAAGTGCCACAAGGCAAACAAAAGCACCACTCCAGCAGAACTGAAATAACAGCATTTCTCTGAAATGACTGTGTAACCTATTCATGCTGAAATTAACACAAGAAATGGTTAAAACTCAGATACAAATAATATTTCCTTTTTGACTAATGCTTAAGAAAACGCAGTTCCCTGGATGCTGCCCATCAATTCTTGTCTGCAGTCACAGAGAAGAACAAATCATTCCCCTTCTAATGTCAGTAAGAATCTCACCACTTGCATCAAAAATCACATTTTGTTGGCTTCCCCACACAGGCAGAGCCAAATTCTGCTCAGCTAACCTATACTGTCCTAATACAGAGTAGGTATGGATGGATAAATGGATGTTTTATAGTCTTCATATAGGGACTTCAGCCCTGTATGCAATGTGCCTGTTCTCATGCAGACTCTCTAAACCTTGGGTGACACGGTAAGGAAGCACCACACACATGGAGGCTCCATGGTTTGACCTCTGAAAATACTAAGAAAATGTCAGTGCACAGTGGGCTCGCAGAAGGAACTCCACTGGTTGCCACTGAGAGTAAAGCCAAAGCTGAGTGCTCTACTTTGCTATTCATACATGCCCCAAGGAAAGCAAGAGTAGAGAAGTAATGTCACTTTCTTGCCATCAGATGTTACATAGGAGTCCAGCTTGACTTCAGGTCTGCCTAAAGAAACATTCTTGCTGTTAAAACCTGTGGTTTCATGCGGCCTTTTTATCTGTGATGATCGTGATTTAAATCACATCCACTTCACTGCAGATCTCCATTCCTACCTGTGTCTCCACTGACATGTATCAGCGACATCCCTAGGTGTGATTTCCTCACCAAATTGCTGTACATGTGCATCTCTACTCTGTGACTGGTTACTACAGAAACAAATACTATCTGTCAAGAGGTGACCAAGCCCTTTGTGTTTTGCTTTCACACCATGCAACATCCCAAAGAATTTCTCAGTGCAAGCTTTCTTTCTTTCTTTCTTTCTTTCTTTCTTTCTTCCTTTCTTCCAAAAGATACAGATCAACCACATACTGGAAGCTATTTTCCCCCAGATTGCACTGGTCTTAATTATGCCATACCATTTCTGTACAATTAATTAACAGTGCAGCTGAGATGTGCTGCTGTTTGTAGAAGCTTACCCCACAGTTTTGAGCAACGTAATCACTTACTGACTACGTGTGTAAGCAAGGGTAGCAAGATGGGATTCCTTATCAACACACCTTTAGTCCACCAGCTAGGGAAATTAAAAGATCCCTGAAAATTTGCACAGCCAAAGCAATACAGATGTTCAGAGGTCGTCTGAGCTTTTTCCTTCAACCTGTGTATCTGCACCCAAGAATTTTGCTTACATACATATATTAGGGAAGCAGAGATAAAGCAGTGAGGTCTCAGAACTGTCAGGTGCTCTCATCATTTTTTTTCCTTGCAAAAACAAAAGGCACATTTACACACTGTCGTAGTAGTGTGAGAGGGAAGGCAAATTTCAGTTTTCCCTTGCTTTCTACAGATCCAGGGGGGGATGATGGAACTCAGACAAAAAGAAGACAGCATCCCTTTCTTCCCCAAAACATTTTTGCTATTTTCTCCTGTCTCTGAATTCTCATGATTCCTATTTCAAACCTACTATTTAGCAAAGCCTTCTTTTGTTCCACCACTTTTATTCTGTTTGTTACTGCCTCGTTTGGGCTGATGAAAGGCATTTTGGTCTTGTGTGACCAAAGGTGGGAGGAGGGATCACTGGTGTCTGCAGACGAGATGAGTTGGGCACACAGGAAGGGGCAAAATAAAATGGGAAATAAAATCGCCAGTAGGACATTCAGTAGGCAAAGAATCAGCTGTTGTCCTAGAGCGGGGAAGCCTGAGGAAGATCAGACACATTTGGTGAGACCCTTCCCGTTCTTCTTAGCAAAACTCTCCATCCGATGGCGTTTATTTGCACACCCACCGCACCGAGCTATTTTTCCCCAGTTTCTCCCAGACCCTCCCTCGGGAGCAGGCATCAAATCGCATCGAAAGTTCCTCGGAAGACCGGGGAGGTTTTGCAACGGTTCCGACAGCAAGCGAGCAGAAAGAGCAAAGCACCTACGTGACGGCACGGGCACGGCGGCAGCGCGGCACCGGGGCAGCTCCGGAGTTGCCGCCTCGGCGACAGGTGAGGCTCCGACTCCCAGCGCGCCCTCGGAGCCCCATTTTCACCTTCCCCGGCCCCCTCCCCCGGCACACTCACCGCAGCGGCTCTTTCCTCCCGGTCGACGGGGCACCATCGAAAGTTTGGAGGCGGGGGCAGCGGCGGGCCCCGCATGCCGAGGGGCGGGACGGGGCGGGACGTTGGGACAGGACGGACCGGGAAGGGCCTCCGCCGCCGCCTCCCTCCCTGTCTCCCGCAGAGCGCCCGGCGGGCGGAGCGCCGCGCACAGCCCCGGGATGCGGCTCCGCCTCTCTCGGCTGCGGGGCGGGGGATGCGCGGCGGGGTGCGGGCTTGGCCGGCGGCTGTCCGACACAGAGCGGGGATTTAGCGGGGGAAATGCTCCGCTACTTTAGTAGGGTCCGCGCTCGCTGTTCTTCACTGCTTCTTAGTGTTCCCACATCATGAGCGTAAAGGGGACGCCTTTGCTCCGAATTGCCGCTGGAATCCTTAGCTGCCAGAGACCCAGCTTGGGGTTTGCAGCTCCTCGTAAGAAAAGTGGAAATGCCCGTTATCGGGGCAGGTGTGAAGGTGAATGAAACATCTGTGTATTCCACCTGGAGCAAAAGAAACAGTTGGTATTTCTTTGAAAGGCTGCAAAAGTAAAGACAACAGCTGCTGCATTTACTTGAGCTCTGTGCTCAGCAAAATATTTCAAAAATCTCTCTTGTCAGGGAGCTTCATTGAGGACTAGCTCCAGCCAGCACTGCCATCTTTCATGTAGGGGTCTGCCTTCATTACATCCCATTAGTAAGATCTCCTTAGCATTTTGCCGTGCTCACATGTAACTTAGACCATGAGACCATGAGACCATGAGACCATGAGGCAGGGCTCCTCTGTGTGCCTGGAGGGCCTGATTCAACAAGCAGTGCCTTGGCCCTAATTGTAGTTGCCAAAAAACAAGGACCAAAAGATCACACTCACTCAGTAGCTACTGTGCTGGTGCTGGGACAGATCTCCAAACTTCCTACAGAAGCTGCTGCTCAGAACAGGAATGCTGCTTTACTTGTCATCTCCTGTTTGCATTAATATTTCAGGTAGCTTCGAAGATCAGCAACATAAGCTTCCCTCCTCTGACCTCCTTTTCATCCTGAAGAGTTTCTGAATGTGGGGCTCTTTCTTGGCCAAAGGTGATGACCTCTGCTTTGGTTGTAACTCAGCATTACACTCTTATTAGAGCACAGAGTGTAAGTAGGGTATCAAGGACTAACTTCATCAATTTATGGCTAGTTTTGAAATTCAAAACACGTCTCGAGAACTCCCTAAGATCTTTACTAATTCGGACTGTCTCTGATGAAGGGCTTTGCTGTTAGTCCTTCAGCCCTTCTGAGACTGTTAATGGAAAGCTCCTAGCTTATTGCCAAATAGATTTCTTTGATGGCTAAATAAAGATCCAGGAATTTCAGTTCTCTTACCTCTGTTTATTTCGTTTCCCAAATCAGTGTAATTGTGGGATTTGCTTTTTGATCTGTCAGCACACATGGATGTGTGCCGTGAGTTTTAGCACAGCCCATGTATAATATACAGCTGGAAAGGCTGTGCTTGCCTTTCCTTCTCTAGCAAACAGCATACGGTGGCGTTAATCCATCTCAGGGGTGATGCTCTTTTGCTCTGCTCCACACACCTGTTCTAGCTTAGCGTGCAGTCTTGCTTCTCACATCTTGGAGAGTGTGGTGAAATGCTATGATTCTTTACAATCTGCCTAGCTCAAATCTCCTGGGATCCCATTGCAAAGGAAAAGCTGTTCCTTTGCTTAACTTCCATACTCCTGGAGGAAATCAAGATGTGCAAGTTTCCAAAGCTGCTAGGCCAGTGAAAGTTACACAAGGGAGAGGAGGTGTTGTTTCCCATGGTGAGGAGATTCTGTGTTCAGACACAGCACTTTATGGATATGCACTTCCAATAAAAAAACAGCAATTTATATTGCATGTAAAAGAGTGGCAGTGAAGGATCCTGTAAACACACCTCGAAACAGATGTCCTTGAAGACACCAACATCAAGGGCATAAAAAATTCAAATAGCACAGAACTGCTGGATGTGAAAAATGCCACTGGGTGACCACCTCTAAAGCAACTGCACATACTTTTGTGTGTATGTGCTTTAAATGAATGCCTGATAAACCAGAACAAGTCCAGAGCCATTTAATCGTGAACCAGACGCATCAGATGGGATTGCCAAAGGTTTCTTACAGCACCTCCAATAGGTTGCCCTGGGCTATAACCAGGTGAGTTCTGATTATGCCTAAAGTGAGGGGTCCCACTGCCCTCCCCAGGCAGCACATCCCAGCACTTGATGACTCAGGACTATGTTTAGATTAAAGATGGCTTGTATTACAAAAATGAGTTACCTGAACTTTAAATCCTAGGCTCCTATTTAAGGTGAGCCTACAAAATAAGCCTTTACTGTGAATATATATATGTACCAAGGTGAAACACAGATTGTATAGCTGAAGAGCTTGAAAAAAATACCTGCTGGACATATGTTGTTTCTGCTGGAAATCACACTTGCAGAGAAACTGTAGGGTGCAAGATATTTGCTATGCACAATATCTGCTATGCACTTTCCTCTGGCACTATCTGTTTAACCATCTTTAGTGTCAGAAGGTTGTCCTGAAGAATTCCATCCAACATAAGTTTTTCAGAGGGAATAATAAGCAGTTCTGCAGCACCTCAGAAATTTACTAGTTCTCATAGCAAAAGAAAGTTCTGTACACATCACCCAGACTCCAAGCAGTAATGACTTTTTTTTCATAGAAGCATGGTTGCAATCACAGGACGAGGAAAGAGTTGCCAGTCTTTGTCCATAAATTGTCCAACATCAGATTTGTCAGATGGACATCAGCAAGGCAGAAGAAGTTCATCAGGCACTGCTCTCTTTACTTCACTTATGAAGAACCCATTTCCCCTTGAGCAGTAGCTCTGACAGTAGTGTTGCGCTGTGTGCCACTCACTTGAGCTGAGCTCTGCCAAACCTTAATGACACAGATTTTTCCTGGATCTAGTCGGGCTTTATGGCATGGAGCATTAAATAAATAAATAAAAACCCACCTGAAAACATGACCTCAAGAAAGAAAATCTTCCTGAATTTCTTTGTGGTGCCAACACCAAGGTTATGGAGTAAAAAATTGTTCAGGACCGAGATTTTTTTTTTCTTACTTAAAAGGCCTGTACAGAAGTGTTGAGGTAGTGTTTAGAATGACTTCTGATTCCACAGATCTGTGAACATTTTGGAATACATGTATTAATCATCCTTTGTTCTTGTTCCCTTTTAGTTTACATTCAGTCTCCCAGATTCAGTTCAGCCTCTTTCTCTCCCTTTCTTAAATGCAGTCCTAAGAAGTAGCTGTATGCATAAACAAGTATAATCAATCTTAGACAACAAAGGTGATAAATTCAAGGCAGTGAGGAACTGGAGAAATTCAGTGGATTTGTGAAGTATCAGCTTCAAGTTGCTAACAGCAGTACTTCACAGCCAGCTATGGTTAAACAATCAGTTCAGTTCATCTCGTTCAAAAACTAACACTGTGAAAGGCTCAACTCAATTACCTGTTTGGCTGGTTGGATTCTGCGTCTTTCAGAATAAGACAGGGCTGCAGAGCTGAGCACTGTGCTTTAAATGTGGTCTGCTCAAAGCATCTCCTGCATGGCCTTAGCTGGTCCATTCCAAGAAAGGTAAACATGTAATGTCCAGTAGTTCAGCCAAAAAATGACAACTTACCCATTTAATATCAGCACAACTATTTTTGTTTATCCTAAAATCTGTAAGTAGCTAATCACATATTTTTTGTCACTGCTTCAATCAGTGCCCCAAACTGACTGTGCTTATGCAATACATAAATTCTGAGTTTTTCTCTTTTTTCCCCCATATGTACTTTGCAGTTTCATTCATTCTCTTTCACAACATGCTCTCTTTTCTCTGCAGAGAATATAGAAATTGCCATTTCTTGACAGAGTTTTCCATGATACTTTCATCACTAGACCTTGACAAGAGCTACTCAACTTTTATGAAGATCTACGTTCTGTCAGCTGGCATTCACAGAGGCTGGCCATATAATGAATGATCTTGATAAACACATGAGGAAGAAACAATTTGCTCTGTTTTTTTTTGTTGTTGTTGTTGCTTGCATTTTTTTTTCTCTTCATACTCTAAAAATCCTGTTTTTCTTTAATTCTATTTCTTTTTATACTGACAGATTTCTCCATACTCTGAATTGTGGAATGGAAGGTGACACTTCCCTAAGCTATTAAAAGTTGGTATATAATGCCAATTGCAAATACTAAGGAGTTTTTAGATGTTCCTGAGGCAAGCATGCACTGTTTATTTTTAGAGAGTTCATCACAGAAAGTAGATTCTCATATATACCTTAGAGCTTGAACGTCACGCACACTTCAGTCCTCAGTTTTCAGTAGCTGGGAAAGACATCTCACTCTAAATGGTTCCCAAAAGCGAGTCAGCTACTTCTACTTGCTCCGTGCTTGCTTGAACATCATTTATTTCTAATTCCGTTGCTGTTACAAGCAGCAGTGCCACTCACTCTTTGCTTTGCCTAAAAATGATGCTTGCAATGATTTCAGAAAATTATGTGCATTCATAAGGTTCAATCAGATGATCTTCAAGCTCCTTTTTCAAAATCCTGATGAAGTCTGTGGATATGCTGAATAAATTGTCTTTAGGACAAAAGGAAGTAAGCTGAAAAGATGAAAACCATTGTCTTGTACATGTCCCTCTCTACATTACATTTCTTAGAGCGTAGAAACTTGATCATAAGGTTTAAATGTGTTCTCTTGTGTTTGTAGACAGTGCATAGAGCATGCATTTAACTGCACCCTGATCAGAAATATCATATTTTAGTTATTTTTCAAAAAAAAAAGTTTTTTTCTGTTACGGTTTGATATTCCTTCCTCAGGTTGCCCTTAAGCTCAAAAAGTGTCATCTTTTGACCCTTGCTCAGCCATCTGACATTAAGAGGCAGACGATCATTGGCAGGGTTGGCATTTACAGATGCTTGAAAGAATCAATGTAAATAGGGAAACCTATTGCAGATTAAATTGTTTTGTTGAATACTGATGTCTGTGAATGAAGACAGGCATTCTGACAGTGCATCATAGAATCATAGAATGGCCTGGGTTGCAAAAGACCACAATGACCATCTAGCTTCAACCCCCTGCTGCGTGCAGAGTTGCCAGCCACCACACCAGACCAGAGCCACATCCAGCCTGGCCTTGAATGCCTGCAGGGATGGGGCATCCACAGCCTCCTTGGGCAACCTGTGCCAGTGCCTCACCACCCTCTGAGTGAAAAACTTCCTCCTCACATCCAACCTGAACCTCCCCTGTCTCAGTTTAAAACCATTCCCCCTTGTCCTATCACTATCCACCCTCGTAAACAGCCGTTCCCCCTCCTGTTTATAAGCTCCCTTCAAATACTGGAAGGCCACACTGAAGTCTCCCCAGGGCCTAGGGTGTATAACGCAATGCTACGCTTCTTGATATGTATTGCCATGTAAAACACATCACATTCTTTGTGAGGTTCAGTTATAAGATGTCATTCAAAACAATTTATGGAACTTTCTCATTTGACACAAGGAAACTTTTTTCCATTTAGTGCTGGTGGGATAATGTTGCAATAGTTGAGAGCCAAGTTAGTGTTTTTCCCAAAAGTTGTTGAAAGTGGACTAATTCTCATAAGTTTGTAGCTAATTATTTGAGCTCGTTCTTTCATATTTAAATAGAAATTTCAAGCTGTGCTAAACCCAATCACTAAATCCTGAGTTGTTTTGTACCTCTTTTTTGGCTTTTTATGGAATAATTCAATTTAGTAGCAATAAATGGCTTTAATGTCATGGATTTCATTTGTGAGCATATTTGTTCTTGAAAAATTATTTTGATTGCTAAAGAAATGAAAGAAAGAACACTCTCCACATCTATTATTAGTTCATTTCTTTTTGAAATAAAATATTTACTACTTCTTTTGTGCACTCTGTCACAGTTTGAGTCCTTCTGAAGGACATTATTTAGAGAATGAATGCAGCAAACCTTCACAGTCCTCTTCTCCAACTGTGGACATACAGCTCAGACATGAAGTGTTTGAAAGTTTCAACTGCTCCATCTTCCTCCTTGCTGGTACCCTGATAGGATTCTTTCCATTGCAGTCACCGCATGCACTAGCAGAGAGAAAATTTGCCATCCTGTTTCTGACCAGCACTCATCTGTGTTGGCCTAGCTTCTTCCCAAGCCTTAGAGAGAGCTCTACTTTCATGAAGAGGCTCGCCTCCCACTCAGATCTGAACTGGCAGTTTTCTAAGTCAACACTTTTTCCTTTGTTAATTGTCTACCATTCATGCCCATGCTTTGCAGAGGCTGATGGCATTTTAATTGCTAAGGGTATTTTAGGATAGAGGAGAGGGGATGGGAAGGAGCTTGGTGAAAAGTGGGTACAAGTTGGTGTGTTTGGAAGGCTAACTGTTCTGATTCGCATGCAGAGAGAGGATCGGCAGCCAGAGCACCATCTGTGCACACAGTTATCCCTGCAGCCTGGCTTCTTCACAAAGGAATGTGTCAGCTTCTGCCTTTCTGGATCAGCTGAAAGCCTCCTTTGTGCTCGGAGCTTCGGTGAAATTCTGCGGCTGTTCACTGAAGTCAAATCTCATCTCTCTGCCCAGAATTTCTGAGGGGTACAGGTTTTCACCCAGAGGCAGGAAGCTTCTCTTCAGTTGCTCTTCTTTGTCACCTCAAAATGGCCATCTCAGTGAACTGAAGAATGGTAAGAGACAGGTGATCCCTCGCAGAGGTACCAGAGCATCTCAAGAGGCTCTATGTCATCATCTATGGCTGAATAGTTTGTATCTGAGATGGTTGAACTGGACTTCCTTTTCAGTCAGGAGAGAACCAGATAATCTGTCAGTAGGGTTTAAAACATGGCTCATCTCCTCCTAAAGCAGATCTCTCTGCTCTTCTCCTTGTTGTGCACAAAGACTATGGGACTTGTCTGCATGAAGAAGCTGGCCAAAGTAGCTGTCCCATAAAACTTCCTGCTATGTAGATCCACTTTTCCTAAATATCATTTGCTGTGTTTCACAACAAATTGTCCTGGACAAAATTGTCAAACACTTTCAGCACAGCTTTCTAATTCTATAGTTAACTGTGTAGACAGTGGCAGGTTTAGATGGATCTGCCATTACACAAAATTAACACCACACATTCTTACCAACAGATATCAGTGTGGGTACTCAGGAAAAGCAGATTTCGGTTCAGTTTATATAGCTTATTAAAGACCACTCTTCTTCTGTAGGTCTCCACACATCTCACTCTAGCCGATACACACAAAAATTCTTACTTGTGGCTCTCACCCGTTCGATCCCCTTTATTTCAAAGCTTCCCTGTGACTCCAGCATTGATTCCTACCAGTTAGGTCACTTCCATCCCCTTCTATTTTCTTTCATTTATATCATCTTCTTCCCAATTTAATCCTAGGCACAACTTCTGTATGTCTATTTCTGCTATTGATCTCCCCTGTTAGAGATATCAGATGCACTCTTTTTGCTTATTATAGCACAGTTTGTTTGCCATTAAAAAACAAGAAAATTGTGCTTGTGTTTGTATGTGAGGAGAAGAGGGAGCTCTTCATTTTCACCTTTGCCTAAATACAAAATTTGAGAGTAAAATTTGCCATTGTAATATTTTTTGCTATGTAATTTTGCATGTTTTTAGCATTCCATTTCTTTCCAGTGCAAAAGTAGTGAATGCCATAACAGGAACTAAAATAAATTCTTGGATAATTTCTATTAGATTTTCTACCACCTTATGACATTCCAAAGAAACAACTTCATGAAAAAGTCAATTGTCAGATCCAAAAGGCAGAGGCAATGAACAAAACAACCTTATTTTTCCCCCAAACGGTTTCAGGACATTTTATCTTACTCTGTCAGTACACTGAATGTCACAGTACACTGAATGACCACTACAGCCTAGCCTATAGTTTTCCAAAGCAGCCTGAGGACATCAGCTTTCCCCTAAGTCTAATGGGAACTGGATAGCTGTCTTCTCAAACACCACTGAAAATCCCAACCTCAAAGTTTTAAATTATTTGTACTCTGGAAGAGGTCTACAGAAACTACTGATAGTTTCTTGGTAAGTATTATTTCTGGGTGTTCAGCAACAAAGCAGAACGGACGTTCCCATGTCATGGAAGGAGTCTAAATAAGTAAATAAATAAATAGATAGATAGGTAGATAGATAAATAAATAGATAAATAAATAAATGAAGTTGTATATATCAAGGAGTTGCTTCTCCCCAGGATGGATTTGCTCCAATGGTTTATATAATTCCCTCAGATCTTACAAGTCTAACTGTGAAACGTGCAGAGCATAATAAAGAAAAAGATCTGCTGAGTTAAAAATAAGCATGAATCTGTCTAACCTCTGCATAAGTGCGAGCCTAAGTGAGAGCTGCTACTGGGAATTTCAGTAGCATACTTCTGGTCTAGCTTGTGGTTGCATGGTCTGAAATTACAGAAAAATTAGCACTGTAAAGAGTGTAACTCCTTTGCAAACCATTTACTTGGTCTTTTGGAGATATTTTGAATATCTTATGCCTGGAAGCATGTGGCCTACAGCTTGTTCCTTGAGACCTCAGGGCTGCAAAGCAAGCAGCTCCCAGGAATGTAGGGCTCAATGAGATTTGAGGTATTTGCATCTTGCAGAAAAGAAGTGGGACCTTGTAGAAAACCTGTCCTTTCCATGTGTTAGGTAAGACTGATGGTGGACTTGCTTTCTTGGAGCAACCCACTGATGAAATGGCCACACAGTGCGATTCTGGAAAGAGGGAGAATTAAGATCTGTGCTACACTAACTCCATTTTAAAGAAATCTTTGCTCCAGAGTGGGTGCCTCCAGGAGTTACTGTCCTGGAAAAGGTTCCTCTTAGAAACTCTCCTAGCATAAACCAACTCTTCTGTGCCTTTCCTTCAAGCCCAAAGGAACAGCATTCACATCGTTGCAGCTGGAGGCAAAACAGACGATGAGTTTGACCCAGAAGGCCACTGCCTGTGTTGTCATAAAAATAAGAACCTGCGCTCCTTTGGTGGAGCTTAACGCTGCTACTTCAGAGTTATTTCCACCCATTTAATTTTGATTGCATCTCAGTAGGCAGTAAATGGTGTGGGATATTTCTCAACTGAAAGAACTGGGGGGTAATTATCAATAGCAGGACTTTTTGTGCGTGTTATTTTGACTGTGTCATTTTTTCCAGTAAGGCTGGGGTAAATACATATCTCTGCAAAAAGGAACAGAGTTAAAGAAACAACTTTAAATAGATTTGGATCTTTCTTATAAATTCTTAAAAGCAGCATAAAACCAGTCAAGTAAGAAATACATTGAGTGAAGAGAATGAGTTAAAAGGAGGCAGGCACAAGACGCAACATTTATTTATACTGAGAGCATTTCTTAGAACCATGCTCTGCTACTCATTAAAACTTCTAGATCAGAACGCAATTTATACATCTGCATTTCATTCCCAGGTGTTCTGGCTGCATGACTGTTGTACTTTGCATGATGAACAAGACACTGTTTTTCAAGGATTTGCTGTAACACCAGGATCAGAAGAGGTCCTAATAAGTGCTACAAAATGGAGCGGAAGGCCCTGAGGCTGTAGCCATGTGGTACTGTGTGGGGCCACCAGGAGCCACCTCTGAACTAGAAGGTGCTTTTCTGATGCAGAAAATGCTGACAAAATATTTGTTTCATGTATTGCAAGATATTTTTTTCAAAAAAGTGCTCCAAAGCATACTTGTGGCTACTTATTTGTATTCACCTGCTGTCACAGCAGCTCAAGACAATTATCAGGTTGCTGTTTTGATATCCATTTGCTGTGTCACGATGCAGAGAGAAGAAAGTCAAATTGTGTTGCCTGGAAGCATGCTTTATTTGAGCAGAAGTTTGAAATGTAGCGTCTGCTCTTTTTTTTTTTCTTTCTTCCTTTCTTTTTTCTCTCCTCCTGGAGATTAAGAGAGCAAATAGCTAATCAAGGGAGAAAATGTCTCACAGACTGGTTATGCTTGAAAGGCTAGTGTTTGAATTAATGGATGGCAATTTGCTCTGTATAGAATTTACCCCATACATAATATCAAGAGTAAAAACCAACATCATTTGTTCTCTTACTGCTTTTAAATTTACTTTGATGTCGCCAGCGTCAGCCTTAACGTAGGTCGGTCCACTGTTTCCACACGCAGAGAGAAGCTTTGCAGTAATTAAGGATGGAGGTTAGTTTTAAGGTGCTATAAAATCAATTGCTTATTTCAAATACAGTAAAAATTTGCGGGTGCCTACGGGGTGTATTAAGATCTGTTTGTGTTGAAATCTGGCATCTTGTGAGCTAGACATTGTAGAGGAACAGTGCCTCAAGGCAGGAACTTTTTGCTTTCATGTGTGACAGGTTCTTATAATACATTGCTGACACGGTCCCTAGACAATCCGATCATCATTCTGATCATGCCCGATTGATCTTGGTGGCTTGACATTTCCCACCGATGGCACGTGAGGCTCACGACACAGGAAGCAGATTTGGAAACCAGTGCTCTCTAACCCTCCTCTTCAGTGTGGCTGAACCTTCTGCACCCTGCAGTGCAGTGCTCCCCTTCCAGAGGGGCTGGGTGATGGCTGGTGGATGCACAGCTCAGCCCTTAGCTCTGACCACAGCACTTTCTCTGCATTACATGTTCCAAAATGTAGTTACAAATCTTCCTCTGTCACCAGCCCACATAATGAAGGGCTAAATCATGGCACTGCCATGAAATACGAGACAAAATGATGTTGTGCTGTCCGGGAGCAAATCCAGAGGCAGCACAGCTACATCTCTAGTATTCTACAGGCAAAAATCTTTATCCCTTACATGATTTACTCACAAATGCCCTCAGGATCAGTTCTGACAAATAACATTTCTGATATCCCGACACTTCAGCAGTATCCAGTGTTTGTATTGCCTCGGATGCTAACCAACCTCCAGGCTCTCTTCTGTGATTGACAGAACCAGCAGCATCCCATAAGCCATTACTGAAGAGACCTGAATCAGCTTCCTAAGGCAGTGACTATCTTCCCTCACATTTTCTGGGCTTCCTCCAGCATTCATCTTCCTAGCAGGGCTGGCACAGCATGTTAGGATCCTGCAAAGAGCATACATGCATTTACATCCTTGTCTGCATGAGGCATGGCCTTGGGCAGCATCTCCTCCCAGCCTCAGGAGGACCTGCTGGGTATCTGCATGTTTCTGGCATCTCTCTGTTCCCTATCTAATCTTGATTCAGCATGCAGTGTCAATCCCAGCTTGAAACCTAGGGAAAGGCTGGTAAAGCTGCATTTCTCTTACAATCAGTTTGAAACTTCATTCTCACTTCTCTCTGTGTGAGCACTGAGCCCCAATTTTTTTCAATCTGCCCATATACATTCACCATACAATCATCCTCAATTTCTTCACCTGATTTTCCTTTTGTGCTCTCCTTTCCTGCATGTCTTTTCCCATTCTTGCTTTATCTTTAATGACTAAAGAAATATGCAGGCTTTTCAAACAACGCGGTTTTCTACATGAGCCACAACATGGTGTTCTTCTTTACAGCGGTCTGCTTCCATCATGAGGGAAGATACTCTATGCATCTTGGGAAAAAAGAAAGAAAGGGTGCATCTGAAATAGCTTTTGTGGAGACAAGACAGGAAATAAATAGCTCTGTTATGAAAACCCTTTAGTAAAGCCAGCTGTGATTGCTGAGCTTGTTCAGGAGTGAACACAGCAGTATGAAATATACAAGTTGCATATGAATATATTTATGAAATGCTTGTTTCTTTTTTGTTTGTTTGTTTCTTTTTGTTTGTTTCTTTTCCCAGTTCTTTTTGCTTCTAGGTTGAAGGTAAAAAGTAAAATGTGAAAAGCTGGTGGTATGGTTTAACCTGGCAGGTGGTTGAGCACTGTAGTCATTTGCTCACTCCCAACCTTTCCAGTGCAATGGGGGAAAGAATAAAAAAAAAAAAAACAAAGTAGAACTCATGGGTTGAGATAAAAGTGTTTACTAAGATAGAGAAAAGAAGGAGGATAATAATTATGACAAATAAATATACATATATGTATTTAACAAGTGATGCACAAGCAATTTCTCATCACCCCCTGTCCTATGCCCAGCTAGCTCCTTGAACAGCAGAAGAGAGCCCAGTGAATCCCACCTGATTCCAAACTTCTGCATGACATCATAAGGTATGGAATATCCCTTTGGGCAGTTTAGGTCAGCTCTCCTAATCCCGTTCCCTCCAGGCTCCTTGGGCTCCTTGCTGAGAATGGCCTTGACTCTGTATAACACTGCTTCACAGCAAACATAAACATTTGTGTGTTATCAATACCATTTTTCTCCTACAACCAAAACTTAGCATTATACCAGACAGTCAGAAGAAAACAAGTCCCTCCCAGTGAAACTAAGGCAGCTAGAAATTTCCTAGCTTCAGGTAGAGCCAGCTTTGCAGATTACTGTAATACAAGCCCAAGTCTCACAACTGGCAATGCTTTCTCTTCCAGCCCCAGCTGCTAACACCAGGAAATTACAGAGTTCATTTCTGAATACATTTTGATCTCCTCACAAAGTATGAAGCTGCCTCAGAAATGTCACCCGAGGAAAAAGATAAACAAAAGGAAACAAAAAAGCAAGGTTTAAGATCCTATGACTTTTAGACAAGTCTGATGCTCCTTCGACTGCATGAATTCTGAAGAGAGGGTCAGCAGCACTGTGCACCACAGCTCTACACCAGCTGAAGATAATAGCCTTGTAAGGTATACTACTAAAACTGCAGCACAGTCCTGCTCCTGAATAAGATTTACCTTATTCTTTTGTGTTCAGATACTGTTCTGATTCAAGTCCTTTCCAGCTTTATAATTTAAGCAAGTCCCAGAAAGAAATACACTTTGAAAGAATATACTGTTACACAGAATTTACACCTGTGCTGGCATTTTATCTATCTACTAACTTGGAACTTAAAACAATTTTTTTTACTCCCAAATTATAAATTTTTGCATATTCATCTAATTGTGATAAAATTGAAGCAAAGTCTTTCCCTTAACAATCTCTCCTTGCTTTCTAACGACTTTACTGTGGTACCTTTGACCTTTGAAGCAAATATCTTATTATCAGTAATTTATGAGGCAGCGATGGCATGTTTTTTACAGTGCAGTAGGCAGGCCTGAAAGATGTCCTTAGAGCTTATTTTGCAAGTCATCTGTAAATATTTCACAGGCAGAAAATGGTACAATTTAAAACCTTCTTCCCCAAAGAGTGTAAAACGCAGCTTTCATGTTGAAATAATGAGCATATTCTTCAATTCTGTAGGCCAGAAAAACAGAAAGAAGAATTCGATATATGTTGTCAGAGGAGTTTGCTGATTCTGTGCAGGCTGAGGTCTGTCGAGGACTTCCATACAGCACACAGCCTCTGCATGCAGAATGGCCATTGTTCAATGCTCCAGGAAATGAAAGCTGCCACCCAACTGTGCTGCTGGGCACAGCATCCTATGCACGGGGCTCCTCCCTCCACAATTCGGGAGGCATTATGTATTAAGATGGGCCATTTCACAGGTTCTTCTTTCAGGGTGCTTTCAGCATCTACTTATGAAGAAATGTTGTGCAAACTACCCTGCAGTGCACTGGTTCTCCTCCAGGCAAGGACTGCAGGCAGCTCCTTGAGCTCCCAGTGGAAGCAGTGTCTATTTTATTCTCAGAACCCGAGCATTTGCAAGCCATTCATTAGGGGTAAGACATTACCCCCTTTTCAAATGACCTCCTCTTCCCTTACACAGGCCATCTTCCAGACTCCCCTTGAACTCCTGTTCTCCCTTGTAGAAAGCAGTATTTGTCATCTGTTTCAGCAATTGCAGTGGAAACTACAAGAGATTTATAGTGAGATAAAATTCTTAGTAGGTGTTCTCTAAATTTACAGGAACAGACCTATCCCAGACTTGCATCTGATCCCCATGGATATTTGGGATGGGCTCAAACTGACACTTGCATCTACCAGTGGCAGGATATGTGAATGCATATTTCTTTTATATTTGCGCTTGTCCATTCTGTCTTTGGGAGATGTAATGTCTGTTGGAACATAGGATTGCCCTTCTGAGCTCAACAAGGCCATTTTTGTCCCTTTCAAAATCAGGGATGTTTGGCTGTATCTCTTTGCTATATGGAGGTGATCAAAATCTATAAAAATGGAGACAAAGTCAATTCTTCCAGTCTGGGCAACATATCAGAACTGTTTATTGCACTTTATTGTGTCTGGGAAGAGCTTCAAATCATGATCAAAATCACTCTCACAGGAATGAAAATCGCCTGGTTCATCTTTGCAGAGGAAAAAGTAAAACAAATAAATAGTATTTGTGAAGCATAACGTTGTAATTGTCTGTCTAGTAGCCTGCATTCAGCTTGAAATCACACTGCCTTGGCTTTATTTGTCATGTGATTCATTGAACAGGTCAGTGTTCAGATACAAAGAAAGACAAGGTAGTGGTGGCCTTTTTAAAAAAAATGACTGTAGAAAAACATGGTAAAACCCAAAAGAAATAAGTGATTTCTGGCACCAGAATTAATTATAAGTGAAATGGAATGCAAACAACATAAATGAACCTGAAGTTCCTAAGCACAGAACTCAAGAGTTCATTAAATACAGAACAATATTGTATCTTTAAGCCATGTGTACTTGGGTACATAAGTATTAAAAGTATACTGCAGCTGAAATTTAATAGAACAGCTGCTTGAATAGCAATACCTTTATTATTCTTTTTAGAACGGGTATGTTTTTCCAAGTTACCCTTCAAATCCACACTGTCTTAACACTTCACAAACATACAGCAAGATTTGAAACATTGATATTGCTGATTTCTTGGACTGGTCCTAGATTAGACCTCTGATATTGTGTTAGATGGCATGGAACACTTTAAAAAACAGCCTTTTAGGGAAACTGAAGTTCTTGGAGATCTTTACATTGATTTACAGGGAGAACAATTCATAATATTGGTATTAGTACCACTGGTATTGAGAATAGAAAGAAATAAGCAGTAATACTTCTACAAGATTACTTAGTATAATTTAGTAACTCAGCTGTTACAGAATACACGTATTTCTTGAATGCACTACTTTATGTTCAGCCCGTTACTGTAGGGTTGAACAGTAGGAACAACAGTTCAATAAATCATTGCAATCTGCTTTTGAGGGCCACTGAATCCTGGTAAGAGAAGCTAAACTTCTTTAAGGAGCATCATTGCAGAGCACCACAATGCATTTTCATCATGTAGGTACACATATCTATACTTGCACTACATACAGAGAACAAAATGATTCAAATGTTGTGAGGCCAAAATGTTGCTGGATACCTCCATCCCTCAGCTAATGCATGCTGTTCCAGAAATGTTTGCTGAGCAGAATTCTTCACCCATACGGGAATCAGACTCTACTTGATATGTCCAGAACAACATAAAGCCATTCCCTGGACTACAGAGGAGATTTCAGTAGTTTCACTGCAACACAGAGAATATGAGAAAAGGCAGAACTACAGGTCAGTTGTCTTGCAAAAAATACATGCCCAGCTCATGACACGTGACACTAAAAAACTGCTCGTGGAGAACATTATGACCTATAAATTGTCATTTAATTCAGTCGCCCTGATGATGACCATGATCAGTTTCTTTTTAGGTGCACTTCATTGAGTCTGGAATCTAAAGGTTTGACTGCTCTCTGCAAACAGCAAGCAATACACCTGCCTTTAGCAGTCTGCAATGCAGGAAAAACTCCATTATGCACTTGCAGTTCCTCTTTATGGCAGAGAATCTGCATTTAGGGATTCAGATTTATAGTCCTTCCAAATGCAGGCTAAAGTAATTTGAGAGGCTATCATCTCCAGCTGCCTGTCCTTTTGCTTTGCCAAAGGTGATTGCTCTTCCAGCAGAGACAATTGAAAGTGTACCACATTATGTGTGCTTCTCATGGCCTGGCACAGTTGATTTCAGCTTTCTTTATTAACAGGCTGAGCTACCAGAGCAGGTGGCAGTGCTCTCTGACTTACCATCCCTAGTGGGCCTAGCATTGATAGCTAACTTGCTTGTCAGCTCCCATGGGTGACAGCCAAACGCCACAGCTATTGAGGGCAAAGCCCTAAAGCCCTGTGCAGGGTACTGAGATGAGGGATGTGTTCTAAGCAATGAACCAGGACAGCCACTTTCCCAGCCTCACTGATGGCATCCCTGTCTGGCACAGAGCATTTGTTGATTCACTTGAGCGGTGAGCAGTGCGACTCCAAAGCCCTGCTCCAGTTCCACAGGGGAAGGCACTGAACTGTTATCTCCTAAGGGACTCATTTTCATCAGCTGTGTGATAATTACTACTGTGATAATTACACTTTCACTTTTATCTGAATGATGCGTGGTCTGAGAATGACTAACCCAAGAGACTTGGGGGATCTAATGCGTGAATGCTCCTGGAGCTGCTCAGCACATACAAGGTCTGCTAAATGCCAAACAGCACAAGGTAGTGAGGGACAACTTATGGATGCAAATCAGCAGAATTTCAGCAGCTCGGAGGCGAGGAAACAGTCAGAATGTCTGAAGTATCTAATAGCTATTTAATTCTGAAGGTAGACAACTCACAAGTACGATTTGGGTTCCTTAGTGGATACGGCCTTCTTGATCTATAGGTATTCCAGAATGCATCTGTGAATCAGTGGGAGTTAAGGAATTAAGTGTCTTTTGTGACAGTTTCCATCTGCAAGCATCTAAATACCTTTCAGTCTCTGGGTCGTGAGGAATTATCTGCAGCATGCTGAAATGTCAGACTTTTGCTCATGCAGAAGTGACCTTGCTTGAGTAGAGGGCTTTCAGCATGGATCAAAATGAAATTCATACAGTGATTAGTAACATCAGAAAGACCCTCTGATACAGGCATTCCTGCATAGAAAAGAAATATTGTAGAAGATACGCAGGCATTGTTAATCATATTCAACCCATTAAGCACAAGCATCATACAGAGAAAAATCATTTAGGACTGACAGGTTTTCGTATTGCCACCCTGAGGCTTACCCCACGTTTAGAGTAATTCCAATTGATTTCTGCTGACATTAATGACCCATTAACAGCTAAGAACAGCCTTCCATAGCTTCTACCCTTCCCCACCTCCTGCTCACTAAGCTCTCTGGTTGTTGCTGCTAAAAACCTCACACAGGCAGTATTTCTTCTGACAGTCTTCTATCTGATACCAGGCTTCAAAGTTGAAAAGAAATGTTTTACTCAATGACCAGCAAGAACGGGCAGGGTTGACCATATCCTTGTAATACATGGAATTTCATTGAAATAAACCATTCCGATTAACAAAAACCCTGATTAACAAAGGACCCATGTATATTTTAGGTAGGGATACACTCAATTTTTAGATATGTATTTATTTAATCCAAGTCAGCTTTGCTTCAAACACTTTGGCTGTGTAGATGTAGATGATTCTTCCCTTTCTTTCCATTCTTCCTCCTCACTTAAGTCTGATCATTTTGAGGCTATGGAATGATTAGAATGATGAGTTGATTAGAAGGATAGCTTGCCATGGGATTAGAGATAGTATGATACTCAAGAAACAATAAATACACAGAGCAGAATGTAAGTGACATAGAATAAATAGCAAGAAAATAAGTTAGCGAAAGCTGAAATTAATAGAGAAAAGCAGAGAAAATATAGAAAAAGGAGTAGAAAACACTGCTGTTGTTGCTTTCTGTTGTAATCACATCACTAGAGATACATAAATGGATCCAATTCATAAACTTTAAATCCCCTGCTGGAGGTGAGAAATAGTACAACAGTAAAATATATAATATTTGGGACTGGTCTTTATTGACAGAGCAAACAGCCATGACTTTTAGTAGAGCTTCAGCTGCAAATAAAGAGCATTTCCGCTAGAGAATAATGCTAGAGCTTCAGACTCCACTGAAAACACGTCACAGAAGTTTAAACATCTCTTGACATAAAGTGATCAGTGTAGGCCCTAGCACTATCGGTCTCTCAGCTATTCATATGCAGGCTTTCAAGTGTCTGTTTTATTCCAGCCTTTTTGCTCTCGTGAAGTTGCACAGAAGCTGTTCTAGAAATCAGTGCTAGAAATTCGTGACTATACGTAAACTGAACAAATAGGAAAAATGTTATAAGCCCTCAAGGAAACTGCAGGGCTCTTTATAGCATTTGCTTGATGCTCCAACTACTCCAAGAGGAGCTATTTCTAAGGCTATCGATTAAGTGGTGATGAGTAACTGAGGTAACATCAGAGCTATTCACTTCAGAACAGCTATTCCAGCCCTCATTGAGGCAGGTAGATCCTGAAGTCTGTTAGCCTCACAGCAAAGCTCTCCTGGTCTCAGCTCTGTTTCTGTATCATATTAGGGCTCTCAGGAGCTGTCATTCTTGACAAAGTGACTTCTTGTGAGGATGCAAGACCTTGATATCTCTAGATGCCACTAAAAGCTCCAAAAGGTATCCCAGGCATCACAAGCTCTGTTTCTAAGTGAACATTACCAAGAACTCTGAACTGAGGAGGTTCTTCTTTAACCTACGGATTTCCTAGATGCTGAGATTAATTTGCACTGTTTTGCTAAGAAGGTAACTGTAGCTTAACTTTTTTGGGGAAATAATGAAGTGAAAAATAAAAATCAACAACAATTACACTAATGAACAGTTACATAAAATCCATTCATTAAGAGGCAGGAAATGAAAGGGATTATAAACTTGCAAGAATTTTAAATGTGGGAAAGTCAACACAGCGGATCACTAAATCCATCATTAGCTCGCGAAAAATGCCCTATATGAAACTCAGAATAACACATTTTTCTTCCTAAATCACAGCTACAGATTGACTTGGGGCTGCATAAAATAAGTTCTACTAATATCTTTAATATTCATTTTCTAAGGAATTACAAAAAAAAAATAGGAGTGAAGAAGTTTCCCATCCAGCCACTAATTCCAAGAACCTGCTACTTGCTCTGCATGCATTGACAGAGGTAAAGAGTAGGACCATTAAAAGAAATCAAGTTTTGTCATTGCAGCCACAGACCAATGTACAGTTACATAACATCAGAAGTAGCTGCTTATTAAAAGCACAAGAAACATGGAGGTGAGGCAAAAATTGAAAGTATCTTGGTTTGCAGTTGTCTGCTTTGTTTTTTTATCCTACATCCCTTTTTCATCTTCAGTAGAAAAAGAAGAAAAATCTCAAAAGTAAACTAGATCCAGAACTGGAAGCAAAACAAAGTTATTTGAATTGACGTGAGTTAAAGGCCTGATTCAATTTTGGAAGAACGAAATTAAAAACCTGAATCTATTAAGATGCATTATTTGACTGACAGTCTCTGTCAGGTACTAATTAACCTCAGCAGCATCCAAGCACAATGCAGATAAAGTACTAGCTTACTGCAGCCACAGAAACAAAAATATGAAAGTAGGGAACAGCATCAAATTAAAACCAAGTATATGTTTGCCCACATATTTCTGGTTTTGCAACACAGTCATCAATTAGTGACGGTCAACCTGACTTTCCTGTGATTGCAGATTTACTATTATTTCCTTGGGTTTAAAATCAGTAATTATTAAAAAAAAAAAAAAAAAATCCCCATGTCTTCCAGTCATGATTACTACATTCCTGAAAAGTATCTGAAAGTAGTTAATATGACAGCAGGGTCTTTGTATTGAGATTACATTTCTTACCAGCTTTGAAGCTGGTTCCCACCTGAAGCTCCATGTCCACTTGTGTTAAATCACTAAAAAGCAAATTATCTTGACGTTTTATTTAATAGCCTGGCTTTGCTTTGGCTAAACATGAAACAGTGAACTTCCAGGGTATGAACTTTCCCCAGCAGTGTATGTTTTGGGAACATTGGGCTGCAGAGTGAAAGAGGAGGAGAAAACAACTGAATCAATACCAGACTAATAGTTTCTTAGCAAAGGAATCACTTTCCAAGATTGGGGGGGAAGGAAGGAAAAGTCTTGCCTCAATCTATATTCTGATATTTTTAAACATATAAATTATTCACAGCATAACAAAAGCCTTTTCCACTGAGGCAATAAACTTAAAGATTCCCATCTGCAGGACAGTCACCCTATATTAACCCAGCAATTTGCTACCCTGAGAAATGTAAGTGTAGAAAACACATTTATCTTAATAGAACAACACGCTGCACATGTGATTTTAGTGGAGTCCTGAATGTATTTGCATACCAATTCCCTATAGCTCAGAAAGCATATTAGTGTGTCTCCTCCTATGGACCAAGTGGAAATGAGGCAGAGAAGGCAGAGATAGTGACCCACTGAGTGAGAAACTGTGCTTCAAAGGCATATTGCTGAGACCAGCATCTTGTCTGGGTGAAAAAAAAAGAAAAGGAACATGGGCAATTGTCCAGGTAAAATCTCTACCACGTGAGTACATTGTACCATGAGTTGCTTGAGACTGGGATATGCTGTGTGCCACAAGAGAGGGCTGCCTGTTATTGTTCTTCCTATTCATCCAGTGCTGGCCACCAAAGACAAGTCACTGGACTCAACAGAAACAACCAAAGAAAAGAGGCTCCTGCCTTCTTATGGGAGATACAGAAGAATTTACCCTTGCACACTGTACTTGTATACTTATAACGTTCCTTCCAACCTACATCTTAGGAAGGAATTATTTCCTAAATAATTGGCTACTGAAAGAAGGAATGATGTAGCAGGAAATCTGAGAGAACTGAGAGGGAATTCTCACCAGCACTGGCACCAGTAGAAAGAAAACAAGATTACAGACCAAAAGCTGAGATTTAGAGTTAGAGTACAGGATAAAACTATGGGCAATAAGGCCTCTTTTGCTTGAGTGCTACATGATTCATTTATTGTTGGAATATTTGAGATAGCCTTTAGAAAACTCCTCTTTCTGTGTGTGTGTGTCAGAGTCACAACAAAGAATCATGTTTGATAAGACCTATACTCATTTTAGTAATAGCCAAGTCTTCAGAATGCACTTCAGTTAACAAAATTGAGAATATTTTCATCTTCTGGCTTTTTTAAAAATTTTTTTACTTTTGTCAACAGAACACGCAAGGAGGGGTTTTGAATTTGCAAAACCTATAGAACTCCCCCTGAAAGTGTCGGCTTCCATGAAAGCAATCTAAAAGCTGAAAGCAATTTGCTCCATGCTTTTAGAAGAGATTTTTCAACTGAAAACGTCCTAGGAAATAACTGGAAAAGAACATTTACTTGTGTGCAACAGGAAACCTTCCAAGACAGTCTATTAAAATCAAGATTTTTTTAAAAGGAAAACCTGGAGAAGGAGAGTATAGCAATTGTACAGGTCAATATGATGGGAAAGGCGTTACAACAAAGATCTGATGACAGAAGGTCCGGCACAATAGGTGCTATAAAGGAAGGGCAAATTGCTCACCTGCCTCAGAAGCATCTAGGTTCACAGGGGAAAGCTTCACCAGGGAGGAATCTCCAGAAACAGACTCTTCCCCAGTGGCAGCCAGCCCTTAAACAAGGTCTAAGAGACGCAGAGCTAGGCTCCACCCCTTTCACCCTTCACACAGCTGAACTGCCTTCACCTGAGCTCCCAGGGCTGACCCAGTCCAGGTGATCAATCCGTGGTTCAGGCCATGACCCAAACAGTTCCCACACTTCACTCCTTCACAGCATGAACCAATGATTGAGCCAGCTGGAGGGTGAGCCTTCCCTAATACAGGGATCCAACACACCCTAACACTTATACAATTGCCCATCACGATGCAGGTTGACACAGTATAAAACAATTGATGATTGGTTTGTGGTTGAGGTTCATGTTCTCTTGTGGGCCAGTGCTTGATGGTGCTGCTGGAGGCACGCAGTTGTTTGCTGCAGGTCCATCCTATGTTCCATCAGTCTCAAGAGCATAAAGTAATTCATACTATGTTAATGCCCGTACTAAGAACTTTCCATTAGTAAATGCATGAGAGAGTAATATCTATCATCTGCTTACAGATACATTTTCTTTTCAGTAATATATTCACTTTTCATACAGCTCTACTATCAACCACATTGCTTTTCTTCCATTGTAGAATGACCAGGTTACATGCACCAGATCTTTTTCAGCTTATTCAAGTTCTTTAGAGACCGAGCTTAACACCTCTGCTGCAATGATGTTTGTTCTACTAGCAGTCATTCAGACGTTTCAGTGGCTATGCTGCTGCTATTTTTCTTGATCAGATAGAAGTCCTTCCAACTTCAGGCATAACAGGAATGCAAGAAAAATATTTGTAAGAATCAGAAGTGTCTTAATTTGATATAATAAGATAACATCAACCATGGCTTCTAGTACTGCCCCTTAAATCTAATCAAGCAAGTATTGTGCAGCAATGAGAGAAATAAACTTCAGTGAAGGAGATTTACTGGCAGCTGCAAGCCATATTGGGAAATCATTGATATCAGCTGGGATCAAGAAAAGTTGCTTAGCTTTTTGTTGTTGCATGCTGCTGCTTTTTAGTTGGTTTCTGCTGTGACATTCTGCATTGCTAATATTCCTGTAATAAAGTATGTAGCATCAAAGCTAATCTTTGCTGTAAGCACAGGTACTATTTCAACTTTTCAGAACTGTCATGGAGTAAAAGCTAATTTAATTGCGCTAGTCACTGAAAGTGACTCACCACAAGCAACTAACTTGCAAATCAAGGAATAAACAGGCAAAAGCCAAGCTTTGTGCGTTACAGTTAGAAAACCATTTGCTTAAGTTATTTTAGGAGCATAAGGAAAATATTAAGATAACAAATTTCAAATTTACTTTAGCTATCAAGCCTTTTGGAAAGGGTAGATAAATAGTACTGAGTATGTAGCTTGTCCAAAAGGTTTGCCTACACAATCTATCAGTGTTTTACTTTGCTTATTACGTTAACTGCTAGCATTATTATCTGCTAATACCCAGAAAGCCAAGAGAATTATAGTCCCCCTGTGCTGGGCAATGTCAAGCAAATGTATACTGCAGGAGACAGTCTACGTTTTGGAGACACTGTGCTCTGCATGGGCACCGTGCTGGAGGAGCAAAACAAAGCCCTTCAGTGCTGCTCACAGTCCAAGTGATACAGCTGGGGGCCAGGAAGTGCCCATAGTTGTACAGCTGTGTTCCTGACACGTCCCTTTGGCTCCAGGTAGAGGCTCACCTCAAGTGCTTTAGGTGGTATAAACACAGTTCCTGGCCCTGCCTTGTGGCAGGAGGGGTTGGAACTTGATGGTCCTTGGGGTCCCTTCCAACCCAAGTCATTCTATGTACAGAAAACCATCCAGCACTGTTTTCCTAATTTAGGGCAATCAGCATGCTTTATTTAAATAGATAGAATATACATTTTATGTACGTATTTCTGTCAGCAGTATGGGACATTTTTAATGCTGTTAACTAGTGTTCTTTTCTCCTTTTTTAGGGGAAGAATGTCAGATGCAAGATTTCTGCTGAAAACTACACATACAGCTTTACTCATTGCAAAATATTATTGTTCCAAAAATGTTTTCTTTTTAATAAATACCTTATTTTAAGGAAACTATTTTTTTACAGTGCCAGAAAATGCTCACAGATATGTTGTGTTACATATTACGATGTATCCTATTTTGTTTCCAATGGGATAAAAGCCAGGCTTTTTCACACAAAAGCTTATGCAACCACAGCTTAGCATTCCCAAACCCACAGACTCTATGAATAACATTCAAGCAAAAATCACTAGGTTTCACCTGCTTCCACGTCAAAAGCAAAGAAATAAAATGCAGAGGTATGGCACTTTTACTGCACAGTCACAGACCAATCCTGCTGATCGGTTTCAGCTACAAAATTGGCCAAGATTTGAGAATCTTTTCAGTTATGATCTGCGTGTCAAATCTGAAATGAATGCTAAAACCTGACAGATTTTTTCCAGGTTTTGGACTGATAATATTTACATTGCTGTGGTGGATGTACAGCTTGGATCTTAAAGCTGCTAAAGTTTAAGGAAACAGTGCCTTCTTGCCCTACTCCTGCATTCTCTCTGCATGGAGGCACAGTATTTTGTTTTCTTCCTCTGCATTTATACGGGCACCAGCTGTAAAGTGGGAATCCAAATCCTGATTCAGGCTTCTCCCAAATTTAGAAATTTGGGATCTACAGCCTTATTTTGGGCATATTTGTCCTTCCAAATGCTGTGACACATCAGCTAAGCATTTTCTCAAGCATTTTCTCAATGCCCAGGAGCACACCGCATACTGACAGCTCATCCTGAGAGCAGCTCTCTCTATTTCTTAGCACACAGCTTCTCAGCCCCTCTGTTCTGATGAGGAAAAAAAACCATAATAATGATACCTGCATTCACATACCATTATATTTATTGTACAGGATGTGTTTATTAAAATGTAATTTTAGTACACAGTACACACCTGATGCAATTTGTTACTTGTCACTTCACAGTTAGATTGCAGTTCTCGATTTGAAGGATTTACCAAGCGGAAATAACAGGGTAAGTCTTGTGCTGAACGGAGTGATGTAGTTTATGTGCCTGAAAAATTTAATATTTGTATTTTTTTCACACTGGAAAGCTTTCTTAAGTCTTTATTATTTTGAAGGGACTGTCCTGTCCACTTAATAGAGAACTGTAGAAAGATGCCTTAATGAAACAATATTTTAGACAGAAGTAACTTGACCTTCTGCATCTCTTGTGCTGTTTCTATCTGGCAGTTGTTCAAAGATGTATTTGATAGGGTCCTCTAGATGCTGCGTGCCTCACCACATCCATGACCTCAGTATGTTTCAGTTCCATTTCTACAAGTTAAATAAGCACAATTCTTTCCTATCTTGATAGGACTGGGACATTTATTTGCCATTCCTCAGTCATCATGGCAATTCTGCAGAAACGGAGTAAGAATAACAAGAATTTGTGAAATCTGGGCATTGCATAACACACACTGTATCCAGATGGTGGAACTAAGTTATCTGTAAACACTTTCCAGTATTGCTGGAGTAAGAGACATGGTGAAAAAAAGTCAGGGCTGTGCATTGGAATTTAAACCCTTTCTTACCATTAATTTAGCAAGGGAAATCTTCTCCTTGCTTTTCTTTCCTCCTCGTTCCCAGGTCCATCATTTATGATGTATTATAGAAGGCAGGTTATAAAATTGCAAGCATTAAGCTCCAGACAGAATTAGCTTTTTCACATGCTATCTCTTGTGACTGTGGCATTTGCAGGATCGTATCTTGTGCTGCAGAACAGATCAAAGTATTTCAGCATGCAGCAAGATAAAGCAGGTCAAGAACTGTCTCCAGAGGAACTGACAGATCCACATTTCTGCATCTAAAAAGTTAAGGTGTATAGTAAAAAAGTCACCAGTCAGAGAGGGTTGTTTGTTTGTTTTTTACTTGATTTTGTGGCTTTTTAACATTTATGGAATAAACTTTGAATTCTTATTTTGACCCCAGAAAGGCTGCAAATACACTCCACAATTCTGAACAGCATATGCATTAAAATAAAAGATTTTGTTTTCAGTGTGAGTTAACATCACTCCAGACTATGGCATCATTTTTTTTCCTCCACTGCTTCCCAGCGTTGATGGCTTTAGACCACCAGCTCAACCTAACGGTACGTGTTCACTAGTGACAGGAGGGTAATCAATATCATTTTTCTTCTGTTATTGGCCTTAGACCCCTCTCCTCAATGCTCCTGAGCTTCTGAGTGAGATACCCCAACAAATCATTTCAGTTAGTCATTTCTCCAAAGTGATCATCATGTCGTAGAAAGCTGAATCAGCCTGATTATAATCTGTGGTAGATTAGCCTTGCTGCATGGCAGGAGAAAGTTAGCACAGTACAACCCCTTGGTCTTGGTAGAAGTGAGGTTTCCACTTCTGCATTCTTCCATTGGAAAAGTGAGCAGAAAGCTCAGAGCAGGAATAACCCAAAATGTATTTCCTGCCCCTTGGTACAGTCACAGAACTGTTTGAGCTGGGAGGGACTCTTAAAGGCATTTAGTCCAACTCCCCTGCAGTGAACAGGGACACCTCACAGGAATATCAGGCACTCATGGTCCTATCCAGCCTGACCTTGGTGGTGTCCAAGACTGGGACACCCACCACATCCCTGGGCAGCTTGTTCCAGTGCCTCACAAACCTTATTGTAAAAAAAAAAAAAGTTTCTTGTGTCCAATCTAAATCTCTCTTTTAGTTTGAGACCATTTCCTCTTGTTCTATCTCAACAGACTCTGCTAAAGAGTCTGTCCCCTTCCTTCTTATAGATCCCCTTTTGATATTTAAAGGTCTCCCTGGAGCCTCCTCCAAGCTGAACAGCTCCAGCTCTCTCATGCACGGAAGATGTTCTGTCTCTGAGATCATTTTTCTGGTCCTCCTTTGGATGCATTTCTACACGTCCACATCTCTCCTGTACTGAGGACACCATACCTGGTCACAGTGCAGATGTGAGTACAGGTGAGATCTCCCCAGCACAGAGCAGAAGGTCAGGAGCACTTCCCTTGCCCTACTGGCCATACTTCTTTTCATGCAGCACACGGTATGGTTGGCTTTGTGGGCTGCAAGGGCACAATGCTGGATCATATCCAGCTTGCCATCCTTTTCAGGAGGGCTTACATAGAATTGCTCAGGTTGGAAAAGACCTTAAAGATCATTGAGTCCAACTGACGGTGGGGGTTGACACGACCCAGGTGCAAGACCTTGCACTTGGATTTGTTGAACCTCCTGAGGTTCACCTGGGCCCATGGCTGGAGTCTGTCTAAGTCCCTCCAGATGGCATTCTGTCCCTCTGGGATATTGACTGCACCCCATAGCTTGGTGTCATCCACAAACTTGCTCAATCCCACTGCTGGTCTAATTGATGAAGATACTAAAGAGCTCTGGTCCCAATACTAACCTATGAGGATTACTACTCATCACTGATCTCCATCTGGACATTGAGCCATTGACCTCTACTCTCTGGGTACAATCTCACAACCTATTCCTCACCGGTTGGAGAATCCACTCATCAAATCCATATTTTTCCAATTTGGAGAGAAGGATGTTGTGGGGAACCATGCCAAAGGCAGTTACTGAAGTCCAGACTGATGAAATCAGTGGCTCCTCTAGTCCACGGAGGCAGGACCTGCTCTTGGTGAAGCTGTGCTGGTTATCCCATGCCACCCCCCTCTATTCCATTCACTTTAGCACAGCTTCCAAGAGGATCTGCTCTGTAATCTATCTTGGTACAGAGGTGAGACTGACCAGTCAGTAGTTCCCTGGGTCACCCTTTCTGCTCTCCTTAAAAATGGGTGTGACACTGACTTTTTTCCAGTCACCAGGGGCTGCAACTGACCACCACTCTTCAAATATCATTGAGAACGGCTTGGTGACTTCATCAGCCAATTCTTTCAGGATTCTGAGATGTATTTCATGAGGACCCATAGACTTATGGATGTTCAGGTTCCTTAGGCAAAAGCAAATCTGATCTCCTTACAGCAGGAAGAGCGCTGTTCCCCCCAATTCTCTCCTTCTAAACCATCCACTAGAGGGCAGTTTGTAGAGCAGCTGGCAGTGAAGACTGAGGCAAAAAAGTTGTTCAGAGCTTCAATCTTTTCCTTGTTTGTTGTTACCAGTCTACCAGTGTTGCTCACAAGGGAGGTACGCCCTCCTGGACTTTCCTTTTCCAACTGATGTACCTATAGAAGCCTTTCTTGTCCTTTATACCCCTAGCCAAGCCCAGTTCCAGCTTGGCCTTGGCCTTCCTGACCCCATCCCTACACAGCCTACCAGCATCCTTGTATTCCTCCCATCTATTATAAATATTGATTTATCATTTCACATTTTCTGTTAAGTAGATATCCTTCCCCAAGAAAACTAATGATGCCAGGAGAAGGGAGAAATACGCAGTCCCTTTCCAATTAGTAAAAAGTATAAAGCCAGACCCATGCTTGCTCTTATGATATGGGTTGCATTTCAATAACCCTTGTCATGAGTGGCAGCTCCTCAGCTCTGTCTCTGCTGCTGTGACTGCACTTTATTTTAGCTGTGGAAAACTGTAGGCATTACCTGACTTGACTTTCAATGCCCTGCAACTGGCTGCTGTGCATTAAATCCATCAGAATTCTTACACCAAATAAGCTTTGACATTATCTCACTTCACTGTTGTTGTATGGCAATGTAATCTAAATGTAGGTAATGAAAAACAAACTCTAATTTAAGAGGAACGGTACTGGGAACCTCGTTTAGCTATCGCTTATATTTCTGATGCTTACATCTGCATAAGGCAGTGAGAAGAATAAAAGATCAGGGACTGAGTCAACTCAGGTTTGCGAGGCTCACCAAAAGCTCCTTGTCCAAATTTCTTCCTTCTAAAAGCAACTCTTAGGCTGCCAGGCTTCTTCCACCCGCTGCAGCTGCCATCAGCACGATGCGCTCAGTGACACTGCAGCTTTCCCTACCAACACCTCTTCAAGGAGGGTCGTGGCCCCGAGGGTTTGATGTAAATGGTGAGTTACGTTCTTACAGTAACAGTATGAGGGCTGCTCCGAAAGTAATGCTTTTTTTTTTTTTTTTTTTTTAAATCTTGGCTCACAATGTCAGAAGCAGGTGTTGATGGCATGGCAGTAGAGGTTGAACCTTCCCATCGATACTCTGTTGTGTTTTGTTGCTGTCTGACCAAATGGCATTTGATGTGGAAGTGCATAGGAAGCGAAGCGGCGTCATTGAAGAGCCACCTGGGCAGGTCCGTTGCAAAAATGCAGTGAGCTCCCAGTGAATTCCAATTTGTCCCTGCCTTGAAAAGTTTGAGTTGTTCTGGGATAGTCTCACACACCCTGCTGCTCCTCCCCTTTCTCTGCCACCCTTTTTTAGTGCCAAAGTACTAAGTCTGCCATGTAATCCAGAGAAAGAGAAGAACACAGCCTTATCATATAGAACAACTCCAGGAAAATTCAGGGAAGTGAAAATGTTAGTATACCTCTGATTCAGAAGGAAGCAAATTAGAAGTGAGGGGAAATTAGGAAAGGGAAATGTTACTTATGTACAATTAAACAGCAACATAAATTGAGATAGAATATCCTATTTAGATGTCTAGATTATGGAAAAATGTTAAAGATGCTAGCAATAAAAGTAAATACCACAATGACTATAGTAAGAGGTGCATTTGCTTGAAATAAAAGGAAAAAATACCAAGATAAGGAAGATCAGCATGGCTCTGATGTCTTTTAAAATGTGATGCTAGTAACAAGATAGAGACTTAACAAGGCTTTTTACAGACCAATGCACTGAACTGCAGAAACTAATATATCTGTGGAGAGTCTCAAGTATTGTTTCATATTTACTGGTGCTTACTCTGGGATTTTCTTTTAACAGCCCAATTTCTTTATTGGCTGCAGCTCACTTTGGGTACTGTTTTACTATGCTATGCCCACCTGAATTAATTCTGCTCTTTTGCCTCTCTTTGGGTGTTTTCTGCCACATGAAAACCACCCTGAAGGGTGTCTGTCTGTGCAAGAGTGGAAATCAAGAAGCAAGGATCTTTTCTCCCTTCATCTGCTCACTTTCTTGGATTCACTGGGCATCTGCGTAGACTCACGCATGGCCTGCATTGACATTCATTTAACCTATCAATAGCTGGCTAATATACACCCATTTTAGTCATATTTTCTTAGTAATGATACATTGCCTAAGGGCTGGTCTTTCTTAGAAAAACACCAACTCCATGATTCTTATAATCACTACCAAGGAGCAGTCTCTTTCCAATAGAATATGCTGTGGGAAAACACCGAGGAGGGACTTTGGTCTTCATTATATGTGATATTTGGGTACAGCTAGAATATTATTACATGAAAATAACGCCATGGATGCTGATGATGAGGTTTTTCTTCTGACAAGTTTAAGAATTTGTGGAAGAAGTGACATGGCTGTATGTAATACTGCCAATGGTCTACAAAATATCATTGACCCTTCTGAATGTGCATGAAAATGTGAGTAATCTGATGACATATTTAATCTTGGATTCACTGTATTCCTTTTGGGGAAACTAATAGGACTTTTCTGTCCAATTCTATTGCTTCAGCTTAAACTGGAGATAAGAAATGCAGCAATGAGTCACATGTTCATGTTCACTGTACACAAGGTTGAAATATTTAGCTTTTAGATTGACCTTGTGGCTTGCCATATCAAATATTCCTTTCCAAGAACTACTTACATTTACTCCAAATTCTCAGAGGTCTGTTTCCTTGAAACACCTTTTTTCCTCTAAATATCCTAACCACTGAAATGTCTGCTCCAGATTTTCCACACTTTCCATGTTTGTGGATTTACTTTTTCATTAAAATGTACACTGTAACAAGTAAAACAATTTGGTACATATCTTTGTAATGCATGAGATACCATAGAATATATATATATTTTGCTGTCATACAATTACCACGTTTCAACTACCTATGATTCTACAGCACTTTATCACGCGAGAAACCAGGAGTGTGCTTGCAGCAGCATGCTCAAAGTAGGCAGAGTACAGTCCAAAGGGATTCAGAGGTGATATTGAAACGCATGTGAAGAAGGAACAGGTATTTAAGTTCAGCTCAGCTCATACCAACCCTCAGTGCAGCTGTTCTGACAGCATTTGCTGAAGTCATTTGCTGTTCGAATCTCTCTGAAAACAACCAGTATTTCTCCCCTGACTTTATTAAACTCGTGTTTTTCCCTCTTATATGGAGAAATCACAGAACTCTGTAGCACACCAGAGATTTCACTTGCTATGCTTTCATCTGAAATGCCAGAGATTTCACCTACAATGGAAAAATTGGGTCATCTAATAGCAAATGTTGATGTCACACAAGGAACGGTGACATTCCTGTCAGCAAATGCAAGTGGAAAGAATACTAATGGCTTGGAAGCATGAAAGGTGAAAAATATTTATTCAAATATTCCAACAGATACTCTTTATTTATTTATTTATATTTGCTTGGTATGCTTTCCTCTTGGATTTAGTAAACATAATGCTGTATTAATATTCCTGCAATGACTTATGCATGTACATATAGTTGAAATAATTCACCAAATAAATGCTCAAAATAGCTTTGCAATACCTCATGACTTATTCATGAGGCATGCTGTTTGCAAATGAGATGACAAATAACACACACCAAAGGAACTTTCTTCTGAATCACTTCTAGTGGTGCCTGATAACTTATATACAAAGCTGCATATGTTTTGTATTATAATTGGTTTGCACCAAACTATTTCTAGGTGAGTCAGATAACAAGAAGTGGCAGAAAACTTATGCTGAGCTTCATATTTTGCTGCTGTGTGCTCCTCAAGATATAATGACTATGCATTTATTCCAGTGATCTGTTCCTTTCTCCAGAATGTCACTATGATATTTCTACGCTATTCGACAGGTTTCCAGCCTTCTTCCAAGTTTCCATCCAAACTGTTCACAGAATAGAGTTACAGAGAACTTGTGCTGGTTTTATATATAAATATATATACGTTCTACACATAACTGCAAAATATAGGGTTATAAATTCAGTGCCATTAGAAAGATTTGCTGCCTACTGCTTCTCTGTAAATAAAGGCATTTTTATTATTGTAACAACTGGGGATTTCTTGTGACAGAAACCTTTCAGAAAGGCATCTTTCTTTAGGCATAGGATCATAATTACTGAATTTCAAAGGCAGGAAGCATTAGAGTTCTCATCTGTATAAAAGGTGAGCCTGATAAGGAAAAAACGTATTTGCTAAAGCTTGCTTAAGAGCCATTAATTTCCTATGCGTGTATCTTTTAAATCTTTCTTACTTTACTTCTTAAGGTTGCGAAAAACAGTGAATGTTAATAACCTGGATTCTTTGAAAAAACAATGTTAAATGTAAATAATTCAAAAGCTTTGTTTTGTGCAATTTTTTTTTCTGTGTCATATGTAGAAAAATAGAAATGCTTGTTTCACTCACAAAAGGATTCAGATACTTCCCTATGTCAATTCACAAGTATATAAGATAATACTGAAGGAAGTGTATAAGCAGGAGTTGGAACGACTGTTTATGAGGGTGGATGGTGATAAGACAAGGGGGAATGGTCTTAAACTGAGACAGGGGAGGTTTAGGTTGGATATGAGGAGGAAGTTTTTCACTCAGAGGGTGGTGAGGCACTGGCACAGGTTGCCCAAGGAGGCTGTGGATGCCCCATCCCTGAGGCATTCAAGGCCAGGCTGGATGTGGCTCTGGGCAGCCTGGTCTGCTGGTTGGTGACCTGCACACAGCAGGGGGTTGGAGCTGGATGAGCATTGTGGTCCTTTTCAACCCAGGCCATTCTATGATTCATTCTATGATTCTATGATATTCAGACAGCTAATTGCAGAAAACCTTAGTTTTCTCTTCCTACTTGGTTAATAATCACTATTACTGTGTGTTTTTCTATCATATCTTAATGTTATAAATTATTTTTTAAGGTATTCTTCTTTGGAGAGGGAAGGTCTAAATTCAAAGAGATGCTGACATTACATTACATGACTTCTATGTCCCCCTTCCACAGAAACAGTGCTGCATAAGGTAGCCCAGCTCCCTGCATCATGCTGGAGGTTTGGGCCGCCAAGAACTGGAGTCATTGAAGCCATCAGACTGGTTGAGTAGGCCTCTAAAGCAAGCAGATATGGCAACATAAGTATGAGATAGAACTAACCAGTGAAGATTCTTGACCATAAACCGTGGCATGAGAGGAGATGTCAAGCATTTTCACCAAGGAATTTAGAGGCACTGATTAAGATATTCTTTTTGGAGGCTGAAGGCACCCTTCCACCTCCTCATTTTGCTTAAGTTACCCACAAGATTACCCAGAGGTCCCCATTGTGCCCAGCAGTATGTCTTTAGTCATATGTTTTTGGGGCAGTAAGAGTTAATGCTTTGTCATTTGTTTTTGTTGGAGTTGTTTACTTGCACATATACTTGAAAATTTATTTGGTCAGAGGATTGAATATGGCTTTGTGGTCTACAAACTCAGTCCCCTCCTTGCAGATGGTCTCTTTCTCTTCCCTTCTTTTTATTTTTTTATTTTTTTTTTCTAAAATAGAGTTTAACCACTTCCAACAGGAAGGATTGTGATTGCTCTCTCTTAGCACAAGGGCCCATGGCGATTGCAGGATTTTGCTGGTTTCAAGGAAACTTGCATCTAACTCCTTGCATTATGCAAGACAAAATGGAGCTATAAAACAAGATTTTCCACACTGTGCCCTCTAACCAGTGAGCGTTAGCAAAACTGCATGAAGGTCTTGTACCTGTTTTCTTACTGCTGAAATGCAACTAACTAATGTAACTAACAACCACAACAAGTGGAACAAGCAGGGGAGAGCCTGGACTGAAAATTTTTGCCTGGACATTTGTGCTATTTGTTGACATAAGGACGTAGCTGCTTTGCACATGGCTACTGAGAGAAAAGTAGTTACATATGCCTATAGGGTACATGACAGATCAGTATGGACTTCAAGGATTTTAGCAGCACAAAAGGGCTTGACATAGTGGCTGTTATGCACCTCTTTCTTTGAAATAGTAGATTTCTCTCAAGCAAGGCCAGTCAAGACTAGCATAATAGTAGGCAAAAATGGTGGAAAGACTATAATTGTTAGGACATCATCAGTTGTTCATCGATTACATCTCAGAAGATGTATTACTACTTCTTTTGAGATAACAAAATCATAGAATCACCGAGGTTGAAAAAGACCTCAAAGGTCATTCGATCCAACTGTACACCTATCAATAGAACCATAGAAAATATTTAGACAAGCAAGTAATTTTTTAGTGGAAACAGGCCTGATTCAATGAGATTCTCTGATATTGTTTGATTACTACACATCTACCTCTGACTTAAGAACTTTGAGCCCCTATTTTCTACTCTTTGTTTAGTACTTACTGACTGGTTCTCATTTGGATGTCTGGAAATAATCAGTTCTCAGTTTCCCCACTGTGTCTAACAGTCATCACACAGTAACTGATATAGAGTAGAAACACACTTGTAAATGAAACAGCAGCATCCTCATCCAATTCTAGAATGGAATATTAATCCATGGGTCTGTGCAGCCTCACATGAATTTATTTAAATTCATCTGGGCTTTGTGAAAGATAATTTCCTCTGTATATACTGGGATTGCTTTAGTGCTACAGATCAACTCTGGATAAATTTTACTTTCCATAAGAGCCTCTAACAGTAACAACTCAGCAGGATGACTCAAATTATACACACAATTATGGTGCATTTGTTACAGAACATAAAGATTTCTTGGTTGTATCTCTGTATTTGCTCAGCTAGAGATTCAACGTAGATGAAGCAAAGACCAGATTCTGTTGTCAGAGAACTTAACACAGTTACTTGTTCCAGTTCATTGGCTGGTTTTTCTGCTCAAAATTAGGTGCATCTTTTAGCAGAAGTTCAGTTAAGCAAGAATGGCAGAAACAAAAGGCAAATGGTCGTTCTGGGCAATTAAATAAACATAAGAAAATATTCATAATATAAAAATTCAGAATGTAGGTATTGTGAATGACATTTTAAAATAACAGGCAATGGACTGTGGTATCAACACTGGGCTAACTTTGAAAAAAGAGAGCAGGTCAGATCTGCACAGAGCTGCCCCAGCAACACAACACGTTGCTGACTCTTGTCAGTGAGAAGGTTAGTCAGGGAAGTAGGAAGTGAAGAGGAACATGTTTGAAAGGAATAACAAATACAAGATTTTGCTTTAATTCAAACATTATTTAATGGGTGAAGAAGATTGTAGAACAGAAAATGGTAACCAGAATTGCAGGAAAGTGATAAATTTCCTAGTATCTTCTTTCCTTTCTTCCTCAGAAAGCCATCAGAGCCACGTTCCCTATGGCACTACCTGCCAGGATAATACAATACTGAAAATCTTTAAGGACACAATATATCATATCTGTTGGTACAGAACTGCAAGAGAATGCCATGCATACAAAATAGATGGCTGTACTGTGGTGGCTAATGTTTTTGTGGGTTTTTTTAAATCCAATCTGCTTTTCTCCTTAGAACTCTGAAAGAGTCTACAATTGAAATGCCTCAAATACCAAACGGAAACTACAGCAAAGCTTAGAGGCAAGTCGTTCACAATTGAACTAAGATATATGAAACTATAGTCATTGTTCCCAGACTTAATGTCTTTCTACCAACTGGAAAAGCCTCTTAATTTCTTTGGAATAAATAAATAAATAGTGGGAGATAATGGAAAAATCTTATAAAATAGAGCTATAGGAATCAAGACTTTGTAAAAACTATTTACAAGCATAGCTGAAAGACTATCAAAAAGTGAAAACTCATGGGAGAAGTTATCCTTTGAAAATTGTGCAAGAAAAAGTCACACAAATTGGTAGTGCGACTACCAGTTCTCCCTCTTATCCACAGAGAAAATACATTTTCTTTCAACTTTGACTTGTTCCAGAGTGTATGAGTGAAGATCAGGTAGAGGTCATTATTCTGAGAGATTCTCAATGGCAGCAAACTGCTTTTGCAAATCTGTGATTTACATGACAAGATCTGTCCAGAATTTTTCTTCGTGCACAGTGAGTTATTTATGTCTACAAAAGTACTCCTGTACTGAATACAGAAGATAACACCGGATAAAGGTACATCTAGGCAAGTTTAATTCCAGTGCTTTGGTGAAGGCTGCCACCAGTACAACCAGAGCTTCACAGTTTTCAGTAGATCTTAGCTTCAGCTAGCGAGCAGAGTACTGCAATGGCTGAGGGAGAAACAGGAACCCAGCTTGTGCCTTTGTAGGTCAGCTGTGGTCAGGGGAAGGAGTTGGCTTAGTACAGGAGCTACTTTAGGATAGTTCTAACTTAGTTTGGAATTCAGACCATATTAGCTTTAAAAAGTAAATGAAATTTCCTTTTGAAAGACGCCTCTTGTAACTCATAGCCTGGCTCTTTCCTGTATATTAAGCCAAAGAAGATCTTTGTTTAATACAGGAAGTACGTAGCAGATGGTGGCTCCATGAGCAATTACATTAGTATTGAGTAATTTTATTTAGGGCCAAAACCAGAAACATTAGCCCATGCAATGAGTAGGGATTGGTCACATCTAATTCATCATCTCAAACAAAACCAAGGAAATTATGTCAGCTATTAAAAATTAATGCAGTCCACAGTTAAAATTAAAAAGCAAAATTAATGAGTGGGGACTGGATCCTCATGTGCTTTCCTTCCATAGACTCTCCTTGCAGGAAGTAGGACTTCTCTAGTTCTCTTCAGCTGAGGATAAAGCCACCAAACATCCCTTTTGGCCATAATATGTAGATAAGTTATCATTTATTCCTGTTCCACATCTATAATTTTGATAACCCAGGTTATTGAGGGCTGACAGAGGATAATGACTTGTCCATCAGCAGACACTGTCATAGCCACTGATTTGCCAACTAGCCACAGGCAGAGTGACCTTATCTCTCCCATCTGGATTTTATCCACTGCCTTGTGAGACTAATGAAATAGTTGGGAGCTGCAAATAAATTGTAAGTAGCAGGTTTGTCACAAACTACAAACCATTTAAATGCAAGAGATTCTCTTTTGTTTTGTAGGCTCCTCTGAAGGAAGGAGGAATCTCAGAAATTGCTCATTTTGGGCTGTGGGTGTTTTCTCTTTCCTTTCTGCAGCCCGTCAACACTCTTGCATCAAGCCACTTGTTCTATCTCTGGGTTCTGGATACAGGCACCCCCTCTTAATTTACACCCTTAGATGCCTATCACATTCATGGAGCAGTTTAATGTTAGGCCCAAACTGCACTGGCTCTGTCCTCAACCTGAGGTTCATGCTTGGCTTGCATATTGCCAGTATTAGTGACACAGGTGCCTCAAAGCTTGAGGCTTTCAGCAGTTCAATTTTGGACACTGTCTTTTGTCCAACCATCATCAGACAATAACTCAATGAGGAGTATCTGTAGCTGAAAGTACGTGCAACATTGCCAACTCTTATGAAATTTTCCAGAGGGAGAGGATGTCAGCTGGAGCTGTGGATGTGATGAGAGCACTTGGAGAGTTGAGAACCACACCAGGATCTTCAAGGCTGCCTGGCTGACCACAACTCCCACGGCTGCAGGCTCTCAGCTACAGATGCTCCAGAAAGCCTCCTTTCATCAACCCAATTAGTCTTACCCTGTCAGAAGAGAAGGGGAAAAACAGACTACTTTTGCTTTGCCTAATTCCAAAGCATAAAGCTGTTGTATTTTTGCTTTTCCTTCCTTGCCCTTTGCTCCTGCTGCAACATAAAACCCAAAGCCCTTTACTCAGTGAGTATAGGATCCTCTGTGACACTGGCCTCCCTTCATGTTGTGATTGGGCTAAAGGTTAATTCAAAACCTGCAAGGCAGACCAAGGAATATTGCTGAAGGGGTGCTTTCTTGGTGTTGAGTGGAAACCTGCAGCGTGCACTCATTCTTGAGGTTCGTTATTCTGCAGAAGATGAAACCTTAATGTAGGGCATCAAACTGGCAGCAGAAAGGGATAAGTCCTCTCAGATCTGCACCCAAGGCTGATGGTCCCAGCAAGCTGCAGGAGTACCAGGGTGCTGCAGGAGGTGGCTTAGCAGAGCCTGCTGGGATACACATCAAAAAGACAACAGTCACCAGCGGCTGGGGTTGGATGTGGATGTGAAACTGCTTATGATTAAACTTCCTCAGCATACTTACAGCATCAAATGCTTGTTATTATATATTGAATTATTCAGAGCCTGTAGAGAACTCAGGGTTTAATCAGAATTGGCTATTGCCCTCAGGTCTCCTCTCTATGTTGCCACTGAAGGCAAAGCAAGGACTCAATGGATCTAGCAAAAATGAACTTTTGTCTCACGTTACTCCCTCTAAAATACATTGGAAGAATGGAGAGGGAGAAGTGTCTTCCTTGTTAATGATGTCTTTAGTTTTCTTTTGGGGCAGACAGGAGTTACTATCTCACAAGAGACTTCAGGGAACTCAGTAGCACCCAAAACGCACAGGGAATAATGCTACTAGACAAAATTTAAGAGTATAAAATATTTGGGTTTTTATTTTCATATGTATTTGGTGTTCTAATATGTAACTTAGAATCAGAAAGAGCTGTTTTCATTTTTGTTGTCTGGATAGTGTTAGGATAAATCATCATGGGGAAGCAGAGGAAAGAAGCTGCATGCCTCAGATTTATGGCATGCTAACGAATTAACTAAAAGAGCACATAAATATGTTACTGACAACAGCCTGTAGAAGCCTTTAAACAAAGTCTTCCTATTAAAATGGGAAACAAGAAAAATTATTTCTGGTAAATGTTCCCTTTCCTTTTATTGATGAATGGATCTTTTACTTGTGAAAATGCTATCAATTAACTTAATTTTTTTTAAGGTTTCAAAGAAAGGAGTTTCTTTTTTTTTTAAATTTTGTTCTGTTGTTTTTGTTAGTTATTTCCCCATGAAATGATAGCCCATATAGTTTCAAAAGGTTATGTGTGGGATTCAATGCACAACAACATAAGTTCTGACAGATTTCACAACCAAAATCTCACACAGCGCTCTGAAAATGTATGAGAGATTCTGAAAAGTTTAGCGATCAAGCCTAGTAGATGGCCAGTATACCTGTAAGCTCTAAATTAGGAAGCAGCTTGTTTTTGATTTCTCTGACAGCAAAGTGACGTGACTGACCCAACTGAAGTATCCTGTGACATTATGGATCCCCTTTGGTGCCCCAGCCATCTGCAAGGAGCTGGCAAGTATGACATGGACCATATGGGATACCTACACCTCTCCGCAGTGGCAGCTGTATGCCATCAGGCATTTCAAGTGGCTTTGGATGCTTATGGTTAAGAAGTTATACCCTGTCCCTTAAATCCTGTATTTTTCCATCAATTTGTTTGCAGTTTACTGCAATTAAGAGGTGTTGGAACAGGGAGTAATTAGCTGGGATTTATTGTTAGTTCTTTGCAAATTGGAGATGCCTGGATATATAATCTGAGAAAGTCTGACCGCCGAATGATTTAGTTCAGCCTTTGAGCAGTGACACCAAATGTTATCAACAAAGCTGAAAGTGGATGACTGTGATGTGAAGGCCAGTTTCTTGTGACTCTTTGGTATGCATACGATGGATAAGATGATTTAGCTGTTCTTTTGCTAAGGCAGACCAATATGGCTTTACAAGAACTGTAAAGGAAAGATACAATTTCTCAAGGCTGTTTTGCCACTGGGGCATTTTGATAAGAAGCCTGCAAGGTTAGGCTCTGCTAACAGAACCACATTCATGATCTAAATGCAGAAGTTACATAAATGAATAGTTGCTTAGTCAACTAAAATGTCACTAGGGGGACATAGTTAATGAAATGTTTGCAATGGAAGTGAAATGGGAGTGTAAAGCAACAAGCTTGAGGGATAGTTCTTTGGAGTGACTTTCCCTGAACAGTATCTTCAGCAGCTATTGGTTAGAAAAGAATAACCATCTGGCTAATATTTTTGCTTGTTAGTGTTCATTTCACTGTATTCATCATTAATTTTATGCCTCATTTGTTTTTCCAATATTTTCTGTTCCCACTGTACAAAACCAACAGTAATAGCTTTCAGGTAGGTGTCCAGGTATGGATATTTCCAGATATTTCCCCTGGCTTTTCACCTAAAAATTTCTCCTTCGAAAGGAACTTTTACTTACTTCAGTAAAATAGAATGCTGACTTAAAATCAGTCAGTTTTTCAAATATAAGAGAAGATACATTTCTCTATTTTAAGCTTGCAATCTTTTCCTCTTGGTAATAGTTTCTAGCCATCACCCAAGTATATTTGTCACTCTGCTATTTAGGTAACTGTTAGATGGTTAAACAAAGCTGTGACCTGGAGGCTGTGAAAGTCACTAAAGTCTCTCACATTAGTTCAGTGAACGCTATCTCATACTGTGATGTACTTAGCACCAAGGAGGTTTATTATCTGCTGTTATCTGGTCTATGGGCTATGATAGGGCTTTGACAGTGACTTGTGTGTAGAAATGTGTGTTTTCCTTTTATCTCTGTGCTGACTATCCATCAGTTACCAGGGTTTAAATATTGTCTTTGTAAAACGAGCTTAAGTAAGTGTTTGGCATAGCTATATAGATGCTTTCCATTGTAGCTGCAAAGACCACTGCTACTAAAAGGTTTTTAAAGACAAATTGCTAGATGCTGTCTGTTTGGTTGTTTTAAACATGCTAAGCTGCACATCCAGGATAATCACTGTAAGGAAAACTTCTTTGAGAAGTCTTAACAACTTCTTCCAGGATTCACAAAGTATTTTCAAATAGTGCTAAAAAAATCTGCCAAATCCCAAGCTGGGGATTCACTGTGTATTTCATTTTCAAAGACAAACAGCTTTATATATATATATATATATATGTATATAACTTTTCTGTGCTACTTATCAAAATTCAAACCAGAGCAAAATTCAGACCTTCTGTTGCGATTTCATTTACCCTTGCAAACTCACAATCTCCTTCTGCGATTTGAAATGAAGCATAGGGATTGCTGGAGTTATGACATTCATTTCTCTGAAACAGCTGCTGTCAGAACAGGTTGTAGCTCTTTGAATCATTTTATCTGCAGCACTAACAGCAGTAGGTACAAGCACCTGGGTCACAAGGCAGTACCCTCCATGATTTCCCCAGAGCCATTAGATGGTGATGATACTCAGAGTAAGGGAGCTACCAAAGTGAGCGGGTAGCTTCAGGATCATCACGGCTGCATCAGGGGTGGGGGCTCTATCCGGGTAGGTTGGATGGGTCACAGTTTGATTTTTCAAGCACCACGTGGATTGAGTCTGCCACTACTGACAGCATAACCAGACAATGTGTTTTACAGAACAGATGACAGCTTTCAGACTAAGCGATAGAATTAAGTTTCCGGGTTGTGTGGGTCTTTTATAAAATGGCTGGCCATCTACTCTAGATTATAGATATTAAAATGGCTATGACAGATAACTTTGAAAATAACATGACTTAGAACACTGAGTGCATTCTTCATGAAAGTCATGTATGGGACATGATTCACAGAGTAGGATAAGAAAAAATAAGAGGTCGAGGACATGGAAGGTGCTGATCCCTAATGACAGTGAAAGCACTTCTGATTTATTTCATGTTTTCAAATCATTGCTTTCAGACCCATATTTAACCATTTTCATTTTGTGCCACTATTTAACATTCTGCATTTCCCAGAGGTTTTAAATGTCTGAGTTAGTAAGGTTCTTTCTTACACAAAGAAGTGCAGTGGGAATTATGCAAAAACCTGCTAACAAGCACCAAGGTCTAATTCCTCAGAGCTTGTTGTGCACACTTTGTACACTGCTCCTCTGGACCCTGGATGCTCGTGGAATATTAAGTGTATTCTCACCTATTTCACAGGCAGAAATTGAAGCAAGTACGCTAGAAAGAAAAAAAGTGGCTTTTGTGTGTGTTTAAGCAATTATCAAGTACCTCTCTGCAAACTTTTTGGAAGGGCTGCTCAGTGACATGAGGGGGAGGCTCAGGTCTCCTTTCATGAGAACGTTTCTCTGTAGCTTGTGTTATGTTTGGGTTGGTTTCTTTCATTTAGTTCCTAAAACAAATGGGCTAGGTCAGCTTCCTGATTCCAGAAGATAATTTGGACCTAATTTTTAAAACTTTAAGCTATTCTAATTCTTTCTAATGGCTGTTTGTCTCACTGTAATTTGAGGAGGAAGCAATTAAACTTATCAGTTAAATAATGAATGTCCCGTAATGGAACATACTCCAGAAGTTTCAACAGTTCATTTGCAGTTAATGACACAGAAAGGGTGAGGACAGAGAGTGCATCTATCAAGATGAAATACTGGAAGAGTATGATCACAGATCACAATCCCTGTTCGTTGCAGGGGAGTTGGTCTAGATGGCTGTCACAGGTCTCTTCCAACACCAAGGATTCTATGATCTTATATGAATTCAGTATCTTATAACTGCAGCTGAGTCTGTAACATCTCCAGCCACAACAGAGGAGTAGTTACCTGCTTTTTGTGGAGATGAAACACAGGTTCACCAGCAAGCACTGATGACGAATGGGACTGCCATTGTTTGTCATAGGTCATGTCTAACCTGAAGGACCCAGAGTACCATTTCTGGGTCAAGGTGCTAATACTGATTGCATTGTGACTCAGTGCTGACCCAGAAACCACCATACCCAATGCTCTGTTCCAAACTAGCTGAACAGCATAGGTTTGTCCCAGCCAAGGTCTGGCTTTGTACAGCTGAAGGAACCAGACCCTTGCAAATGTGGGGAGTCCTGATAACTTTCCAGGCCTCCCTCTTTGAGCCAATTCATGCAGAGAACTTTAGCTTGCACAGAAGGCTCTGCAAGCAGGATATTCTCAGCTTAAACGCATATTGTAATTTCTTATTGGCAAATGTGAACAGAGACAGCTGAGATTTAAGGAGTGAATTGGTTATGTGTTAGTATGCTCACCACATCTCATAGGAATTCCAGAGGCTTTCTGATTAGGTAGAAGGGTCAGGAGAATGACCAGGCTCTGCTTCTTGCTGAAGTGATTCCTTGATGTTGCTGAGTTAGCATCTTCAACCAGATGTTTTTGTGTTTTTTTTTTCTTTAGGATTTTATACTTCACTATTCTAGTGGAGTTTTTGTTGTTTTTTCATCTTGAGTTATTTACCTACTCATAGTCACCTTACCAATCCTACCTGTTTGTAATTTTACCTATCTTATGACTCCGAAGGATTTCATACAGCTGCCTTGCACCTAACTTCATTTGAGCTCAGAGCCAAGTTTACACAGCTGGGTCCCATCAGAGCAGGGCCTTAGAGCACAGCCAAAACCTACAACACAGATACAGTCACTAAATCAAGGTGGGCGTTTACCTTAATTTTTTAAAAGTATCAGAATTTCATCAGTGGAACAGAGAAATGTATTGCCAGATCTTTGTTCTCACTTTGGACCAAAGGATCCTCAATGGGAACTGACACAGAAGATGAAAGGCAAAATTTGGGAATAACTCTACCTCTTTAGGAGCATGATTTACATTTCTAATTTTTAATAGTGATATACTCTGAGAAATTTTGATTAGTAAATGTATTGTTTGAGAATGCTTTCTTTTTTGCTGCACATTTAAGGAAGTCTTGTTTCCTTTAAATATTTCACTGCAGCTAGTGAAAATTGTTTTCTGAAAAGATTAGCAAACAGTTACTGTAATCTCTATGCCTCAGTATGTGGAACAAAAGAAAGAACATGCAAATTTGGGGGTGGAGGAGGATCTAAAAGAAATTATGTTATTCTCTTCTACTGTGATCACTAGCAGCAATGCACTATTCATCAGTTCTCAGGCTTAATTGATTCCTGCATTTTTTGAAGTATGGTGTAGTTCACTAAATAAATTGTGTATGAGAGCATCTAGAATGTTAAGACCTTTCTGATGGTTTACTAAAAGTGGAGCATCTGTTTTCGTATGTGCTTCTGCAAAAAACTTAATCAGATCTGTAGGTCACTTTCTTAGCAAAGCATATGTGTGTTCCTACACGTCCAAGTGCATTGAGTATTGAAACTACAGAACAGCAATAGTTATTGTGTAAGTGGAGCAAATGCAAGCAGAAACTTATTTACCTGGAAGAGCCTTCTCCCCTACCCTTCATAGCCTGCCCCCTAGATAGGCTGTCATGTCCTCTCCTGCCCATCTATTCTGGCCCTGAAGTGGTCAGGCAGTTGGTGACTTGATGATCTTTGTAGGCCCCTTCCAACTGAACTGTACTATTTTGTTGTGTTCTATTAACTCTGAACTTGTGAGGGCTATCCAAACACACAAGCTACCAGAGGATTTTTATTTTGAGAGTGCATGGGAAATGCTAAATCACACAGCTTGAACCAGTGATTGAGCACTGAGAAGGCAAAGCCAACCTCTCTCAAGAGTGCCCTGTGTGGTGACCTCTGCTGTTTAAGGACTGAAGGAAAGGGGAATCTTTCCCTTTTTCTGCACCTAGTGCTGTTACATCTGAGCAGATTATCCTTCACCTTTGCTGCTCCTCTATCTCACATCGGGGCCTTTAGTACCTTTCAAAGCTTATGTTTTTACATATAAGAAAATATTGTGTAGGTTTTGTTACAGAGCTTGAACTTGCAATATACTGTGTAATTGGAGTTTTACGTCTTAAAAACAGTAACATCAGAACACCTTTGTTACTTCCTGAAGTATGGAAGAGTTTGATGTACAGTGTCAATGATGTGTTTGATGTACAGTTCAAGCATTTTGTCCTTTTCTTTCCGTGCTGGACTATCTAACTATCAAACTTCTTTCATATGGATTGTTAATTTGTAAGTTCTGATTAATCTACTTACTGCAAACCATGTAGCACTGAAGGGTTACCAGCAATGCACTATGTACAGTAATTGTTGAGTCATGGCCTGAACCACTAATTGAGCACCCGGGGAAAGGACCTGGTCAGCCCTAGGAGCAAAGGTGAAGGCAACCTGTAATAACTCACTTATGGGCTGACTGCTACTGTGGAAGGATCTCTTTCTGGAAACCCCTCCTTTGTGGAGGTTTCCCCTGTGACCTTTGTGGAGGTTTCCCCCCATAGGAGGTTTCCTATGTCTTTGGAGGTAGGTGAGCAGTCCTTTTTTTCTTCCCTTAGAACACCTTTGTATCACATTCATTCCTTTGTCATTACACCTCTTGTATCATTCCATCATGTTATTCTTTCGGATTGTTACATTTGGCAAGCCAACCAAGCTAAAAATATTAAAATATCCTTTATATGGAATACCTTTAAATGGATCAAGGGGAAGAACATTATCCGCCTAGATAAAACTATACCATGATGTAACCCAGGATTTCTGGGACCACCATATTACGAGAGCGTGGCCAAAATTGAAAAATGGGGTCCCCTATGAGTTATTGAAATCTTTCTTTCCCACCTGCAGATCAGTTCTGGATAAGATAAGACATTTTGCGTACAAAAGAGTGACAGATAGCCACATCCACCATGGCATGGCCATTATTAAATGCCTTAAATCAAGCAGAACTTTCAAACAATACCTTAGAGAACAAAAATCAACTCATTCATGATCATACTGAAAAGTTAGAACAACAACTTGGGATATTAACAGGAAAGAAATCAAGCTTGACTTTTCTTATAAAACAAGTCTGGAACGTTGCACTAGAAAATACGTGGGTTTCTAACTCAATGGACCTGGATGATTCAAAAAACAAAGTTACAAGGTCCACCTGAGATGGACCCCCGTGAGATCTGACCTATAATAACACAAAAAACAAAGAAAATACAAGATAGACCAGCAGGGTGCCCCCGATCGATGCCCCCATGCTTAAACTCACCTGTATGTGACAGCCCGCCCCAATACAGCACCCAAATTAATGGACTTCGTACAGCAATTTCAACAAAAGCCTGGGGAAGGTACACCAGCCTAGCTTTTAAAATCATTGGAACCAAGAACAGAAAGTGTTGTAGTTAATGCACCAGAAATTTCTAAGCTGGCATCTATCACCTCACACCCTGCCCTCAGATAAAGATTATATGCCACCATACCACACCAGGACGAAAACCATTCATTAATAGATTGGTTAATGGCAGCATGCCACATTTCTTGGCCTAATACTTGGCCTTTGCCAAGATTGACCAGCAATCTAATGATACTGTACTTCAATTACGGAAATAGTTGCAAGATGATCAGGAACTTCAAAATACTCCTGAAAGAGCAGGGTTACAAATAATTCAACAAATACCAGTAAGAACCTGGAACCAAGAAGGGCTTTATAGCCCCTAATAGAAGGAATAAGCCTCCTCAGATGACTCGAGCCGCAATGCCCGAGCCACCTGAGGAAAAAGACCCTTCTTGGTGGAGTTTTCTTGCATGAGCTTTGGTCTTTGGAGGTGGGTGAGCTGTCCTTTTTTGTCCCTTATAACACCTTTCTATTGTCATTGTATTTCCTTTTACAATTACACCTTTGTCATTGTATTTCTTATGTCACCATTCTTTTTGTTACACACTGAGATAGGTGTATAGCTTTTTTTCCTCCTATATTTCTGAACTGTGGAAAATGCTACTGGTTCTGTAAAAAATATTTTCTAATGGAGACACTGCATTATACTGTGTTCTGTATGTTTAGTTACTTTCTTTCATCCACTCTTTCCCAAGGAAATACTTTCTTCTAATTTACAGTAAGATCAGGAAGTTATTTTTATTTTTCCTCACTAGGAATTTTTTACTTAGCGTTCTGCCTAACTTCCAATCCTCTTTCACCTTCTGTCCAGAAAACCCAATATTGTGATGTAAATATTTCCAGAACTGGGAAAGATCAGAGTGTGGACCTTGCCTCATGGTGGGAGGGTAAGTATTTGTCAGCATTAGAAACACTCATGGAAGACGTGATCTAAAACTATGCAAGAGTAGCAAGATATTATTGTTGCCTCCACTGAGAATTAGGTCATGGTTGTTTTTACCCTAACTGAAAAAGGGAATGCTCCCTAAAATAGGGAATTTTTCATCATGGATAGCAAAAGCTTCAGCATCCCTAATGGGTGAAAGCGCATCTAAGGGAAGAGTAAAAGAAATCTTAAGAAGAAATGCAGGAACATAACTTAATAACGCTCTCACACATAGTTGATAAATACTTTAGATTTTGTAATAGTTCTCTGTGCTGTGAGATGCTCAAGTCTCAGGGCTTTTGGTTTAAAAAGAAAAAAAAACAACTTACCTTACTAAATAGCTGTGGTACAGTGCTGAGCTTTGCTGAGCTTCACTGACCTAAGGAAATAATGACTCATCTGACCACTGGATGCATGCGTTTATCAGAATATATTTCTGTGATCTGGTAGCTTACTGAAGGAGCATTACCAAGAAGATGGATCTGAACTCCCAAGAAAAAAATATCATGGTAACAGAAAATCCCCAGAGAGTCACAAATGGCTGTAAGTTATAATTTGAAAAGTGGAAGTTGAATGTTAGTAAAATCTTCAAAGCAGTAGTGGAACAGCCTACTAATGTGGTTATAAAGTAAAGTCCTTAGAGACTTGAGTAGATAAGGCTGGGTTTAGTCATGCTTCAGGTAGAATGCTGAACTAGATTACCTCTGGAAGTCTCTTCCAGCTGACATCTCTGTGAGAACAAAAGCATAAGGAAGTGTGGTACATGTCTACCAAGATTTGTAAATATTATCTGATATGATTAACGCTGTTTTCTACAAGCCTAGATCAGAATTCTGCTTCAAGCTCTTTGTAACCACATCAGAAGGAGGTGTCTACCCCAGTCAGAGTGAGGAAGAGATCAAAAGACAAATACTTTCTCTAGGGATCCTGCTTTAAAAGACCATTTCCAACCTAGCTGGCATCATGTTATAACTAACCATTTAGATCTGTAGTGCAGAAAGGAAGGAAGATTTGGAAGTTTCCACTCTGACTGTGGGGAGTGACCTCTGAGGAAAAGAGCTCAATATCCTTCTCCTTCTGATTGATGACTTTCCTACTGTGAAAGAAATCTATAGCTGTTAACAAGACAGCTCACAATGATTAGTTGCTCTGTTCAATGAGCTCTTCTTATTACCATGTTCTTATTTAATTATAATAAATTAAGTGCCACATTTCTCTTTCTAAATGCTATGGAGTTGTGATATGTGTTTCATATCAGTGCTACTACTAAAAACTCATTTAAAAAATGTGACTGTGGTAAGAACCACCTAACAATACCATGTGATCCACTTGCATGCAAATTCTCTCTCTACTCCTCATTTACAAGATTAAATCAGAAATGAAAATATTTGACAGATGGCTATGTCTTATTTCATTCTTTCTTATTCCCAGCACCTAAGTATATATCAAATAATTAGAAGACCATAACCATTTTTTCAAGGAAATTCCTTCCTATGAAGGAAGCTTGTGATGGCGGCTACCCTTGCTTTCTTCAGTTCCCCTTTTCAGCTTGATCATGGATTTAAACAGGCACCTTTTCATGCTTTCTATCACTGGTGACCCATTCTTTCTCCTGACTGCTTTTCTTGTTGTTTTCAGTATTCTCTCAGAATCCATCCCCCTTCTTGTACTTTGCAATCAGCACTACATATCTATTATACCACTACTTCTCCTCTTAAAAAAGCTGAATCATCATTTTAGAGTTGTTTCTAACTCATTAATTTAGATTTTACTGTTATTATGAGTGTCAGAAGAAAAGACTGGGTAGTGTGATGACAGAGATAATTTTACAATCGATAAGATGCATGTTTTGCCTCAGCCAATTTTATCTTTTTTCATTTACATTCTGCCTCAGAAGAATGCTTATCCAGCTGCTTTCATCCACTCTGCTCTTTAATATTCTCTTCACCCTGAGTAGCATCTCTGAGGTTATTTGTTTTTCTACCTACTTCCTGGCTGTGATCAGAAACAACACAACTCCTTATAGGTGAGGATGTAATTTTTTTTCCTTTTCTTGCTCTTTTATTCCTTGTATTCCAGTAATAGAACAAGATGTCTGTATTTACAGACATCTCCACTGATACAGTGGGAGAGTAATGAGATGGAGATGCATGCATGTATTTGCAAAGCCAGATGTTATTCTGCCACATGAGCCAATGGCCCACTCCTGATGACTTTTGGAATGTAACAGATTCTGTAGGAGAGACCTCTCTGATGTAGCTTATTGCATGTTTAAGACAGCATGGTCTAGTTGGCAGACTGTGGTGGATCCTGGAGCAGGATCTGTTCTGTTCAAAGGATTTGGTGTACTTTGAGACAACTCTCTGTGCTCTCCCAGCTCCTCAGGCTCATCTAAAAGTCCCTGTGACGGGGCAGCAGCTCTCCAGGGATGTGGCAGTGGAGCTGTGCAGGAAGAGCGAGACCTTGCAGGTGAGCAGTTAGTGGCCTAATAAATATGGAATGAGGGAAAATAGCACACAGAGGGTAAATGGATGAAATAACAGTAACAAAATACTAAAGTGCATTCCATTTTTTTAATGCTACATTCTTTTGTTTTCTGTGGTGTCAGCTGTTTAGTGATGTTTGTGAGCAGCCCTCAAAGGTTTATAATACTCTTTATTTCCAGTGTGGGTGGATCTATTTCCACTTGATTTTGAGAGTTGCCTTTTAATCACGTGTGCCATTCAGCTGTGCATTGAGCTTAAGCTCTGTTCAAATCCCTTAGATACACCAGAACAACTTGTCTGTTTAAAGTGCAATCCCTGAGAACGTTGTGAGCTGGAAATCTCTGCAGAAGGAGGTATTTGCTCTGAATTCACAGAGTGTGGAAAACACCCCCAGGTTTGATTAACAAACAGCTAACGGGGAGGACAGGGGGTTGAAAGGCCTGGAATTCTTAGCTTTCAAACTCCAGCAACTTATAGTGACCATAAAAAAATATCTTGGACTCCAGGAAGAAGGTACAGTTGACACACGTAGATGGAAGGAAGTCAGGGAACTTGACAGAATAGAAAGTCAGAGGCCATGAATTCCTTGCCATCTATCAGCAATGCCATCTTCTTATCTAGCACATGAAATGGTGTAGTTGTCTTAGTCATCCCTACGGATACACAGAAGCTGTCTGCAGTCCCTTGAGCCTGCCCTGGCTCCACTGTCTCAGTTCTTGTAGAACAGCTCACAGTAACATGTCTGAGAAGTGGCAGTTTTGAAATGTGGGAGATGCCAAGCAGAGACTACACAGATAAACTCTTTATTCCTTGATGTTCATATTGAGCTTGCTGTAATAAAAAGAAAAGAAGCTAAGATAAAATTGAATGAATGCAGGAGAGATTTTATTGTTGCCTTTAATACAGCCAGGATTTCATTTGGTCTGAATGGGTCAGCTTTGTGTTAGTAGCACAAGAATCTGTGTGCAATTGGTTTTGCTGCTTATTCTTGTAGACATTCAGCTGAAAATGCAGAAAGATCACAAATCCAGCTGCTACACCCAACAGCATCTAGTGACAGTGGACTGGCAAGCAATCCACAGCACCTAATAAGAGAGGACCGGCCATCCTCACACCATTGCTAAAATCTGTTTGTTTGTTTGTTTCCTTTCTCCCATATTTTTCTATTCTGGCAAGCTTGTTTACAACTATTCCAATGTCAGGGATCTAAAATTATGTAGTGTGAGCTTAATCAATATAATATTCTTGCACTGTAATGGGCAATGTTCATTAAAACATCCCTGTGCCTTATCTGTAATTATTGCAATAATTAATGGTGTTATTTTTCCAGCTAAGTATTGAGTCCTTTACAGTTCTGAAGCTACAGGAGTATAGCAGCTGATCCATAAGGATCAGCTTCTCTCCTGGCTCTTGATGTTTTCTGTTGCTGGCAGGTTTTCCAAATCAATTTTGAAAAGAAGATAAGACAGGACTTATTACAAGATAATAATAAATACCCTCCACTTTAGTTTTGATGGTTTTTTCAAAGAAAAAAAAAAAAGCATATTTGGATTCCTTTGTTTGGGGCTGGTGCTGCTTTCTCAGTTGAATGTTTTCATCAGTCATACTTTTAACAAAAGTCTTTTTTTTTTTTAATTCATATACTTTATTCATGAACTTTTCCCTAGAGTTAGTTTCCTAGATTCGAAATTTTAATAAAATTTTCTAATGAAAAATCAAACATAAAAGCTGGCAAAAATAAGGTCAATAAATATGTTGTACCATGAGGATTTGTACTTTTTGTCTAATTCATTATGAACAAGAATTAACAAGCTATCTTTGTTCAGAACACGTTCACCAAAATCTGAACAAATCCTTGGAAGCAGGCACTTCCATGGCTGCTGATGTTTGGCAGGACCACACATTGCATTAGTTTTCCACAGCTGCAGATCTTAATTCACAGACATTAAAACAATCAAATTAATGTCCCTCCCTTCCTTTTCTTCCTGCTTATAAACTCATTTGAATCACAGTGTAAAATAGTGGATTAGCAGGTCAGTGTTGGCTGTAGAATTAGGTGCATGGGCTATGGCACAGAAAAGGAGGCAATAAAAAAAACTTCCCTTGTTCCTACAGAGGGCAGGTAGAAGTGTGCATGTGTGCAGAGGACTGAGAATTCCAGAAGTGATTGCATAAAATCTGGCTTCTGTATCTCTGAACACCAAACCTCAACAAAGCATTTAAGCTTTAGGCTCTTCCCTGAGATAAATTAGCCACCTAAGTAGATATTAAGAGTACAGCTGTTGTATTGAATCCGGGCTGTTGTGTGCTTTTTTTTCCCTTATTTTCAGTATTGCTGAGAGTGACAGTGAAAAGGCTCTCGCTGAGATCATTTGCAGTCCTGTAAAATGGTAAAGAAGCATTGGAAGTTCTCTGTGAAATCAGTTTTGATTAGTCTCTGCTGGAGAATAAAATGCAGACCTTGAGGAGAGGGTGAAAAAGAAAAATATGAAACATGGAGCTAATGTCTGCAGGTTGAATTGATGAGTGTATGGAAGGATGCTTGTAACACCTGTAATCAAGCTAAATACAAAATGTCAGAGAAAAAGCTGTTCGCTGTTACAGAGATAAAAATAGCTTTTTCTTCTATGTGTGTGTAATGACAGTAATAATTTAACACGTACTTAGAAAAGCTCTGTTTTAGTACTGTGTGTCCATTATGTTGTTCATATCAGATCTATGGCCAGCTGAAGAACTTAGCTTGCCTATCTTATAGTTCCAGCTTCTGTTGACACAGGACAGAAAATATCTCTTCTGCAGAGCAGAAAAATCCATATTTTGTTAGTTTCCCCTCTTCTGGAAGAAATCCCATCACCCTTTTTTTTGGATCACAAATGGGAAAGCTGTGGCCATCCTTGTTCTGATGGGTGGAGGGAGGAACTGTGGCCAAGATTCATTTAACACCTTTAAAGTTATCCAGTGACAGCCACAACTTCTATACATGGAACAGCCTTTGGGGTTTATTTTAAGACATCTTCAACACTTACAAGCACCTGGCCCCAAGTTTGCAACTTTAAAGACCTAAGATTTTACAGAGGTTAAATTTTCTGTTCGTTTAGCAGTAGGATATTTGTCATGCTTGATGGTTGAACTGGATGATCTTGTAGGACTTTTCCAACCTTGGTGATTCTATGACTCTGCTATGTGGCAGACAGGTAGGTGTTCTTTCCATCTCAATCAGGTGAAAATTTATCTTAGACTTACGAGAAAGCCGCAGTGTAAAAATGCATCTTAAATCTATTCCTGAGCGTTATCTTGGCCCAGCATATGACAGTATGCCTTTAGAATGGTTATCAGAATTCCTCAGGCATTTACTCCTGTCTAGTACCAAGATCATTAATCTCAGATGAATAACACGCTCTGCAGTTCCATTGTCACTGGGCACACATTAGCTGTAGGGCTGCCTGCACTTAGTGAGTAGCAATAGTGCACTCATTTCATTGTGGGGATTTTTTTCCAGATGTATGTTCACCTCATTTGATCAGATTATTACTGAGCCTTTCCAATGCTAGGAATATCACAGACAACAATTGTTTAGCCACTTAATTTTGTAGAGAAACTAGAAGTCTGAATATTAAAATATAAATTATGCTCAAGACTGGAATGAAAGCTACCCTCCAAAATGGAGTAAAGTTCATCTTCACAGAAAGATGAAAATTCAATAGAAAAACAAGTTTCGATAGCCTGCTTAATTAGGACTTGATAAGCCATTAAGTTGCATAACTCACCCGTACATCCCCCTGCCAAATTGTTATGTTTTGCCCCAAACATTTTCACATACCTATACTGAGCTTGCACCAATGTGATGATTCAGCTACATAGGAATCGTAGAACTGGGACAAATTATCTAACACTTTAATCTGAACAGAAGCAAGCATTCTACCTTGCAAATGACTTAAAAATTGTATGCAATAAGCTCTGCATTGATCTGTCAACCAGTCTTCATATATTTCACTTCTACCCTTCCCAAGAACCCTTGAACATATGCCTGACAAAGAATAAAATATCAAAAGTTGATGGGATGAACATAGTGTGTTAAACTGTGTTTTCTAAGCTCAGGTATCTTCCCGCTGGCAGGAAGTTTATTATAATGCTGATGGCTGGGTGAGATAGTGACCGGTTCTGGCATTGCTTGGAAAAGGAGGATAAATCTTTTTGAATGATAAGGAGTGATACAGATTGGAATCCCTTCTAAATCAGGTAGAGTTGAATTGTATTTCTTGTATTGAGGGCTGGCAGAAAGCTTGATGGAATATGATTATGAAGTAAAAGAGTAAGGGGGGGGTTATACTTGCTCCTGATATGTTAGAAGTGCACCTCTCAAGCCTTCTGAAACATGATGGTGACTTGCCACAGAGAGCTTACCAATACCATGAGTCTACTAGAAGTCAATGGGTTTCATCGTATTCAGTTCTTCTGGAAGTCTGGGCATAGTTTTCATAGGCACTACACGGAAGAGATCAGAGAACAAAGTCACACGAATATTATGTAGTTTATAACTGTACCTGTAAACCCACATTTACATATTCATGTACTTTCCTTTATATTCCTTTATATATTCAATCGTGGTCACATTTTATAAATGAACAAAATGGTTTTCCTTTAAAAGATTTGCAGTTTTCAGCCAGCTTACTTGATCAAACCCAGTTTACCAAGAGCAAGGCAATTGTCTCTATAAAAAGGGATTAAATTTAAAAAGAACTGAATTGCATACTCTCAGATTAACGTGGAAAAGTAATACAATTTTATAATCTTTGCTCAAACATAAAGCCGAAAGAGCACCAATTATGTTTGTCCCTCAGAAAAAAGTGCATTTGTAATACCTGAAAAGTAAAACAACAGTGTTATTTTAATCAGTTTATATTGCCTACAGTCTATAATTTTCCAAATATATTTGCAGTTTAATCATCATATATTGAATCCAAAGAAACAGATATATGGGGGAAAAGTAGAATGTAATTTCAGGGAACTGTGGTGAAATGATTGCTTAGTCCTTTGCTGAAGTGAATCTTCTAGAACAAAACTCATGCTTTTTTTTTTTTTTTTCTAGTTCCATTAACAAATTATAACAGCTTAGTTTCAAAAAAAGATCTGTCTGACTGAACACAAGTTCATAAGTAATTTAAAAAATAAAAGCAAAAAAACAAACGGTCATGGCAAAGGACCTACGTATATGAGATATGGTGGATTGTCAATGCGTGGCTCCTTGCATGTCAATATGTTACCAATCTAAGGTTAATTACATTCCTTACCACAGTTCTTACATTCCTGCAATAAATTTAAGCTCCTAATTATTATGTTAAGTAAAAATATTATAAATCCCTGATAGGAGAGACAAATTCTTGTTTTGATTATATTGCAATCATCCTAATGATATTTCCTTTCTACATCATTAAGCAATAATTCAGTGCTGTTCAAATAGTTCTATTTAATTTTAAGAATATAAAAATAACGTATGTATTTTGAACATGACACATATCCCCGTGTCCTAGAAGCAGTGAAGTGAGATCTGTCTGATCTCCCAAATGCAAATTTTAAACTGATCTCAGCTTCTACAACACTGCACGTGCCTCCTCTGTCCACATAATGCTACATGGACAACGTGATTACTGAGAATTCACCCTTATAAATCAGAGATAACGGTGTGTGATACCATGAAAACTGGATAAAAGAGATACTCTTAAGAAACTGATCTGTACTTACAGTCCCCATTCCATGCCTATAGGCTGGAAACAAAGTGTTTCCATCAGATAATAGCATGCAGAGATTAAACAGTTATGAGACATTGGGACTGAGTTGTACGTGCAGCCCTATCTGCCCAACCTGCATCAGAAATACAGGCTGAGGAACGATTACCTAGAAAATAATGCTGCTTAAGGAATAATGTTCAGGGAAAATGTCAATATAGATACAGCAAAAAATGCAATGAAGCACCCAAAAGACCTGCTGTCACTACGGTCTATAATTTTCATGTCAAGTCAGAAACATCTTTCAAGGGTAGAAGTAATGCCTGGAAACATCTTAACTGTGTTAAGCCTCTTGCAAGCTCTGTTCTTCCTTGGGAGGATGGAAGATGACTGACAATCTTGGTTAGAAGCCTGGATTCAGTTTTCTGAAGTGGCAGATCTCAAATGCGCTGAGGTGTGTGTGGCTCCCAGTGCTCTTCAGCAAACCAAGAACAACAGAATGGCTGAAACTGAGAGGGGCCTGAGGAGGTTGTTTGGTCCAACTCCTCTTTTGGCTGTGTGCTCTAACATTCGTGATACTGGCTACTTATATCTGTAGCTCACTTCTAACGTCCATCAATAATTTAACCATCTTCTATAAATTATTTATAAATCAAGTTCTAGAAGGAAATGCAGCCCCAAATCCAGTGCTTTTCCTAATGGAAAACAGCTCTAAGAATGTGGCCCCAAAGGTAGGTACAGAGCATCTTAGTTTGGGGCCCAAGCAACCTGGATGTGCTGGAAAAGCCCATCTCTGGACCTCAGCAGGATGAAAGCATGAAAACAGAGCATGCCCGTTGCATGGTCTTAACTAACCCTCAGAGCAAGATAAATATTTTAGCAGTGAATTTAATAGAATATTATGCTTAACTGAATTCACTCTCCAGGAACACATTAGACCAGTGTTTCATGTGCACAGTTAAAGTAAGAGCACTTTGAAGATTTTTAAATTACTTTTTACCTATTTTGTGCCTCCTGGCAGATTAGTTTAGGTAAAATTCTGGCTATTTTGACAGAAGGATTCATATTAGTACCAAAAAATTATTAATTGGTCTAATTCGTTTTACATCATTAAAGAACCCATCTTCTAGACAGACTGGCTTTGAATCTCCTGCACCTGGACTGTAGGTGAGCAGAGTTATTTGATTATGGATGATTCTGAAGGCTAGTTTCCTAGGGTTGCACATGCCTTGCTTTCCATGTCAGTGGCATCTCCCATGGACTGTGTAGTGAAACACGACTTTCCTAAAGGTAGCATTGCAATTGGATATTTCATAGAATCATAGAATCATAGAATCACCAAGGTTGGAAAAGACCTAAAAGATCACCCAGTCCAACCGTTCACCTATTCCCAATAGCTTCTACTAAACCATGTCCCTCAACACAACATCCAGCCTTTCCTTGAACACCCCCAGGCTCGGTGATTCCACCACCTCCCTGGGCATCCATTGCAGTGCCTGACCACCCTTTCTGAAAAGTAATACTTCCTCATGTCCAGCCTGAATCTCCCCTGCCGTAGCTTGAAACCATTCCCCCTGGTCCTATCACTAATGACACGAGAGAAGAGGCCGACCCCCAGCTCACTACAACCTCCCTTCTTATTTGTATCTCATTCTGCTGAAATAATGGTTCAAAATATAGAATTCACTTTGATTACTATATGCAGAGTACAGTAGTGTTTTCTGATCCTTCTTATAGGCAAGAATTTGATCTTTCAGCAAGAAAAGAAGCCAGTTTGTTCAAAAATGACTATACAACGGTACACGAAATAATTTAAGACTTTATCTCACTTGATTTCCATTTCTGTTTATTTATTGTTTCATGCAAAAAGTATTGTGATAGAATTAACTTCCAAAAATGATCAGCAAGAGAGAAAACTCATAGCAGGCATGCTTGCTATGTTTATTTAGCTATATGCAACTGTAACTGAAAATCCTGTCACTTGATGATTTTGTTAAATTAATCTTGTAGAGCCTTCACCAAATAAAGCACACTTGTTTGTATCTCAACAACATTCAGTTTTCTGAAGTTGCACATCATAATTATCTCCTCCACTAAGACCCTATGGTTCCCTGGCATCCTTCATATAACTCCTCTTCTGGTTATCTCTTATGCAATGCAACATGTACATAGCAGTGTCCACCAGTCTTTGGGCTGATCTGTGTACTCATTACTCTTAGATGCATGCACGTCACTTTGGGGTGAGAGCATTTATGTCCTAGTGGAGAACAGTCCAGAATATCACAGGTACTTGAATCCACCCGAAGTACAAAAGGCATGAACCACTGTGCTAATAACTTCATAATACAGAGTAAACAGGCCATGCCTCAGGGAGCTTAAACTCAGTATAGACAATGCATAGTGGGAATAATACTGGGGAAAATGAGGGAGAAAGCTGAGAGTTGAAACAAGCCTAGTACCTTTCTTCAATTTAACAAAAAGTGCAAAAAGATCCCCTTGCTTACCTTCAAGAAGATAAGTGCTTTGGGACTCTTCAGAAAGAGGTGAAGGGTTCAAAAACCATTGTGTAACAGTGATTATTTTTCTTAAATTAAAATAAATTTAATCTTAAGTTAATATCTATGTTGAGGCTGTGATTCTTACAATTAGTTGAGCAAGAGTTGTTAGTATGCCAAAACTGAAGGACTGCGTGCAGCAACGGAAGCACTGTGTTAAGTCATAGAGTTGAAAGAAATAGCTATCATTTGCAGTGATGTATTTTGTATTTGTTGGATTTTTTTACCACTTGCCTTAAATGTTAAATAAAAATGTTTGTAGAAAAATTAGAACAGCTCAAAGTAGGCTTATACTTTCTACAAGTATCCAAATTATTTCAGCTGTACTTCTCATCTGAACTGAACTAATAACTCATTACAAATCATTCTCCCTATAAATTTCTGTTGAGCATCTTTTCTTTTAAAGGCAGATTACTGTGGCTCTTGTGGTAAATAGAGGAAGTAAAGCAGACTTCCAATATTTTCTATTCTGTCCTATGATTCTATTTTACGTCTTCCAGACTCAGTTGTTAGTTTCTAATTGGCTTACAGGAAAACACTGGGGAGATCAGTTGTAGTTCTACCAAAGGGATTATTTAGAATTATGTAGCAATCAGTTGGTAATTCCAGTAGCACCTGCAGTTCCTCTTGATTGGATTTCACTTGACACTTGCTGAGGAAAATAAGTGGCATATTAATAAACTAACCCTGTGAAACTTTTCTATGTGTGCTAAGAAAACGTGAGCTCAGTGCTAAGCTCAAGAAGACTGAACGACTGAGGAAGGTGTCCAAGTCAGCCATGGACATAAGCCACAACAGGGACCCCAAGCAATGGAAGTCAGTTTGAACCCATAGTTTTGTTCTTGGTTTCCAGTTGAATGAAGAACTTATTTCTCTATCTGAGATGCATCTCTGGGGACAAAACTGGATCTGTGAACCTGGACCAAGTTGGTGCTTTCTCACCAAAATAGAAAACAACTGTGAGCGATTCCCCTGGCCCTTTCATCTACTACAAATGTGAGATCCTTTCTCTGGCTCCTGGAGTGAGAGTATTGGATTCTAGCTCTTTCATTTCTGAAGAAAGAAACTAATGACAAAGCTATAATATATCCCTGGAAAAAGGGAATGCTTGCCTTTGATACTGAAGATGCTCTGCTATTTATAAAATAGAAGAATTTAACAGAGGAAGAATTTTGACGTAGGTCTTTAATCTGTAAAGATGCAGTTCATAAACTACAGATGTTTAGGGTTTTCATAAAGCTCAAAGTTTGTGGAAACTATTATAAGAATACAAAATGCAATTCTGGCTTAAAAAAATAAAAATAAAAGTCTGCAGAGAGTAAACTTTCTCTCTTCACTCCTTAAACTGTTCTACTTTAATGGCATAAACAAAGAACACACTGAGCACCATGCCAAACTAATTTGTCTTGAACAAACAGGAGCGCTCTGCTTTTGGGGGAAATATTCATTAAAATTGTACCTGCATCCTCAGATACCTCCTGCGTAACCAACTCGGTGATTTGCAATTAAGTGAAGTTGTTCAATACAGTAACTTGCCTTTTCTTCTCATCCTGTCCTTCAATTCATATTACAAAAGCTTATACGCTCAGCCAGACAGCTTGCTGTAAAGAGCTCGCTTTTAAAAATATGTATGTGACATGCTCTGTACAGTCTATCATCAAATTGTCTGTGTAGCATAATCCCCACTCTGTTATGTCAAAAGGGTAGAGTGTATTCAGCTGTCTGTCTCTTCTTTATGCTCGTTAAGCCTTTGATGAAGTCAGTGAGCCAAAACTAAACAAAAAAATAAATGCTCCTTTATGGAAGGGCACCCAGGCATGCAGTCATTTAAAGGAAAATATGGTATGCAGTATGAAAAGAATAGGTATCATTGGAGGTAATGCTATTTTTGGCTTAAATTCCCATTGTAGTGCTGTTGGAGAAGCTCCCTTTGTCTCCTTTGCTTAAGGACCTTGACAACCCTTATCCATAAGGATTAGAAGAGTATATCACAGTATTATAGAAAAAAAAGAGAATGCATTGTTGGTTGTCCTAATGAGAAATAAGCTAAAAACAGTTCTGAAGACAAATGATTGTTTCTCTGATTTTTTTTGAGCAACCAGAATCATTGCAGCATGTTTTGCATTTCTTCATTGGGTGACATGCAGATTTGACTAGGAGATGTAAGCAATATGTGTCAGCAAAGGCACAGCACATCTGGAGTACCCTTTCACATCAACACATTCTGTTTGCTGGGTCATGTATATAAAAGACTTAACAAAAAAAAAATCCTGTAAAATTTGATGGCTAGACTGATACATCCAAGGCAGGTAACAAAAAAGAAACTGAGCTAAAAGAGAAGGGTCACTAGTGTTGTATTTTGGAGATGAGAAGATGACTAGTTAAGAGGGGAGGATAAGAATGCTGAGAATGTGATGGTGAGGCAGTCGTATGCATGATGTCTATGGCAAAGCAGGTACAACAGCCCCTGTTCAAACAAGTAGGTTTTTTGTTGGAGACAACAGAGATCTTGCACAATTTTTTGCTTTTGTTCTTTCTATATTTTTCAGTTCTTCAAACGCAATGCAGTAAATACCATGTGGAAATATATACAGCTATACTCAAAGCTTTCTCTGTTCAACTCTTTAGTTACAGCGAATACTGTGCTAAGCATTGCACTGGTTTTCAGAGTAATAAACATCACCTTTTCACAGAAGAGTGCAAACTTATCTTGATTTGTCTAACTCTGAAGTACTCAATTACAAGGAAAGCTGCCATCCCGCACCCTTGGCTGCATCCTCGTGGACAGGTCTGTATCACTGGCAGTTTGTTGCTCTGCAGAGATTGTACTCTGTAGATATTACAGGAGCCAAAATATCTAATTACTTCATGTGTATTATATCTTTGTAGTCTGCAGGAAGAAGACAAAGCTACTTCTTTTTTTGATGCTAATTATAGACGTATGCACAGACAGAAACTGTCAATGAAGCATGAGGAAGATGCAACAACCAAAGAAAGGAAGGTGACTGGTATTCCTGTCTCTGCTATGAGTTTGGAATGAAAGCAGGAACTATGCTGTCTGATATCTACAAAAGTCATCACTGATTTCTGGTTCAGAGGAATACAGTTCATTACTTGAGTCTGCCACTTGTTTTAATTCTGGATTGTTACCATCCAATGCAATTAGAGGGCTGATTACATACTCGCAGATCTGTCCATCAGCTTCCTTGAAGTCAGGGAGAACTGTCTGTATGCCATTCACTGCACCTGTTTGTCTGCCGTGCACTTCTCATAAGGGGGATTTATCTGCTTTCCCAGGCTACATCCCCCCTGCTTTGATATCCTTGTGAGAAAAATAGCTAAAAGTGTGAATCTTAATGTTTGCAGTTTAAGCCCATCAAATTTATCCCATCTACCATAAAAACATGTTTATTTACTATTCCTACTTACTAAAGCCCCTTTTATGCTTCTTGTGCCACTTAAATCATTTACTGACTGTAACTACCTTTTCATAGTAAAACTTGAAATAATGATAAAATTAAAATGACCTCCATTTGGACCTAAAACTTTGCACCTAGAATTTGTTATACAAAGCACCTAGATATTTTAATTGAGTTTTGAATGGTGACATTTCTCAACAAATGCTTATCCTTGAAGCTTTGCTTCTGTGTTAAAGCCTTCTTGAAAATCTGCATTTCAAGACTGAAAATTCTACAAAGCAAGTATCAAGCCACAAGCCTGGTAGTCTATGAAGCTAGGTGTTTCTAAGCTGGTGCATAAAGGATGAAGCCAATACATGAGGAATACATGCAAGCACAGAGAATAAAGCAGAAAATTAGAACTGGATATACTGGTTCAGTTTAAACAAAGGTCTTATCAAAGGGAAGACAAAATTAAGCATGCTGACAGCTCAGAAAAAGAATCATGCGCAATTCTCTAGCCCATCACTCTTCTGTCAGCAGTTTTCTCTTTGGAGAGGACTGTTCCTCCAGCTGCCAGCAGGTGCTTTGCAGATACTGCAGAGATGTGCAAAAAACTTCAAGCAACTCGAGAAGCATGCTGACATCTCTGCAGATTCTGCAAGAGGATTTATCAGGGCAGCTGATGAGGGGCTTTACTCTCAATTGCAAACACAGTTTGTTTACCACATTGTAGGAGGCAATGCAACACCACATACATGCTGCTGACAGACGTGGGCCCAAATAACTCCCCATGGACTATCTGTTAGTGATTAGAAATAACTAGCAAATCCTTCTGTTGCTCTTCTGCCTAGGAGTTAAATAAGAAACTCAGTGCGTGACCTTTTTCCAGAGAAATATTGCAGCATGAAGATTCACGAAGTTATGTTTAGTTATCAGAAGATCAGAGATAAACATTACTTCATTATAAACAAGGCGATTTCTCCATAGCATATCTCCTTGGCATATACTTTTCCTCCTGTTCAAAGTCATCACCAGTTAAATATCGTACAAAAGTATAAAAAGTATGAGATTATTCTTCAGTACATTTATGGATAGAGAAATTCAAAGGTTCATAAACATAATTCCTGAATGATAAAATAATTGAAAATATTTCAAGGGGAAAAAAAAATGTGCAGCAATTTTTTTTTGTGCTTGTAGACATGAGAAAGTAAACCAAAGATTAACTCCCAAAGATGATAGAGCTGTGTATCTGAGCAAAGAGTGAGGCAATGGGTATTAAGCAAATAATTTCAGTAAGAGCCCTGCCTGCAGAAGAGTTGGTATTGTGTTCTGTAAGTACACCAACTCTGTAAAAAATGCTGTCTGAATGGTCTTTTCTATTTAAAATTTCCCTAGCCTTAGCAATAAGCCCTCTGAAGGCTTTACCAAGGGGCATGTAACCTTTAAATCCAGTTGTCTTTGCCAAAAGGTGGTGGTCAAAATAAAGGCAATGGACAGAGTGCCGAGGATGCTGAGCGTCCGTGGATCTCACCCAGTTCAGTGGATCAGGCCATAAAATGAGAGCTATAATGCCACAATTGTCAGGACCTGACGATAAATAGAAGATTGAGGCTTAATGAAGCTGTTTTCACCCCAGTTAGGTTGTGAGGAGTTTCATCCAGGTTTTTAATATCCACGGCTTTTGCTCTGGGTATGTTCAAAGGACAATACATGAAAAACTGAGAACAGACACTTAAAGTAGGAGATCTCTCTGTAATCCACTAGAGAAAGAAGACAAAACCCTCTGGAGCACTGTTTAGACAAAACAGAAACATTGTATCATTAAAGATGTATGTCACAAGCTTCTATATACTGTCAGATTGCAGAAGCTCGGGGCATGTGAGGCCACACTGTGCACTGTATTGCTTTTTAAATATGGTTTTATTTCTCATCTCTGTCCACTTCTTCTTCCAGATCCAATAATATTGACGATAATGCTTGTGGTAATAATAGTAATTAATGGTAATGTAATCCTTATTAGAAAGAGAGCGAGCAGCCAATCTGCTGGAGATCAAGACATAAGTAATCAGCATCGAAGGAAAATCTATAAAGCATTTCCTGGTGTTACTACACCAACCTGAGCTCCAGGAAAAATGATCATCAATACTTCATAGTGAATCCTTATCAGATGCCTTAAGGAATATGCTGTTATGCAAAATCACAAAAAAATTAAGAACAAAATAAGTTCATTAGCATATGAAGTTTGTCTTTCTCATAAAATTAATAATGAAGGTAATTGACTTGCTTGTGAAAGATAATTGCCCCTGAAGAATAGTTAATGTTATATTTATTAAGAAGGAAAAGTAAGAACAAATGAAGATAATAAAGATACTGATTTAACAAACCATGTACTAACTGCTGTCTTGAGGAAATCATGTAAACATGCTGCTTTCATAATTAAATTTTAAATTTTAAGTTTTCTAGATTAACCTGAGATTAATAAAATTTAATAAATATTCCTTTCATAATTTGCCATATTTTTTCCTCACTGTACTATACTCAGATATTGTTAACCATTTTTAATGACCTGTTTTAAAGTTTGATCCACGCCTTCACCAAAGGAATTCAGTTATTTCCATTTCAGATCATTAATTATCTTGCCAAAGGGCAAGAGAGTGAGTTCCTCTGGAACAAATTGGTGTGTAAAAAGTCATCAAGTACAGCCTGTGGGAAGGGAAGGGAAGGGAAGGGAAGGGAAGGGAAGGGAAGGGAAGGGAAGGGAAGGGAAGGGAAGGGAAGGGAAGGGAAGGGAAGGGAAGGGAAGGGAAGGGAAGGGAAGGGAAGGGAAGGGAAGGGAAGGGAAGGGAAGGGAAGGGAAGGGAAGGGAAGGGAAGGGAAGGGAAGGGAAGGGAAGGGAAGGGAAGGGAAGGGAAGAATGTGTACCAGGTGGAGTAGAAAAGAAAGCCCGCTGTTCTAATCAGTACAAAGAAAACAATTACTAAGTAACTGCTCATCAAAAGCTCATTTCCTTCCTTGCCAAATTCCATATTACCATTGTAACTTTTTGAACTGATGCGATACCCACAATAGCTCAGTAGAATGAATGTGCAAAATAAGGACAAATGGCTGCAAGACAGAAGCAGCATGAAAATGTTGCCATTTGTGCAATAATAGAAAAGGCTTTTTTCCAACAGCCACTTATGAAGTCCTGGGCTGGGAACTGGCAGAAAGCATGTGTTTTGCTAAGGAGAGGATTTTGTAAAGTGCAGCTGAGAACAAAGAGAGCTTCAGGTATTAAACATAGAAGGGAGTTAACAGGATGGTCACCACCACCATGTTCACAAGATATACCTATGTAGATACTTAAAAAAATGCTTAAGTTCAAGAACTTAAGACAAGTCTTTCCCAGTTGGGCCTGTGGCAGTGTGCCTTGCATACAAGCTTCCAGACCAATCTGTATGTTAAAGCCCACCAACTGCAGCCAGGCTTTTCTGAGGGCAAGTAGATTCTGTCAGCTTGTCTACATGGATGGAAAGATAAATGCTTCTTCCATCAGTGGACAGAATTTGTGAAATATGATCATTTAGCAATAATGTTGCTACTAGCATGCTGGTAGCTATCAGGATGGCTGATAACATTTTTTCTCTTATTATTACTCCTATTTTTTTTCTCCTCCATCTGCCTTGGCACACAGTGAGCTGCCGAGGACACGAACCCACCTTTTCTATAGATTTTGTTCTGTGCCTAGCACAGATGGGACTCTGTCCTCAACCTCATCTCCTCGTGATACTCAAATATAAATCAACATATTACTTGAGAAAATGCCTGTTATTGAAATAATACACAACAGCAACTAGCAAATCTTATTCTTTTATCAGGTTAGCTATGTTATTTAATTGTATATATAGCTAAAATTATTTAGTTAAATATTTAAATTATATAGTTAAAGTAATGTTAAATAAAGAGCTTTAGAAGAGCTGCTGGTGAGGTACAAATGAAGGCATGACCATCAATATTTAACCCACACAGCAATGCTGTAAGGGAGATTTGTCATAGTACCAAATATTACTGTCTTGTGTGAATTTAATATCTCTCTTGTTTCATGGAAACTGTAGCCTAGATACAAAGCCACCAAGCTGATAAACATAACTCAATATTTGGCATGTTATAAACAACCATATTTCAGAGGGAATTATTTGAATTCACTTATGTAGATCATAAGCCTTGAAAATAAATTACAGCCACAAATTTTGGCTTAGCAGACTTCTTTGAACTGTAATAGCAAGTCTGAGATAAGGTTTTTTAAGATTTGCAGAAAAACAGAGTGAAACTTTCCTCTCCTCTTACAATAAGGCCAACTCTATCATGAGCCCATAGCAACTTTAATCACGAACCTCTATCTGCAGCAGTGTTGGAGTAAGAGAAAAAGAAAGTGCTCCAGGTTGAGGAATCGCCACAGGTTAGGAGCAAGTGACAAACAGCTCCTGTTTGGTTAATTTACGTAACTGTAAGAAAAAATCAGATTAAGATTGCCCTTGGAGTTTTTTAACTTTGTTTATGAAATTTAAATGAGTCTGCAACACAGTTCTTCCATTATTCAAGATGTTTTCTGAGGAAGAACATTAAACTTCCATTTTCAAATGCAAATACTATGGGTAGCTCTTATTGTAGAAAATACAGTCTTCTTTTTTTCCACCATCTTCACAAGCAAAGTATCCTCCAGTCTCTCTGGTTGTTAAATGACTAATGAAATTAGCTCATTATGACTCAGCAAAGGAAAATGTGATAAAAAATATCAAAAATAAAACTAAATTTTCCAATCAAACGTAGCTGTAACTGTGTCCCACCTACAGATGACATAGGTTGACATTTGACCCCACGCGTTTACAACTTTACAAGCAAAACAGTAAACACTCAGATTACATTTGAAGCAGTTGTTCTTATCAAGAACAAGTTTTATTCTTGTGCAGCAGTAGAGTACAACAGGAAAAAGGGATTCCACTGTAAAAATGAAAACTAGTGCACTAGGTCAGTGCTGCTCTGCCTAGAGTTTGTGATTGTGTCACCAAGAAACTTATCATGACTTGTCGATTTCTGCGTGCACCTGCATGAATAAAAAACTCCTCACACTTAAATATCATACGGCACTTAGATGATTTAAAAATTGGACAAACTTGATGAATCAAGCTCTCAAATTCTGCTGGGCTTTGCTTGGAAGAACACTCAGGGTTAGAGTAACTTTTGTCAGCCTGATCATCTTTCACATCTCTGCCAATTGCATTTTGAGGGCATGTTCATTTCAAGGTGCTTCAGATTTCATTTGTACCATCTTCATTTATATCCATCAATTACACACTCATCAGGCCAACTAAAAATAATTCAAAGAAAGATTTTGTTCCACTCTTTTGAGGACATTTTTCAACATATCTGATACAAGTCATGTTGTGATAAAAGCTATATTATCACACAATTAATTATTCTATTTACTTGCATAAATGATGCCTGAAGTTTTCTTATCAAGTACAAGGGAACTGTTGAGTCATGGCCTGAACCACTGATTGATCACCTGGGGAAGGACCAGCTCAGCCCTGGGAATTCATCTGTGTAACCAGAAGAGTGGAGCCTGGCTGCGCCTCTCAGACTGCATTTAAGGGCTGACTGCCAGTGGAAAAGGATCTCTGGTTGGAGATCCCTCCTTTGTGGAGTTTTCCCTACAAGCCTGGCTTTTCAGAGATGGGTCAGTATTCTTTCTCTCTTTGTCCCTTTTGCCATTTCAATCGTATCACCTCTCCACCACTCTAATCTTTCCAACTGTGACTGCAAGAGGAAAAGATGGTCCTCTATTGAGGACTGAGATATTACAATTACTAGGCACCTAGATGTGAAAGTGTATACTTAATTAGGATTACCACTTGAACTTAAAAAAAAACTAAGATATTAAGTACTTGCTATATCCATTCTGACCCTCCTGCTTTTTTTCTTGTGTAATTGAGCCCAAGTAGTACTACTATTGCTTTTTTTGTTGTTTTTTTTTTGACAAGTTTCTTCCAAAATTCTTTTTGAGAATCTTCTGAGAAGAATTCCATAAATTCTTGTGAATCCTTTCTCAATGCCCTACCTGAGAGGAACCCAAGAAAAAGAAAAAAGCTAAGTCTTTTAATAAGTGGAAACTGATGATGTGATGCAGAAACAATATATAATTAAGATCCAAAATATTTCCAGATATTTAACTCAAATTCTGAAAAACTGTTTTTGTTCTTATTTTTTGTTTTTAACTAGTAGAAGTCTTAGTCTAGTCAAAAACTGAAAATTAAACTGGATGACTTTGAATGAAATAACAGATGGGAAAATGAGCGTTTTAAATACAAAGATGAATTCCATTAATGGGTATTAAGCAAAAGAGCAGCAACAAAAATACTTTTTTTTTTTTTTTCCAAAGAATTTAGTCCAGCAGCTGAATGACAAGAAACTCATAAATATCCTTCAGTATGACATTAAAAATAAGAACATCTGTTCCACTAAAATTATTACAAACCTTCAGGTTTAGTGCAAGCCATGCTTTTTATGCATAAGCCCATCATCCTAATCAACAAAGGAACAGCACTGCAAAGGTTTAGTGGAGTTTGAAATCTTGTGGGCTTTTCATGACTTTGTAGTTTAATTGGCAGTGAATATGCTGTCTGTTGTTTTTCATCCAACTTCTATCTGTAGTCATAATTGCATTTAACAGATTGCATGTCTTTTTTAATTCAACAAGAAACCCAGGCAATGATGGACAAGGTGTTCATTTTTGTTTTGTGAAAAAAATTATACAAAAATAAACAAAATAGGAATCTGTGGCTAGGGATATATTGCAGGTTATTATTTTAACTGGTATTTATTGACTACAGCATCAAATATGAAAATTAAAAGTAAACTGCAAAGTAAAATTGTCTTGCCTACAAATACATGAGTAGGGGTGCATGAGCTGAGCAAGTTACATGGAGGAAATAAATAGAGGGAAAAACTGATGACTCAGAGTGAGCCTAACTCATCACAGGCATATGTAGATTTGTCTGCTGTTCTAGCATTTAATTAGGATTCTTAAGCACAGGAGAACAAATTGATAAATGTTCTGAAGGTTGTCCTTCAGGTGATGAGAAAATCAACACACGTCTTATATGTTTTTAACATTGTATTTTACTATGCGATTTAGTAGACAAAAAATGAGGCAATTTAAGCTGAAAGTTTGTGATAGTGACAAATTCAGAAAAAGAACTGGGACACTGAGCAGCTAGCAGTCTGCTTCCTACCTTATTGGAAGTTCTTTGAAGATACCCAGTTTAAACCATATAATAACACAACAGGGCTGATAGGCTTTCAAAGACTTTCCTTAATTTGGAATAGATCAAGAAAAGTAAAAGGATAGGTTCTCATTACCAAAAATAATTCAATACCTTTTGTTCCAACTGAAGGAAAATGAAACTTTTTTTAACAAAATGCTGACTTCCTCCTTTTCAAGGATTGGAAAGTATCGTTGTTTTAATCTGTTGGCCTTAACAAATGAAGTGTCTTTTCAGCTGTCTCAAGCATCTGAAGTCTCTCTTCAAATCCCTTCACTGGGTTTCTTTCATCTGCCGCACTAGATTTTATCTCTGCAGATGAAATCCTGCTTCCCACAAGCACATCTGAGTGCTCCCTTCAATAGGGATGCGATTCTGCTGTCACTCTTTGAATGCAAAGCCTCAAACGCTTTACCTCCCTCCTCCTTGGCTGGATGGTCTAATGCTGCCCACAAAGCATTCGCTATCAACACAGTCCCTCTCACTCTGCTCTTAGTCCTCCTTTTCTTCCCAGTTTCTTGCTTCTCTAACAGAAGTTTTTTCCTTCACATCCGTCGAGTGCTAATCTAGCAAAACAAATGCTGGACCTCACTGGTAACAGTCCTTGCATTTTAAGAACAGAAAAAGAGAGTGGCGTGTCAATTCTGCCTAGTTGTAAAGGGTTTCATGCAGGTGTCGCACCCGCCAAAGGTCTGTTGGCTGCTAAGGTCCCTGCTGGAAATCCTATCTTATGATGTCTTCCTCTGAGACTAATACTTCATCTCAGAGGCAAAAGGCATTGACACTTTATCTAGTTATTGCAGCAGATAGACAGCGTGCTACTCTTCATGAATATTCAAAGCAATTCAACTTTACCTGCTACTGTTCCACAGGTAATTGCAGAAAATGTGTGCCAGTGGGTGATTTGTTCTTACGTGAAACTGTATACCCTAACCATTCATTTTGGCTTCATGGGAGAACATGTTTCCTATGTCATCAGAAGTAACTTTTCTCTCATCCATTCTTAGGCTTCAGCGTACAGTGGATATACTTAATGATTGAACCTTTTGTTTGTTGGTGTCTGTAAGTCTGCAGAGATAAATGTGAGGTGAGCCACTGCTCTCATTTTAGTTACCAAAAAATTGTTTTCTGAGTAACATAAGCATTTCTTGTTATACAGCATTTTCTATTTCAGAATATCTGAATCTGCATCGTCATCACCGCAGTCCTCCTTGTTGGGTTTGTTCTGCTCATACTCTATGCACAACCTGTAACATTTTTAGTGATAAGTACCTTTCGCAGCCCCAAACTCACTGGCTGAGATTCTGCTATCTTTCCTTGTTACGGCACTGACTGTTACATCAGCAGGCAGCACATTGCAGATATTTGTAATTTCTAGTGTTTGCTTGTTTTTCCTCTGGAAATACTTCTCATATTCAGTATCCCTTGGAAGATCCCTGCTGAAGATGCTGAACTCCTAGAAAATGGATGGTGAGATTCCAAACTAAATAGTAGTGATTTTCATTTATTTATTTATGTATTTTATAGAAGGAAGAGGTTTTTTATGATAAGGGTAGTAAAGCACTGGGGCAGGTTGCAAGGGAGGTGGTGGAAGCTCTAACCTTGGAGACACTCAAGGTCAGGCTGGACTGGAGCTCTGAGTACCCTGATCTGCTGTAGATGTCACTGTTTGTTGAAAGGAAGTTGAGCTAGATGACTTTTAAGGGTCCCTTCCAACTCAAAAGACTCTATGATTCTGTAAGTTTCTTCCCTGGCAGAGACTTCATTGCCTGCCTCTTTTCACAGCATGGCCTCCCGAAGGTATTCATTCTGAATGTTTCCCATGACAGTTATTCTACATCTGGTTAGGCCAAATTTTTGTAGCATCCAAACTGGAATGCATTTTTAAATTATGGAGCAGTGTCTATAAGAGGTAAAAATGTTAAATAAAAAAAAAAAAGTGTAATGGTGCAGCTATATGCTAAGTGTGGCTGGTAAGTGAACATGAAAGGAAGATGAACAGTGGCAGATGGCTTGGGTGAGGGAATTTATTTTATTTTCTTGAATGAAGCTCCTTGCAGCTCAACAAAGACTACCCCTGAAAATATCCCCATGACCAGCAAAACAGGAGGATACCGTAGATAGAGTACCTGTCTGTGTCACTCTGGTCCCTTCATTAGCCTCCTAAAGTGAATTTTTCAAAACACTGCAGCTGTAAATTTGGATTGGGTATAGTAGAATTGTCAGGTGTCCTCTGTGACAGAGTGAGAATGTAATGTCAAAGAATTTAACAGTGTAAATAATAGGACTGTCAGTTTCTTTTTTTTTTTTTTTAAATGAGCAAATAAAAAATATATAGCAAGTGTATTTGCATAACTATCACAGGAAAAAATGTAAATACACCAACCTTATCTCTTTTGTATTTTCTACTCAGAATGTCTTCAGAGATTCTTCAAAAATTTCAGAGGCAAACACAGTTAGCCCTGCTAGCAAGTATCGTGCAAGCACACATGCAATGCAAACTGTGGAAAATAACTTAAGAAAATGGTATCTATTTACTTCCCATTTTTGAAATGCACCCACACTGGAATGCTCCACAAAAGCCAAGGAGGCAGATAATGACTAATACATTATGTGTGTGTGCACATTTTCCTTATTGATCCCAGCAGATTTCTCTCGAAGTTTAGAAACTTTTCAGTTTAGAAACTTTTCTGTTAATGAATGATACGCTGAAATCCCCGTACCAAACTTACAGCTATGAAACAAAACATGAAATTCACAAAGATAAAATTCAGAAGCACAGCTGAGAAAGTAAAACTGATGCTTCCCTTCCCATTTCTCCAGCTATACCAAGTGTGAAATGACTTAAGGTCAAGTGCTCAATACGCAAAGCTGTCTGTGCTCAGTGTAGCATGAAAACCACCATTCTTATTATAGCAGAACCCATTTAGAGTGAGAAAATGAAAAATGTCTGTAAGACCAGTTTTACCAGAGAAAGAATTCTAAGAAAGTTCAGGGCTGTTTTTGGAATAATGATAAGATTTGCAAGAAAAAGTTACCTAGACTGTGCAGGAGCTGAAGTGAGTAGGGATTATTAGACCTGCACACAGCCCATACAACTCCACCATGTGGCCAGTCAGGAAGTCAGATGCCAAATGACAGTAGACTACAGAGAGCTAAATAAAGTCACACCACAAAATCCATGTGGCTGTACCCAACATCGCCTCACCCATGCATACATTAAGTAGAGAAACAGAAATGTATCACCACGTTCTGGATCTAGCAAATCCATTTGTCAGCATTCCAATTGCTAAGGAATCTCAAGACCAGTTGAGATATACCCCCTTTGGTAACTGATACAGTGATTGAGCCACACATACCAGGCCAAAGGGTGTGGTATTGAAGACCAGGATACAGCCCCAATATGCCCCTAGCCATGTGGAGGTGTTGACTCAAGACTGAAATACAGCCTGTATCATACCATGGAGGGCAGACCTGCCCCTCCTTGTACATTAAACATCTGTTTTACTCCCCTTGAGGTTATAAGTTCACAGGATAGCTGGCAGGAGCAGCATCATTCCAGCATGGTCCAGTGTCCATGAAGAAACATTGTGACACCCTGTGATGCACAGCTATACTTTTGGGAACTGGTGAGCATGAATCAGAACCCCTACTGGTCCTTGAAGAGGATACACCTTGAGAAAGAACATCAAGTACTGGCCCAACAGAACCATGGAAAAGACTGCCAATAATTGCCTTTATTGTCTTAACATTCTACATTGCGGTGGGTATTGTACATGCGTCGCAACGTACATTTGCTCAGCCATTGGTTCATGCTTCGTTTGCTCTACACCAACTCAGCCCTTGCTGTCCACAAGAGGGCACGCACAAGCATAGGAGCTCTGTTTCCTCTCTTCCAGAGATATATGCTGATTCATACCTGTGGGCTCATTCTCTATATTAAATGGATAGATAAGGGAATGCTGCATACAAGCTTCTGCAAACATGGAATACAGTAATAGAATAATAGAATCATAGAATCACAAGGTCGGAAACAACCTGCAAGATCATCTAGTCCAACCGTCCTCCCATCACTGCTGCTACCACAAGCACTAAGCCGTATCTCGCAGCTCCTGATCCAGATGCCTCTTGAACACTGCCAGGGACGGCGACTCCACCACCTCCCTGTGCAGCCATTCCATGCCTGACCACTCTGTGAGAGAAAAAGTTCTTCCTCATGTCCAACCCAAACCTCCTCAGGTACAACTTGCGGCCGTGTCCTCGGGTCCTGTTTGTTGCCTGGGAGAAGAGGCCAAACCCCTCCTCAGCACAGCCTCCCTTCAGGAAGCTGTAGAGTGCAGTGAGGTCTCCTCTGAGCCTCCTCTTCTCCACACTGAACAATCCCAGCTCCCTCAGCCGCTCCTCATCAGCCTTGTGCCCAGACCTCTCACCAGTTTCATTGCCCTTCCCTGGACACACTCCAGGGCCTCAATGTCTTTCCTGTAGTGAGGGGCCCAAATGCCCATATTCCTCAGTAGAGATGCCATGATGTTTCAAAACGCTTCTTGAAATCCTTTCTGGTTTTGCTGCAGTTCACTTCATGTGGTGAAAATTACCATTATATAGTAAGAATGATCAGCAATAGCATTTCATTTTAACCTCTGCCCAGGAGGTGGTCTTGTTAGCAAATACTTTTTGCAACAGCATATGAGCTAATGGAACTAAATAAGAAGTGTAAAAGAAACACAAAAATGATATGATGCTTACATCAATAAATACTCAAAAATAGTTCTGTTTGATCTGGAGATATTCCATTTATCTCTATAGTGTCTTTTGAAAGGCAATAGAGGAGCTGACATACCTGAAGTTTATTCTTGCCTATGGTAGGCTCCAGGATTTTCATTTGGTTCTTATCTTTGCAAGTGAGAGTTCAGAGTACATTAATAAAACATGATGTTTAACTTAGGAGAACAAAGATTTTACTTTAAAGATGAACCTGAACTCTTTCTTTCTATTGCAAACATCACTGTAGTTTAGCATCCTGACTATCATTTTGCAGAGGGATCAGAGAGTCAGAATAACAGTGGGCAGTGGGATATCCATGTTTGCAGTGGGATTCCTCCCAGCAGTTTAATTCAGATTTTCCTCAGCCTCAATGGGAGTTGGGCCAAGGCCAGTCCTATATCTGCTATGAAAGCAGGCCTTCCTTTTGTTCTTGTGCCTCTAGCAAAAGCCTGGATTCACCTGCTTAATACATAAATCCAAAATCATCAGCTATCACAGCAGTGACCTACACAGAGAGAAATCCCAGAGAGGGATGGAGATACCTTCAGTGGGTGGCGTTTAACTTCATGTGGTGATATCCATTAAATGTTCATAAGGTTTTATAGAGGCCAACATTTTTTCTTGTAACTTTGTCTTGCTTTCACAACATTAATTGCCAGTCACCCATTAGATTGTATGTAATGCGTCAGACACTGTAGGGTAGGTTGCATTGACTGGTTGAATGAGCACTTTCCCAAACTGCAGCATGTAAAATGGAAATAAACTGCACCTGCAGCAGGAGTGCTTCCTGACATACCAAATACCTTCAGTCTGAAGAAGGTATCCTTGTGTGAGCAAAAAGCAAAATGGACACTGAGCCACAATCTAAGCAGAAATAACCCCACAATGACTCAGTACTACTGTGTCCTGAAAACCTCATAGGCAGAAGGCTGCTACACTGGCTCTGTAAGAATATGACAATATTAACAGGCAGACTCCATCACAGTGATGTGCTTCCAAATATCTCTTTCAAGGCTGGTACAAGAAGCTGGTACAAAAAGCTGGTACAACCCCTGATTCTCTTTTAGAGGCTTTGCTCCTAGCTTCTTGGTCTAACATAGGAGAGAATAGCATCAAAGGCAGTAAAATGGCTTCTGTACAAACCTATTTAGCTATAATTATTGAAGAACAAATGATATCTAAATCATAGACTCATAGAATCTTCCAGATGGGAAAAGACCCTTACATTCATCAAATGCAAACATCACCTACCACTACCAAGTCCACCACTAAACCATATCTTTAGCTCCTTGAAATTTGATGCTTTCTTGTTGCTTTTCATTGCCTGTTCCAAAATCAGTATTTCTTAACAAATAACTTGTTTTGTGTTCATCTAGTTCCTTTTTTTCTTCTCTTTTTCGGGAAAAAATCCAAGGGCAAAACGCGAATAATGGGTAAGTCATTTATAAGCAAAGTGAAGCAACTGCCTAGAAAACACATTTAAAATTCAGATTTTTTAACTAAGAAGCTGCATTTCATCAAAAAACCTGAAATACTGACTCAGAAGTTGGTGATTCATGGCGTAAACTTTTTTTTTTTTTTCCTGAAAATATGGCATTGAACACGCCTGTGGTTGAAAAGGAAGGCATTCTGAGGAATTCAATCCTACCCTCCAGATCCTCTGTTTCACTATGACAGACACAATCATTGAGTCATCACGCTGTGTCATCTCCCCTCTTGGTAAACAGAGAACAATGAACTTCAAAAGAAATGTGACAGATGTTTTTGTTAAGGAAAAAGGTTGAAGATGTCTTCATTCAACAGAGACTATTGCTCATACACAGTACCCACATTTGATAATTTTAGTAAAAGTTGCTACTAGTGAGCCTGAACTGGAAATTGTTCATTGTAATCCTTCCATGTATGCATGCCCTCTTTTGGACTATCTTAAACAAAAAAGAATTGCAATCTTTAAATTAGTCACTGACATTTACTTAACGTGTATGTGTTACCTGCCATTTCTATTTGCAAAACGATGCTGGAGAGTGAAAATAAACTCCTAAATCTCTAAAGCAAAGTGCTCATATAGGCTTCTGTATATTTTGAAGCTCTGATCCATACAGAATAATTTGAGTAAAGACTGGTGAGTGGTAGCAGTGAATGTGTGAACTCGCTCATTCTCACTCTGGTATACATTTAAGATTTCTCAGAAGACAAAGGAGAGACGAAGGCAAGACAAGTTATGTGCTCTGCATCCATGGCAGCATGCTTGGGCAGTTACCATGGAACTACTGGAATGCTGTAGCTCCAGTGGCAATGCTGTGTATGGTTACTGCTTGCATAAGCAAGCCGTACAATAAATAGATGTGGTGGGCAATCGATAAAACTATCTGCAGCCAATGAAAGGCAAACATTGGCCTGGGCTTTGCTTGTCTCTCTGGAGCTTTTTGCTTTCTTACACATAGTATCAAAAGGCTTTCTGTAAGACAACTAATTTGTAAGAGTTAACTCCTCTGGACCCCAAAAATGCTTGAAATGAAAACTTGTTGTTAGAGAAAGAGAGTAGTTGTCCGTCCAAGGAAATGTTAATTAATGACCTCTTTCAATCAAATATTTAAGCTACTTTTGTCTAAACTGTGTGAAGATAGAAAAATAATTATTAAATAAGCTCTGTGGGCTTCTTGGCAACGGATTATTTGGTTTGGCAGAGTAAAATGCATGTTCATGGGAGCTCTGATGGAGCTTAGCAGGAAGGTAACACACATAAAGCTCATTTGGCAGCATGAATGAGATGGCTGCAGAGTGATGGAGGGTAACAGCACATTTATTTTAACATTGATTTAGTATTTATATTATTTATGTGGAGCCTTTAGAAGTGATAGCACTTTAAGAGTTTCCACAACAGAGACCCAAGAACTTACAGTATCCCTAGAAATACAACCCAGCAGTGTATTGAAATATTAAAAATGGTTTACAGTGGTTAGGAACCAGCCTTCCCTAGGCTGTAAGATACTCCTTAATTTTTAGATCCATAACATACTGGGAGGCTACAGGGAATGAATGTTTCGTTTGCACTTCTTTCTCACTATTCTTGAATGAATAGATTGTAAACAGTCTTCCAAACTACAAACTCTTGAGTCCACTGTGATTAGCATGGAAATGAGATGATAATTTCATGGTATGGTGTGGCAATGAGACCACAGCCAAAGGCATGCTGTGATGGCAGTCACTGCTACACACACTGCCAGCACAGCAGCTCTTTGAAAACAGATTGTCAGTAGATACTCCAAATAAGTATCTTTCACATGTTTGGGTATAAACACTGGTGACAGGTAAGGCTTAAGGATCCCCACACCCATTAGCAGCTCAGTGCAAGAGGACTTTGGAAGCAATAAAACCATTACGTACAGCAGGGGACTTAGAGCTGTGGCTCTCCAGGTTTCCCCAGACAATGTGCCTTAATGAGGAGATACCATCAGTTAAGAGGACAGACAATGGCTGAAACTATATGTCAGTTCAGTCTTTTGCATTTTATAAGGAATGACTGCAGATGTTGGCTCAGGGCACCTCTGTACAGCAGCTGATGAGAACTGTGTGAAGGAGAGAGGCAGGCTGCTCTCGTGGGAGTAGGTAAGAAAGAAAGAACTGTAGGTCATAAAGGCAAAACAACAAACAAAGAAACGACAACAACAGCAACAACAAAACAGCAACAAAACAAAATGATAGCTCTGCTTTGACCGTAGGAATTTATTTATTAGCTCAGCCAGGCAGCTCCAGGAATGAAAAGCCTAAAACCAGAAGCACCTTTGCTGGCCCCTGAAATGCTAGGGTCAGGTTGCTGCTGAGGTGCATTTGTATTCACTGACCCACTGACATCTTCCTTTTGCTCTTACTGCACATTGGCACGAAGGAACCCAGATCTGCACTTTTGGTAAATACATTTGATATCTATAATATTTTTACCAATTATTTGTGAAAACTGGTCTAGCTTGTGCACTAATGCTGGTTTTCCGTAAAGACAAAACTTTTTTTTCTTTTTTTCTTTTTTTTTCCCAATGTGTTAATGGATAATGCTTTTTCCCCTAAATGGAAACCGAAATTTTGTGTATTGCTTATATTAAGTAACACATTACATGAATAATAGAAATCTAATAACGTTACACTTTGGGAAGAAAGCAGAAAATACTGAAACCTCGGGGGAAAACATACATAAAGGAATGTAATTAGTCATGTTAGTTTCTGGCCAAAAGATTAGATTTTATCTCCATACACTTATTAAAAGTGCTGTGAATAAATATACATAGGCAGCGGTCATGTCAGTACTGAAAACTTGTGTATGATCAACTCTGTTGCAAGGAAATCGTGCAAACATATGAATGATATTAAATATAGCAGGGCTAAATACTAAAACATATGACTAGTCAAATTATGTAGACCTAATGCAACATCTTAACTTCTTTTTTTAAAATTTTAATTATTTCCAGGTATAAAACTTAAATTAAAAAAAAAAAAAATCTTTGCCAGCCCTAATAAATGCAATGAGTATCCCACCAGAATTTCTTGAGAAGTTCTTGAATAGAAAAATCACATTTTCCTTAACAAGCTGAAGAAAATAAAATTTTCCCCTTGTAAGTAGAAGCTTAGATTTTTTTATTTTTTTTAAATTTTGTATGGTCAGCATTGGAATTTCCAAATATTCTCCAGAGCAACTGTCCCTGCTGAATACCCCTGCAGCTCTTCCATGAATGTGCATCCAAATGGATGATTAATAGTCACCATTTCCCCAACTCTTACTTTTGGGCAGCTGTACTAGAAGAGTTTAATTTGATCTAACTCTGCCACAGTATTTCAGGAAGGAATGTTATTTTTTTCCTTTCCTTGGCAGGTTACTTTAAGGTGTCAATTCAAATTTTTGGCACTGACGTCAAATCTTTCCATAGAAAAGCTGTTCCTATCCTCCACAGGATTGCTAAATTTGAGAGCAATAAACTCCATCCTTAACTAACTGTAATTTTTCCACTATCTTATTACTATAATTTTCCACCACGCAATTGACAGCTTTGTTGGTTCTGCCACGACAGAAGAAAGGGGTTTAGTCATTAGTTTTGTCTTGGTGACATTTTCATGAGGAAGAAGGAGCTGGCCTGGCCTCGCACACACATCTTGCTTTCAGTCAGGCAGGAGAAGAGCAGTGGCTGTGGCTGTGATGAGAGCACAAATGTAGCTCACAGCTGTGTATCTCCTAGGGATAATAAATCTAATAAGAGTAGCAGTAGCTATAATGATAGTGGTGTGTGCACTGACATTAGATTTAGACTGGACATAAGGAAAAAAGTTTTTTACAACAAGGATAGTGAAGCATAGGAGAGGTTACCCAGAAAATGCCCTGTCTCTCAAGATATTTAAGGTCAGGCCTGGACAGGGCTCTGAGCAATCTGATCTAGCTGTAGGTGACCCTGTTCGTAGCAGGGGGGTTGGATGGTTGGACTGGACCATTAAAAATCCCTTCCAACTCAATTCTATGGCTGCATGTGCTTTAGCCTCAAAACCCAACAAAGCCCTGTTGGTGTTTAAGGAATGTTTGGACGTTCTGATTAGACACTGAAGGACGTGGTTTAGTGAGAGCTGTTGGTGACAGGCGGGTGGTAGGACTGGATGATCTTGTAGGTCTTCCAACCTTGGTGATTCCATGATTTACTAAGGTTTACTATGTGTCATGTTTTTATGATTCCTGTTATCGCTATTCCACATCATAGCATCATGTAAAGCATGGGAATTACAGAGTTAACACTCCAGTTCTGTGGACTGACAACTTTCAGAAGAGAAGAACTAAACACCCTGGAGGACTTTGCGTTCAGAGGGGAAGATCAATGTCCTGGCAATGCACAGGACTCGCTCTTCCTCTCGCTGCCTGGCAGTGTGTGTGTGCTCCCTAGCTGTTCAAAGTAAGGCTTTTGGTTTCGGACACTCTCTCATTTTATTTATTAGCCTTAGTTCCAATTATATGTTGTATTATACTGCGCTATCTTGCATTCTGATATCATATTTAGTAAATTAACCTTCCTCCTCAGATCACTGCCACTATTCTGTTTTTAGGTCCAGCTCCCATCTCCCTACCCTTCCCCTTTCCCCTTTCCCAGGTTGCAGGTCCATAGGTCCCCTGCCCTCTTACTCACAGAACTGGGCTGAAGCATCCCCATCGACACCTCCCCTCCCTCCCCTTTTAGGGCTGGTGGGCCTGTGGCCTGCTGTGCCCTTGTCACAGACACAGATAGATCTAGAGAACTCTGTGACAGCAGTGTTATTCATATTGTGTAAGCCCAGGATATAGGGAATGCAAAATATTTAGAAATGGTATGTAGTGTGAAACTACCTTAGTCACTGGGGAGGAGAGAACCAGCTGCCTGCTTTCTCTGGTTAGCCAGGAATGAGTGTACCATTGGAGATTTTGATCAGTCAGCAAGTGTTTAATTTCATTTCATCCTTTGTATTACATTTTAAAAAGCAGGAAGCAGATTTTAAAGATTATTTTCCTTCATTAGATATTTGCTTTCTGGAGCCATTTTCTTCCAGATACAGACGTTGGAGGTCTGCATGTGCTGACAAAGGCAAGCATCACGAATGTCCCAAGCAGTGAAACGCAGCGTCTGTCTTGGGGAAGAAGTTGCTCCACTATCAGAGCAGAAGATCCGGCTACAATTGTTTTCTTCAGCTTTCCAGACTAAGAGAAAACATCAAATTGCAGCCACAGATGGTTCTCCTTGTACAAGGAAAAGATTTTAATGTATTGTGCTGCCCCTGAATATGCACAGGATTCAGAACAGCTGCTAGGGTTTTATGCTCACCATTCTTTTCCTGCAGCACCAACAGTTTTTGCCATCTGTAAGCGAGCTCTGCTTTGGCTTTACAGCACTCAAAATTGTAATAGGGGGTGAAACATTAAATTTTATATAGGCATTTCCCAAATCCCTGTGCAATGAAACAGCTACTTTCACTGGAAAAATAAAAATAAAAAAGAACAGAAAATACATCTAGTCAGAAGTTTAAATGAACTTTGAAAAGTAGAGAAGTGAATTGTATCATTATGCTGCATAAGTGTAAGTATGCTCTGTTGAACCAATAGAATCATTTAGGTTGGAAAGACCAGTAAGATCATCCAGTCCAACCATCAGCCATGCCTGTGATCACTCCAGGCCATGTCCCTCAGTGCCACATTCACATGGTTCTTGAACACCTCCAGGGATGGTAATTCCACCACTTCGCTGAGCAGCCTGCTCAATGTCTCACCAGATTCATACTTCAGTGTTGTGCACATACACAAAATCCTTTAAAACTGCTAGAGAAGAGCACCAGAAGAACTCCATCTCTGTTCCAAACTCAGCTGCCGCCCGTACTTGATTACGGTAAGACTTTCCCAGAGAATCCGTGTGGGACCCAGCAAGTGGACGGCTGCCTTAGAGGTCCTGCAGCAGTGGAAGGGTGCTATGAAATGAGCCGTCACTGGAAGCAGCTGAGTGGAATGCCAAGAGATGACAGCTCTGCAGAGAGAGGGGCAGAGTTGTTGTGCTCATGGAGAACAGGGTTACTTGGGTTTGGCTGGTATTTGCAGCACCGCTGGCTTGAAGTCAGCCCATCCCCTAACTTCTAAGGCTTGGAAATAACCATGCAAAATTACAGCACAGTTAGTAAAGCTGCTGGGAACAGTAATGCAGCCAGGATTGTTGAACAGGCTCATCTGTTCTTTTCTCGGCGTTCATCTTAGCGTTTTAAAAATGTTTCTGACAAACAGAGGATGATGCTCTTTTTCCTACTGACGGTTCCCACATATCAAAGCTGCAATTCAATTATCTGTGAAGCTTTTCAAAAATCTTCAGCACTGCAGCAAAATTTAATGTGGATTAACTTCCAGCTGGGAAAATAATAGGTGGAAGTTTTGCTCCTTTACATATAGGAGAACAAAACCATGAATGTTTTTACATAAAATGGTAGCAATTTCTTCTCTGTGAATAAATAATTGCTGATAACTTGAGATAGGCGAAGAAACGAATGGTTTTGCAGCTCGGGTTTGTGTGTTTAATTGTGTAATTTTCTGGTCTTGTTTGTTCTTTTTGCCTGACTCCTTCAGCACTGCACCCCTTCTGCTTGCAGTGACTCAAAGAGTAGAAAAATGACTACAGTGAGAATTTTCATTTCAGATCTCATTTCTGGACTGATGCATTATTTGCAGCACCTCAACGTTAGAAAGAAAACACAAGGAGTTAAATTCTGTGGCCTATTCCAGTCTTCTTAAGTCCCTGTGGATCAAAAATTCTCTGTAACCACTATGAACTAGACTGGAAATGAGCAAAACCAGTTATTACTTCCCCCAGGTGGGCACTTGGGCAGGAGGTGAGCAGGCTCAACACCTTGCAGATGAACGCAGCCCTGCCCTTAGCTGCTCTGCTCCTCAAGAGGCATGCTTGCTGCTTTGTACCTGGGAGAGTATATGCTAGGTATGTGCTGTTGGGAGTTCCATGAGGGAATCAGGGAATGCCATTTTTATGTAGCTTATTTCTGAGTCAGTTTTGTGATTCTGTGCTATGTTAATGTGCTTTGGGTGTCCTTGTTTCTTGCAGTGATTGTGTTTTGCTGGTGCTCAAAATCCTACTGGTGTTTTTTATCAGCAAGTCAGCCCTCACTGCTATCAGCAGTGAAATGCAATGTCAACAGTGTAAAGAGTCATGAATTGGCCAAACTGGTGGTTAAGTCTTGCTGTGGAGGAACTGCTGATGGGAGTGATTGAAAGGGGGTGAAATAGTGCTTTCCAACTGCTGTTTTCGCCATGCTTTATGTCTCAAGCTGTTTTTTGATGCTGTCATGCTTGCAACTCGGAGGCTGTGCTCTGATGTGTAAGGTGGCTATATGGAGAAATACATCTGAAATGTAACCCCAGAACATCCCCCTCTATCAGCACCTGTGTGTCAGCAAGCGTGGAGAGCTCTGCCAGTAGGATGGCGAAAGAAGAGAAAGTAGTTCTGTCTGATGCTACCTGTCTCTGAGGAGCCTAACAGGGAAGCACTGTGAGGAAAATAAAGCACATACCCAGAGAATGGGGAAAAACAGGGAGAGAAATGATATGTAGATTTAAATTATGAGATGAGGAAATGGATGATACCAGTGCCCTAGTTGATGCTAACACAGTGGTGGCTTGATTAGGTGAGGAAGCACTTATGTTACTGAACTTATTTTGTGGCTCAATTTTTCTTTCAACTTCTACCATCTGCAGTAAAATACATGTTTCTGTTAAGGCTGTAATAAGTACGTGTGATTTAATGCTGCCTTCTATCACCAGTAGCTCTTGCTATTTAAATGCAAATCATATTTTGCCTGAAGATGATCTGCTAGATCTGGTCCTTCTCTGAATTTCTGAAGGGAGGGAAACGTTTATAGAAAAGATGTGTTTGTCTCTTCTGCTTTATTTGGAAATGGTCCATCGAAGTGTAGCTAAACTTCATAGTCTTTGGAATAACGTTTTGAGCCAGTGGGAGCTGTTTGTAGCAGGGAGATGTCTGGTTTTCCTCATTAGCTGCTGTGTGGCAGATTTCATTATTAGAAGTGGTATGGTTTGAGTATTTCCGCTGTAGTAAAATTTAACCATCTGTAGTTAAGTACAAGCCTTCTAACATGGAGTGTTAGTTTGTTGATGCAGTGTGAAGTCTTCCCATAAGCAAGAAAGGAAGTTTTGAACAGCTTAATGAAGTTCTTCTCAAAGGGGTAATATCGAATGCTCTGCAATCAGGATTTGTAAGGTACTTTGAGTACTCGAAACCTCCAACTGCTATGACACAAATCTAGCCCGAGTGGAAGTGGGGGTTCTCTTAGTGGTGGTTTCTGCCCATGTGCTCTACATCCTGTCCTGCTCCCATCTGCCCATTGAGAATCAGCGGCCAGGGTCCAGAGGCTGCAATGAGCATGGCTGGATTGTATGGCTGTTCAGCGCTACGGTGTTTGGGAAGGAACATACGTGAGGTCCTCACTCAGCCTTGCAATGAAGTATTTTTTTGAAGCGGATCACTGTTTTACTTCCAAAATCTATGAGAAGAACACAGCTGAGCGTTGAAATGGGCTGGTTCGTGGGGATCTGTATGACTCACCTCTGCTAAGATCAGCTAAGCTTACTTTGTCCCTTGTTGCTTAGCAAGCACGCTCTCTCACACAGACACCAAGGGATGGTGCCAATTTTGTTTTCTTTATGATAAACTTGAAAACTAATTCTGCTTACTAATACCTCTGAGTGTTACAAAAGGGGCGAGCTGCAGCATTTGGTGTCTCTCCATGGTCTCACCTCAGCCTGACTACTGCTGAGCAATGCGTGAGAACAGGCAAACCCTAAATAGTAGTTAGCACTGGGGACTGGACTCCCATGGGAGACCTTCATGTTTTATAGCAGATGCTGGCCGGTGTAAAAATGGGAGCTAATGTTAACATTGCCTTTTTGTCAGAAATGTCATAATCATGACTAACTTAATTGAATTTAACTAACTTTCATAAATATATGTATTTTAAAATTAAGATTTTTAAGGTAATTGCTTTCACACGTAGCTTTTTTTTCCTTCTTTCTACTGGCACCAGCCAGTAGAGCTGTAGCAGTTTTTGCGCTACTGAAAAATAGACACAAATTCCAGGAAAATTAGGATTCTTTTTCTTAAGAGTGACCTTTAACTCATTTTTAACTTCCTTGATTTCATATATGGGCAGTAATACTAAGTAGATGAAGAATCCTTCTGGATTTGCATTTTATATAATTTTAGCACCAGAAAAACTCATCATGACTAAGTTCATTTTTAGCATCATAATAAAACTTAATCAGAAATGACTGTCTCTCATTCTGAATGTTATAAATCACACGTTAGTTTTACATCTTAAAAAAGGATTATTTGCGAAGGATTAGAAGGGATCTTCTAATCCTCATTCCATTTCATCTGTTTTATTAATAAACTCTAAATACTCTTTCTAATTATGTCACGCTCTCCATGGGTCTGATCCTGCAAGATGCTGACTGTCTGGGTTTGCAGGAATCACCATCAGTGTTATTCTCCAACACTGATCCTGCTTGCTCAGAAGTCTGGTTTGACCAGAGTCCTTTTGTGCTCTCTTGTCCTGGCTTTGGCTATATGCAGTCAGTCTTTCTTCCAGCAGGATGCCAGCATATTGCAGGGTTTTTTTCTGCGCTTGAAAAGAATGATGTAGCTGCAACAGGTTTCATGGGGCATGGAGCCTACAGAGGCATGCCTGTACTCAATATTTATGTCATGTGTTCACAGGGCTTCACATGTGTGCCAGTAATCGCATGGCTCAGGAAGCATTAAATTACAAGAAGATGAAAAATTGCAGGTATTCATGATTCAGCAGACACGGCAAGGGAGAGAGAAGGCTCACAAGTACGAGGAAAGAATGTGGGATTTTAGCACTAGTATTGAGTGATTTTTGACACGTAACTGCAGTTAAATTTTGTGCATTCAAGTCTCCCCATGTTTACTAATAGACAGTCATGTTGGTAACGCTGGTAAGAATTCTGCCTTTAACTTCAATATTGCCAGACTCCCGCAAATGCCACTTGAGAGAGGCACTTGAAATGAATGCAAGGAGGAAGGGGGAAATGAATGCAATAGAGGAAGGGGGAAAATACACTGAGGTCACCTTGTGAAAAGGGGATGGTGGTAGTGGCACAAAATGGCTGCTGCTCCCTTTGCATTTGGGCTATCAAAAGGAGAACAGAAATGAGCTGAACAGCGTATCTGGGGTAACTCCATCCAAGTAGTTTTCTTTTTACTGTTTTTCACAGTATTACAGTGTGACATTGTGCCAATAAACGAGATTGATAGCAAGTCTCCTAGAACAAAAGTGCCTCAGCAATCACCCAGGACAGCTTGACAACTTTCCTGGGGCTTGTCAGGAGCGGGCTGTTAGCCAGACTTCTTTGGTAGCAGCGGCATGCTTTGAGCCCTGGGGTCTTCCTGCTCTGCAAGCCCATCCCATCATGGAGTAAGGGGCTTTGAGGAATTTATGGAGGAAGGTGATGGCTGGAATCTACTGTTATTCTCAGTCTGCTCTCAGTTTTTCCTAAGAAAGAGGAAGCTGTGCAGGAGGCAGGATGGCGTTTCTGAAGCAATGCCTGAATTAACTGTGGTAGGTTGATACATCTAGGAGAGATTTAAACTGGATATAAGGAAAGGTTGTTTGTTTTTTTTACAGTAAGGGTGGTGAGGCACTGGAACAGGTTGCCCAGAGTGGTGTCCATCCTTGGAGACACTCAAAGTCAGGCTGGACTAGGCCACAAGCAACCTGACCTTGTTAGGTCTCGTTAAAGATTCTCATTCGTCTTCTGAGTTTTGCGATTCCAGAGTTCCCCTGAGCCATACTTACAGGCATTTCTTTGGACTGGAGTCCATAGGAAAATATCACTGAATTGGCTATAGACTTTTTTTTCCACCCAGTGGCTGGAGCTTTAAGAAAAACTCCGCAACAAAAAGATACCTGAGAGGTGGTGGTACGGAGTTGGAATCAGCAATTTATGCGTTAGAAAATACAAAGGTTAATTGTTTATTTTAGTAACGTAAGGGGGGCAGGATTACTGCCCATAACCATGAGTGAGTAAACAGCAGCGTAACTCAGAGAGCGTTGTCAGGAAAACTTGACCACGAGTAAACCTGAGCTGCAAAATGTGAGACAGTCCAATCTCAGAAGAGAAAAGCTCAGGGGGACTCTCTGCAGTAGCAATCATAGAAGCATAGAATGGCCTGGGTTGAAAAGGACCACAATGACCATCTAATTTCAACCCTCCTGCCTTTTGCAGGGTTGCCAAACAGCAGAGCAGGCTGCCCAGAGCCACATCCAGCCTGGGATATCAGTGCTTTAAAAAAATGCATGGAAGAGTAGGGGCGTGAGGGTTTTCATTCAGGACATAAAATAATCTCTACATAGGACATGTTAATGTTCCTTTGAAGGGCTCTATAAAAATCCCTACACAGCAGAGGCAAGGAAATACATTGAAATTAATCACATTAAGCCACAGAACTAAAAGACACAATAAAATGTTGGAATATCATAGAATCATAGAACATCTGCAAGTTCTTTGAAGTTCAGTCATAAAATGTGGGTTATTTATAATGGGAGCAGCAGTCTTGTTCCTTCCAAGAGGAAGGTGATGGGGCTCAATGAGAAAACAGAGGCTACCACTCTGCCTTCTCTTGGAATGCCTTAGAAGGGCTGTTGGTCTTCCACAAAAGAGAAACCTCTGCTATGGCAACTCCCTGGCAATGCATGTTTGTTAACAGCAAAATGCTTCTCAGAATACAAAATGTTTGAACTTAAACTCTGTCACTTTAGCTCAATAATAAAAGACTACAAAACTTCCTTTGAGATGTAAACCATAATGATCTACACAATACTTAACTATATATTTAATAAAAGACTTAAATATGTTGCATATGCTAGGGTAAGCCTTCTGTTAGCATCTCCTGGATCACGCTGTGATGCAAGCCGGGCACCACTGCAGGAGACATAAAAGGAACAAGGAAAACTAATTTGAACGTGCCTAATTCTTGCTTGTGGCTTTGTTGCTGTTTTGTGTTTAAAATATTAAACACTTCACAGCCTTTTTACTTTTGAATATTCTGGACATCTCAAACAATTTTTCTTTGATATAACTTGCAAGAGAAGCAGCAGGATTTAAACCATGTCCTCTAAATGAGGACTTTTACAATTCTTTCCTTCAAATTATAATGCAGAAAAATGCGGTTAGTGTTTTGATGTGGATGAAGTGACTTTTCCCATCTGATGTCTCCAGCAACATGCCTACTCTCACATATATGGCTGTGAAAAGCTGATGTCTGTGCAGAACTCAATGAAATTGAAAATGATGAGCTCTCTCCCACCCCCATTTCTCAAGGAACTGTCACAGAGCATTAGCTGACTTGGTGTCCCTGTTCATTGCAGGGGAATTGGTCTAGATGGCTTTCAGAGGTCCCTTCCAACTCTGTGATCATAAAAATTGCAAAGGTTGATACCTTCATGGTTGAGGTGTGCTGCTTGATGTCACGTCAGTGTGCTGTTAGGATGCCCTCACCTCTTCCTGCACTATATCCATTGCTGGTGCCTGGTCTCTTCTGCAGAACCACTACCATCACTAAGTTACCTCCAGCTGCAGGGAGAGCCTGAGCCTGCTGCTGCCAGGGCAGGATGGCATCACCTGTGCGAGGTGCAAGCAGGTGGACGAGTTGCTCAGCATGGTGGCTGAGCTCAAGGAGGAAGTTGAAAGGTTAATGAGTATCAGAGTGTGAGAGCAGCATAACTCTCCTTGAGAAAGACATCAAGGTGATTGCAGAGCAAACAACTGCAATGATAGAGCCTTTGTTTGAGATATAGGCCCCATAGGAAAAGATATCAAAGACAGAGGAATTAATTCACCCCTCCCAGCAACAGGTTGGAGAAAGGGGCAAGCTGAGGAATGCAGCCTTCTCCCATTTGTACTCGTGCCACAGGAGAAAGGTGGGGGAGGAGAAGCCCACGCAGACTCAGGCTGCATGCACACTGCTGGAAGCATCGCTGAAACAGACAGTAAGGGTGACTTCTAGCCTCCCCCCCTGGCTCCAGGCACTCACATGTTCATGTATTGGTTCAGGCTGTGATTTTGGAATTCCATTGCAGTGATAATCACCAGACAGGTGATTATGGCTGGTGATTATATTGGAGCTGGATGACCCCTTATAACCCAATGGCAGGATCCCCTGCCATTGCTGAGCAGAATGAGGGAAATTGAGAGGAGTAGAAATGGGTACTAGTGAGAAGGTGAGTCTCACCTCCGTGCCTGGAAAGATACTCTGGATGACATGCTTGATCACATGAGGAATGAGCGTGTGATCCAAAACAGCCAGCACGGCTTCAGCAGGGAAAGGTCATGCCTAACCAATCTGGTGGCCTTCTGTGATGGAGTGACGGCATTGGTGGACAAGGAGAAGGCGACTGATGTCATTTACCTGGACTTGAGCAAGGCCTTTGACGTGGTCCCCCACCACACCCTTATCTCCAAATTGGAGGGATGTGGATTTGGTGGGTGGACCACCTGATGGATAAGGAACTGGTTGAAAGGCCTCAGACAAAAGGTGGTGATTAATGGTTCTATGTCCAGGTGGAGGCTGGTAATGAGTGGTGTCCCCCAGAGGTCTGTCTTTAACATCTTTATCAATGACATCAATGATGGAATTGAGTGCACCCTCAGAATTTTGCCGAGTGGTGTGGTCGACACAGTGGAAGGAAAGGATGCCATTCATAGGGACCTCGACAGACTCAAAAGGTGGGCCTGGGGCCTCTAATGAGCTTCAACACAGCAAAGTGCAAGGTTTTGCACTTGGGCCGGAGGAATCCCAGGCATCCATGCAGACTGGAAGGAGCAGTCCTTGAGAGCAGCCCTGCAAAGAAGGACCAGGGGGTCCTGGTGGATGAAAAGCTGAACGTGAGCCAGCAGTGTGCTCTTCAGCTCAGAAAGCAAATGGTATCCTGGGCTCCATCAGAAGAGGAGTGGCCAGCAGGGACAGGGAGGTGATCGTCCTCCTCTGCTCTGCTCTTGTGAGGTCCCATCTGCAGCACTGTGTCCAGGTCTGGAGCCCCCAGTACAAGAAAGGGTCCAGAGGAGAGCCACCAAGATGATAAGGGGGCAGCAGCACCTCCCCTGCAAAGACAGGCTGAGGGAGCTGGGCTTGTTCAGCCTGGAGAAAAGAAGGCTGTGGGGTGACCTCATTGCAGCCTTTCAGTATCTTAAGGAAGCCTACAAACAGGAGGGGAATCAACTCTTTGAAAGGGGAGATAACAGCAGGGCAAGGGGAAATGGTTTGAAGTTAAAGGAGGGGAGATTGAGGTTGGATGTCAGGGGGAAGTTCTTTACTGTGAGAGTGGTGAGGTGCTGGAACAGCTGCTCAGAGAGGCTGTGGATGCCCTGTCCATCCCTGGAGGTGTTCAGGGCCAGGCTGGATGGGGCCCTGGGCAGCCTGGTCTAGTATTAAATGTGGAGGTTGACGGCCCTGCTGGCAGAAGGGGAGTTGGAGCTTCATGACCCTTGAGGTCCCTTCTAACCCAAGCCATTCTATGATTACCTACCATCTCCTCACCCCAGAGAAGTCAAGAAGGGAACAACTCATTGCTTTTGGATAGACTAGGATATACATAGATATTAAATAGTACAGTTATAATATAGTTATAATAATACAGACATAATATAGTTCATTTGCTGCTACCCTGTATGCTTTAGATTTGTGACCTTATTATGGGCTGGAGGTCTCTAGTCCAACCCTTGTCTCAGCAGGGCCAATGTCTAATTATTAGTTTGCATACCTGCCTGGACAATGATTCATCAGCTTCAGGCAGCCTTTTGCAGTGAGCAGAATGCTCACACACATTCATTAGAAAAAAATAGTAGTAGTAATAATAATAATCAGGCTAGACTTTCCCTTGCTCCTATGCGTGCCTACGACTTTCTGTACTCCATGAGGAGGATGTGCTGTCCTCTGTGTACTCAAGGAAGCACACGCCACCATCAGATCCTCCCTTAGCTCCTTTCCAGGCCGAGGGTGCTCAGCTCCCTCACAGCTCCAAACCCCAGTAGGAGCTCCCCACCAAACTCCTCCTTGTGCTGAGAGTAACACAACTGGATGCTCATCCATGTGCTGCTTTGAGTGATGAGAAGAGGGAGATAATCATGTACTGCTGGATGCACAGCCAACATCCTGCCCTTACCCAGCCGGACTCAGCTTGGCTTCTAGCTTACTGTGTAATCCTCTTCCCTACAGGCTGAATCCCATTTGGAATGGCCCACACTTCAGTCAGTCACATTCTGCATCACTGTGTAGATGAGATTAGTGCCCACCTCGTTGTAATGAGAACATCTGATGGTAAAGGAGCACTCCAAAGTGATGCTGTGTGACTGAGGGTAACAGAGCTCCACCATCCCACTGCTGGCATGCTTGGTGTAAATAATATGCATTTGACATAGTATTCTTGTATACCCCAGTTTGATTACGTTTCTTTAGTAGATCAAAAGCTGTGACTTAATCCTTTTCTTAATGGAGCAAAATTTGACAAGTAGCTGCTGAAGTTGTGCACTATTTATATAGGTTGCTAGGACTGGCCAAGCTTCCTCTTGGCAAAAGGCTGTGTTTGTACCTGTGCTAAAAACTCTTGATCAAAATCAAAGAATCCACAGAGTTGGAAGGGACCTCTGAGGGCCATCTAACTCCCTTATAGGGACACAACAGCTAGATCAGACTGCCTGGGACCTTATCCTTGAAAATCTTCAGGGATGGGGCATCTGGCTTGTGCAAGTTTTCCCACTGAAATCTGTGGGCAAGAAAAGTGGGAGAGGATGCTGCTGTAGGAGCAGCTTCTCCATCCTTGCAGGGCCCAAGGGTCTTCTGTAACCCCACCGTGTGCTGCCTTTTCCACATGATGCTACTACATAATTATAGTTCATCCATTCAGGTAATTAAATCAGGTAATTTAGTTGGCTTTTTTTCCTCTCTGTCAGATTAATCTCTTAGATGTAGTGTTAGAATTCTGTGTTGGTTTTTTTTATTCATCTTCCAAAAACTCATTTTCTAAGCCTGCGTATTGGGACCCTGGCTCAAAATAACAGCAGTGCAGCAGAAAAAGCCAAGCTGCTTCTGCTGGAGAAAAGCCAGCATCGTTATTCGAAAAGTACTGAGAACTGATAGGATCTGGCTGCCTTAGTGACTTGAAAGACATGTTTAATTTCTTTAAAACTGGAAGTTGGCCAAACTTTTACCTTCTGAGCGTGCTGAGATTTACCATTTGTCTGAAAGGGGAGTTTGTGCTTAGCTGCAGCCCACTGCTGCCGGGGGTCCCCCTGAGGCAGCTGTTCCCAGACCTGCCCTGTGCAGCCTGAGGACCTGCCCAGGCTGGGGCACTGCTGGCACTTGGCTTCCTCCATTATACTGTCTTCCATAGTAGCAAAAAATATCCCTTAAGGCATGCCTTACTTCCCCTGAAATATCCAAGTGAGGGTATGATTTGATCCCAAGAACAGACTCTCCCCATGGAAATACATTATCCAAGTCTGGAACAAAAGATCTTTTGCAAGCAATCCTTTTTTCTGTGGTATTTGTTTCCAACCAAAAAGCTGTCCTTGGTGAATTAAAATAGCCACATGCATGCAGAAATATATTGATGTATACATCTGAGGCCTATTGGCTGTGCACGTCTCTCAAAATCAGATTAGTTAAACATTTGGTGCTGGAGAGCTTAGCGCTGAGTTTCAGATCTGGAGATGTCACAGTGAATGCAGGCTTTGGTCCATTGCTGCTGGACAAAGCTGTAAAATTAATTTAATAATCAGAGCCTTCACTGTTGCAGTAATTATTTGCAATTAGTTGTCTTGTCCATGTTGGCTGATTAATACTGCCTGTTGCATGGTGCTCCCTGCCTGTTGCCCTGCAAGTACAAGGATTCACCATGAATACCATATCTCAGCATTCACTACACGTACTGAGCTGTGCTTTCTTCAAAGCCCAACCTGATCTACTACCTTTGTGCTGATTTGATTAAAAACTGACTTCAACGTTTGCGTGGGACGCTGAGAAGAGACCACCGTCTTCCTGCTGCTTTCCAAAATTCTGATGCCAATCCACTGGAAAATAAACTTCTCTGTACATTTTTTTTTTTTAAGTCTGCTTCACCAATGACATTTACATTCTGCGAATTAAATAGTTGTAGATTTATCTCTTGATCCCTTATTAAATTGGTGCTTAGCCAAGCATTCATATTCAGCTTTCCTAATCTTTCTTCATACATTTTCTCCTCCAAATCCACAGTCACTTTGATGTTTTCTCTGAGCTCCTTGTGAATGTCTTTGTTTTGGATTATTTTTCCCCGGAGGTAATAAGTTCCTATATTTTCAAGCCAAAAAAACATGTTACTTTCTGTCCTGGATCTGTACACTGTTCTCATCAATGACTGGAATGATTCCAAGCTTGAGGATGCTTTGTTACTCTGGAAACGTGTGTGTTTTCTCATGTAGGTCAGGACTTAACACATGTGCATTAGCATATGCACTAAATTTCTTCCTGCTTTGGGCCAGTGTTTGCTTTACACATTACTTGTTACAGCCCTTTTGGTTCTCCACTCCTAAATTAGCACAACAGTTACAAAGGCTATGCTACCTTAGGGCTGGTTAGAGCCTGGAAGGGCCTTCCTTATCTCCCTCTGCAGGGTACCTTGGATTATCCCAGTGCCTCTGCATCACGGCTTTCCTTTAGTTAGATGCTGGAAACCTTTCCTTGCTGGAGCTTTGCAGAGAAGAAGAAGGAGCTCTGCTCCTTTGTTGGAGCAGAGACTGTGTCTAACCATGTCCTAGTGGCCAAACCTAACGCCTTGAGATGTTAGGGAGCACCAAACAAAAAAACCTGGAAGTTACAAATGAAGTAGAAGTTAAAAAAAAAATGGAAAAAAAAAAAACCAAAACAACAACAACAAAAAAACAACCACAAATAGAAATGTCTTAGTATTAGCTTGTTAATTTGCAGATTGAAAATAAAAACCCAACTGTGACTAATTAGGCATTGTGCAGAAATGTCCAAAGGACAGTCTGGAGCTGAGTGCTGCTCTTCTTGCCCATGCTGGGACAGAGGTACCAGCAGGGCAGGGGTAGCAGTAGTAGCAGACTATGGGGCACAGAGGGGGCAGGAGAGCATGTCAGGCTTTCCCTCTCCATACATGGGAAAGATCCCTCCCTGCTGACCTAAACTTGCATCTACTTTTGAAAAACTTCTGTTGTGTGATTCTTAGCCCCCGGTTACCCAGGAATGAAGTAATAATACCAAAACTAAATCCCTATTTTTTCTGTTACAAGTTGTTAGAAACAGTGGCCTTTCCTAGAGACAGTTATCTGGAGGAGAAATTGAGCATATTGATTAGAGCAGCTACTGTGGGTGTCCTGGAGCCCTGGGAAAGCCAGCAGTTAGGGAACCCAGCCCAGGACCACCAACAGTGAGCTGGGTTTGCACAGTCGTTGCCTTCTGTGGATGCTGCATCCCCAGCTCAAATTCTCATTTCAGAAAGCTGTGCTTTGTTTCTGGGGTCTTTACTTCATCTACCTCTTCCTACCTAGATGCCAGTTAACCATAAACATTTGTATTCTTCACCTGTACTTCACTCTATTGTTTCCTCTTGCAGCCTCCTAGTTAATTTTCAGTAGAGATTTTGGCTGACGTGGCTTGAGTTTGTTTTCATACAGCCTCTCTCCCTGAATCTCCCAGAACTAATGAAATAATTCTGAAAGTCATAACAGGTGTCATGTCAGGTGCTTGGTAAAGGCTGTTTGCACACTTGATTCTGCAAAGGTGCTCTTTCTAGCCCATTTACAGGACTGCAAAGCCAATGGAAGCATTAATCCTTCACTCATATGTAGCACACTCTCACATCTTGTCCCCTGAAGATAAGCATTTTGCCCATGATCCCTCCCTAAGAGCAGTCCTTGAATGTTGAGGGGCAAAGTTAGTGTGCTACTGTGGATGGAGTGCTTTGGGTCCTTTCCATCAGGAGGCTACAACAGCATGCTGTGGATGCATAGTGGACAATCCAGGTAATATCAAACCAGTAATAGGAGGCTGAGAAATAATTTTGCTCCCATTACATGCTCATAGTACCCAAACCACACACAGGTGAAGTAATAGGCAATAAGGTCTTGCAAGCATGTAATCAAGTAACTATATCTTAATCACCAGCCAGTAAACTTACTTTCATCCTTTCTTTTGGTGCTACCACAGTAGCTGTTTAGATAAAATACATGGCTAGATCATATGGGACCATTTTTCCATTGGATAGGTATGTTGCCAAAGAGGATCATTAGAGTAAGTACATGATGGATGTATCAAACTCTCCCTCTATAAAACACCTCTTGCAATGAAAAGAACTGAGACTGTATTTGATGCTTATGTCTGTAAATAGGCTTCCTATAGCACAGCAATGTTAAGAATATGAGAAAACAGAACCAGTGGCAGACACATCTGAGCTGGCCGAAGTCCACACGCTAGTAGCACTGAATGCATAATTAGAGCAATATCCTGGTTGCTAATCATAAAAGCAATCCTAGAGCTGGACATACTCTACATGAAAATAATCTGGAAATCCACGAGCGTGTGTTGACAGTAAACAGCACAACTGAGAGCTGTCAACATTCTTCTAAGTGAAAAGAAATTCAAAACCTTTCAAAATACCCTTCATGCTTCTGTTCTGATTCTTTTAAAGAAAAGACAGTATGAGCTGACGATGAAAAAGCAGCAAGTAATTTCCACTTAAATACAGTAATAGACTGAAGGCTACTGTGGAAGAATAGTCAATGAAAGAAGAGAATGAAGGTAAATACACCAAGTTAAGGTCTACAGAATTATGCAGAAGCAATGAAGCAAGAAGAATCTAAAGAGAGCTGACAAGTAAAGAGGCACAGCTTGAGATACAGCTTGTTAAGCTGCCCTGGAAATTAGGCCAAAACAAGTAGATGTTCTCTTTCTCAAGGCTTTTTTTTAATATATTGGTTTTTTGTATGACTCACTAGTAACCCCTCTGCAACCTCCTGTAACCTATACTCTTTCCTACAAGTCAGCATGTGTCAGTGGAAGCTGAAGTACCATAACAGCTTTCTGAAGCCCCTCTTCTGCAGAAGGGCTCCCTCAGCTCATCTTGTTCATCTACACTTTGTCATCTGATGCTTCTGTCAGAAAAGGACTGAAAAGGTGGCTATCAACTATAAGAAACCTTTTCCCCTCATGGTCGTGGAGGAACAGGAAGGTAGGAACTCTTGTACTGTTATGGGAGGCTACGTTCCATGCCCTCCCTCGAGCACAGTTTTTGATTTGAGATGTCTGGAACTTAGAATTATAGTGGTCTTTCCAATCTTAATGACTCTAAATTCACCAAGTCCAACCACCAACCCACCTCCATCATGCCCAGAAACCACATCCCTCAGTGCCACATCCACATGCCTCTTGAACACCCCCAGGGATGGTGACTTCACCACCCTGCTGGGCATCCTTTTCCAATGCCTCACTACTCTTTCTAAGAAATTCTTCCTAATATCCAGCCTGACCAAACTTGCAGCAGGTCTGAATCCGTGGCCTTTCTTTGGTGCTTTTCCTGCAGCCTAAAGGGCTGAATTGCAGAACACTGAACTAAACAAAAGGAAAAAAGAGTCCGTTTAGAAGAATGAAGATCATGAAGAAAGCTCTGAAACATCACCAGGTTGAGTGTCTCAAGGAGGAAAGTAAAGATGATGAGATGCAGTGAATGTTTTACAGCTCTCCTGTGCACAGCTGGCTTAGCCACCACTGCAATCTCATGTGTTTGCCAGTAGTCTGTTTGTTTATTCCAAAGATGTCATTTTGCTTTCAGACTCATTGGCTTAAGCTGCCTTACTTCCTCTGAGTCGTGAGGAGCTATTATCTATCCAAGGGAGACAGAAAGGAGTGCTGAGGCATTTGAATTTTTTATCAGAACAGCTTTTTCAAAAAGAAGACAGCTTGTTTCCTGCAGCAGTCAGAAGATCGAGTACCTGTTAATATTAGTTATGTTACACTGTTGATTAACAGCTACTGCGTGCAATTACTGAAGTATGTTCAGTTATTCCTGAAATAGTGAATAAGTTAACCATAATTTGTCCTTCAATGCTGTAATGCATTTATGCCTTATCCACATTAAGATTGTTCAGGCAGGATATTATTTATAGTCAGACATTTGCTTATCCTAGCATTCTGAATCGTAAAAATCCAACAAGCTTAAAACAAGCTATGAGGCAGCTATTCATGCAAATGCAATTAAAAATGTTTGCTGGTACTTAGATTTTTGCTAATAAATTCTTTCATAAACTTTCAAACAAGATAATAAAATTGCACTGAGCTCTGCTGTTGCTCCTCTCCAGGCTGCTTGTAAACTCCTATTTGTTTAGATGCCTTCCCTACCTCTATCGGCTTCCTCTTTTTTTAGTTTCTTTCCCTCCTTTCCTTCTTCCCTCTTTTCTTTCTTTCTCCCTTTCCTTTCCCTCTTTATTCCTTCCCTTTTCCTCACTTCTTTTTCTTTCTTTCCTTCCCCTCCTGGGACAGGAGCAGCTCATGAGCAATGTGATGCAGGTCCTAACAGAGCTAAATACAGTTGATCTTCACCTGCTTCACAGCTCACTAGGGTACCCCTGCAGTTTACTCATAGTGCTAAGTAGGTTTGAGTTTCCTGAGGAAGGGGAGCTCTCAAAGAGCTTTTATTTTATTTTATAAAAAATACCCTCCCTGTGAGAGAAACCAGGAGTTTTTGCAATGAAGTACTGCCTCTGTTCAAAGCTAGGCAGCCCTGATCCAAATTTTGTTGCAGTATTTGGCACTGTGCAGATTTTGATACCTTTCTGGCATGTTACTGGACTTGCTCCAACTAAATTCACTGATGTGTATGTGTGCTGCTGGGTGAACTGGGTAATGAAGTTTTCTCTGGTTTTACTTCTGCACTTTGACAGCCTAAATCCTTGGATGGGATGAATAAACAAAACCAACACAATTTCAAGGTAGTTGAAAACAGTATGCTTTTTTGAAGAGAAAAAACATAGTTAAAGTTTTCATAAATGTTAAAGAGCGTGGGTAGTTTTCTCTCATGACTGTTGCTTTAGACAAGAGGTGGCTTTTTCTTTTCCTTTCTCTAGTCAAAAAACAAACTTTTTTTATCAGTGTTCCTCTGATCATAGTCTGTACTATAAGACTTAAGGCACTGGTGCTCTCCACACCCATGAGAAAGCTTTTGCCACAGATGAGCTGTTGTACATTTTCCAACATACCTCCCTCCTCTGCATAGAGACACTAACAACTAAACATCTTGGATTCTAGAAAGAATGTAAGCTTCAGCCTAAACCAACTGAAATGGGGCACTCTGACACCACTGTGTGGTCCTCATAATCTGTGTTATCCTGTAACATCTTGAGATGACCTTTTTGCACATACCTGATCCCTTCTTTGCCATTTAACTCCTTCTTAGTCAGATCCACTTCATTTCTGAAAGAGTTGTGACACCTCAGGACAGCCCAGGATCCAGGAGTTGTATCCTTCCTCTTGCATCCTGTCTTTCTAGAACCTCTGGAGCTCTTCTTTTTGGGATACTAATTTTGTCTTCATTAGAGTAACACTGTCAGTATCACAGCCCAGAGGCAGACTCATAAAGATCATACAGGGGTGAGATGCTTCTTTTTGTTTCTTAAGATGCTTCTTTTTCATTTGCTGTTGGCTTGACAAATACCCAATTTCCATTTGTTCAGAAAGCTGACCATTCTATCACTTGAAATGTTTTGGCTTCTCCTTCCAAATCAATTCAGTGAATACCATTCCTGACACTCTAGTCCTCTGTTATTCATTCAGACACTGTGAATCTCCAGCTCTGCAAGCATCATTTGACTTGCTATTTGTTTTTTATACTCTTAGTGCACACTTCCCTCTGCAGGAAAATTGAAGTCAGTAGCAGCTGTAGCCTGTGGCAGCACTGTACAACCTGAAGTGTTAATTCCTACAGTTAAATCTACACAAATGGGTACTTGATTATGGCCAGCTGCTCTTGTGTTGTTGTCATGTTTTGAGTATTTCTCCATCAAGGTAATTCCAATGAGTTTCACAGATTTTCATTGGCTCTTGAGAGCAAATAAGTACCCTGCCAATATCCACACAGAATATTCTAGCTCTGGTTGAAACTGTTTATCAATATTAACCTCCTTGTGATGTTAGATGAGAGAGGCTGGGGGGAGGGAGAGAAAGAACACCTCTACGTCAGTAATACTCGGCCACAACTTTCTAAAGGAACTTGCCTTCCTGCCTGAATTGTAACATACAGACCTGCCTCAGTGAGCTGCAGCCATTCTGAATGCTCCTGGCTCTTGCACTGGAAGCTTCTATCACTGTCACAAAATAGTTGGCACAATCAGAAACTAAGTCCTGTGCCTGAATGACTTGCCCTCCCCATCTAAAAATGGCAACATTCTGCCTATCCACCACCAGCGTAAAAGTACGGAGTATGATCACTAGAATTTGATCTGTACAGACAGTACTGTACTCAAGGGGTATTGCTCTGTGTTATTCACCTCTTTCAAGTCTAAAACTTCATCTGCTACCTTAGCTAAAAGCATCACTGCATTGTCAAATTGTGAGACTAGAACTGAGACAGTCTGCAAAAACAAGATAGTTCTTCTTGAAAATACACAGGTGCCCTCACACTTCTTGAAATTTCACCCACCTCTGAGCAATACATAAGATATTCTTCCAATTCTATGCATGTATTTGCACTTGAGAGTCCTAAAAATTCTGCCTGCTTTGTCGGTGGTTGTTCAATTATTCTGTGTGTTGCTTACATTTTTGTAGACAGAAAAGCCTCTGTACAAGACAAGGACAAAACTAGTAACAATTAAGCCCTTCTGCATGAAGGTCAAAGCTGTGTCAGTTGGATGGAACGCCATTTAAGCAAAAACTAAGCTGCTACTGAAATATACTTGAATAATTTTTGCCAAATAATGGCTCTCCATTGCAGTTTTGCAGTAGCCTATGCCTGTATGGCCATGTAGTTTTGGAAAAGGCCAGCTCTCACTATATGTGCCAGGCACCATTCCTGATACCCTGCTGGCATCTTTATGGCTTGAGTGCTCCTTTCACAAGGTGATGTAGGCTCTGCCACCTGCAGATGTTATAGGTTTTAGTTACATTAATACCAGTGTAAGCAGGTCACGCTGTAGTGGAAATGCCAAGTCACAGTCTGAAGCAGTGATCGAGCACCTGGTGGGAAGGCAGGGCCAATCCATGGCAGCTCAGGTGCACGCAGTGCACATGAGTGACTGGAAGGGGTGAAGGATGCTCTAAATGACTACTCTAAATTTTGTCTTGGCACTTTTGGCCTACTAGGGTTCTAACTGCAGGACACTTGCAGCTACCGCTGCTAAACCATCATTTGTTTTTCTTCCCTCTCCTGTTAAGCTGAAGAACAAACAGCTTGAGGAGATGTTTACCTGGTCATTATTGTTATGAACAGCAGCTGTATGAAACAAATCAGAGAGAAATGATACCTGTAAAACAACTGACTTCTTGAGTGCTGCTTTTACCTCAAGATTTTTAACCTAATGATCACCAGCTGCCTTGCTTTTTCATGTCATTTTCTATTTGAAATAATGTTGTATGAGTTTAGCAGTTCCCATCATTGGACAGTACACTGGCTGCTGGTGACAAATGGCCTTAGTTTTCCCCATCCTAACAAAAAAAAAAACAAACAAGGGTTGGGAGACTTCGGCTGCCCACAACCCAGTTGCTGCCCAGCACTGGCTTAACCACCTGTCATCAATGCCACAAGGCTGTAATAATGCTTTTTAAAAGCAAACAGAAGAAAAAAGTAAGATTAAGGATCAGTCTTTCTTACATAGGGCAAGTTTTTAAATGAAGTGAGCTTAGTATGAATCACATGCACACAACTTTGTTCTAAATGACCTCTACTTCCACAGGGCCTTTATTTGCTACAGCAAGCTTAAAGCAGGCTGCTTCTATTATGGTTATGTGTATAAATATGCACAGCTCTGCTTTTTGTCACAATTCTTTTAGAAGCAATACATGGGATTTTACAAAAGGCTAATAGTCTCTGGTGAGACTTTTATAAATATGGAAAATATACTCATGTTTTTAACACTAATTATGGAGACTGTTAGTGATGTACTCTAAACTTCCAAAAAATGCTGAATGACAGTAACCAAGTGCTGCTGCTGCTTCAGCTGCTTTTCTTACAACTTTGTTCTGATCTGGAAAACAAAGACCAAACAATGACTTGTGGCTGAAGGCTGTGCATAGCTCACATCTTCCCTGTTCTTGTTCCACTGACGCATTTGGTCATGCTTGTGTACAGTCAAACTTACAAGAAATACTTCAAATAATTGTGAAGGTACCTGTCCACACTAGTAATGATGGGAATTCCTGGCTTGCAGCAAACTTGATGGTTTTTTTTTTTTTTTTTTTTTTTTTGGCACCATAATCCTTCAAAATATGGGGCAAGTTACAATCCAAACAGCCCGAGGCTTCCTGCAGTACTGGCTAGCCCTTCACCCCCACCAGCCACAGACAATACCCAAATGAACATGCAGCTTCACTTTATTTGGGACAGAGCTCCCTTAATTAGCCAATAGCGCCATGTACACCCAAACTTCTGTAAGAAGGAGAGAACACTGTTTTATCAAGATCTTCTTGCACCTGTATTTTCGAGGTGTCTTTAAAGATGCCTATTTGAAAACCTTGCAATAAAAACATGGAACTCAGAGCAGACCAAAAGAAAGCTCACTGCAGCAATCTGCAAACTGCAATACTCAGGCTGAATGGCACAAGGACTTGGAAATTAGTTCTCCCATCCCTGTCAGCATAATGCTGAGTTATTTTACCCAAACACTGTTGGTTTTATTTTTTCTTTGTCTTGGTCTCAGGGGATTTAAATATGAAATAAAGCAAGCCTCCTCTTTCTTCCTCCCACATGAGCTTCATAGGAAACAGTAAGCCACCAAATTCAACTTCATGTTCAGCAAAGCACTTCAAACTGGAGCCTCTGGCCAAAGCTTCAACTACAAAAAGCAAAGTGAATGCTACAGAGTCAGTTTGCAAATGTTCTACATGTAAAATTCTAGTATTCAAGTACACACACCAAATGCTAACAGCATGAATTTAATGTCCAAATTCAAATGAAGAAGTAAAATACAGTATTAAACATTAAAATTCACAACGCTTGTAACAACTATGTAGCTATCATTAAATATAAATAACATTTAGGTAGATCAAAAAAGGCAATATATTGATGAAACATCCAACTGTAATGTTTGACTGCATTAAGAAAAGTTATTCAACTTAAAGCACTCAATTGCATTGTTTTCTATCTACTTTTTTCCTCCAACCAGCTTTCCAAGTTTAAAAAAAAAAGCTTACAACATCACTTGTACAGGTTGTGTCATTATATCCTTAGTCTTGATCAGGAGCTGAAAGCATTTACCCAGTTTTAAAGGAGACAGATCCACTTTTGAAACAAAGTAAAAGAAACAAAATTAATGACATCTCTTTAGAAGGAAACGTTTGTAGGAAATGTTCTTCCTATAAAATGTGTGCTGTTACAGAAGCAAATCTTTGTGTGGTATTTCATACTACAGCCACTAACAGAAATATCAGGAGTTGCTTTTGCTTGAAAAGGCAGCACTGGCAGCACTGGCTTTTAAATGTGTACTTAAGATTACTTGCAACACAATCTTAAAAAATACTCTGACTGAAATTCATAATACAAGTGGGCAGGAGTCATACTAAACTGTTTCAACACTAAAAAGAGGCTACTGTTGTAGAAACTACTATAGGTAATGAAATCTTTTAAGCAATTACCTTTAAAACAAATTTAATCTAAGTAAAACAATTTTTTAACATTGAATTGCACTCATCTTCCAAAGTTTAAAACACGTCCTTTTGAAAAATCCTTCAGCAGGTAACATGAGATCTGAATTTCCAGTAATCACGCAGCAGTGTGGTATTCTTCCTTTCGTGGCAAGATTCAAAGTAACAACTACCAAATTTTTCAACTGCTCAACTTCAGGGCAATTCAAGCTGAGTTAGGTGTACAGCTGTCTGCAGAAGAGGAAAAAAGAGGGGGGGAGGAGAAGAAAAAGAGACAATTTCAGCACGCATACTGCATTACCTATTCAAAGATGGACTTAAGGATGTAACAAAGCATTTGATGCCTCATCCCACTGCTGCATTCTTTCCTCTGCCCCCCAAGATCAATTGAAATCCTTAAGTAAGGTTTTCAGTCAACAGTTTAAGCAACATCAGATAGGACCTCACAGAAAACAGAATTATAAATTGAGAGCTTAATTTCAGTTTCTTTTTCCCTTTCATTATGTAAGTTTCTAGCAAGCTTATCCTGAAATAAAGTTCTTTGGTCCCGAAGACTTTCTCAGACCCTATCTTTAACAAACAAGCTTTAAAATAGTGACCCTTTGCTTCACCTTCCCTGAAAGCAACGTATTAATGAAGACTATTTTAATATGTATATTAGATCCTTGTTTTACTACAGTTTAATTTGTTACATCTAACAGTCCGAGCAGCAGCCTTTCATATTAAGCCTTTTGACTGAGGTGTACATCTGCTACTAAGAACCAAGTTCTGCCAGATGTGCTTCGTAAACTGTCTTCAACACAATCAACTGACCAGAAAAGGGCACTAAACCCACTTCTAGTTTGAAGTGACTGACTCAATTCACTCAGCTTATTTTATATACACACATGGTCCAACCTCGTTCCGTCTTTCCTTTTCTTCAAGTTCTCCTACCTACCACAGGCTCAGATTTAAAAGTTTGCATTCCCTGACTGCAAGCAGCAGGACCAGAAAAATGATCTGATCTTCAGGACAAATCCTGGGTGAGTAAGATTAGAAGCTTCCAGCAGCAAAGTTAACATTAAGCACTGATTTAGCACTCCCTTATAAGCTTTTAAGTCCAGTCCCATGACACTAAAACAGTAATCCCCATTTTAAAAATGAAAGAGGCCTCAGCAGTGACAGATATCCACACTTACTGAAATTCATTACTTAAATTTCTGCAAATCAGGGAAGGAATGCAGTATTTCTTTTACGTGGAACTGGCTGCCCCGGGAAATAGTCCAAATAGCACTGCAATCAAACTCCAGTTCTTAATATAAATCTGAACTTGGAAGCTGGAACACTGAGTGATTCTAAGTATATAAAACATAATTCCTTTTTTGCTTGTATACATCACGACAATTGACACCATCAGGCGGGTCTATTTTAAAATAATGCAGTATCTATATACCCATAAAATAATACCCATGCAATTGCATGAACCAAACAGAAGCACGATTTCACAGACAGCATACTAGAAAGACCTGCTCCATTTCCATACTGGAAAACATACTGCTCCATTTCTGAGGGAAATTTCTGCTAAAAGCTGACAGCACCAAGGCGTCAGGCAGCATCAAGAGACCAATTTGAAGTGAGATTCAAAAACAACAAAAGACAATCTCATCTTTGAGAGATGTCTCAATTTTCTTTCTGTTCTGTTCCCTTCTCCTCTCTGCGCCGTGGAACAGTGAGGTGTCCCCTTCTGGAGCTTCAGCACATGGCCACGCTCCACTTCTTCCCTTCTCTCAACTGCACACCTACACTCATCATTTCCTCATATTTCAACAAACCCGATTTTTTGTTTTTAAACTTTCTTCCTCTGTTCATCTTTCAGTGAAACTCGAAGTCTGTGTTTTACTCGGGTCATTTTCAAAATATCCAGGTGACACCAAGTGGAAGGTTGTTGTACTGCTGTCTGTTCAGGACTACTGTATATGGCAACAAGCAAGTACAGTTACTTCAAAACACAAATCCCTTTTTAAAAGCAGTGCTTTGCACTAGGTACAGGAGATCACTCATGTAATTAGTGGGAGACTATCCAGATTTTAGGTATCTTGTAACAGTGCTGATTAAAAAAAACCTGCTGTTTTACCTTACAGCAGAGTAAGAAGAGTTCAATACATACTTCTAATTTTTTTAAGCTTGTTTTCATTCTAGATTTGCCCACAGCTGTGAATAGTCATTCTCAGACCAACAGCCTCCTGTAGTTGTTCCTGCAATTCTTTCCTGTACTTTCTGAGTACAGGAGGAAAAAATCAGTTTGTAAGAGTAGCTGTAAGCCACAAGATGGGTAGATATGCATGGCTGAGCACAGAATGTGAAGCTGCCACTGCTCTCGTTTAAAGAACAAGCTAAGCTCTCATCCCTATTTCCAGTTTAAAAATCTTCTTGCATTTGGGGTTACACAGGTTATTAAAGGTACAACTCTAAAAAGAAACAGGCACTAATGTTCACAAAACCTGGTGCAGCTTTTATAAATAAAATTTTAATGTTTTGTTATTAAAAATATATAATTCTCTTCACGTTGACCATTAGCCTCTTGGAGGTGACCAATTCATGCAAACTGAACAGATTGCTGCTGAAGTGAAGACAGTGCATTAGGCTTTGGGTTTCAGAGATTCCTTCTCTTCTAAGACCTTTTGGGCATGCAAAATCAAAGACAATGAGAAACAGGATTCTACACACTAAGAAAAGGATTGCTTTCGTTTCACAGTCAAGTCTAAATTAAGTCTGCTACAAACTGCATTTAAAACAAACAAACAAAAAAAAACACCATAAAAAAAAATTCACTGCAGCACAAAGAAAATTCCAGAATAATTGCTTAGTGATAGTATTAGGAAGAAAAGAGTATCAACACTATCTTAACAGTTTGCTATCCAGCAGTACCTTTTCCAACCCACTAAACAGGAGAGAAGAGTGGAAAAAATTGAGAGCACAAGCAGGGGAGAGGAGAGGAATATAGCAGGTATGGCTCTTCAACAACCTTAAGATCTGTTTACCTAAGCTCTTAAATTCTGATTTCTTCTAGAATGAAGCTTGATCAAATGAAGACCACAACCACTAATACCTAGAAATCAGTTCTGTGTTTTGGATGCTTCAGTATTACAGAAGAACTGAAAAATACCGAGCAGGAACTAGATGTCAAATGGAACATCTTACCTTATTCATTTCTACGGAGCAGCAGCAGTAACGTACTGTCAGCAATTTAGTGACCGCTTTCTCAGTTATGAAAAGCTTTTATCACAGGAACTTATAATATCAAAAATATCTTCTTATAGTAGGCACATTGACTTTAAGATAACAAATGTGAGCGAAGATATCCAAAAATAGATGCAGAGAACAATGTTAAATAAACTCTCCTAGCTTTGGTTCTTAGGAACTACTCAAAAGCACTTATGCTTACCTAGATGCAGAAGTGCCATCTGCGCTGCCAATTCCCTCGCATCTTCCAGTGTGGTACAGAGTTTGTGTGACATGAAGCAGCTCTGCGAACCATCTGCAATACTCGGAAGAAGCACCTTGCACACCAAATGGATTTTCCCATCCTGACTTGTGGTTGAGTACAAGTAGTATTCTGGTGGCAACCAGTTATTTTTGTAGCAAAAGTAATCCAGACGCATCACAGCAGAACTGAAGTAACTGGATTTTAGAGAATACATGCTAATTGGAATAAGCTTTACTCCTGGAAGAAATGGGTATGGATACCATTCAAGTTCAGGAGAGCTCGGACTGTGCTGACCATTAAGGCTGAGAGAAAGACTTGCAGGTTTCTCTACGGATTTTTGGTGACTGTCTTCTCTGCTAGGAATTTCCATGAGATTCTCAGAACAGGGGCTTACATGACCATTAAGGTGTTGCTTCCAAGTACTTTCTTTGTTAACTGGCTTTGCCAGAGTTACTTCGATGCTGGCTCCATCAATGCACTTTCCATTCATCACAGACATGGCAGCAACTGCATCCTCTCGGTTGTAGAAATGCACAAACGCATAGTCTCTCAACTTCTTTACACGTTCAACTACTCGTGGCTTGAACTTGTTGAATTCAGCTTTAATTGTGTCCTCCGTAGTAGAAATCATTAAGTTTCTTACATACAATACTTTAACTCTCCGCATTGTTTCTGCATCAACTTCTTTCTCTGGGCATGCCCAATCGACTTGAACTGCACGACCCCAGAGCTGGAACGTTCCTACAGCAAAGAAGGACAACATCAGTAAAAAAAGATGAAAACAACAATCATTCTTATACACTAGCTTTAGAAAAAGCAAACAAATATGATGTGTAACACGTGGAACAGCAGCGTTTGTTGTCTGCTTGTACTTAAGCAAAATGTGTCAGAGACTACTAGCCGAAACAATGAACGAAGTAAGTGGCAAAATGCAACCTTACAACCCCTTGTGTGGACGGGAGTCACGCTGCCCAGTTTCCTTTTTAACTTCACCTTTACCTATTCCCTCCTCTTTCAATACTTTCAATCCCTTCTACTTTCCATTCCACAAATAAGCCCCTTCCAAAACGATACGCTTAAAATGGTTTTCTAAAAAGGGGCTCACACCCCTTCACCTCTACTCCCCCAAAAACACCGTCCTCCAAAACTTTTCTTGAACACAGATTTACCTGGGAGTAGCCTCCTTCTAGCCATTGCAGCTGCTCTGTGGGACTCATATTCTACAAAAGCAAATCCACGATTTTTAGTTCTGTCTGTGGCATCTGGACAAACAATGACATCCACCACTCCTTCTGTAATTCTTTTCATTTCTTTTAGTATTTCTTCTTTCTTCTTTTCTCTTGGAATTGCTCCGATAAATAGTCTGCAGTTGTCCAAGCTTATGCAGACACCAATAAATCTCCCTGGACGAATTTCATAATTATTAAGAATCTTGATGGCTAGCTGGGCATCCTCTTTAGTGGTGTACATCACAAAAGCAAAGCCTCGATTCTCACCACTGAATTCCATCATCAGCCTGAGCTCATAGATCTTTCCAGCTCTCTCGAAAAGAGGGACCAATTCATCTTCATAAATGTTACGAGGGATCTTACCCACAAAAACTTCACACCCACGAGGTGGTGGAGGACCTTTCCAACCTTAAAAAGTTCAGCAAAAAAATCTTAGGACAAGTATCACAGTCACACCATCACACAACACACTTTGGCTATCAGTTGTTGGTTTTTAACTGCTGTATTTGTATCTTTTTAGATTTTGAAAGCTTAAATACTAATTGTGCTAACAGAATCTTTAACATTCATCTGCTTCTTTCCCTTGAACTTGTATGACAAGCCACTGCAACCAGCATTACTTAAAACAGTGTTTTAAATAGCAACAAGTCAGTTGCAAGAGTCCGCATTTAAATCATTTTTTACTTCTCAAAACTGCCTGATACATATTCATACATCAAATGTAATTGCTAGAGAGAGAACTTGCTGTATTTTCTACTTGTAACATTGGGAGTTACAAACATTTACCTGCACTTCTTGCCCATTTTTTAGGAAGTTTTAGTCAGAGTCCCCAGTGCCTGTATTTTTTCCCCCCAATGCCATTCAAAAGGTCTGAACATTTTGGTTCCACCTTCTCCGTTCATCCACTATAAAAAGACACCCTACGAAGGTACAATATGGGACAATCTTTTTTTTTCAGTGGCCAAAAACCATGAGCATTTTTCCTCTTAAAAAGAGATCAGTTTTCACAGGTTGGAGCCATATTCTCCAGGAAAAAAAGTAATAATACAAAGTTCCACAGAACAGATCAGTGCTTCTGGCCCTTCTGGTCCTCAAGGATATGCCTGAACATATGTGTATGGTCCTTCATTTACATCTCTGCCATACGCACTGATAGACATGTTCAATAATGCCATCCTAAACTAGAAATAAAGCCCAAATTCAGCATGAAAGATTATAACTATTTTAATAAGTTAAGGGTAGAAGTAGATAAACCCACCTTCCAGAGTTCTCAAGATCAAAAATAAAAAAGCCATCAGGTTCAACAGAGAAGTAGTGGACCAGAAAGCACATTCCTGACATACACAGAAATACAGCATAGCTATCCTTACAGAAAACATACTTCAATTTTATTACCTCAAAAAAATGCTTACCTGGTGGAGGCCCACCAAATTTTCTTTGCCCATTTTCTTGAATCATGGTGTACCCAGTCTTGTCTAGTAGGGCCAGTAAGGCAGCAGCCTGATTACCACCTCTCATTTTGCCAGATTCACTTGTTGCAGCTGAACTCTCCTCATTCATGTCTGCAATAGCTTCAATAGAACATTATGGACATTTCAACTCAGATACTTAAAAGCTGCTGTTTACATACAGGAGCCACAGGGGCACAGAAACACGCACCATAGTTGGCTATTTCCTGTAGTTAAGGGTAGAAGTAGATAAACCCACCTTCCAGAGTTCTCAAGATCAAAATAAAAAAGTCATCAGGTTCAACAGAGAAGTAGTGGACCAGAAAGTACATTCCTGACATACACAGAAATACAGCATAGCTATCCTTACAGAAAACATACTTCAATTTTATTACCTCAAAGAAATGCTTACCTGGTGGAGGCCCATCAAATTTTCTTTGCCCATTTTCTTGAATCATGGTGTACCCAGTCTTGTCTAGTAGGGCCAGTAAGGCAGCAGCCTGATTACCACCTCTCATTTTGCCAGATTCACTTGTTGCAGCTGAACTCTCCTCATTCATGTCTGCAATAGCTTCAATAGAACATTATGGACATTTCAACTCAGATACTTAAAAGCTGCTGTTTACATACAGAAACCACAGGGGCAAAGAAACACACACCATAGTTGGCTATTTCCTGTGACTTCAGTGAGCAGCATAAAGCTGCAATCCTATGTGCAACTGGTATCATCTATGTACTTGATTTCAAAACATAGCAGTGAACTTTAACCAGCAACTATATATTCCATACTAAAGTTTTAATTTTATACAAGTCACATCACAGCTATTTTATAAATATGCTGTCTCTTCAAGTACAGTAGTGGATTACTTCATAAAGCTTGTCTCAGTTGTAAATGACCTAAATGCCATCTGCAGTGACAAAATCCACTCCCTTATCACTATATTTTACAGAAGCACCAGCGATTTTAAAACTGGGTATAAGTCCAAAGAAAACTTCCGAAATGCATTATGTTAATCAATTTAAAGAATTCAAAGAACTTAGTGACAAAAATAATTTACATGAAATCAGTATTTAATAAAACTTGGTGGAACTGTCTGTCAAAACTAAGGGACTGGGATTATTCCACTTCTGAGTTCCTCATTTTCATGCTCTTATCCACTTTCATCATGTTGGACTCGAAGATCTCTGGAGGCCCCTTCCAACCCCTACGATTCTGTGATTCCGTGAAAGCTAAGGAGCTTTACCAATAGAGTTGTTACTACTATGTCCACTATTTGATGGCATGTGAAGATCTCCTTTGGTTACTGTCATCTAGGTCACGGGGAACAAATCAGACCGAGAAGCCTATACAGTAATTTACGAACTTTTCTAGTCAATTAAAAAAAAATAACTTTAAAGTCAGATTCCTTTTCAAGGCCTTTCTTTCTCTCCTTGCCCTGTTTTCTATTCCCAAATTTTCTGCCTTGAGGTCTGCAAGACTTAGACAGGCAATCTTCAACACTTCAATCCCTTGCCCACATCCAAGCATATGCTCTTTATTCTCCAAAAAAATAATTAAAAAAACAAAACAAAACAAAACATGAGACACCTACATAGACATCATCTATAACTCCTTTTTTTTTTTTCATAACATCCCTTATATTTTAAACTTGCTTTATCAACAATAAGTTGAAGGTGAATTTTGCTTCACTAAGCAAAATCCTGAGGAACTCCCCACCTCCCTGGCAGTTACAATCCCATCCACTTTCTTCAGCCTGAAGCACAGCCGCTTGCTCCTCTTCAGCTTGCTGCTCTTTCTGCCCCTCACTGAGCCTTTCCTTCTGGCCCCATCGCACAAATACACACCGCTCTCTGCACAGCCTACTTCACACCCGCCTACGTGGCTTCCCAGCGCTGCCGGCCCCAAGCATCGCCACAACAACGCCGCACACCGCACACAACGCTGTCCCCCGCCTTCCGGCCTCCCGCTGAAGCCAGCACCCAGCCCCGCGGCACTTAGAAGCCCTACATCTCCCTCTGAAACCCTCCCGCGCCTCAGGCTACAGTCAGCCTTTAGAAATCGGCAAGAGGTTTTCACAAGACTCTACGCTATATTTACTTCTTTTTTTCTTCTTTTTCCCTCACCCCACCGCTCGGCGCAGCACGGCGCCGCCCGGCCCGAGCCCGCGGCCTAGCGGAGCTGGGCGGCAGGTGTAACTGCCGGGAGGCAGGAGCCAATCAGCGCCGGGCTCACAGCGGGGCACGGCGGGCGAGCGCTTTTAAAACGGGCGGGCGTTGGCTGAGGGAGGGCTGTCAGCGCGCGGCTGCCCCTGCGGCTCCCTCTGCAGCCCGGCCTGAGGCAGCGGAGCGGCTGCCGCCGTCAGAGGTTCCCCCTGTCTTCCGCACGCTCCCATCCCAGCTCCTGAGCTGCCATCCAAGTGCCTTGGGGTCTGAGCAAATGGAAGACGCTCACAGCCAAAATGCACTCATTGAAGACTTCTCCTCATGTACATCTTCCTTAAGCTGTAAAGGCAGAAGTGTTCTTCGTCAGCTAGAGAATCCCGAAAAACTACAAATATGCTCCTGAGCTTTTAGACGTGTATTTTTAAAGATGTACCACCAGAAATCTGTATTTCAGCACAGCGTGTCAGATACTCGCTATTTCAGCTTGCTTGGTTTTTATTTTCAAAGAGGAAGCTTTACTGTCTTTTTTAATCAATAATGGCTTGACACACTAATTGTTTTACAAATGATGTCTCGAGGTAATAGTGTGAATGGCCAGAATTGCTATTACCTTCAAGATTAAGGTACTCTTTTCCTTTCAGGTTATCTGATGGCTTATTGTTGTTTTTTACGGTTTCTAATTCAGCTGTGAAATCTCTAATAGGAACGAGTTTTGGGAGTGCCTTACAGTAAATGAAGTTTTGGGTGTTTGGCTGCAGCTCCGTGTCCTTGTTGCCTTGGAGCCTGCTCGCTTTCTAGTAGAAAACCCTATGTGCTCAGTTGCTACTGCTTGTGGAGAGAGCTGACAGAACGCAGACAGCAGCCTCTAATGAAAAACCTCTCACTCCTTTTCTCTGTGTTTCACCTATGTGACATCCTATGGGCAGATTACTGCTGGCTCTTGAACAGCTACCCAGCTGGAAATTTTAACTCATTGCAGTAATTACTGTCAGCAGCTTTCAAGGAAACACACAACTTTGCTGTCAGGTTTTTCTCTTTATGACGTGACAGAAATAAAATATCCAAAACGAGGTTTGCTTTGTTATTTCTTGTTAAACATCAAAGTCAGGCATAGGAACTAAAGATTCACTAGATTTTCTTGCTGACCTCTAGCCCTATTTAAAAGAAATTAAGATCCACAGGTGCTAATTGGGTAGTACAGCTCTCATTTTCCTCTTCTCCACAGGTGTTTGCTGTTTGTTTATTTCTCTCTGGCAATTGTTTGGTGTATTTTTTACTGAGAACAACTGTTTCTAACCTGTATTTGTCTCAGATTTTGCCACAGATTATCAAATGTGATAAAGTTTGAGCTGAATGTTTTCATGTGCTTTTTGTTGTTGTGGTTTTTTTTCTCCAATAATAAGGCAACGTTTACAGGGAATGCAGTATTCAGCGGTGTACCTCATAGCCTCAGGTCTTACAAACAGAGATTGCACCCGTGAAAGCATCTCATGACTAAAACAAAGCCATTTATTGAACCCAGACTGCATTCTCTGAAACACTGCTTTGCCTGTAGTGGAAGCAGAAGAATCCTCACCAAACCAACCCCTCAGTCAGTCATTTAAAAGTTAGTTAATTTTGATTATTTATGCAACATGCAGTTGTGTTAAGTAAGTTGGAGTAGTTGGAGGGGACAAGACTTCTCTATTCCTCCTCCACACAGGCGCTTCCTGCAGCAGATTCTACCTTGTTTTTATGTCTTCCCCTTTCTCTCACGTAGGACTGGACTGCATTGTGCATTCAGAGACGCAGCTCATATATCATTTGGAAAGCTGTGATAGAAGAAGGCTGATTAACATGCTAATAGCCATTTCTAGCAGTGACAGCTGCTCCCAACAAAGTGTTATTTCTCTCAGTTATAACAACGCTTTCCCTCCATAGAGAAATGCCATTCATCTAAATTAATGTCAAGTTTTGATTCACTTTTTTTTTTTTTTTTTAATGAAGATGTAGTAAAGCATAGCAAAAAGGGACCAGGTTCAGAAGGATGTTATTTATCAGAGTACATATTGCTTTACTGCTTCATTTAATTGGTACCTTACTACATACCTTTTTAACTTATGAACCTGATAAAGGCTAGTTCTCTGGTGGGTTATTTTACAAGAGTTCTAAGTATTTGGCATAAATTCCAGTTAGACAAATACTTACTTACAATTGCAAACAATATGCTGTCTACTCTGAAGCTTTATCAAATTCCACTTAGTGTCAAGGAGACGCTGTGTTAGTTTCCTCATGAATGTCTTCTTGAAACTGTCACAAGTCTGATGGATGAGGAATGAAGGCAGTCCTGCCAAGTTTGTGCTGTTTATTTCTCTGGCTAAATTTGAAAATGTGAAAGAGGCCTTTTTCTTGCATATTTTACAGCACTGCATCAGACAGTTGCTTTTCTTTTCCTCATAGGTTATTTTCGGTAGCGGTAACACTGAAGTCCATTATGTTTTTTAACTTGTTTCATGGGAATGCTAGCAAGTCCCAGCCATATATTCCTGGAGCGGACTACTACTGCAGTTGTAATGTCTTAGCAGAGGCATATGCCTTTTTTTGTCAAAGTAAATTTTGCTGTGGGCTGGAACAGGAAGAGGGCACGTAGTATTTCTGCACTCTGACAGGTTTGATATGTAGATAGTGGAACTGTTTAAAAGGAAACAGACATCCTTTGAAGTTTAGACAGAGGTCTCCGTAGAAAACATAGAGATAATATGATTGTAAATCTAATTACAGAAAGCTGCCTAGAAGGAATTTCAATCAGTTGGTCTATTTTCTTTCCAGTGCCATTTGATCAAATAGCCACACTGCCCGCTTAGAAGGATCTTCCTAATGAGGCATCCCCATGCCTGAAGAGTCTGCTATCTTGAAAGGTACCGTTTGCACTTGCTCAGCTTTCTGCCACAGAAATTGCTGGAAGAAAAGATACATTGGTGGTTTAAGATCATTCCTTATTATTTTTATTTTTGAGTACTTTTTATCAATTTTTTTTTTTTAATGAAAATTGATCCCAAAGCATGTTCTGCTTCCCAGACAAACATAGCAACAGTCTTACTGAAGTTAGTTGAACTAAATCAATTTTAAGCCGGTATTGCTGAGTGCAGTGATGTGAAATGTTTATAACAAAGTGTATCAAATCTCTTCATTTGTTGTGGCTTTTTTTTTCCCCCCCTCTCATGACCTGCAGAACTTTCTGCCCCTCAGTGCAACAAAGGCACACCTTTAAGAAAATCACAAAAATGGGCCGGCTTTGCTAATGCAAGGGACTGATGTAAGGGAAGGAGCAGCACGGCATCGTGGCAAAAAGTGACACTGCAGAGGGTTGGTGGACAAAGGGGTGAATATCAGAAATAGAAGGCAATTGGGGAAGGACCGCTGGGCATGGAGAATCATTTCCTTTAGTATTGAGGCCTGCTGCTTCTATGCAGCTGCACAGTTCTTCGTCATCTCTTTTTAGGTAAACGTTTTAAGCAAATCCTGAAGTGGCAGCACATCCTCTGCATATCCATGACAGCAACAATTAAAGAGGCTTGGCTGTTTCGGCAGTTACAAAACACTGCCCTAACAGGCTTGAGACCGACTTCTTCCTTCTGCAACGTGAAGCACAAGAAGCACAGAGGGGGCCTCCTGTTGTCACACAGTAGGTCTGCCAGTGCTCACCAGAAGACCTGGAAAGATCAGAGATGGTTCCTCTCTGTCACAGCTCAGTTTTTAATTTAATTGCATTTATTGACAGAAAATACTGGAATTTAGGGTGGTTTTCTGTGAAAGTTTATAACCTGGCTCCAGTGTTGGAACAAAGCACACATCAACTGATGAAATCTTCGACCACTTCTGATCTGACCTAGTGACTAACTGGAGGTTTACTTGGAAGGCTGAGGATTTTTATATCACGTTACCTTTTGAATATTTAATCATTCAGGAAATAAATCATATTGAATGCAACAGGAGAGAACAAGATTCAGTTTTTACTTTGTGTTTTCACTGTAGTTTAAAAAGTGGAAAGGCTGTCAACAGTTTCCTTCAGCCATTTATTCTCGGCTTAAAATCCCAGTTTATTCCGAGGAGCCTAAAAAGGCATTGATTTATCAAGCTCATATCCTTTTAATTCATAATCCAGCTGCTGTGAGCTGCTAACAGGCTTTTGAGTCAGGAAGCTCAGGAAATCATCAATGCCAATTACAGCTAAACAACTTAGGATTTTCTTTATATTTTTCCAGAGGCTTTAAGGATATGGTGCTACTTTTAGAGATGTAATTAAAACTGAAACAATGTAACCTGCATTTTTAGTGCTTTTTTCATTGACATATGCATATATTATTCTACTTTCATATATTATATATGCATAGAATGCTATGACTTACCTTATAATAGATTTCTTTTTTTTTTCTTTTAAATGCCTGCCTAGATTGGAAGCTTTTTCTTGCACATCCTCTAGATGGGAGCTCTTGATCTTATAGCAAACCCTGCTCTTAGGTGGAGGTCTGCAGCTCCTCTTTCCCAGCATCGTCCAGTTCTGGGCTGGTACAGGATTTCTTGCTGCTTGCATCCATGGCAGGCACTGTGAAGAAGCCACTGTAGGAAGGATACAACCCAGCAAGGGTGGGCATATTCCAGCACAACACTATGGGAGTAAGAGGTGTAATACATAATAACATTTTGAAAACAGCCATGGTACAGAGGATAGTGGTGCCAAATGAACCATTTTCAGAAGAATTCCAGTGCAGACCTGTGGAAAGCAGTAAATTTCAGTTCCACACCAGGAACATCTGAGACTTTAAGACCAAGTGGAGCAAAGCCACGTGAAATGACTCTTCATTGTTCCCCTAATGCAATCACCAGGCAGCCAATTTAAAATAGAGTGCCATTTCGTATGACACCTAACTTTGTCTCAGAAGCTTTCAAAGGCAGGACAGATTTAAAAGAAAAGAACAAGAGAAATTTGTTTGTGTAGAGTAAATTCATTTGTGAACATTTTACTCAGTGTCATGAATGCAAGCCTCAAAACAGGAAGATGATGAATTGTTGCTTATGGAAATTTTGGAGACTATAGCTGGACTCTGCCTGTGCTCTAAACACTCACTGCTTATTGGCAGAGAATGATTCAGGGCTAAAGTGACCTTTGGATATTGCCAAATTCATTCCTGTGTTCCCATACTTTAACAAAAAAATTGCCCCTTGACTACAAGCTCAAGACTCTCAAAGGCAGTTAAGTTGTTAACAGTGTCTGGTTGTAAAGGACACACTTCTGCAGTTCTGGATGGGGAGTCCAAGTTTCCTAAAAAATACAGGGAGTAGCCAAGTTGACAAGAAAAGACCTTCAGAAGCCAGCTGAAAGATGCATTGCCTAAACTAGGAAAAAGCTAGGAAAGAGCACAAATGGCTGCACAGAAGTGATTATCCATAAGCATCTGTCTGAATAGAACTGCAAAATGACCTAAAATGACAGAATTCAGTGCAAGCTCCTTAGTGACCAGGAAGTCCATTTACAAACACTATAATTATGTTTATGAAGCACAAGATATTGGGAGATCAGGGAATGGAAGGGAGCATTTCCAATTTAGTCTTGCAAGGTCAGTAATAAAGCTCCTATTGAATTCAGCTGGAAGAGACAATCAAACAAAGGTGTTGTAACAAAGAAGCCTGCAGTACTGCGTGCCTGATGGTAGAGCAGGTGAGTTACTGAGGATCTCTCCCACCAGGATAATTTTCAATACGCAGTGCAAGTGAAACTTCTTACTGATTTTTTGTTAGGATGAAATGTTGTTTGTATAAACAGATGCCTCACACTCATTCAGCATTCTCTTCCTGCTCAACTACACAATGAGCTCTAAACTGGTACCACAGATTCAGTATCTTTCCCATAAGAACCGACTGTTGCTGCAAGCACAGATTTGTTTTTAATTGCAGGACTGAACAGTCTGTGAAGGAGATGTTAACACAAACATTCCCTAAACTGAAAATGCAAACTATAAAGTTACCAAAGGAAAGTAATTTCTCTGACTGGTTTGCATAGTTATTTTCAGCTTGCTAGTATTAAAAAAACAAAAACACCTCTTTACAAGTCATGAAACCCTGATTATAATTTTGAAACACATTTCATGACTATGTATCAGATCTACTGCCTGGATAACTTTCAGTGCCTTAATAATATGAGTTACTGGAATTGCTCAGACACCTGAAATAGAAATGCTCCGTTCCTGACTGGAATTTCAGTTTGTTGGCCAAGCAGAATTACTGCTTTCTCCAGGAAAGTTTTTGAAGGACATTCCCAGGCTAACCCTGGTCTGTCAAGTGATCCAGTTATACAAATACCATTTAGAATGACAATGGAATAGCTCTTACAGCGTGACTGAAGCAGTCTGCTTGTTGTCTGCAGTTTGGAGCAATACCTAAAGGAAAATACGAAGTCACCTTTTCCATACAATCATCAGTGCTAAATAGCTGACAAAGAGATGTTACTTTGCCTCTGATTGTCCAGCTCACATCTTAATCTGTCAGACATTCAGATTTCCAGAGGAGCTGAGTTTTGTGCATGTCCCAAGCTCTGTAAAAGACCAAAGAACGGAACACAGCAAAGCGACAGAAGGCATCGCAGGTGACATCTCCAGAAATACTTTAGGTATTGCAGCCTTACTCATTGTAATGGCAGCAGGACCAACACAGTGAGATGTTACAGAAAGAATGCTCCCCCACCTCCAAAGGTCTAGACTCACAGGACTCCACAAAGGAAGGATCTCCAGCAAGAGAGATTACAGTGGCAGTCAGCTCTTAAATGAGGTCTTCCAGTCACACAGCTGAACTGCCTTCACCTGAGCTCCCAGGGCTGACCCAGTCCTTTCCCAGGTGATCAATCAGTGCTTCAGGCTGCGCCTCAGCAGTTCCCATACACTGCACCCCTTCACAGCATGAACCAATGATTGAGCCAGCTGGAGGGTGAGCCTTCCCCAGTACAGGGATCCAACACACCCTAACACTTATACAATTGCCACTGCGACTTCCAAAGGCTCACAGAGAGCAGTACAGATGTTTCAGAGGTACCAGGAGGGGAAGGTCTGCCCTCCAGGGCAAAGTACAGGCCATATTCCTATCTTGGGTCAACACTTCAGCTTACACTGGGGATGTCCCAGCCACCTGTACCACACCATTGGCCAGATATCTGTGGCTCATAACTGTATCAGGCACCAAAGGGGGTCCTGATCTGCCACAGGGACATGAGGAGGGGCCCTCAGCAATGAAGACCAGGGTGCTGACCACAACGACTGCAGGCCATGTACCGATTAGTGGAGGGACTACTGAATCCCCCATCTCCAATAGTCTCCCCCAGGGTGCAAGCATGCCACACCACTTCGGTCCTACTTGCACCTTCCAGGTTCAGGCTGTGACTCAGCAGTTCCCATTCACTCACCTTCCAGTCTGGGGTGATTTTCAGCCCTGACTGATGCCTTTGGGCCTCCCTTACAAAATGTGAGAGGAGTTACATACCTCAGGAAGGATTTATTTGAAACCAGCTAAGCTGCAACCTGGTGAAAGTAACCCATGAATAAAATGAGGCTCTGGGGGGAACTGAAACAGTCTGGGGCACATCTGCATGAATCAAAGCCTGAGCTTCTGCTTCAGGCAATTGGGTATGAACACAAAACAGGATCAAGAGATGGTATTCACTCATGTCCCACAAGCTGCAGAGCCATGATAGCACGATGCTAGACCAAACAGCCTTCTTCCACTTGGGCTAGATGCAGTTCTGTTTTCCACAGCTATGCTGCTTCAGGTTCTGCAGGCTACCAAGTTGTCACTGGATCCAGGTTACTTAGTCTGTGCATTACCCCCCTGTTTAGACAGACTGTGAATGAGTGTGGTTGAAGCCAGGGGCCTCCCTCCCCCTGAAGATACGCTTGGAGCTAAGTACAATCTCGTACAAAACCAGAGACAGCAAAAGTTACTGTGGTATCTAATCCCCGTCTTTCAGGCAGGGATACAGGAGACCTCTCATTATCGTCACACCTGCGTTTCTTCACTTGAGAGCAGAAGTAATTAATAACTTTCTTCCTACCATGTGACACTGGCAGACCCACCCTTCTCTGTGCTGCTGTGCAATGCTCAATGGAAACGTACAGGTACAGGACTGCAGGGAACATAGGTGCGAGTCTGAGTCAGGTCTGAGACTATGCAGAGCATTAGGAAGCTTGACAAGTTTAGCAGAGCTAACCCTTAATTTGCTTGTAATTCTTAATTATATGAAGCAGTGTATCTTCTTAGCCTCACAGAAAACTCAGGTTTCACAGGGAATGAAGTTGCCTTCTGGTAAGGAACTGTGCATCTCATTTATCTGCTATGTTCTATGTAAGAAACACACAATCTTATGCAAGTTAACCAAGTCTTGCAGTAGGCAAGAAGACAGGAAGACGTTTATTCTCCCAGGTGCAGACACAGGAAAGATTTTTGTGGAAAAAAAAGCTAAGGGAGAATTAGAAGAAGAAACTAAAGGCAATAGTTAGGTACAGCAGGTATCCGAATACAAAAGGAATGCTACACCAAAGTGGCCAACATTTGTTCTTACCTGAAGGCGTCTTCCTTCTTTCTACCTGAAAGTTTCCTGAATGGCTGCAATTGTTGAAGTCAGGAACATCCCAATCTTAGTCTTTCTAATTCCTGATCAAGCCTTGGGATGTGCTTCCCACTCACAGCCTCACTAGCATCCACGGACCACGAGAAGAACAGCTTTCTCAGCAGTGCTAAAATACATAGGGTCCCAACACAACCTGATGCAGCTCACAGTGGATTGAGGGAGCCATTTCCTTCTTCGAACTTGGAGCCAGAGGTGCTGCCCAATTTGATAAAAATAACTCAATCTTCAACTGTCCCAGTTATGAGATAAATTAGAAAAGGGTGAAGGGTGGCCACCTCTCAGCCATATCCAGAGTCTGGTGAATCTGCTGGAGCCAGTCTGAGAAGGTGCTGGGAAAAGGCCCCCCCTCCAGAAAAGCTGCAGCTATCACATTTTGGCAAACTTTATAACGTATTGCTGTTTCCACTCCAGCACTGCTCAGTCAGGAAGGAACCTAAGAGTTTGTGTAACAAATGGGCAAAGACACCTATACCTTAAAACTCTGGCTGGGCTAAATCAATGAAAGAAAGTCACAGAATACATTTGCCTATGGGATACAAAAAAATAAAATTAATAATAATAATAATAGTAAAGCTAGTTACTCCTCACCTCACAAAAAGTCTTCCACCTTGTGAGACAGAAGCAAAACATAAATCAGTTTTGCCACAGAGAACAGCTGTATTCCAATCAGTGTAACTATGATTTAAGAATCGTAAGGATTGCCCCACGCTTTCCCACAGTCTCTGTGTTCTCAGGTTCATACCCTAAGTGCTCCTGTGACTTCAGAAGTGAAGCTATGCCACAATATACAACAGAGAACTGAGTGTTAAGAAAATTTTCCAAAAACCAGCCCTCAACTACTTTATATTCCTACAGTAGAGGACACGTTCTGCTTTATAAGCACAGAATCCTGAAAGATTTCCATGAGGCTTACAGGAAAGAGCAATACACTGCAGTAAAGGGCCTCCAACCAGCAAGCTGTAGCATCTTCATTTCAGAGCAGTCAGCCCATTCAGGACAATTGTGCTTCCAGGGATCGAGCTATTATTTCAAAGCCAGGGTCAATGGCTCCAAGAGTCGCCCCATAACTTTTTTCATTTCAATGGAAAAAGGTGATGCTAATTAATGAGTGTCTAACGCAGTTCTGTATCATTCAGTGGCACGTGACTTTAATATGAGAACACGCAGCAAGAAATACAGCACCGTATCACTTGTAGAGATCACAGAACCAGTGTTTCTTGTAGCTGCAGCTTGCTTTCTAAAGCCTGTCTGGATGACGTCAAGTCACACACAAGTTTAATTCCCTCTTCCCCAGCCCCTCAGACTTTAACAAGTAATGCTGACTTTGTTTTCATTAAAAGCCTCAGTGGTGTACATAGCGTTTGCCTTCAGCACAGGAGGACCCAAAGGTGAAATCAAGCGACAGATGACTACTCACCCACAGAATGAGTAATCAGTTATGTTCCGAGCTAAAATAAATACAGACAGAAAACTCAGTGTTCTAATGCCTTCATTTACGAACCTTTTTCCTTGCTTTAAACACGGCTTTTGTAAAAACATCTTGAGCCTCGTGAATGCTCATTTAATTTTTGTTTTCCTTGGAAAGGCCAAAGTGAAACATCTCTCCTTCTCACTTGATGTCCTCACTACGTGCCTTTCCCAGCGGCGCAGGGCAGTGGTTACACTCCTCCATTACACATTCACGTTTAACCACACAGTTTCCCAGAACAGCCCCACCACTAAAATGACCCGCAGCTCTAAATTTACGCTCCTTGTCACCACCACTTAACAGCCATCAGTGAACAACGTCACTTCTAAACGCACTACCCAACAGATGAACTGCTCCGCAGCATTCAGTGTTTTTCTTTTACAGCCAGCTCCTTCATTTCAGCAGCGCTGTGGCTGAGCTCAAGGCTGAAACGCAAGGCTTAACCTAGGGCAAGTGCTTATTTTTACTTGAGTCATTACAGAAAAAAGTTTACGTTGACATTTAACAAAATGTTTGACTGCATAACCACCACCTGCCGAGCTGAACATGAGAATTCATGCCTGGTAGTTTTATTTTTCCCATAGTGAATGACTTATCTGACTTGTGCCTGACTTTCACAAAATCTCTGCATCTCTGCTAGAATTACCATCAGTAGGAAAAACTCCTCACCACGCAGCTGGATTTCTCTTCCTTCACCCACGCTGTTACTTGTCCCTGATGTAAGGATACAGCCATAGTCTGCACTACTTCATAGTATTCTGTAAGCTTCTTGAAACTCTACAATTTGAGGGAAATCTCCAATACTAACATTAGATATCTGCAAGAAGCTGGTTCCATTTCTTCCATACAGATGCCTATCAGAATCCTAGCGCAGTGCCGTGAGTTAATCTGGGTGTTCCTTGTTCAACACCATCAACAAGGCAGAGCATTGGCCCTTTGATACAGAATCTAGAGCAGGATGTTTCTCCACCTTCCGACAATCCTGCTTTTGATTTGGTTCATGACCCCTCTGTTTATTGTATAAGCGAATCATAAGGATTACTGGAATTCTTATAAATCCCATGTAAATAAAGGGTGAAAGAAAAGCCCACCTGTAATCAAACACTATGTAAGTGCGTGTTAATGGCCCATTCAGTGCCCTAATGGGACACATCAGAGAAGTGCTATGACATTACACTCCATATCAAGAGGCCAGTAGACATTTTCAAATGAATAAATTCTTTTTATATAGTTACAATAGTGACTGGTGACTACAGTTCATTACCTTACGCACAGCAAATAAAAAAACTCATTGGAATTTATGCAAATAACACAAACTCTACGAAAAAGCAATTCACATTAATTATAAAAACACCTTAACTTGAAAAGTTTACCAAACCCAGTTATGTGGAGCACCTCGGTTTCTGAAAGCAGAACAGAAGCTGTTTGCAAGGACTCAACAGTAATTGATATGCAACTCCTTTGGCGAAGTGTACTGAAAGCTATGCTAAATCCCTGCTCAGTTGATGACAGCAGCAATAGTGCTGTTGTTTCTTAGAGTGCTGTTGTTTCTGAGGCTGGAATTTCACTCTAGTCTTTGCATTCTTGGTCAGTTATAGTGAAGCAGCAGAAGAAAGATGATTAGAGAGCAGCCAATTAGGCTCACAGTTCAAGAATCCAATTTTCAAACAGCCCTGAGGTTTAGGGAGGGAGAAAGGGGTTTACAATGTAGCTAAACGAAGTCTTAATGAAAAACTGGGGAAAAAAATGGCACCTTCCAGTAGCATAGCTGATCAGGATACTGAACACCACTCAGAAAGGAGCAAGTCTGAGGTTGCATCCTTGGTAAAGACATCGTTGTGTTTGCCTTGGACTAGAAAGGGAGGCAAGCACACAGCATGGACATGTAAGTGCATGTAGAGCAAGACATTCCAGAAGCTGAACAATATCTCTGCATACATTAAAGACACTGCTGAGGAGAAAAAAATAAGCAAAAAGGAGTATCTTCTAGTACTGAAATCATTGGCAAGATAACATGATTTCAAATCCAGCTCTACAGTCTTGATAAGCAGAAAGGATGCAACATTGGAGATGGAACATTTTTAGCTGGTTTGCCACTGAATACTTATTTGCAAGAGATGAGTACAGAAAGACATCTTCCTTCACAGAGGCTACAGGAACCACACCAATGAGCCCTGATACTTTACAGCACCCACGTAGCTCTAATTACTGTGGGAAAGAAAGAACTAAATAAATGTGCATTCATTTTCCTCCCCCTCCATGCCATGTGCCCTGCAAGACTAGAAACCCACAGCATCTGCATGTCACAAGCTTTCAGAAAGCAAACTGTTTGCCTCCTGTACTGCCTAGAAGCTCTCTGCAGCCACTTTCATTAGCCATGCCCTCCACTACCAGCAGCAAGGAACATGCTGACGAATCACAGGCTTTCTGAACCACCAACCCAATGAGAAAATTGCTAATTATGCATTTTTTTGCTGTTTATGCAATTGATACAAATGAGAGACCTGTGACCATTTCCCAGGAGGGAACTCAATGCCAATGTGGACAGATGTGCTACGGCAGCACTGCACCCAGGCAAGGCCCTTGTCCCCCCACCTTTTCTTTTTCTTGGCTATCAAAAATAGTCAGCTTACCTAACTGCATCTTCACAAAAGGACATGTCAGGAACGGAGCCAGTAACTCCTGAACATTAACAAGATCTACCAAAGTAAGAGGTAAGTAATTCTGAATGCCCATCGCTGTGTGGTACTCCATCATCTACTTTTATTAATAGCTGTAGCACCCAGGCACACAGCTAGGAGATAAAAGAACATGAAGGGCACGAGCAGAATCACTTGAAGCTAAAGGCACGCAGCAGAACTGCATCGCACCCCTACTTTTTCATTACTTTAAAGGTGTGTGAGAAAGTATTGAGATTTTCAGGAAATCTATCACTCAGCTTACATAGTAAGCTATACCTTGTGCACTGTGTTCTAGACAGAGTCGCATTTAAAAGCAGCACACAAGCTTAAGTAACTTTACACAACGCCAGCAAGTAATTTGTGCCCTCATAAATACAGTAGTGTACATCCTATATACAAACAGCCGCAGGCGGGCTGTTAGCCAGCCATCCACAGAACGAAGGTAATGAAGATCGTGGGGAGGGCGGTGGAGGGTGCCAGACCCAGGCAGATGATGGACGCTAAACCCACGAGCACCGAAGCAAGAACGCTCCTCTGGTCACGAATTATCATCTTGACAGTCTCACAGAACTGCAAGGAAAGAAAAAAAGGAAAACAAAGGAAAAACGTCAGGGTTAAGGAGGAAAGTGTCGAGATGACAGCTGGGATCGCTGCTTTCTCCGGTACGGACGGGCTGCCGGTGCCACAGCGCTCACGCGCTGCCTGAGAGAACGCAGCCTGCCGCTCCGTCACCGCGGGAGCTTTGGCTAACGCAGCGAGTGGGAGCTGAGCTCCCAGCCAGCCTCCTGTCCCGCAGCCCGGCGCCGGAGCAACGTGGGGCAGCCCGGCCGCGGCCCGCCAGCTCTCCGCGGCGCTTCTGCCTTCGGGAGCCGGGGACTCCCTCCGGGGACGCCCTGCCGCCCCTCCCCGGGGGCCGTACCTTGTCGGTCTGGAAGCTGACCGCAGCTCCGTAGCGGCAGTAGGTGACGAAGTGCTCGCAGTTGTTCCAGAGCAGGCTGTAGGCCGTGGCACCCACCAGCTTCTCCGCACGGCGGGCGGCCTCCTCGCTGCCCAGCACCTGGTCCTTGAACAGCCGGTCCATGTGGTTGACCAGGATGCTGCCGCCGTACGCGAAGTCCTCCACCGTGTCCACGCGGATGCTGGCCGTCTTGGTGATGACGCCCAGGATGAGCCGCTTGTTGGTCACCACGCGCTGGATCTGCCGGCGGTCGTCGGTGAAGGCGGGCAGGATGTCGGGCATCAGGTGGGCGACGCGGTTCTCGCCCAGGTAGATGCCGAAGTGGACGAAGAGGGTGCGCGGCACCTCCAGCAGGTCGCCCCGCCTGAAGCAGCTCGTGTCGTAGTAGCCGGAGGCGGCCGGCGGCGGCTCCCCGCCCTCCGCTCCCGCCGGCAGCGCCCGGACGTGGACGAGGAGCAGCAGCTTCTCCAGCAGCAGCGAGGCCGCCTGCGGCACCGCGTTCTTCATGGCCGGCCGGGCCGAGGACGGGAGGAAAGCGGGGCGCCGCCAAACGGCCCCGCTTTTCTAGGCGGCCGGCCGGGGCGGGGCGGGCACGCGGGACGGCCCCCGGCTGCGTGCGGGGAGCGCCCGCCCCGCTCCGGCGGGGAATGCCGCCCGCCGGGCTCTGTCCGAGACGGGACCGGCACGGAGGAGCGAGTTCCCGTCACGATCCGGCTCGGAAAGAACGGGAAGAGGAGAAGGGGCGTCGCCGTGCGTTTTGCTTCGTGCTAATCCATTATGTAAATAGATAAATCGCGGCAACGAAGCCTATGAAAGAGCGGCCGACAAAGCCGACCCGTCTAAGGGTTCGGTGGCCGAGCCGCTTCCCGTCCCCGGGGCTGCGGGATGATGGATGGGGCCGGCATTCGTGGCACCTGGCACATGTCGAGCAGCAGCTCCCTGCCCGCCGCCTTTGTGCGGTCGCTTTCGCCTCTGTGCACGCGAGGCGATGGGGAATAGGAGGCAGGTCGTTGGAACGTCTGCCCTCAACGCCGGGTTCTGTCTGAAGTCATTACCTTCCCAGTGGCTCTTCCTGCAGGTTGTGTGCACGGTGGTGGTTGCCACACAGCCAAGTACAAGGGCAGCTGCGTAACCCTTTGGCACCTCGCCACAGGCAAACAGATGTGAAACAGCAAATTATTTCTCCTATAAAATTACTTTCAACCCGAGAGCCTGCAGACCGTGCGCAGGAAGCCCCGAAGACCCTCAAGCTGTGGGACTCCTTTGGTTGCTCCAGGAGAAAGGAAAGAGCTCCCTATGCTTTCCACTGCCGAACAGCTGTGGTCCGAAGGGCAAGGCCTACCATGACACGTGCTGAGCCAAGGTTCAAGGGAGGTTCCCGCATACAAGAACTGTTCCAGGGAGGTTCCTGCATACAAGAACTATCAGGCTTATCGCTGACACAAAGCAGTTTTTCCACCACTCCTCGGTGACGCCAACACGTTATGAGAGCTGCCGTCAGCAGAGAGCTTCCTGAGGGACCCATGTTTGTCATGGGTCCACTTGCAGAGACAACTTGCAGAGACAACCACAGGATCCTCCTTCAGCCTCCGAGCACAGACCAGAGCTCCAGCACTGCTTGCCAACGCGATCAGGCATTTGGGATTTTCTTTGAAGAGTTTCAGCCAAACTTTTACGCAACAAAGGCTTAGCTCTCTCCGGTCAGTTACAAAGGAGGAAATACCTTGTAGATGCAGCTCATGGTGCTGGTGTGAACCAGTGGATTAGCCACCAGTCACATAATTCTTTCAAATCTTTCAAATCCAGATGTTTCAATACACCCAGAAGGGTTGATGCTTTTGCTCATGCCTATTAGTAAATGAAAACATGGGCAAGGCGCTTTATGCCCTCTTAACTGGCACATTTTTAAGGGACTGGAGAAAGGGCCCAGGTTAAAAACACTAATATCACGATAAAGAGCCTCAGCCACTTGGTGATGGCCATAGGGGCTGGTCCAGGCACGCAGCACTGTGACACAGCCACAGGTTTTCAGAAACTCCACTTTAAGTCCTGGCACAGAATCATTCATCTGTCCCTCCTGAAAGCATAAATGTTCCACCTTGAGGCTCCCTCCATCCAGCCCCACTGTCTCAAGGCTCCCTCCTCCCAGAACGGCCAAAGGAGTGCCTGCATGATCTCTGTTGAAGGAAGAGCTACAGTAGCTTCAGAGCTACAGTTCAGATCTCTCTCCCACCCAGCACAAGAGAGAGGAAATTCAGCTGAACTCCCTGGCAGAAACAGACATTTCCTAACTAGATCTTTTACTTGGAGACATCCTTTGTCTGCCTTCTTAATATCCACGAGCTTTAATCCCCCAAATCCCCATTTCAAGTCAGGATGAAACTGAAGAAGAATCATCAAGAGACTCAAAGCCTTGCTACAGGGAAGGGTTTCAAAGGAATTAAGGTGACAGGTGTGCCATTATGCAGCGGTCACTTCCTCATCCCCTCATACCAAAGCACTAACAAGCTTCGTCTCTCCCTCCCCCTGAAACCACTCAATTTCAGAGTCTGAAGCCCCAAAGGAACAAGCACAGAAGGCATCGCACAGATGGCAGATGTGTGGAACGGCTTCAATCCACACACAACTCACATACGTGGTGGCAGCAAGTGAAAACCGCCCTGATAATAATACCTTGAAACTGCTGTGAGCAAAACACTCAGTACAACACCACACTCATCTCTGAAATCAACTCTTCAGAATTTGGAACGGCAAATCTGCAGGCCATCAATACAGTCGGCCATCTTTTTCAAACTGCCACCGTGCAAAACAAAATTTTGGTATGTAATTATTTTTCCCTCTGCTCAAATGGGAAAAGAAAGAACGAAAATCTTTTCGTCAGAGATGGCTAAAATGAAGGCTTACTTTGTGCCTCAAATTAAGCCTCCAATAACTTATTTCCCATCTTCCTGGATTACTTTCATGTAATAACTTTTAGAACTTTAATAGATTAAATTGCCCCAAAGCTGGCAAGATCACTTTGAAATATTAAATATGATGCAGCAAATGAAGTACTTGTTTGGATTGTTACCTGCTACGGCATAATTATTTCATGGCAGACCCCATGATCTGCTTTTGAGAGCTACAAGAGATGCAGTAATAAAGCTGAAGGAGGTGAAAGAATGCAGCCTCTGTTTTGTATTGCAGATGAGCCACAGCACAAAAAATTCCCAGGTAAGAGGTGTCAGCCAGCTTCCATTACACTGAAAACCCAGCACGTTAGATGGGTCCTTACTTTTAGGGTTTGAGTCAGTGCTGTTCCCATCCTGCCCTCACAGCTAACATACGGGAAGGGGCAGGAAAGAAAGGCAGTTGGAAGTGCAAGTTCTTGCCTACATAAGGAACAGCCCTGCTTTGCAGAATGTATTTGGTAACTGAAGTTAAGCCAATGCTAACGGCACACACGCTCACAGATTAAAAACCAAATGCAGCTTTAACAAGCTTTCAGGTCAGCTGTGATTGCTGGAACAAAAACAAGTTCATGAATTCAGAACACGTTAAGGAGGATAAAATCTTTGGACAGAGATTTCTGAGAGTATCTTCTGCAAGGAAAGCACCCGATGGGCAATGCCATGTGCTTTACACTGAGACATAACGCACAGAAAATGCATTTGTGAGGGATGCATCCAAACGAGGTAATTCCAGAGGTACAAAATAACCCCTTTGTACTCCCATATCCAGTCCCTTTGAAGAGTTCTTTTAAGCAAATTACAGCCTCCTCTGGAGAGCTCCAAGTGCCAAACTCCACAGAAGTGCATCGTTTTGTCATTCTGTGATTTGCTCGTTCCATTTTTGTATCAAACAAAGGCAAAGCACAGAGAAGACAAACTCTGATGGAAGAGGGGAACCAACAAGACAAAGCATGAAACCGCAGGTAAGTGAAACAACCCAAAGCAAAGAGTTTTAAGAACCTCTGAAATAAGTATCGCAGTTTTCCAGAAGCAGCAGCAACTTAAAATGACTCCAACAAATTTATACTTAGAAATGTATACTTTAATTCCAAAATAGCTGCGTACACATTTACAGTCACTTAAGCAGCACACTGAATAAACTGCACATATTCACCATTGCCTTTCTCATCTCCGCAGGTTTGCTACTGAGGTCTATCAGCTTTTTATTTTTTATTTCCTCTCAATACGTTTGTGTATTTTGCTGGGGTAAAAGGCTTCCAGATTATTAACAACAGTTTTCTAAATGAGCAATGAATGTAAACATGAAAATCAGCAGAAACATATGAAGTTGCACGCTCTTCTGCAATGAAGTAATGATCCATTTCTCAGAACACCTTCCATGAACTGTGTTACACAGGTAGCATCTACAGCTGGCTAATGTGTTGAGATGGATAAAGCTCTTGCTTATAACTTCAAGTTAAAGCCACAGAAAAGGGGGGAACAATTTGTTGTATAATCCTCATTAGCAAGCAAGGGGGCTAGGAAATTAGTAATAATGGTAGCACAGTGTGAGATTTAGGAAAGCAGTTCAGTGAAGTTCATCAAATACTTATTTTCATCATTTTTCTTATACTATTAGTACAGTCTTCCCAAAATAAAAGGGAAGATTCATTTCTGAAATGTTGGAATGTGCACAGTAATATTTGCATGGCTTCTGCAGAAGAAACAGAGCTAATTTTTGGGCCAGAATTTCTATCCTGACAGTGCCACAGGAACTGACACAGATCTTGGGGGCCTCCGCTTAATCAAGTGAAAAAGTTCTCAGTACCCTAATTTGGATAGACTAGTAATATATTGCAGCAGGGGAAAAGGGTGGATGGGGAAAGGGAAATGCAGAGGGGATAACTGGAGTCGGGACAGAGACAAGAGAGCACTTCATTGGTTAGTCCTTTTCAACTGATAGATGGACTTGGCAGGGAGGCTGGAGCTCGAGGATCTTCAAGGTCCCTTCCAACCTAAGCCATTCATTAGAAAGATGCTGGAAGTAATAGATAAATCTGTCATTAATTGGACAAAGAGCTGGAAAGTTGATGGATCACCACCAAAGGGCTGCATTTACTACTGGTTGCTACACAGTAGTAACAATTACTAAACTTCTTCACGGCCCATTAGGGAAAGCTGTTCTCCAGTGCCAGGCAGTGCTAACTTCATGGTGATGCACAGCAGGTTGTCTAGCTTCACTCTACACACAGGACAAAGACTGCTGACAGGAGCTCAACTATACTGGTCTATTTAATTTTCAAATAAAGATTTAGAGAAGGAAAAGAGATGAATGGAACAGGAGGTAATTTTCATCTTGGAACAAAGACTGTATCTTGTCTCATAATTAAATGTTACGTTGCAATTTGTTTAATTCTATTTTACAGGAAATAAATTAATTCTCCATCAAATGTTATTAGTCACAGACGGAGCTGTAAGTCTGGCATGACTCAAAGCAGTTATTAATTTGTACCATATAGCAAAGCCTCTGAGAGAGAACTGTCGCTGATTTTCTGCGGTGACTTTTAAGTCTGACTCTTGGAAAGGTTACATAACAGCAGGACAAGGGGAAATGGTTTTAAGAGGGAGGGAAGATTGAGGTTGGATGTCAGGGGGAACTTCTTTACAGAGAGAGTGGTGAGGTGCTGGAACAGCTGCCCAGAGAGGCTGTGGATGCCCTGTCCATCCCTGGAGGTGTTCAAGGCCAGGTTGGATGGGGCCTTAGGCAGCCTGGGCTGGCAATAAATGTGAAGGTTGGTGGCCCTGCATGTGGCAGGGGGGGGTGGAGATTCATGATCCTTGGGGTCCCTTCCAACCCCATCCATTCTGTGATTCTGTGACTCAAAAACTTCTTCCTTATGACATTTTTATATTACTCAAAAGTGTTACAAAAACGTATGTATCAAGCACCTGTTACTCTATCAATGATTTTAAATCAGGAACATTTTTAATCTGGAAATCCAGCAGCATCTGCCCAAGTGCTTTGCCCTGTAAGGAAAAAAAAACAACAACCACTTACTATCTAAATATACAGTCTTTGTAAATTAAAACTGTATAATATGGATATATATATATATCTTTAATCAGTATAAGTTTTATTGTCAGTGTAAAAATTGAGCACGGTCAGTATGTTTAATGTGTATCACTATATATCCTTAGAGATTTCAGGTGAGTTTTCAATCAAGATCTGGATCATAGGTTTACTCGAATTGTACTTTTCCATAATTAATATTGCTCTCTTTCATTTAATTGCCTCACTTGTGAATTAATGTAGTCAAGGATGAAAAAACATTTACTCCTAAACAGATTGAGTAGTTTGTTGTATTTGTTACCTACTGATAAAATAAACTTGAGTTCAGCTCTGCTACCCAATTCATACCTAGCATCATCCTACTCTGTGAACAGTCCCACAGCTAACAACAAATTACTGGGAAAACAGTGGAATATTCAGTTACAAAAGATAAATGCATTAAATCAATACATGCCTGTGGGTCACTCCTTAGGGATGCTACACCACCACCACCAAGGGAATTCCTCAAAACAAAATTTAATGCATGGATTCCTGGCAATTCATATCTGTAAGATAAAATACACATTCTTGTTGTTACACCTCTCCACCAGAGATTTTGGACAAAAACTCATTTTTGTCATTTACAGAACAGAAGCAAAAGACTGTGCAGAAATCAACGTGCTTCTGACAGCAACCTCTACTGGTCAATCAAGCCTAGGAGTTAAACTGAAGGTTAACCTTTCCTACTTTCTTATTTCTCACCCTTCACCCACTTGTCAGCCCTTAATAGTTCTAAAGGAGGATCATAAAGTATAATTCTCCTCCTATTCAATGTCAAAATTCATAAATTGCTAATAAGCCACTTTTCTCATTTCCATCACTCCAGCCATTTAGAAAGCTCTATAGGCATTTATTTCAAATCCAGTGTGATTTAAGAAAACACAACAGACAGAGGGAAGTATTTTTAATATTTCCTAGTTCTGATACTGAAAAAAATAATCACATAATCCCCAGAACTCACTTTTGCTGACACTGTCTGCCAGCTGATTTGGAAGTCATGCTCACTATTACTGAGAAATAACCATGACTCACTAGCTCAAACTCTTGCAACTATGGAGAATTTTTAATAAATTACAAGTAAAGCTACATTTCAACACTTCACTGGAGCCACGTGCTTCGTTAAGATAAAACAATTTTATTTTAGTATGACAGACCCATATTCCTGTTCCACTGCCACTGTATGCTTTTTTTCACCCTTGCTTTTGGCTGCTGCATTTCCAATTTGGAAACTTTTCTGGAAGTCTGGCAAATGGCTTCATGATTTCCTAGCAAAGCTATTTCAAATTCCATAAATAGGTCTATAGCATATTTCCATTTGCCATTCCATAGTTTTCCAGTGCTTTGTCTCCTTCTGTGTGCTCTTCCAGTGCTCCTTGGTTTTTTGTTTTCCTCCATTGCTTCCTTTATCTAAGGACTTGATGGCTTTCCTTTTTTTTTTTTTTTTCCTTCCCTTTTAGGAAAGAATTTCATCACAACATCAGCAAGACACAAGGAATAACTGAAAAAGACCTTATTCAGCTCTTGCTGTGTCTCCAGATGTTTCACTGCTACAGTTTAAATCACATTTCCTCCAGCATTGCCTGTTTCTCTTTAGTCATTTATCTGATCTTCATCTGTTTGCAACAAATTCTTCAAATCTGTTCTCTAAAAAAGCTGGAATTTCTTGCAGTACTCTTCTGTGGTTGAGGTTTATCTTCTCCAGTCCCTTTCAGCATTGTAAAAATGAGGGCTGCTGTTGATACTATTCAGCATTCGACAGGAATGAGTAGAATAAAGTAATTTAAGAAATGTCATCTATGTAACTGACTAATAATGTAATCAGCAAGGATTAGAGAACCTCACCACATTTCCAATTTTTTATTTTGCAAACTCTGCAAATTCCAAGTGACCACATACCATGTCCATCAATACGCCACACTGCAAGCTTTACCCTAAATGAAATCTCCCAAAACTTCCAGGTAAGAAACAATTTCACCACTGGTAGATCTCTGCATCAGAATCAGAATAATGGAACACGTGTTTAGAAGCTAAGACCTTAGCTCCTCAAAGAAGCTTCACGAAAATCAGCCATTCAAATAATCAGGAGAGAACCTGGACAGCAACAAGCAAACGAGGAGTGGAACACTTTAAATTTCACCCTCCTCAACAATTCTGGAAGCACGCAATGTGAGCTGTGGATCTTAATTTAGAACATCAAAGAGAAGCACGTTAGCTTCACACATCTTCAATAACTATTTAGAGTAAGATGTTCTAGCTAGAACTAGATTTACAGAAGCAATATTCAGAGGCAGCATTTTCAATACGTTCAGACCTATCCAAAGCATCTGAACATCCTAAATCTTTCTGCACAAAAAATACACTCCTACACAAAAATAAAACACTTTAGCAGAACCATCATAGCAGTCTTAAGCTGCAACAATATATGAATTACATGTTGTCATGCATTTGACCAGCACAATTAAACAATTTATGTTAAACTGAGATCTAAAGTAAGAATGACTTTTGATTGAACTGCACTAGGTCATGCTTAAGAGCTGCTTTTAAAAGTGCAGAAAACAAATAGACTCTTCAAAGAATATTAAGGCTGTGATGGAAACCAATGAAAGAAGGAAAATTCACTGCTGTAGCTCAACTCCTATGCTTATGCACAATGGGGTGCCTCCTTAACTACTTCCTTAAAGTGCTGTCCATACCTGTTCAAAGAAGCCAGGTTTCCCTGTAAATTTCCTGTTAGAAACGTATGGAAATAATAACGTTATAAAATTTGTTTATCGCGTTGGTATCAAGGAAAAGACAGCATTCTTCCTGTCAAGGGAAAGCAGCTGCTAAAAGAGATGTCTGCAATAAAACACATTGTAGAGAGGTACATGAGTCTGTTTTTTTCCCCATAATAAATGTATATGCAAAAGCAATTTAAAAGTTTTGCTATCTGCCAAAAATTCAGTGTTTTGTTCCTCAGTTCTTCACAGCAAGAAATCCTTAAAAAAAATGCCCTCATGGATACAGTTCTAATAGAAATGCAATTCTCTGTTATAGAAATAGGTAACTGCAGAAATAATACTGAAAGATGTTGCAGCAGAAATGCTAAGTCACTTTTTGAACCAGTGGTTGAGCACCTGGTGGGGAGGCAGGGCCAACCCAGGGGAGCTGGGGGGCACACAATGCAACGCAATGCAGTACAATCCCAGCTCTCATCTAAGGAATCTTTTGCTGCTGTGTTGCCTACATTCTGCAAGCTTATGAGTTTACAACGCTCTCTATTGAGAATAATCCCATCATTTTTTGTTTATTTCATTAGCCTTAAGGAGAAAGAATTAAAAGCAACCAGCTGACAATCTCTGTTCCGTATTGAAGCAGAACCACAGTTGGTATGTTTTTAATAGCAAAAATAATGTCTATTGCTTAACAACTCACATTTAAAATGAAGGAAAATAAGACAGCCTTTCTTATGACAGTAAAATCTAAAAATAAATGAGTAATTCAACAGCAATCTGAAGCACACAAGCATAATAATAATCCTAAAGAGTTCCACATATGGATCTATTCTTTTTCCCACAGAGTTTTTTCAGTTGTCTCAAATAGCTCCACTATCACATCATTAAAAGAAACCAAACCCAGGAACAGATAATCTAATTAATCAAATTTAATTGGCTTTACCCAGACACAGCAAATTGGAACTTTTATGTATGAACATAAACACCGTTAAGGAACCACAATGAATCCATTTCTATAGGTATCATTAGAAGGCCTGACATTTTATATTTTTTCCCCCCTTTCTCTGGTCTGTTTGAGAGGAAATGTATTTACTTTCTAGATATTAGAATTTCTTAGATCTGTAGATTTGCTAACACTTAGGAAACGGTGGGTACTGCGTAGATCAGTTCATCATGATACTCAAAGACCAGGAGTTAAAATAGCTCCAAGTTCTCTGGGCTTTGAGCTGCACCTTTCTGACTCATGCTCTTTGACCAAGCAAAAAGACACTTATTTCTTGGCAGCCACAAAAAGATGTAAAGATTTTGGCAAAATGTCCATTGTGGTAGAACAAATAATGTTATATCAAAACAGGTTCTAGAAGGGTAAAGAGTTTGTTGCAGTATCAAAGCACTTGTTTTTAGTGAGACACAGCAGGCTTAAAACCTCTTATCTGCTTTACTGGGCACACTCAGGAGAATGAGCACTACTTCCTCACTCTGCAAGAACAGGATGTCTCATTTGCCAGGGATTTCCAATTCCTCGTCATGTAGTGACTTGGATGCTTGGGAAGCTTCAGTTACTAAAGCTCCTGCAGTTTCAAGACTAGGAATATGTTTCTCAAAATCAGACTACAAGTTATTACTGTTTTGTAGACATTCTTCATTAGAACAAAACAAAAAATGCAGTGCAACAAGTTTTTACTTAAAAATGCAAAGAAAGATACATTAAAGAAAAAAAAAGTTGAATACAGATAGGTCTGCAATACTCAATTTAGTTTAAAATACCTTCTGACACCATCACAAATCTGTCATACAACTGTCCTGCACAAGTTCCTTACTACTCACCTTGATACCAGCTCTTCTTCAGGTTTTTCTCGCTCTAAAAGGTGTTCAAAGTAGTTCTCCAAGGCTTGAGCAGTTAAAGTTTTCTTTAGATATGGATAATACAAAGGATGCCGTGCTATGACACCTGTTAGGTAAAATTAGTGATAGTTGAAATATGAGCTATTGAAACCTATTTGTAATTATCCTTTCAAAACTGATTTGAGGTCATCCTCTCAACTGAAAATGTACGTATGGATACTCTTTAATGAACACCTGAATAAAGGAGCAGGACAGCCTTTCCTCTGTCAGTAGAGAGGCAGTGTGGTGCATGACATGGAAGAAGGCTACCGAAGTACATGATATTAACAATTTCATTCTTCTAGCTGCAAGTGGACCCTGCCACTGGAAAACACCTAAAGAAAAACAAAATACCAACCTCCCCCCCAAAAACAAACAAACAAACAAAAAAAAACAGCAAAAGAAACAATACATGAAGTTATCTTCCCCTAAAGGGTGTGCAGGACTTAGAAAAGTAATTGTAGCTGACCATTAACAAAGCATAATCAGATCAGTAGTGGGTTTGTTTTTGGTTCTAACGCCCACTAACTGCAAGAAATGACAGTTTTTTATTGCTGTAAGTATGCATTGATAAACTCCAGGTAACTTTATGCTGAAGCCAATGTTCCACAGCAGGATCAGGAAAGCAGGTTCATGTCACAGATCTGTTTATGTAGGGACTTAAAATTAATTTCACCTCATAAGTAGTTTGTTGTTCATTTAACAAAGCAATAGTTTCTTTAGATCTGAGGAAGCCCACTGGCAGTGCACACACAATTCATGACCTGACAATGCTATATTGTATTAATAGTCAACCACAGATGGAACAAATAAAATAATAATAAAAAAAATAATAATAATTAAAAAAAAAAAATCAACACCTCTTCACTCTTCAACACAAAGAAAAGCTTCACAAAGAAGGACAAGAAAACCTTTTCCTTAAATATAAACAAAATCCATCAGTCTTAGCACGACAGCTATTAGCAAATCAAATCCCAAACGCACCTTTAATTCATACTGAGCTTTGAACACCACACGCTCTCATCTTCGAACAAGTTAGAGAGCCAATTGTTGCATGCAGAAGTAAGGAACAGAGGGAATTATTAATCAATACAAGAAGCAGCATAATCAATGTAAAGCCTGCACACTGAAACATACCACTTGGATTTACAATATAATTAAAAACATTCTCTTACTTTCAAGAACAACTTTGGTATTTCCTAACAATATTTTAGCCATCTACATGACACAAAATTAACATACAGAAATAGTACACACCTTCAGACAACCAAGAAATTATATTATATAATATATAATATTAAATAATATTATATGATAGACAGACACGAAGAAGTAATAACAGATGTGCAGAAGAAACCCTAAAAATATGTTTCTTAATTTTGGGGTGCTTACTCTTTGCAACCGTAAACAAAGCTTTATATTAAAAGACATTCAAGTGTTTTTCTTAATACCTCAGATTTCAAACAGCTGCTGAACATTGACGTACAGACACTGCATTAGTTAAATACTGTTTCATATGGATTGTTTCATTTGAGAAATAATAAAAGAAATGATCAAGTTATGTTAAGAGATTTCCCAAAAATTAAGGAGAGCACTTGGTGCCTCTTAGCTGAGAGACTTAAACCACCTTGAGAAGAAAGATAAATACCTATGTTTGCAGAGTTGCCTTTGTCTCCACTTCTAGTATAGGCAAGATCCTCTAGGCGGTAGGTATGGTGGCCACTTGGCAGATCTGTGCAAGGTAAAAATGAATGCACTGTAATGACAGCTACACACAATGGTACATTTTGAAGAAGTAACTGTCTTTACAGTCTTCCTGTTTGTCTGTAGTACTCTCACAAACAACGTCAACATTTTCTTACCACAGATACCAGGGAAGAAGTTGTGAGGGTGGGGGCAAAACCACAAAATTGACTGTTTCTGTCCTGATGTGTATTTATAAAGGCAAATCAGCTTTACTTTTACATAGCTGAATGCTGTGCCACACGTCCCCTGTTCTGCCACCTCTGCATATGAAAATTCATCTTCATCATAGCAGTGCAGTACCTCTGAAGGAGGCTTAGCAGACGTGGTATTTCTTGACCAGCTGTTTTCCAGTTAACATATAGATTTCTCTGCTTCCAGTGTGGGTAGAAAATACATTTATTTACTGATAATTTGTTGTCCGTAGAAAGCAGATTTAAAACTCTGTTTGAAGACTCTGCATCTCTCTTGCTTTCCTACATGCTGCTATAAGGGTTATTTTTTGCAAATATTTTAGTGTCATCTGGAAAAGGCATTTCATGGTCATAATTGCATTTGCTATCAGAAGCTAGTCAGTTTTTTAACTTGTCTGGAATACTGGATTTTCAAGTCTTCATGAACATTAATACTATTACACTCCATAGAACAATAAATATTATTTTTATCTACTTATAAATTAAAAAAAAGTAAAAAAAGCAGCCCCACTCCTTCCCAAATCCAGAAGTCCAATCCTGTTGAAGCCACGGAGTTTATAAACAAGGTTGGATTGTTTGGACATACATCACAGACCTCTTGCAATTCTTCAGTAGTAAGCAGCAGGCAGCCACCAGCTAGCTGCTCTTCTGAAGGAGAGATGAAGTGCTCACCTTGCCACCACATCTCAGTTATCCAGTGACAGAAGCCTAACACTTAAACTTGAAGTACAATTTATATCCATTTTTTTTTAGGCAGAGAGAATCCAGTGATTTCCAGCCTATTGTGCTTCTAACCCAACTTCCCTCCGGACATATCAGCTCTCCTAGCATCCCTGGCTTCAGTGCCAGCATCTCAAACTTATCCACCTATCTGCCTTGCATTTAGAATTCCCATCCTTCATCCTTTCCTATAACCCCTTCCTGTGATTTTCTGTCTTCCTGCACATGAGTGGGCAGGTTATATCCTCTCTCTGCTCCTTGAACCCAATAAAAGGAACATTCATGGCACAGAAGTGACATTTTTCCTGCTTTCTGGTGTGACACCAGGTGGCATCAGCCACAGGAAACAATTGACAAACAACTGACAAAAAAATTGACAAAAAAAAAAAAAGGTTTGTTTTTTTTTCCCCTTTCTTTTAGAAAAATAATTCAGCCTAGAGCACATTGTCAGTCTAACGTGTTTAAAACTCAAACTTGTATTGAAGAGAAGGTCTTGTAAATCAAATGTCACATAATCTTCAATGGAGGAAACCATTAGCAGGGAACAATCTGGGGCTGACCACAGCAAACATTTTCTGATCTAGCTGCACCAAAAGAGGACATTACTCACATCCTAAAGGAAAATCTAGAAATTAGTTATGGGTTAGTCTAGTATAATAATACTTCACTGGTAATAAACAGAACTTGAAGTGTGGAAAATACATGACAGAAGAGTTAACATAGCAGATGTGTTTTGAGCTTGATGCTCAGTCTTTTCTATGTTCACTTCCATGAAAAACAGTGTCATAAAACTTGCCAGAAAATATTAAAGGGTATATTTATATAGCTGGGGAATATTTTTTGTGATTAAGCAAGTGAGATCCTCTTCTGATGCAGAAAGAGCCCAGGTAAAGTTCATTCCTCACTTCGGCCAGATCTGCCATACTTTGTACAGCACAGAAACTGCTTTTCTTTTTTCTTTTTTTTTTTTTTTCTTTTCTTTTTTTAAATTTTTATTCGATCTGCAATTCCAAAAGAAAAAATATTTTTCAAAGGTTGAAATGTGGCAGTATTCAAATTATAGACGATGTAGAATTCATCAACAACGTTTCAGACAGTCTCTGACAGTCTTCATTTAAACAAAACCATTTCGAGACAGCACTCTGCTGTTCTCATCTATTGATTTATTGATTTATCCTTCATGATCTGTTTATCAGGAAGTTGTTTTCATTTAACAAACATCTTAAATCTACGGAAGAATCCTCTTCGAAACTAGGGCAAACAGTAAATTCAAATTCCACCCTTCCAGAACCACATCTAGCAGAATTTTTGAAATCCACTTTTGCATATTTCTCTTATCTGTTCAAAGACAACCAGCAGTCCCTCACACTTGAGATAACCATGAAACCAAGAAAAAAATACTTCTTTCCTTACTAAATGCTGACAAAATGCTTTAGCAGAGTTTACTGCTTTTACAGTCTAATCCATCTATTTCTCATCTATGTTGTCCATATGTTAAGTCACAGAAGTAGGTAAGCATTTAGTCACATAGAGAAAACATTTCTATTTACAACTAAGGGCAAAAGTTTAGAGGTCCTTCTCAGGGAAAAAAAACAGAGGAGATCTGCTGACCCTCAAAAGTAGAGTCCTGCCTGAATAAAGCCTGAAGAATTCAGTACTTAAAGCTGATCTCAGGCACCTCAGAAAGTCTTCTCAAATGACAAGAAGGCATTTGAAAGCAACAGGAAGCCTAACTGCTTTTTTTTTTTTTTCTCCAATATTTATTGTTGCAGTTATGTTGAAATTAAAAAGTAAATAAATGAATAAATCAGTAACTCTGCTAGCCTCTTTATTAGAGAAACCACGATTTTCTATTCCTTAACTCACTGAGTGTGATTATGATAATCCCCCACTGCCCTCCCTGGAACTCCCATATATCAAAGAGATTCTGCTATGAGCTTTGATTAGCAACAGACATAATCAAGAGCTGAACACACTGAAAACTAAAATTTATTTCTGTTTGATGCAAGAAGATTTCCTTGAAGGGATGTCTGAAAGGACAGAGAAAACAAATTCACACATGGCAGATGGATGTTCAGTATCAGTGACTTCCAACACGTAAACACATAGCCACGCATCTATTTGAAAATTTCTCCACATTGTATAGAATATCTTCCATAATTTACAATTACAGATTCTACTAGTAGTTTTGAGAAATTCCACTCACTGATTTTGGATCCAGATTCAGATGATATGAAGGTACAAAATGTTAAGATGCAGTTTTTTTTGTATATACACACACTCAAAGATCTAAATTTTTCTTTCAGGACTAGTATTACATTTAGAAATAATTTGAACAAATAATCTTTACTTGAAGTTACTTGATTTAGATTTGAAAGGCTCTATCCACAGCTTTAAATTAATTATCACATCTCTCTAGTGAGCAGAAATATAACAATGAAGATTCTGTCTGGATTGAAAGGAAACTATGAAGAAGGCTGTATGTTACAAAATGCAGCATGCAGTTCTGTCATTAGAAGGGATAAGAAAAACTGTAAATACCTAAAAGGTTCTATAATCCTTAATCTAATACCTAGCATCCATGAACAACTCAGACTGAACACTTCACTGTGGACATTCAGACCTGCTCATCTTAGCTCACTGGTTCACCCAGGTATCTTCCTTTCCTTCTTCAGACATACGGATTAGAAAAGTGGAATAGAAATGATCATAAAGAAGCATTATTCTAATATCCTTTCTTCAAAACTTACTAGCTCCAGGTCAGTCCCATTCTTATTCATTTCATGAAGCCCAATGTAATACGGCTGAATTTGTTTATCCAAATTATTAAGGATTCTGTACTTCTGCCTTCCGTTCTGAATGCAAGTACTTTGATTTAATTAAAACCAACTTGTACCAGGATTAATACAATAATCTTGAAATATACTTTCAAACCATGTTTCAATATCATGTCAGAGTTCAAGTGTGCCTAAGGCTATGGTGTTTTTTTTTAAAGCAATTTGATATAGCCTTGTTTTAGACTGCAATGCAATACTGTCCGATGCTAATCGCCATCCTTCCTAAGAAAAGTGGCTTAAGAGTTTTGCAAAGGAATTCATAATGCATGGTGTAAGGAGGTAAGACCAATTTCTTAGACAAAATTTAGCACGTGATTTTCTTGGACAAAGATGGGAAATGATACACTGCAAGTAGAGGATGATCGTACCTTTCAATTCAGCATTAATCTTGGGTGGATCAAAGGAAACAGCCTCATCTGATGTAAACGTGAGATCCTCCTCAAATGTCTCAACATACTGACCATTTAGAAATAAGTTGATCTGGAAAAAAAAACAATTCCCAAACTGTCAAATTAGGCCAAGAAATCCAGCACAACTTGTGAATATCTTTTTCTAATTAAATATTCATCTCCAACATTTTAAATAAAATCTTTTTGATCATTTTTCTCAACTGCTTAAGATTTTTCTTAGAAAACAGCAAATGGCAACAAAGGCCTCCAGTGGTTATTTAAAGAGAAGACCAAAAAAAAAAAAGAGAAAATTATTCTTGTTTTCAGAACGCTTGCTAGGATTCTTTCTCCAAGCACAAGTTTTGGGTTACCCGTTAAACATGAAAAAGCATACGTGGAAAATAACTCAGTTTTGCACTGTAAAACCACTCGTGACCTATGGTAAAATTAGGACAGTTGCGTAAGAGCACTGAAAACAACACATAACCAATGAGGTATTGAAACCTGAAATCCAGAAAAGTGTTATCAAACACAAAACAAAAGAACCCACTGTGGCAATGTTAATGTATCTGAAAATCTCCTTATGTAGTATTTTTGGGTTTAGATCAAATTCTAGGTTTATCTCTATGGCAACTGGACTCTTTGTAAATGAAATTCCAATCTAGAAAAGAAGTGAATTCATACCTTATTTACTCTGCAATCTCTATCGAGATCTTTCTTAATACATGGCTAAAACTTTGGCACAGGGACCGAATCACTTAGACCATGCTTTTATATAACCTTTGTTGCATTTCAACAGTGACAAAGAATATCATTACGAGCTTTACAATAATTATTACAATAGCCTGCTCACCAGATCAGTTCCTCAGAGCAAGCATTTTGATTTTCTGTACTGTTAAGAGACAATGCTGTCTTCCCTTGCTAAATGAAATTACTATTTAATCTTAGCAGGTATTTGACCACATTTGGAACACAGTGCTCATTAGTAATTTTACATGTGATTTGATAAAGCAGCAGCCTGAACTTCCATAAAGACAATACTTTAATATTAAAAAAGACAAGCCATCCATCAGCCACTGACAGCAAAATGTCAGTGGCAATAAGAATGGTAAGTACTTCAACATCACAAAGCTGCACCAGGGAAGGTTCAGACCAGATAGCAGGAAAAACTCATTTACTGTGAGGGTGATCAAACACTGGAATGGGCTTCCTAGAGAGGTGGTTCATTCCACACCATCAGTTTAAGAGGCATTTGGTTAATGCCCTTAATAATATGCCCTAACTCCTCTTCATCCCTGAAGTGATCAGGCAGATGGACGTGATCTTTGCAGGTGTCTTCCAACTGAATGTTTCTATTCTAACTTCTTCCAAAGCAAAAAGTGGCTTTGCAATACTTTTCCACTATCCAAAGTTTGTCAGTGTGGTTTCAATAACTGCGTGGTATCTCCTCTTAGAATTTAATGTTAAATTCTTTTCCACTGATGTTGAGAAAAACGTAACACTTATTTGTGCTGAGCACTAAACACGTGTCTAAAAATGAAACAGAACAGTCCTTTCAGGAAATCTTCTGAATCCCTAAATTGATTACTGTAATTTATTTACAAAGTTTGTTTGTTAGTTCTGCTGGTTTCTTTAAGTTAACTGTTTTTGGGGTTTCTTCTCTCTTGCTGCCTGTGCTCTTAATGCTTCCCCTCTTCACTTGAAACAGAAGCTTGTCACTGTACTTAGAATCATAGAATCACAAGGTTGGAAACGACGTATAAGATCATCCAGTCCAACTGTTTTCTCGTCACCATTGCTACCACAAGCACTAAGCCGTATCTCACAGCTCCACATCCAGGCGCCTCTTGATCACTGCCAGAGACAGCAACTCCACCACCTCCCTGTGCAGCCATTCCATGCCTGACCACTCTGTGAGAGAAAAAGTTCTTCCTCAGGTCCAACCCAAACCTCCTCAGGTACAACTTGCGGCCGTTTCCTCGGGTCCTGTTTGTTGCCTTGGAGAAGAGGCCAAACCCCTCCTCAGCACAGCCTCCCTTCAGGAAGCTGTAGAGTGCAGTGAGGTCTCCTCTGAGCCTCCTCTCCTCCACACTGAACATTCCTCATAAGACTTGTGCTCCAAACCCCTCACCAGTTTCGTTGCCCTTCTCTGCACACGCTCCAGGGTCTCAATGTCTTTCTTGTAGTGAGGGGCCCAAAACTGAACACAGCACTGCAGGTGCAGCCTCACCAGTGCTGAGTACAGGGGATGCTCACCTCCCTGCTCCTGCTGGCCACACCATTCCTAATGCAGGCCAGGATGCCGCTGGCCCTCTTGGCCACCTGGACATACTGTCGGCTCCTGTTCAGCCGAGCACCAACCAACACTCCCAGGTCCCTTTCCTCTTCACCGTCATCCAGCCACTCATCCCCAAGCCTATAATGCTGCATGGGGCTGCTGTGCAGCACCCGGCATTTGGCCTTGTTGAACCTCATCCCATTCACCTCAGCACAGTGATCCAGCTTATCAAGATCCCTCTGCAGGGCCTCCCTGCCCTCAGGCAGATCCACACCACCTCCCACTGAATGCCCTCATCTAGGTCATTGATAAAGATATTAAACAAGATGGGCCCAGCACTGACCTCCGGGGGACACCACTTGTAACAGGTTGCCAGCTGGACTTAAGCCATTAACTATTTATTAACTGTTACCAACTGGGCACGGCCCTTAATCCAGCTCTTTTCCAAGAGAACAGTATACCTGTCCAGCCCATGGGCAGCCAGTTTCCCCCACTTAGTGCTGTGGGCCAACACAGAACGACATTCTGGCCTTTGATTGCTTCCTCAGCTGCTGAATGAGAGAGGAAGCTCTCATACCATTATTAGGATTACAATATAATTGGAATAGAAGACAATAAATCAAATAAAATGAGAAAGAGCGAAAACCTTACTCTAGTGCTGAGCTGAGAATCTAGCCAGGCAGAGCAGAAGAGAAAAGAGAGACAGTCTGTGACTTGCCAGGAGTTTTATCCCCCCTGTAAACACAAAGTCCCCTGGGATATATAGTTCTTCTCTTCTGGGACTCCAAAAGAAACAGAGCAGGCTTTAAGTGTTAAGTCTTACCTGGACATTGCTCTTTGGATAATGGAAGAAAAATGGCTTCAAAACTGGAGATCTAGGCACACAAAGCAATCACAAATGTATTTAAATACAAATTAATGAAAATCTTCAGATTATTCACATACTTCACAATCACTTGGAAAATTGAAAGCTTTTTACCCATAATTAGCAACAGTTTTCTGAACAATTTCAGAAAGCTCAAGGAATGCAGAAATTACTTAAATTTAATTACTAATAAAGCAAGATTTTATTTTAAAAATTAACTTACATTCTAGGGCGCCCTCCAATAACTCCAGTGAGGCCAGGTGCTGGCGATGAAAATGAAATTCACAAAATAACTGTTAAATTCACCTTCAGAAATATCAAAGCTCATTGCTTAAGGTAGTTAAAATCATTTTTTAACACAGATTTATTAATACTTGGAAACATTTAGCAAATTACGTAAGGTATCAAGTTAATACAACCAAACATTTTATAGAACAGGTAAAATGGCTGAACATGTAAAAAGTACTGTCTTAAAAAAAAAAAAAAAAAAGATTTTGTCTCAAGATGTGCAAAGCATAAACTGCTTCAAAAGAAGAACCTGATGATTTTTCTTTATGTATGCCAATGCTGGTCAGGCAATACATTTGGCAGAAGAATAACTAGTCTGAGAGATGGGAGTGCTACTGGTTTTTTTTCACTTTTCAAGAGAGCAGAGAAACAACTCTGACCAGATCCATAGACAATTTCCTGCTGCTTTATTAGATTAACCATTTCAGATGCATCTCTCTCAAGCATTTTCACTGGCTAACACAGCTGGTTTTAGGTTCCTCTACACTGCACATCCCATTCTTTCTTTCTCTTTTCCACATAGGTAATTTAGGAGTTTTAATCACTAGCATGACTCAAGATTTGTAGTAAATCAGTACTGTGATTGGATTCTTCTCAACACCTGGTTGTTACACTTTTCTGCCATTAAACTTATCCAACAGATCAGTATTCCTGAAATAAACAGTTCTGCTCTTCCTAGCTTATCTTCTACCCTGTCTGCTTGGCACAGATAGTATGCATACATGATACATCTACTATTTCTTTCCTCTGCAGTTCTGTAAAGTGTGTATGTTAAATCAGCCTAGGAATTAAGCTTCCCAAATGGTGTGTTTACCCAAGTTTGTCTTGGCTAACTTTCCTTCATGCTTCTTCCAGGTGTATTTCTCTGACCAAACACCAAGAAACACACTGTCGTGGCAATAAGCTCACACTGGTAACCTCTACCACTCAGCAGTTGCCTTAGCTTAGGTTTGGTGCCTTGGTAATGCAGACCAAGTGGTAGCACAGGAGCAACATAGCACAGGTCGATGTTACAGTCCAGATCCACTTTCAGTGGAGGAGTGATTTCCGTGAAACAGCATGTAAGCAAGGTGCCTTACTGAAATCTTTCATAAGGCATGCTGTTTCATAAATAAATAAATCTCAAATAAGTTAACCATGAATAATCAACCCTCTACCCACCAAGTTCTGCTGCAAAGGATACGGTTGTGGACAGAATGGAAACTAATCTCTTACAATTACACAGTTTCAAATGATCCAGGGAAGATTAGACTCCACGAACACTACCTGTGTGCTCTTTTAAGCAACAAAAAAAAAAATCCATGCAATATTAAAACCAACTGCCATTATTTGCTGACTGAATTATGCTCCTAGTTTATTTAGGTTGTTGGGCAAGGAAGTGGGATATGGTAAGGTCATGTTGAAAATAGGCTCAGAAAGTTAATTTAAAATTATCTGCGGATTGTCACATGGCTCACTTCCCACTAGGCAGCTGAACTGCTCATTAAGGGTACCAGATTTTGCTCCAAAATCTATTTCAACTTCCTGAAAGCTCCTGAAAGCTGTCTGCTCTCATACAGTGAAACTTGGCTTCCAAGTCAAAGCAGTTCTCTGAACACTAACAAGAAAACAATATAAAAATCTAAAAGCATCAAGTACGCACACTCCATGGCTATGACAGACTTCTATTACTGTTTACTATCACTACTCTTGCAAACTCCTCCAGTGTAAGCTTCTGTAAATGTGGATCTTTCTCAGGACACACTGCAGCTACCCTGCACATAAATGTAATTGCAAAGCAAACCTATGTTGTTACATGCCAGCTGCAACATCATTCATTTCTATGTTAGAATTATTGAATCCATTGCTTATGTTAACGCACGTAGGACTGAAGCACTTGCAAGTATAATTTAACATATACAGAAACAATTCCTGTTTAGACTTCAGGCAGAGAAGATGAACCAGATCTTAAATCGACTGTGGTTTACGACTGGTTATTTGTGTGAACAGATTGCACCAGAGCACAAAACCTCACCTCCATCCCAGGGCTCCCTACTGCATTTTTCAGTCAAGACTGAGAGAAGGCAATGAAACGTTAAGCACCACTCTCCAACAGCAGGTCTGACCACAGCAGCAAGCCCGCTTCTAAATCACTCGTGGTCTCCTTAACTCAACCAACACACCTTTGAGATAGAGAGATCTACCTGTGCTGCAATTCACGCTTACTGCACGTTCCTTATGTAAATACCTGTGCAGATGTTTCCCTTCTTTCTTGCTGGAAGAAGGTGTACTTATCTACAATGAAATCTAGCATGAATAATTTGCCATACTTGTGGAGAGTACAGTCAGACTGTAGCATCAAGTACATAAGGCCATCAGCTAAATCAAAGTTGTTGATCTATTTTCCCAGAAACACTGCATGAACATCTTCTGTTATCAAACTGCATTCATTAGTCCCCCAAGGCAGATAAGCATTGCTAAGAATGATGTCATCCAATCTGCAATCAGTCAGTTTCAGTTGGAGGTACTATCAACTCAGTTCAGTTACTCAGCATCAGTATTTATCAGCTTCTCTGCCTCATTAGAACAGCACTTGTAAAAAGAATGTGAATGCCTTCAAGTTGATAAAACATTTTCAGACTTTCTTAATCCACCTATATTCCATTCATCTGCATGTATAGTACCATCATACTGAATATTCATTTTGTCTCAAGGGTCTGATCCAGTGACTTGCCATTTCCTAGAACAATTTCACTCCCAGGTCTGAGGACATAGCCTGAAATGACAAACTATCAAGGGCATTACAAGCAATGAGTCAGCATTGGAAATGGTGCCACTTCAGTTCTACTGATTTCATTCACTTCTGAATATATGGAAAGACTTGGAGAAACGTCTGGCACTAAGTCCACTAAATTTACTTCTTTCTAGGTGATGGATTTAGTGCCCTTCCATTGGGTGTCAGGGTTTTAAAAGGTTTGAATCTACAGTCCACCATTTTTGATTCCTTCAAGCATGTTTTCATTCTGCAGCTCAGTGTTTTTCACTTTCTCACCCTACAAAACTCAAACAAGGATGGTCTTGCCAATACTTGGACAGCCCATATCATGTTAGAAAACACATCTAGTAGAGATTTAAAAGCTTTAAGTAGTTTAAATTCAATAGCTGATACTTTCTTTGAAACTTCACTGTGTTCCAAAGTACAACCGTGTCTCCTTGTGACGACTGAATTAGCTCAAACAAAAGCTGGTTAATGTATTTATCGTACACACTCAGGAATTATATATTTGCTATATATTTACAGTTAGTTCTTACAACGTAGTGTAATAAAAGTACAAACTGTATACTTTTTTAAACGGTGGTCAATTATACATTCTAATTATTACATATCCTCTGCACGCAGCAGATAAACTATCTTCTGCAATATTATTCTCAAACAAAAACGGAGACTGCAATAAATCGTCAGAACTGCGACGTTCCTTGAAGTATCTTCCAGCGCACTTATGAGATCAGTCATAATATTTACATACACTCAAGTACTTTAAAATCTCAAGTTGTATTAACCAGCTGTCATCTTAGTGTCAAACTCTGGTCATTTCAATGTGAAATAAGGGTCAGCACATGATTTAAGCTATTAATAAAACACTTCTTAGCTACTGAACTATTAAACTACAACTAGTGACACTTCCATTCTGCAAGGCACTTCTTGAGACTCTTCCCCACTAGGCTCTATTCAGAAAAATCTATCCAAATCTAAAAAGTACACAAAAGCACACTTTGTAGAACAAGAAAACAGCTCTAAAATTGTACTATTAAGTCTGAAAATTAAAGACTAAATTGCTAGCCATTGTTAAATAAACTCACAATTATCAATTTTCAAATTATTGAGAAACCCAGAGAACAAAAAGCATTCTTTCACCAAATGGAAGTTAACCAATCTCAGGTACTAACTGCAAAAAATAAAAAATGATCGGTTGAGTTTTTTAATAACTTGTATCTCCTTAAGCCCATTAAGTAATCAAACTGAAAACTGACTGTTTAAAGTGGTAAACGAGGTATCCAGCTCAACAGCAGTTGACAGCTCAACAGCTCAACAACAGTTTACACTACAAATGCTGTATTCCAAACACATAATAAAATCCCTCTCTCCTGGATGACATCTACATACAGCAGCATGAAATTCTTCTCTTTGCTTAAGCATCTGCAACTTTAATAATATGAAAATTGTACAGCAGAATGGTAGCGTGCAAGTATGCTCAAGTGCCTCACTGGTGGTCAAGAAAAACAAGGGGAATTAAAAACACATTACAGAAATGAGCTAAAAACCACATCTCTGACGTTCTAACAGCCTGAGTTTTAAGTCTCTGCTGTGAAGCACTATGCAGAACACTGCTGCAACACACCTACTAACCACAAGGAAAAAACACTGCTTTTTATCCTGCTCTTGCTCCCTGTAAAGACTGAAAAGCTGAAACTGCCCTCTAAGTTTTACCAGGTAAATAGCTCAAATATATTTGGACTAAAGTGATTAAATTTCACTTAAGTAAAAGACACTGCTCTGATAACATGAGCTGAAAGCTGGCCAGTCACCTTAAGAAACAAATGTTCCCATACTATGGAGACTCACTGTTAATACTGTACAGTACTGTGCTACTCAAGTCAAGTAGCACAGATTTTTTACTGTTTATTCTTACAGACAACAGTAGTGAAAAAAAAACTGGACAAAGCACACACTAAGAATTTTGGAGGACAACTGTGTATGTGTCAACTTCAGATCCTAAAAATAAGCAACTGTTTTAAATCCAACCATCTTTCCTTTGTTCAGGACACTTGCTAGGGGATCATCTATCTACATATAAAATAAAGAACAAGTAGAGATTTTACTTTCAGGAACAGAACACGAGAATGATGAAAAGGGAAAAACACTACTTCAATTGTAAATCCTTAACTAACTTCAGAAATGGTAGCTCAATCTAACCATGAAAACAGTATCATTCATTAACGTAACAGTCTTTGGAAGTAATGCACATCTGTGGTAAATGCTGATCCACTAAATAACCTTCACAATTGCAAAATATTTTAAAATGAATCTTCCTAATTACTTCCAACTGATTGTATTCTGTTTTGTAGGAGGGAGTAAAAAAAAAAAGGGAAAAAAAAAAAGAGGACCATGCATCAATCCTTCTTTTATAACCAACTAAAAAGAGGTACTATGCTATCTGCAGCTCTGACACCACCTTACAAACAGAGAACATGCTTAGTTCCAAACAATTTTGAATCCACCAAAAGAAAATGTTGACCAGTTGTTTAATTGCACAGCAACATTCAGCCACCACGAATCAGGATTCTAAACGTGTTCTGGAAGTTGACATTCAGGTTAAACAATTTAATTTGAAGATTCATGTAAATCCCCAATACATTGCTCTATTAATGCAGAGAAGCAATTGCAACGCAGCCGACCTCCAGTCTTCCAGAAGAAGCTCTCCAAATTTTAAATGGATTTTAAAAAGATTAAATGAGTGTTTGTAGCGTAAGCAGCAGTCAGATCCCAGCATATAATGTAGACCTTACAACTAAGATGAATACAGTGGTAACACTTAGATTTGACGTGGGTGGAGAAGAGAAGAAAGAGAGAAAAAAAAAATGTGCTCAAAGTGATCAGTTAATAAGTTCTCCTAGAAGCTATCACAGTGCAATGAAAATTACAGTGAATAAATGCAAAGTCTTTCTTGGAACAAATATCTAATAAAACAAAAGAAGCAGAGACGATTTCACAACAGGTGACCTTTGTGCAAATACTTAAAACTATATACTCTTAAAACCAAGACTGACTTTTAATTAAATCCTGGTGTTTTGTCTTTACTTCGGAGGTCAATGAAGAAAATCCAGTACAACACACTCACTCCCAGTCAAAAGTTAAATACATTAACGTGAGGCTAGACATAATAGTGCAAGATCAGAATTTAAGTTGGGGAGCTAACATGCACAGTGTGAGTAAAGACTCAGGTGGGGACCATCAGCATTCTCACTGCAGTATACTATTTAAAACTTTTAAATTAGATCCGAAAGTTTGACTTCTCTACATAAACAGCTAAATTATATTGTTGGAGAAAGATGTGAATGTTTACCCATGCCAGTTCCAGCTGGTGCAATCTCTTTGGAGAAGATTTCTAAAGCTTCTTTTTGCTTATGATGTACTGCAAGCCAAATAACAGCTTCTCGAGGACCCTGCTTTGAAAAAGCAGATTAGCTTAGCAGCATAACAGCAGTTATATCTGTCAAATCAAAAAGCAAATGTAGCTCAGCATTCAAAGCAAATGTAATGGACTCATGCTCATTACTAACTACGATTTTCAGTTAGTGGCTTTCCATCCAACATATCTGTAACTTTCAGTTAACGTCATCTTTACCAGTACATCAACCACTGGGTACTTCAGACTGCTACAATGCTGTGCATCAAAACATCCTTCAAAATCAAGTTCTATAACAAACACTAATTTGTAAGGAAACTGCTTCACTTAGTGAGATGGGCAAGCAAACTGTACTCCTATTTCTAATGGACTGAGAATGCTCTGGGGCCAAGGCTACTTCCCTTAGCATCACAAAGTAAATAGATCTGCTCATAGAAAAGAAGTCAAACCTAATCCTTGGGAGTTTAAAGAGAGAACAGAACTAAAAAAATACCAGGTTTGCAACAAAAACAATATACACAATAGTTCATCCCAACTTCTTTTAACTAGCAATTTCTGAAGTGTTTGATAGCTTCCCTAATTATGCATAAAATCATGAATATTTCAAAATAGCATTTCTCTTATTAGTGTAAAACATTCAACAGATTTTAGAAAAAAAGCCTATTTCTTTACCTATAGAGAAATTGGTGACATTTCCACAAGAAGATCCACACTCGAGATCCACTGCTGCCAGAAACAAACACCTATGAACACCTACAGCCTCAAAACACAGCAGATGAGGCGTGGAGCAAAAGCGCGTGTTTTTATGTCAGTTGAAAAGAATGGAATGACTCCTGCAGGGAGTTTTTTCTGGGCCAGGGAACAGCATTACCCTACACTTGACCAAATTTTTCATGACTTAACCCTGAAAAGACAAGAGAGCCTTTGTGCTGGCAGCATTTTTCCCCTAAGAGATGGGAACAGGAGAGAAGATAATATATGCAGGCAGTTGTTAAATGAGCTGACTTCAAGTTGTGGTCAGACAAAACTCACAACTCAGCTTTCCTATGGTATGGTTAGATGCTTATTCACTGAAGGAAGTTGAATGGGTGCTCCTGATTTCAAGAACTAGAACTCAATAGTTCTATAATGGAGCAACTGCTAATTTGCACAGCTGTCATAGGGAAAACCACTATGCCATCACGCCTAAAAAAATACATTAATTACAATTCATGTAAATTTAACAAGTATCATACAAAAAAAAAAAATCTTAGCAAGTTTTAAGACTCAAGTAAGCATTTTAAACTTACAAAAATAAATGCTTTCCTCTTCAAAATAACCAAAGAAAACACGGATCCAAACTCCTAAACTGTCTGTTTCTTAATACATCTCCTAACTTTAGTTAGTTTCATTTAGTTTAGTTTATTTTCATCACCAATGTTTCTGTAAAGTTGCATTCTTTAAAAATATGGCATAAAAGTAAATACAGATGTCTCATAAGTCTAATTTCCAAGCAAATACACCATACATTTTCACAAAAATAATACCTGTAGAACATGACAACATTAGAAAAATCTCAAGTCAGCTTCAGGAACTTAAGTAACTTCAAAATATAAGAACATGGTTGCATTTCCTATTGACAGCTGCTGAAATGGTGCTCAGAAGACATGTAGCATACAGTACTGCTATGCCAGTCCTTCTGGCTACTGTAAGATCATCCCAAAGAGGTAGTTATTTTAACAGACTACCAAGTGCTGTACTCCAACTCAAATACATACTAAAATCCCAAAATGAACAAAGTCACAGCAAGACAAAACGCTCCCAGCTCTCCAGCTAAAACATAGTAGTGAAGGGCCTTAGAAGAAAAACGTGGCAATGCTACAAATTGAAACTTTCCTCTTTTTTATTTTTAAAGAGCTCACAAAGCTGTCTGGAGATTCACATAAAAATACTCTCACAGAAAGCATGCTCATGTATTCATATCTGCATCTGCTCCTGCTTCTGCACTGCACTACCTCTTCAGTACTGCAGTTAAGCCCCAACCTCATGCCCTGTCCAGAGAGCATGCAGTGGTCTATGAAAGCAGAGTTCTGACCTCTGTGCGTTCATCCAATACCAAAACTGAAGTTGCAGACTATTTCAGTCACTTCTATTACCGTACGATTAAAAAACATACCAAGAAACAGCAAAACAAATTTATCTTTCAAGTTCAGAAATGCGGCATAAAAGGGTTTAGAAGAAAACTTCTGTGTTTCGGTTAATGAAGCATTATTTCTATACTGTTAAGAATTTGCTCACACCCATGCTCAGCGCTGCTTTTACAAAACCAACTATTAAGTCAGGTACTGTTAATATATAACTTTCACGTGAAACACATCCAGTATTTCTAAATCATGAACTCATTGGTACTGTGACATTGCCATAATCCCTTCTTCCTCAAGAACAGAAAAATCAGAGCAGGAAGTATTAGCAATTAAATACCACCAGAGTCACCCAGTGCTGACTCGGGTCCACTGTTTCTGCTGATAAAGCAAGCAATCAGAGTGGCAAAGAATAGCTATGGAAACAGGTGGAGAGACTGGAAAGACAGGAAAGGAAGCAAGGATTTTCGAATTTCTCAAGGCTATCATCCTGTGCTGGGAATATTCAGTGTTATAAATATCATCTCACTCTAGACTAAATGGATCCAACTCTGAGATACACAGCCAGTGCACAGTTTAAATTCAGGCAGATGAATCTTTGAAGCACAGATTGTTTCCCCTGTGTGATAACATACCACTCAGCACAACATGGCTCTGCTTTTGACCACTGTTATTTGCAATCCAAACAAGCACAACTAATTTCATGCAGAAAGACATAATCAGAAAGAGAATACATCTACCAAAGGGCATGTGTTTCTCTCATGAGTTTGCAGCTTTGTTTTAAATGGCAAAGCAACCCTCACTCTTCCCCCACTCCTCTGAAGCTACTGCGACTGCTTTCCAGATGAGAACTATTTGGGTTAGGTTCCTCTGTCAGAGAACCAGTGTGAAGAAGATAAGGTTGCAAAGCAGCTTCCTGTGTTGCAGCTTTAACCTTCCTATTGCAGGCATGTATGGAAAGCACGTACAGAGACACTGCTGCATTTAATTTTATTGTAAGACCTGGAAGCTGAGGCTAAAATACAGGAAATACTGTAAATATTCAACTTGGTTTGGAAAATGTTTTCAGTATAATGTAAGCAAGGCAAACTGAACAGTAAGAACAGAGAAGCTGTTCTTTTCCAAACCATTATTCACTCTAGTGAGCAACACAGAAAACTTCTCATGTAATGATATCATTAAAAAATGAATTACGATGCCTAATTGAAAGGCACTGGTGCAAAGAGAACACTGAAGTTGAATATCTGGAAAATGTGCTCCTATGCTCCAGTATTTTCCTTCTGCAATCTCAGTAACACATTTAATGTAGCAGGGTTTGTCATCCTGAAAAGACCACATCATAGATGGCCCTGCAGGAAGCAACTCTTGCTGCTGCGCAGAACAAAACTGAAGCTCAAGCACTAAAGCACACACAGCTGCAGACACAACTTGTCTCATTTCTAAGAGCAAATAATTTCTATAATAAAAGTTTCACTATCTCTTTTTTTTTTTTCTTTTTTCTTTTTCTTTCCTTACACAGACACATTTTCAGCTTTTCACATGCTGGCATTGCCAAGACCAAACTCAAAGAGCTGAGTTTTGACAAGTGTATCATAAGGTTTTTGTAGGGCTTTCATTGACAGAAAAGAATTAGATCCTACTGTTTTGGAACAATCTAAACTGTCTAAATATTTTAAGCATATGTAAGTGGGGACAAAATTTACAGTCTTCCTCCTAAGGAAAGATCTTCCATTTCTAGATAAGGAAAGCAATCTGGATATCACAGCTGCAGTGGCTGCAGTCATCATTCACATTCTTACAGATGAATGCAACAAGCCACAAAACATGCTACAGGATTATGTAGTTGAGGACTGTTCCACAGATGGGACCCACAGAGCTTTAGCACGAGCAATAACAACTCTGCCTTTTCTTTTATACTGCTGTCTTCTAGACTTGTGCCCTAACGCAATGAAAGTCTACACAGTAAGAACATTTCAGGTATTTCTTCAGATGAACAGAGCAGAACAACATTTCTGTAAGATTCCTTATCTTCTGCAAGACCCAACACAAAGACTCTGTCAGTAATTCTGTGCACTAAGTACGACACTGAACTCTCTGCAAGATGGCGGGGTGAAATTCCAGGATGACAGTGACTTTCTTTAAAGTTAGGGAACAAGATAATGATATGGAGAGATTAAGAAGAGGAGGTCATTACAAGTTTAAGAACACTGCACTGCATACTTACACCATCTATACTCCTTCTAGCGTGCGGCCCATATGTATCTTCAGACCCTAAAACCTGTATGTTAACTGCACTGTAATCTTCGTACCCAAGCTGACTGAAAATGAGACGTGTCCTGCAACAAATGATTGTTTTTTTAATTAGTAAACTGTCTCAAAGTAATTGTCTGTAGTATCCCTGTGTGGTCACAGGAATTAGCTCTGCAATGTAAGCTGGTTACTGATAGTTTTTACTACACAAACAAACAGAAATATTGCATCCAAAGTGATACAGGCAAAGTACCTCTGAATTTATCCCTCCGTTTCAGTTTGAGCCTTTTCTTTAATCAAATTCTATGACAGATGATGAGCAAAGCCAGACAGAAGGTCTTTTATATTAAAAAAAAATAACTGCTTGAAAGAGTATTACAGTACATGCAGCCTTCCTGGTTTTCACATTAGTAATTCAGTTCTTACCTCTGTTTCTCCAGCATGACATTATGACCCAGCAATAAATACAAGCAGCTACCTTACTACACCACAGCCATCAGTGCAGAAAAATATCACTGGAGGACGAACTTTTATTCAAACGTACAGATATTGAGTTCCAACTAATGAACATACAACTCCAATGCCAAGAATTTGACAAAACTTTTAAGAACTCTTTGTCACTACTCACGCCTGTCTATTCCGGCCCCCTGAATTTCCTCACAGTAATTCTGTAAGGTTATTTCGACCAAAAGCACGCTGTTTCAAGAATGCTGCGTTTGGCCAATGGTGATTAATAATGGAAATTAACTTTTTTTTTTTAAATACACCATAAAAACACATGCTGCTTTTAGAGAAACAGCAACTGACATTTTTGGGGGGCAGGGTCAACAACTAAACTGGTATTCCCAGAGGCTCTCAAAAAGCAGCCTAACTTTCAAGCACGGAACAAACCGAGAATGATCTTCATCTTTTAATTTTTTAACAGTCGTACGAAGTCCAAAGACCGAAAACTCACAGTAAAAAATATGAGAGGAAAAATGCTTTAACATAATAAAACTATTAGAAGTAGTCCAAAATTTTAACATGTTGCAGACTGGAAAAATAAGTTACATTCTGAATCAACTAAACTGTTTTTCCTTTCCTTCTTTGTCTGGCAACTTTCTAGCTGTTTGAGAGATTTAATCAGCTGAAACACTGGAATTATGTTAGGATGAGAAAAACATTTTCCATCAATTGACTACTGTGAAGACACCAGCAGTATCACCACTGTTGTGAATATTAAACAAGGCACCTGGAACATGAGAGGGGCTTAAATATAAAGTGAGATTCTCGTTGATATAAAAAAAATGAAGGTGGTCAGTATACTACCACTGAGGCCATTTCTCTTCCAATGAGCATGGGAAAAAAAAATAATACTTGATTTACTTGATTTCTAAAAAGTGCCTAACCCAGAGAGCTTGTTCTACAGGTGTAAAATTTGATGGATTGACAGAGAAGTCTTATATAAAACTGAGAGGAAAGCAGTAGCTCACATAACTAGAAAGTTTGGGTGCTATTGGAATAAATGGTCCAAGACTTCTGCAAGTACAATTATATTTAAGAGGAATCCCTCTTACAAATATCCTGGCGTGACAACATGACCAGAGGTCTGTCAGGCTGCTTTCCAACAAGAGAATTGTTCCAGCAAAAATAAATATTAGTCCCATTTTCAAGGTAATAAGGTATTTTGTCTAAAACAATTTTAGTAAACTATCTACATTTCATAGCTTCCAAGTTTTTGACAATAAGTTCTGTGGAAAAGAAATCAAATAAAAATCTGTCTGAAATCTAATAAATTTGGGTCTCTCCTGTTCATTTTGAACAGTACTTTCTAACCTTTTCCTCTCTGTCAAACAGCTTAAAAGTGTAGTTACAGGTTGTTTAGGAAACCTCATTTCAGTTAACTGAAGTCTTTAAACATCCTCTGACTCCTGTCTTCTCTGGTTCTTAAAGGTTAATGTGATACCATCATGTCACCGTTCTATTTTCTTTATCTCCGAATATCAAATAACCAAAACCCCTTTCGAGCAACAAATACTAACCTTTTGAGAATACTTTCTGCAGTGAGTTTTCCCTTTTGTACAGCCTTCGGACCTCCCACCGGACAGACAGCAGTAGCTCTGAAACCATCAAGGTAAGTGGCACTTACCTAACAAGAAAGGGATTAAAAATCACACGTGATTCAGTAATGATATACTATAAATGCTCTCTAACAGTTACATTTTTTACAATCTCAGTAGTGGAATGATAAGAAAGCAAGATAATCAGTAAACTTACTCTACTACTTCAAATGTGAAATGGTATCACAAGAAAAGTCAAACCTGTAGAACTGTAAAACTCAGAATCACTTCTCACTGTCATCTTAAATTATCTCCTATACCTCTACATATCTCCTGTACCTACACATTTTGGTACATGAGATGCATTCTGGAGCTGAAAAGCTGAGTAATCTATCACAATTTATTATTAAAAAAATCCATTTCAGCCTTTTCTGGCTATATGTGGATTTTCCTGTTACATAAATAATCACGTTTCTATACATCCAGTAATGTTCGTTTGGTCTTTTTCATGTGTGCACTGATGTGTGTCTGTGTAAAGACATTAAAGAGGCAACAATTTCTGGCAGAAAATATTTTTATTTTCTCCAAAATATCGAATTTTATATAGAGTGTAAGGTACTCCTTACTTAGAAAGAAAGTAATACCTTATAAAACGCTGAAGGAGGGGATCCTTTCGCTCCATGAACTTTCACTGCACCACCTTCAAAACCTGGAGTGGTTAAAAAAAAAAAATCAATACTGAAGCTTCTTCAGAATAACTTCAAAGACTTGCTTTATGTTAACCAAATGCATTCTATCAGAAAAACAAATCACTGATAGCTGTACTTCCACAGAAGAGAGAACCTTCTACAGAACAGTCCTCTCTGCCTTCTGAACTGAAACATGATGGCTATAATTCTAACTTCAACTTGTCTTTTAACAAAATGCTTGAAATGTTTATATCAACATTGTAATTACTTAACACAGAAAGAAACCTTGTAAGTTCAGATCCAGTAGTTATTTTCCACTTAACAACCAGTTAACCAGCTCACACACACAAAGCACATCATTTACTGCAGCTTGCTGGAGTGGACAACAGTCCCTCACACTTGGCAAAGAAACAGAACCAGAACGATGTGAAAACTTATTTGCTGATAGCTCATAAGTGAAGGGATCGTTTAACTTCAGCATTCTTCTTGATAATAGAAACAGAACAATCTGAATATATGCTCTTGTGCAACTCCTTTGTTCAGTATCAGGTATATTAATAACAAGAAGAAATGAGAAAACGCTGCCATGTCATCAGGTTCAAACTTCAAGTTTGACCTGGAATAAGTAGGTGAAGTCCCTTAAAAATCAGCAGTGCAGGATCAGCATCTCATGTCAAACCAACAGCATTACACAGCAGCTAATCTGTGCTTGCAGATATTTAGGAAACAGTTTCGAGCTTTACAGAAATACTCTGATGTGATCCAAACAAAAAATCCCTTCAGAACACATCTGAAAAACGGAATCAGACTGACCTTAGTTTTGTGTATCACGCATAAATATCATCACTCTCTGCAAGGCTGAAATAAGGTTTGTTCAACAGAAGAAACTGTTTTCTTTGTCAACAGAAAACAATATCTCTACGGTCAGTAAAAATCTGGAAGACTTTCATATAGCTGGTTAAGGAGTAACATAAACAAAACAAAATGCATGACATCCATTGACTAAAAGAAAACAGAAGCACCTCTCAGTTCAAACATTGTCACTAATCCAGCAGGACAATAAAATCAGCAATGTAAACAGCAAAACCAGATAGCATGCCCTGCTTTTACTGGTGTACGTGTCAAAGCACTTCAAACTAAAAATATTTAAGAAATCTGTCCATTTTCCATCTGCTATATTTCTAAGAAGACTAACTGAAAGTTCATGTGAAAGTTCATTTTAAGTTCAAACATGTCATATCGGGTCATTTGTAAGCTGAGAGTTCATAGGAAGGTTAGGGTGCTCTTTTTCTTTTTTCTTAAAAAAAAAAGACAAAACTAGTGGCTACGAGCAATAAACTGCTCTTATCAGAGTGCCGTTCAGTTATGTTGCATGAGCACAAGGTTCACTGTACGGTTTTACAGTACTTTTATTATTGAAGCAATGTGTTTTTCCCAGGAAGTTCTTAATTTGAAATTTCAGCTGTTGTAAGTCTTACAAAGGCACTCAGCATACTGTCACAGGTTCAGTTCCATTAGAATGAAAATGAATATACGTGTCACAGGTGGAGTAAGACTTTATCACACACTCTAATCCAATCAACAAATCTCGCAGTTCAGGGCTTTTTGAGTTTTGTTTTGTTGCTTTGCCTTCAAGTCCAAACTTGAAACAAGTGTTATATGCACCTTTAGCCTGTTGGCTGTTCATGCGACTGTTGTAGGTTTGAGGATGGAAATCTACCTCTTCTAACACATGTCTTCCAGTGGATGTCTTCTACCTAAGCAAGCTTCTACCACTGTGATCCAACTAATTATGCCTAGGGAAAACACTATGATTAAGTGATGCTTAGAACAACACAGCTGCTCATTATTACATTTCTAATGAGTTTTTTTAATTAAATACACCTTTTCCAGCAAATAAACTGAGCTGGAGTTTAAAAAAAAATACAAAATCACAGTGGAGCACAGTTCAAAGTCTTGGCTGGTGTTAGATATGCCTTAAAAGTGAAGCAGTAAGAGCGGTGATCAAAGACTTAGATTACCAGTAAGAACACTAGGAGTATGGTTACAATTCCTAAGACAATTTCTAACAAAGTTCCTTGGAAAAAATGAACTTAGTCCTTGCAAGGAACTTTGTTTCTACAAAAAAAATCAGTTGGTTACAATACGATGCCTTCAGGAATTGATATGGCAAGGAATACACAGATAAAACACGGAAATTAAAGCAATAGCTTTAGTTGGATCATCTAGCTTACACATCTCTTAACATACAGGCAGACTAACCTGGAATTTCAATGATGGAAACTTGAGAAAAGTCACAGGTGACATCTGGTAAAAGGTAGCGCTGAGGATTGCCCACTTCATACACCAGCTGTTCAGCCACAGTGCCAAAGGAGATCAGCCCCCCTGTGTCGGGTGGTTTGGAAATAATGAAGTCTCCTTCAGAAGAGCACTCTACAATGGGAAAGCCTATGTTGTGCCTAAAATAATGGAAAGAAACGGAAAACATGGAAAGAAACCATGATAAATACGAGGTGAAAAGAGAAACGACATAGCAGAATTTCATGGTAATTACTAATTAAGTAAACTCGATCAAGATTTAGAATGTAGCTTGGCGCTTCTGCAGAAGCGAAGGAAAAGCACTAAATAAGTTAACCAAAATAAGAGGATGCATTTTATTGCCCATCAAAGAATGACACATGGAACACCAAACACCAACTGCAAGCAGACAGGAGTGGAGAATGACGCTGCTAACTACATTACTAATGTAACCACCAAAAGCAGAGCAGAAGCTGGAAGATTTAGATGACTTTTATTAAGGAAGTAAATTCAGCAGAAAAACATGATGGCTAATTCTAGCCCAGCTAGCTATAGCAGCACACCCAGCATCAAGGGTGAACGCAAGGAAATGTATTCTGCAGTCTGAAATTGTAAAAAGGATGCCAAAGCACAAAGGGAGTAGGAAACAGAAATAATCAGAAACACATGAAGGACAATATTTCCTTTTTTCTGATAAGTTTTCACAGAAAAGTGAAGACAGAAGACAGGAACACGTGAAAGTAAGATGTCTAGCCCAAAAATAATAATAAAAGCAGGAATTAACAGAAAATTACAAGGCGTAACTAAGACAAAAGCAGTAAAATAGAAAACTACATCTCTCTATAGATGAACGTACAGAAAGCAATCAAATAGCTCATAGTAATGAGCTCGTGCTGATTTATATAGTAGCAGGGTAGATTTTTCAAGGTTATGTGTAAGATATCCAGGTATTTGCTTTCCATGTTATAAAGCTTTTCCTTTACAGATCATTTCTAGGAGCAAAAGAAATAACCTAGAATTAAAAAGCTGAAAATTGAAGCAGTCTTTACACTCTCACAGAAGGGCTACCTGGCTCACTTCCCCTCAAAAGTTAGAAATCTGTGGAAATCAATGTTAGAGAGAGAAAAAGAATCCAAATAAAGGAGATAAAGCCCCCTGAAAAAGCAAAACTCTTCTCAAATAAAAAGGTGCTTACTATCACCATTCCCACTACAGTCAGTGATCTTCAGGTCCTTCGTATATAATTAAAATGAAATTAATTATGTTTGGGTGCTGGAGGGAACCATGCGCTGAATGTACAACCAAACTGGCTATTAGCAAAGGTTACAAGAACATAGTTTGCATAACATGCATTCACAAACTTTTAAAGGAAGTAAGCAAAGAAAGCAGTGAACTCTGAAATGACATTAGCAAAAGTTCATGGGAGTTTGGACAGATTCCTTATCTTGGGAAGCTTAAAACATAATCCTTTTTTAAAATAATGGACTTAAGAGAGAAGATTTGTTACCAGAGATCAGCAACTTTAATACTGCTAGCATACAAAACTTGGAAAGTACAGTAGCTGGAGGACACCTAGAAAAGCCCACCAGGAATCAGCAAGGATTATACTTCATTTGTCTGATCTTTGAAACTATTTAAACCATGAACGAGATAGAGGGTATTAAAAAAGGAAAGAAAAGAAGAAAAAGAGGGAAAAAGTGAAAAAACATAAACCGAACCCTGTGAATACAACAAAAAATATATAAATCTGATTCTAAATGATTACAATATAGGGTTGGGTTTTTTTTTGTCTGTTTGTTCGGAGGGAAAGAAAGGGATGAAAGTTGGCAGCAGGATGTAACATTCTCCATTTTAAAGTGACAAGAAAATATCCAAGAAACATCCATCAGACAAGAAATATCATCCATCATCCAAGAAATATCCATCAAACCTCTTAAGTCAAGACCAACCATCTTTTATCTATTCTATAATATCTATTAAAGGTCTGTAACTATCCCAACTTTATAGGTAATGAGACACATGCAGGAAGCAAAGTAACTCACACACAGCCTATGATCACAGACTGAACAAGATGAGAATTAAAGAGCTGTCAACTGCTCAGTGCTATTCTCCTATCCCTTATCTGCCTGCATCAGGTGCCTTGCTAGCAGGTTGAACGCAGCTTATTCGAATCACTTACCCAATGTGAAATTGCTTCCACTGAGACAGATAATGCAGTCTGCCCTGCTGCACCAGGAGCAGACATCCCTACCTGTAACCTACTTTAAGTCGCCGTCACAGACAGGATGTTCATGCACCCATTGAAATTGCATGTCCTCAGTGAAATTGTTCCGAAGGAAAAAGAGGTAAACTGCAGACACACACCTTCCCACCACTGCTTCTGAGCTACTAACACAGACTGAACTTCAGTTTAACCAAGCCTTACCCTCAGAAGACTTGATTCATTACACAAAACATGACTGCGAAAATCCACGTGTTCTATATTACCTCAGAGATGTCAGTAACAATTCATATTAAAGCATGCCTTCTTAAAATAAAAAACTATTTTTATGCTGCTGCAAGATACTACTTAATTTTAATTTTTATTTTGGAAACAAACAGAGCTAAGCCACCCCTATGACATGATTCAGTCAAGTGACAGCTATTTAAACCTGGAGTTACAGCCACCTAGCAGCAAATATCTGCACGAGGTCTTCTAGTACATACCATATCTACCTTCCACTGGAAGAAGAAATTCCTTCCCCAGCTTACCACTATGCTGAATGACTATGGAGCATATGACACTTGCTCTGTAGCATGCCAGCACAAACCAACACAGCCCACAGCCATGCTGTAATTTAGCACAGTACAGCAAGATCACAAAACTGAACCTGAACGTTGCTAGTAGTCAACAACAGTTACAGTACCCAAAGTGGCAGAGAGTCAGGTGGCACTGCAGTTCTTTCTTCAATAAGAGAACTACAGCAGTTTAGTGACAGAATCATAGAATGGCTGGTGTTGGAAGGGACCTGAAGGACCATTTTGTTCCAATCCTCTTCGATAGGCAGGAACACCTTCCACTAGGACAGGTTGCTCACAGCCCCATCCTGCCTGGCCTTGAACACCGCTGGGAAGGGGGCATCCACAGCTTCTCTGGGCAACCTGTTCCACTGCCTCATCACCCTTCTCAGGGAAGAATATCTTCCTAATACCTGATGTAAATCTATACTCTTTTAGTTTAAAGTTGTTATTTCCTTGTCCTGTCATTATACTCCCAATAGAATCCTTCTCCAGCTTTCTTTACTGGAGGAGATAAAATTCCTCAGTGGGATGAGGCAATATAAATGACTCTGAAAAGAAACTCCTGAAATGAACTCTAACTGCTATATCATCTTGTAATTAATATAATACAATACTCAAGATAAATATGAAAGTACTACTCTGGAAACATTTTGAGCAGTTCTTTAATAGTTAAAATGCAGAAGGAATAATAAACATGAGTTTGTGAAAGGAGAGAATAACAAACGTCACTTCATCCAAAATGTGTTTTGAGTTGCATTTTTGGTATTTAACAATTAAATTGTATGTATCAGTAAACCACAGAACTGAATAAATCCAAGCTAAGACTAATCCTCAGAATCTCATTCCAATTGGTTAGAGGAGGAGTTACCAGTTAAAGTGGGTCCTCACTGACTACAGTGGTAACAAAGGCCCCAAACTGGTCTTGCTGAAGAAGCCATCTTCTGATTATTGGCAACAGAAGATGGGACAGCATACTGTTGTACATTCACTAGCAGAAGATCACAAGAAAGAAAAAGAACCCACAATATTGCATACGACAAGTAGGCAGACCAAAGTCCAATCTGGTTGTGATATCAACTTTTAGCTTTATAGATAAAGCAGTTTCCTGGGCGACACAACAAACATTATGCTGAGGAGAACTCTAAACCACGTGTCCCAACTCCCTGGGCACCTATTTTAGACTGAATGTTATTGGGCAAAAAGTAAGAATTGCTATCACTTCCAGCAATGTTTTTATAACCCATTCAAAACTATTTATCTGTGGCCAGCAAGGTCAGCACATGCTTTTGGATAGGTAACACACATGCACACCTACATGTAGGTATCAACACATATCCAAGCTCTGCTGCAACTCCTGTTGTGCACTGTTGTGTACTGATCATAACACCTACCTCCTCTAACTAGGGAATTTCACAGTATACACAGCATGCGTACTCTAAATGCCTTGAGAATTTCAGGCCAAACAAGCTGCCAGGCAGCTTCAGCTGCGTGCAATAGGTGGTGCACACCACACTGAGAGAAAAAGGCACACCACATTGCTTCATCTGGGACTGGAACAGAATCCAGTATGCTAGTCCCCACAGCAATCTGGATCCAGCCCTTAAGAGACTACAACTACTGACTTACCCTTTTGGTCATCCCAGGCCAGAGGATTATGCAGTCTCAACCACTGTACACTCTTGGCTTAGGGCAAAATTTCAGTGTTTATCATCTCCTCAAAATGATTATTTTACTGATCAGCATTAGCTTATTCTCTCCTGCATTTCAAAACAAAACAGAACAGTGTACTAGTCACCCACTGACACTAAATAATAATGAGACAGCAATGTCTGGGGTTAATCAAAGTGAAATACAAAGGTGTGCATTATCAGTATACCTCTGACATCACAGTCCATTCTGACACTGCCATGAATTCCCTGAGTGCCATGCCACTAGGGATCAAACACGGAGCAGTGACGTGCTACTCGCTTCTTTTCTTCACCTAATATATATATCACTGCACAAATAACAGAAAAGGAGTAGGTGTCTTCTTTGACAGCATTTACTTATAATCAGTAATTTAAGAACGCTGATTAGTCTTCTACAAACTCAATGATTTCTTCAATTTTCTCCGCTAAGCATCAGAGAATCCACACAAGGAACGACTCAGGCAGCTTTTGCCTAACTGGGAACAACAAATAGTTGAGTTTCATAGGCCTAAAATTCGATTTTCTTTTGTATTTTTTTCCTGTTCAAAACTCAGAAAAGCCAGTAGTCTTTCTTAGCAGTGCACTCAGATCTGCCTCAGCAGCTGAAGACTGAACAGCAACTTGACTACTGTTCAAAACCAAACCTACCTTCTGCAATGAAATGTGAGGGAACAAGAGAGATTGCCTTCTAGCATTCACTGGAGAACAGTGTAAGTATTGTGAAAATATCCTTAAGCTCTAATGTAAAGGTCCAGTAACTGTTCACAGACATGAATGCTAAGCATTCTCAGCCACAAGACCACACTCACAGAGGTGAGAAATTAACGTGCCTTTGACATAACATACTACTGAGAACAGACATTTCGACCTGGCTTCTTCTTCCCACATTTAATGACTTCACTGGGCTGGTTTTGATATAAACTTGCATATCTGATTTATTGAGATTTAGATTACACAGATTACTTCAGAAGGCTTAAAAATGTAGCTCTTTTTAAAGTAAGTACAAATCATTAACAGACTATACTCAAGTGAATTCTGCAAGCCCTGAGCCAGCAGGCCTCCAACTTCTATCATTAGTGAAGAAATGAATTTGATTATATAGATTTGCACACACTGAAAACTGATTCAGGATGTCCAAATAATCAGAAGAATTCATACCAAGTTTCCTGAACTTACAGACAGGCTACTACTAACTATGCTATCAAATGGAAAATTCACTTACTTATAAACCAAGAGTTTTCATAACACTTGGGGCACTCTCAAAGTAATGCCTCCTATTTATTCCTACGCAGACTACAACAGATACAAAGAACAGAACAGTATTTTCTGATAGAACAAATTCCCAGCTACGAAACACTGTTTTTCAACACAGTCATCACTATCAACCATGCATTCTCAGCAGCAATGAACAAGAGCCTGTGACTGCCATTTCTGATTGAAAAATACTCAAAAATACAGAGCTGCCAAGATTTTTAATAGGAAAATGTATCCTGTGGGTCCCCGCAGGACCAGAGCCAAACAAAAACCATCCTTTTCTCTTGTATCTTTCCCACAGTTCTTTAGCTCTCCATCAGGTAAAGGCAGTGTTGACTTCGATGGACAACGCATGAGTCAAGACTCCTTCCTTTCATCCCAAGGAAAACAGGAATAAACTGCAACTGGAGAATCACTTACTGCGTGCCAAATATGCCCCACAACTGCTTTTAAGCTACTCTTAAAAACAAGTTCATCAAAAGCAGACTACATGAGCCTTTTCTCATGGCAGCTCTCAGCAGGCAGAAACCTATGAGAAGGTCTCACTTAGTACATCTGAACACAAGTAGTGCATGCAACACTTTTTCAAAGATCAGTAACGTGTATGCAGGCACCGACAGTTCAAAACTGGGAGACTGGGACATACAGAAAAGGAGGACGGTGGAATACGTGGCAGGAGAGGACTTTGGCATCCCTGACAAAGCAAGCTGTGTAAGCCTGGACAATGCACAACTCTGACCTAACTCAACATGTAACGTATTCTTATTGTCTTTTCCATTACACACACACACTCCTCTCATGGCAGGGGGGTTGGAAGCAGATGATCTTTCAAACCAAGCCGCTCTATTGGTAGGATGAATTAGAAACTGATTTTTGTAACAGATGACCTTATATTCGGCCCCGCCTTCAGAAGAGGGGTTGGAACTCGATGATTCTACCAACCCAAGCCATTCTATGATTCTATGATTTGGTCTACTACAAACACACATGCTGTTGTCAGAGTTACTTACCAGTCTGGTACCAAATGCCAGTCAGTGAATATTCCACCAGTACACTGAGCACCACATTCAATAAGATGACCTGCAAGGCTGGGAAAACAGCAAGTGCTCAAACAACAAAATATTCTGTAAAAGGACGCATCATAAATCCAGTCTGAAAATATAATCATACAATGGAAATAAAGCTGAACATGCTCATTTTTTTTCCTCCCTAGAATTTTGTTTACAAACTGCATTAAACATAAGTAGGAATTCTGAAAGATGACTAAGAAGAGTTTAAAAGAGCAATGTTTCACATGAAAAAACGTTTGGCACATTCCACCAAAAGTCAAGTTCCGTTAGTCATTTCAGAAAGTACTGATCTAAAGTCAGTATTTTAGCTTTTCACTTTGCCTGTAACTGAAAACATGCAAGGCCCATTTTTGATCAAGAGCTGTACAGTCTCACACAGCATGAAGGATATCTCTGAACAGAACACACTGCAATTTTCAAATCTTTAACTGTGGTATTTCATAAATGTGTGAGTGAATTACAGGCAAGATCTTGATCTCTCAAAACTGATTACTAACTTCAATCCCAAGTCAGCAGAGCTGGAGTTTCTTTCTGCAATAATTCTCTAGCAATAGGAGGTCTAATGCCACTACTACTAGATGCAATCAGCTTAATTAAGTAGCCACCCATTTTAATGGGCTTCTGTGTAGTACGATGAGCTGCAGAAAAATGAAATTAGATGACAGGATTTCACCTAGTACTTTCCACAACAGATTCATAATCTTAGGATTTACAGCTAGGGTTTGCAAGTGGGGCTATTCATATTCAGCTTCTGCAACACCAGGTAAGCATGCTGACCTATGACCAGGACTCCTTTGGCCTATCTTTGAAGACAATAGTTGCTGTCAACCTCAACTACTCAAACTGATGGACAAACAGAAAAAGCTGGAGTCACAGTTCTGTACCATGAGACGTCACAGGAAGCTAACCTGTTCAATCATTAATTTTCTCCTTTTATTTTACTGAATTGGTTCCAAAACAATAGTTTTTAAATTTCAGTTTCAAACATAATAGGATTCAGTGAGCCTTAAAGAACCATAATCAAAATCTTTATTTTGAATAACTTTCTAATAATGAGCTCAGTAATAATATCCAAATTCCCAAAATGCTTCAAAAATCATTATCCTGGCATTATACAAATGAAATACAGATTTACCCATTTCTTCTTATATCATTTACCTTCCTGCAGCTAGCAAGTCAAATTCATCCCTATTCCAGCCAAACTAGAAGAGAAATACAAACATATTACTTATGTAGAAGTCTTACACAGTACAGGAGACTGACTTGATTAACAATATATTTATCATATTTTTACTTAACTGCAAAAAGAACAATCTAGTTAACTGGCAAGAGCTGTAGGTGGATCTGAGGTGCTAAGCAGTAAATCCCTGGGAGTAGTCTGATGTGTTTCAGTTTTCACTGAAATTTTTTATCACCCCTCAAAAATATAAATTCTTAAAGTCAAACCCTCTTCAAAAAAGTCTAGCACCTTTTTTTTTTTACATGTAAGCAAAGCACTGTATTTTTCCAACCTCTGAAAATTATCAGTTCCTAGACTACCACCTAGCAGTATGCCTTCTCTTTAACTACAGACTTCAACAGAAAGCAAGAGATAAATAAAAAAAAAATCAATGTAACAGAAACTTCCCTGATGTATTTTTTTCTTGGACCTTGTTCTCATTTACTAGGAGAGTCGGACTGAAGTGGCGAAGACTGAGGGCAGCCTCGATTGCAGCGACCATGAGATGGTAGAGTTCAGGAACTCACGTGGCAGGAACAGAATACTGAGTAGAATCACAACCCTGGACTTCAGGAAGGTCAACAATTGCTAGGGGAAATCCCATGGGATAGGGTACTTGAAGGTAAAGGGACCCAAGATGGTTGGTTAGCATTCAAGCACCACCTCTTCCAAGCTCAAGATCAGAGCATCCCAACAGGTCAAGAAAGGGAGTCAGGAGACCTGCACGGTTCAACAGGGAACTGCTGGGCAAACTCAAGTGGAAGAGGAGAGTCTACAGACCATGGAAGGAGGGGCTGGTCACATGGGAGGAATACAAGACTGTTGTCAGAGGATGCAGGGAGGAAAGCTAAGGCCTCCTTAGAATTAAAACTTGCATGAAGAGCCAAGGAAAACAGAAAGGACTTCTTCAAATACACTGCAGATAAAACTTAACACCAGAGACAATGTCGGGCTACTAATGAATGAGGTGGGTGCTCTGGTGACAGAAGATACGCAGCAGGATGAGTTACTGAATGCCTTCTTTGTCTCTGTCTACACTGCTGGAGGCTGTCCTGAGCAGCTCCGTACCCCTGAGGCTCCAGAGGAAGTCATAATCAAGGAGTTTGCCTCAGTTGATGAGGACTGGCTTAAGGACCAATTAAGCAACCTGGACATCCATAAATCCATGGGTTCTGATGGAACGCACCCACAGGTGCTGAAGGAGCTGGCAGAAGTCATTACTAGGCCACTCCATTATCTTTGGTAAGTCATGGGGAATGGGAGAGGTGCCTGAGGACTGGAGGAAAGCAACTGTCACTCCAGTCTTCAAAAGGGCCAAGAAGAACCCAGGTAACTATAGACACGTCAGGCTCACCTCCATCCCTGGCAAGGTGATGGAACAACTTATCCTAAGCACTGTCTCCAGGCATATCAAGGACAAGAGGATCATTAGGGGCCATCAACATGACTTCACCAAGGGCAAGTCATGCTTAACCAACCTGGTAGCCTTTTATGAAGACATAATCAGGGGGATAGATGACAGTAAAGCAGTGGACATGGTCTACCTTGATTTTAATAAGACATCTGACACCATCTCCCCACATCTCCTGCAGTTATACTAAGGAAATGTGGTCTGGATGACTGCGTAGCGAGGTGGACTACTGTGAACTGGCTGAAGGATGATTCCTGGCTGATCTAATCTAGAAGTTCTTGCTCCAGCAGGGGGATTGGAATAGATAATCTTAGAGGTTCCTTCTAACCCTGACATTCTGTGATTCCGTGATTTTTAAAATATGCATCAAAAGAAAGCCTCTATTTTCCATAGCAAGTGGTCATTAACAAAACCACACAATAGTCTGTGTTGGAAGAGACCTTTAAGACCACCTAGTTCCAACCCCGCTGCTGTAGGCAGGGACACCTCCCACCAGACCAGGTTGCTCACAGCCCCATCCAGCCTGGCCTTGAATGCCTTCAGGGAGGGGGCATCCACAGCCTAACTGGGCAGCCTGTTCCACTGTCCCATCACCCTCACAGTAAAGAACTGCTTCCCAATATCTAGTCTAAATCTACCCTCTTCCAGTTTAAAACCCCTTCCCCTTGTCCTGTCGCTACCTGCCCTTATAAAAAGTCCTTCCTCAATTTTCCTGCAGGCCCCTTCAGGTACTGGAAAGCTGCTATAAGGACCCCTTGGAGCCTTCTCTTCTCCAGGCTGAAGAGCCCCAGCTCTCTTAGCCTGTTCCCACAGAGGAGGTTCTCCAGCCCTCTGATCATCTTCGTGGCCTTCTCTGGACCCACTCCAACAGCTCCATGTCTTTCTTGTGTTGGGGGCCAGAACTGGACACAGAACTCCAGGTGGGGCCTCATGAAGGCAGAGCAGAGTGGTAGAATCAGCTCCTTCGACCTGCTGTATTTACAGCCTATTCAAAGCAGTTCAGAAATCCACATATCCTGCTCGTATTATTTGAGGAAACTTGGTGAGTTTGAGATACATTGTTCAACTACTTAAAATAAAACTGCTTACCCACTGGACAAGACCATACACCACCACTGCACAAAACCAGATCTACTACTGCCACCTTGCGGTACTGAAAATACATTTCTTCTTTAACCTTATGTTGAATTTTAAAGCTGGGGAAAAATAAAAAGCAACCCAAAAACAAGAGCAAAATGCTGGTGAAACGTGGCAAAGTTCCCTCCACTTCACTGAAATTTTTTCAAATTTCACTGTACTTAAGAACATAAATATCCCTGTTATAGATTTAGCTGAAGTGAAACAGCAGTAAAAACTTTCATACGTGCATGCCAACAAAGTGAAACAAAAATGAAAGAGCTCATCATTTTTCAATTAAAATTTCCGAAGTAGCAAAAAAACCTTAACGATTCCCAAACAGTCATTCTCTTCTGCTCATCATCACCTTGTAAATAGCTTGTACTTACAGAGTGAATGAGCGGCCCTAATACAATCCCGCTGTCGACGCATCTACCAGTGATTACAACGTCAGCCCCAAGGTCAAGAGCTCTGCTTACTGGTCTTGCCCTACAGGTAAAAAGCAATATGTATTCTTACTTTTTGACACACCATCACAAACAAAACAAGAATCACTCAGTGAGTCTGCATGAAATCAGCTTTGTTCACACAACAACTAAGTGTTGTTAATATTTTTAAAAGCAAGCATCGAACATCCAATCAATTTCATGACAACTGAAAGACTTGTCTTGACATTCATTCAAAATATCCTGAAACACAATGTATCTTGTTTTACCACGAGTAATAGGAAATACAAAGTGTTTTGAGAGAAAATAATAACTACTCCTATTTCATTTGTAGGTGAGTGTATAAAGACCAACAGCAGGGACACCAACACTAAAATTTGACCAGATGACTTCCAGAGGCCCCTTCCAACTTAATCTATTCTGTAATTTGATATTATTCACAAAGACAGGCTGCTGACTTGGTCCTCCAAACTTAAACCCTTCACGTCAATCTCAATTAAGTATTACTGGAACTCAAAGAATCAGCCAACTTCAAGTAAAGTGTCGTGCAGTTGTTACTTCTGAAGAAACTCAAGCAACAGGTTTTCCAGATTGGTCGAGTAAAAGTTGGGCTTGCAGAGGTTGGTAAATGTGAGGGTAATGCCATGTCATGGCCTGAACTGAGCACTGGGAAAGGGGTGGCTGGCCCAGGAAGCACAGGTGCAAGTAACTCACCCATGCTTCCTGCATGACCCTGGGTCCAACCTCTCTTGGGCCATTTGAGGGTTAGCCTCCACCTCACAAACCTCTTCTGGATGAAGGCTGCTTTCCAAAGGGTGCTCTGTAGACACAGAACCCTATCACCAACTGTCATCAACTTCTTATATGTGATTACTGATATCCTCAGTGATACTTTGTCTGGTATCTCAAATAATTTATTAGAAGCAATTTCACTGCTTCCAAGGACAAACAGTGAGAAAGCATGGGTTTAGAACCCCAGAGCCACGTGCTCTGGTCAAAGCTATCTAATGATTCTGCCACTGCTTGTGGACTGAAAAACACAAACCATAATCTGGGTGTCTTTAAAAACTAAGAATGCTCTTCTTTGACAGATTCAATAGACTTACTCCTACTTTTTTTTTTTAAGGAAAAAGGTAATGCACAGAAGTTCTTAATGATGTAAGCAAAAATACGTATTTACTGACATTTTAATATTAAAAAATTAAGGATACTGATTAGAGAGACAATAAAATACACTGTGTACAACAACTCATGCACTGGGCACAGTGTCATATAATGGTCATGTGAGAAATGCAAATGGATTTCTATGGGATACTAATAAAGCCATGTAACTACATCTAAAAAGCAGTCAATTAGTAAGCTTGCATCTTACTGGAAAAAAAAAACCAAACACATGAACTCAATCCACCAAACATAAATCAGGAAGGACAGAAGAAATATTTCATAATCTGTAACAGTGATAATTTTTCAGATGTAGTTCATGTACTGAACCAAGAATCAAACTGTAAACATAACTAAGTTTATGGAATTTAAAAAGTTATTTTAAGTATCTACAGAACTTCTTGATTTTATCCAGTACACTATGAAGTTGAATTGTGTATATATACCTACATACACATATACAAACCAAAAGAGAGATTTATATGATTAAGCATCTAATGCAGATGCTATAGAAGAAAAATGTACATGATGAAACTGCTGATCTAAGAAGCTGGTTCATAGCTTTACATTTCAATGCATCCCAGAGAAGGGGCCCATAAAGAAATACTGTTTCCCTGAAACAAATAAAAAAATAAAGCAACATCAAGACTCGCTTGTTTTAGCTTCCATTAGTGAAGCAGAGCCATACACAATGGATTTTTAAACTGCATCTTCCTCATACTAGTCTGCTTTTGTCCTCTCTGCTATGAGTTGCCTTTCCTAAAATTGTGAATCATGAATCACCTGAACTGGAATTAACACCTTCTCAATATTATAAACATTAACCACTGTTTATTAGATTTCATTTATATTACTCATGGTCTGTAATCTTGCAAGGCAAAGATTAACAGAAGGTTAAAAAGAAAATCTAGCAACAACTATAACAGAAAACCCTGAATACAAATGTAAAGAGCAATTTCTTAAAAAATTCTCATTTCTGAGGAACAAATATATGCTGTCTTAAGCACAGCCAAACCCCTGCTGTCTTGCCTGGACACATTTCTGCAAAGTGCAATAGAATGGTACAAGATAATGGTACAAGCCAGAACAGCAGCCAGTCATAATGATTCATTATTTCAATATAAGGGCTGTGCATGACTCCAGCAATGGCAATCCTTAACAATTCCACCATGCAGTGACAGAATGCTCCACTTTTGGAATAAACAGTCTTAATAACTGTAATTATGTCAACTTGGTGTTGAATCAAACCTGAGGATTCTCAGAAGATGTAATGCTAAAGTCACAACTGGCAAGGTTCTAAATTAATAATTTTTTTACAGCTTAAAAGGAGAAAATATTTTCTAGTTTCTTAAATCGTACAAAGGTGAACCTTAAGTGCCTAGGTGGTTATATTTGCAAATCAAAACAGGTTCATGGAGTCAATATACTAAAAATTATTTTTCCATTCAAAAAACAACTTGTTAAAGTAACTCACCCAAGATACACGTTCATGCTATGAACACTCTCTGGAAATGGTTTGCCACTCTCCAAATCAGTGATGCCAGCTCCTCTTAGGTTCTCTTTCTGTCAGAAGACAGACCACCAAATTTATGAGTATTTTGTAGCATCTACTGTAAAACTTCCATTAGCATCAGACAACAGATTCATTTCACAGCAACTCTAACAAGTATAATCATTAAAATTAATAACAAATGCAAATCAGCTGAATGACTAAAAGCTCTAGACACTTATTTTTCTTAGTGCTGGAAAATAAAGATTAAGTCAGTTGTTAAAGAATGCTTTTCCTTTCAAAGATGATCGACAACCATGACGTAATATACTCCTTAGGCTTTCAAATCATCTTTAATTCCTGTAAGACCGAGCAAGTCAAACCTTGCCAGCAGAAATGTTCACTGTAACAGCAATGGTGACGTGGCCAGAAAACAAGGATAATTCTGCAGCTCCAGGCAGTTAATTTCAGAGCACATTAAGTTCCCAGAGAGGCATAGGTGTACTTTGCAAATAAGGAGTTGAACTTAACCTTCTTCACCACGCTCTGTGCACTAAAAAAAACAAGAGCGATTGTTTTAAATGCTTTTAAAAGGGAATGCTCCCTCCGTAGAAGCATTTGAGGCCAGGCTGGATGGGCTGTGAACAACCTGGTCTAGAGGGAGGTGTGCCTGCCCATAGCAGAGGGGCTGGAACTATACGATCTTAAAGGTCCCTTCCAACTTAAACCATTCTCTGATTCATGCTATGAATAAAGATAATACAGAAAGATGCAAAAAATAAATTCGGGCTAATTTTTTTCTCAATACGGAATAACTCACACGGTCCTACTAAGCCTAAAGGCAAAGTGCCATACCTCACTCATTAGGTCATCTCCAGTAATAACAGCTATTTTCAAATCAACGTCTGCCTTCTCTGCCACCTCCTGCAGAGCGGCCGCACAAGCCAGAGGGTTGATCCCACCCGCATTACTGATGACACGAACACCTTTGCAAAAAGAACAAGCACAGAAGCATTAACAGTCACTTCCATTTCTACAACTCAAAGCAAGCTGAAAGACAAGCAAGACACAACCTTTGCGAGGTATGAGGCATCTAATCACGTGAAATACTAAGTCTTGAGCCCCATTAAGTTGGTAAAACAAAAGGAGATCAGACTAAGCCAGTGAGGGACTGCTTTCAGAAAAGTTAATTGTTGCAGGTAGGCCTTATGATGTGGATGACCCCACCGCTCCTGGAGGAGTTCAGCAACGTTTAGATGCTGTACGCGGGATGCGGTTTAGTGGGAAATACTGGTGATAGGTGGATGGTTGGACTGGATGACCTCAGAGGTATTTTCCATCCTGGGTGATTCTACGATTCTACAATTATCTTCTTCCCTTCCTGTAAGAAAGGTGAAAGTGACCACTGAGACAAACACTATGAGGAAATGACAGCATCATACCAGTTCCTACAGGTACAACAGGGGACAGCGACCTTTTAAAGCACTCATACTTTCCAAACAACGTCACTTAAGCAGAAACATCTATTTCTCTGAATTCCAGAGTACATTATCATGGTATTGGGTGCTCAGAGGAAATGCTTTCTCTCTTCCACCCAAACTCAGTAAGCTGTAAAGATGTAGTCATGTAAACAAAAACAACTGCATTAGGAAAAACCGAAGTATTAGAACTGCTTTGGAATGCTGACAAAGACTGTGTTAAACCACGAGATTTACATATTTTAACAAGAGATTTTCAGGCAACTCTCCATTCTCAAACTAAAGCTACAAACAGAATTACCCAGAGGCATGCATACACGTTCACAATCGCAGGCAAGCATTTCACCCGTGCCCTACACATCCCCCCCCACCAGATGCGCACTTCTTGTCGCGTCTTTTGAGCTCACGTCCATAGGGCAGCACAGCACCGGTGCGACAAACAGGAACACAGCCTACACAGAGCTCATTTCGCAACCGCGCTTCATGAAGGTGCGAACACGGAGAGGAGCGCACCTTTCCTGTGAATATCTTTTATGTACGGAGCCATGGCAGCGGAGACGAAATCCGGAGCGTAACCCAGCACCTGCAAAGGCAAACACGGGGCTCGGAAGGGGCACGGCGGAGCCGGAGCCAAGTCCAAAGCCGGCTGTACGCCGACAGCCGCTACTCACGGGAGAGCGGGCTTTGGCAGCCGCCAGCAGCGACATGGTGATCTCGGAGAGGTAATCGAAGACGAGGAAGTCCAGCTTCCCGCCGTACAGCAGCTGCGGCACTGCAGGGAGGAACTCCGTCAGCACCGCTCCCCGCCGGGCCGCGTCCCCGCCCGGCCAGGCTCCCCGTGCCCGCCAGCCCCTCCCGCCGCCTACCCGCGGCCGCCGTGTCCCCCCAGAAGCCCGAGGCGCAGCCGATGCGCACAGCGGCGCCCGCTGGAGGCTCGCAGCCGCCGCCGCGCCGCCGGCTCCAGCGCTGCGGGTGGAGGACGGCCCGGAGCAGCCGCGGCCCGCGGAGCCGCAGCAGCGCGGCGAAGCTCATGGTGGCGGCGGCGGCGCGGGGCTGGAGGGCACCGCCCGTCATCCGGCTCGAGCCCCGGCCCGCCGCGAACGGCCAGCAGGTGGCGCCGTCTGTCCGCGAGTCCGGCGGAGGAGCTCGCGCGTTCGTCCCCGTTTGGTTAAAGACGATTTTCCTTCAGTCGAAACAAGGAGCTCCGGAGCACCCTTTCCTTCTGCAGCTCCGCCGCTGAAGCAGGTCCCAGCCGCGACTTGTCCTTGCTGCCTGTTGCTGGGCCCTCTCCAGTTTCAACGGCAACATTTTGGTGTGCGGGGACAAGAAGCACAAGGCGCGGATGAACAGGAGACGCACCTACGGTGTTCTCTGCTTTGTTCCGTGCTGCCCTTCTTGCAGTTCCAGCGCAATATTTGGGGGTTTCATAATGCTGAGCACTGATACAACGTTTGCACAGAGTTCCCGGCCAGCGGCTCCATCAGGAGCAGCAACGATTGACTCTGAGATCGTCGCTTCATGCACGAGATATTAGGGTTATTTTGATGAAAGCTGACGCAAGTCATTCCAACGACCCTTTCTGTAGCAGACGTGGGAAGCAATGTCCCGTAATGTTGAGGTTTTGGCTTCTCCGTGGCTTCACAAATAGTAGAAAACAATTGTAGAAATTGTTGCTCTTTGACGTCAGGCGGCGCTGTGTGACTTGGAGTGAAGCTGACAGCAACAAGTCTGCGTGCAACGCGAGCACGGAGGTGCAAGTAAGCAGCTCTTGCTGGATAAGGGAAGAAGCTTAATACTAATAAATGCCATCGTTCTAAGGTGTGGCAAGGACCTACATCCACTTGCCCCATTGCTTAATGCGCAGCTTGTGAGGCACATTTTGCTCTCAGAAATTGAGAGAAGGAAAATAACTTGGCTTTAGTTTTTGTGTTGAAGAAAGATAAAAGATCTGATTTTAAAAAAATAAATAAATGTATAACTGTTTTCCTGATCGTAGTTCGAACATTCATTGTTTCATTCGGTGACTAAATGCTTGTATCTACTTCTACTGTGTGAGTGCTGTTAGTGGCTCAGATTTAGGCCTGTGCTTCCTTCTCTGTAAACAGATTTGTGCATCAGCATGAGGCACAGCTGATGTGTAAAGGAAATGTGAGCTTAATCCTTCTCCCACCGTCATCCTGAATTACCAGCAAGATGTCAGGGTAGGCAATGCAGACTACATCATTCCTAAGCAAATAAGCTTTTTGTAGGATTTCTCTGGCAGTCAAGTTTCTGCTGCCTGCAAGAAAGTACAAGCAGTGCATTTCACAGGCTACATTTTTATTGTGAAACCTATTACCTTTTTGCTATGTGTCTGTTAATGCCACTGCAAATAAGTTCCTCTCCAAAACAAAGCTATCGGCAGATACCAACAAATTTTTCGGTTTATAAAGGAAGTTCTATTTAATTTATTGAGGTTCTGTCCTCTAAACAAATTACAAAATATTCCGCAAATATTTGAATTTATTACTTATCTTATTCCCACAAATTAGTGGATGCTTTTGTTTAACAAATGGAGTTCACTGCTCTTCCCTTCAAGGTAAAGCATACATTGCAATCTCTCTTTTGCAGATAGTCTAAAAGCCAACCTTTCCTAAGGTATCAGCAGCTGAAAACGGTCTTTGTAAATGAGTAAAGGGACAGAATTTGCAGTGTTGCACCTAATAACCCTTATTTAAGGTACAAGCTGCTCAGGGCCCAATAGTGATTTTTAACTGATCCCAGCTCATGGTTTAGGGGCTTTCAGGATGTTTGCTGGATTTTTAGTCTGTTGAAATAAAACATCCTGTGCTCTGGAACTTGGAAAAACCTGAAAGCAAGAAAACACAAGCATCGTTCCTGTATCCATGGTGTGCATGCAGCAAAATATCTTCTGCACTCTTTCCAAAGTACTCCAAGTGAAACCATACCGTGAATGATGTGGATTTTATATTTTTCCTTGCTCAGCTTGCAGGGAACAGAACTCTTTTCAGCCTTTCAGCCTCATTTCAGCAGAAGCATAGCCCATGTCTGTGCTGACTTCATAAGTGAAAAGAAATAAGAGCTTCTCCCATGCGGAGCAACTGGCAGCTGATATTTACGGACCCAAACCTCTAGGCATTTCTCTTCAGGAAGGTTGAAAGAGTACCTGATGCACAGAGTGGACTGTTGAATCAGCGAGAAATGTGGCCATTTGCCTTTTGCCTAAGACTCAGATATCGAAAGAGAAAGATGACTTACTGAACCTTCTCCTTTTCTTCATTTTCACTTTGCTATTTGTAAAGCAGGGTATTTCTTAACATACCACAAGCATAACATCAGCTGTAGACAGCTTCTTAACCATCTCTGTTTCTCATCCTGATTATCACTTGCTCATCAGTTGACCTAGCAGAGGAGCATATTAGTAGTAGAAGTGGAGCAGTGCATATTTGTGATAGGTTGCAAAGCAAAATGGGCTTTTTCTTTTTCGATATTTACTTTTTCGAGGTTTTTATCATTTATTTTTTGTATTTATTTTGACATTCAAGTTTCCATTAGAACAATAACAGAAACGTACCAAATCACCATAGTGTTTCTGAAATTTCATGAGCTGAAATCTCACATTAGATTCTTAAGTCATGTATGAGTCATACATTTGGAAAACTTTTATTTTCCGAAGGCAGTCATAAGAATAGTCTGCTATTATTGGTTTACAAATACATGTGTATTTGTTCTGTACTTCTGTGATTTACTGTGAGTAATGGGAAGGCTCTGGATACTCTTCCAGTGTCTGTTTGACAAAAATACTGATCAAATACCAGTTGAATTGAACAAGGCACTTTTAAGCAAATACTGATGTGATTTTACCACCCGCTCAAAAAATAAACTGTGAGGAAAAGTTAAATCGAAGTTGAGAACTCTTTATTCTGCCTGTGTGGCATTAATCAATCCTCATTTGTTAGCAAATCAGCAAACAAGCTTACCGGAAACAAAAAAAAAGCTGAACAGAAGAACAACAGAGCTTACACATGTTGGGCAGACTGAAGGGTGAAATCAGGTCTCTAACACTTTTGTTTTGTAAATGGGTCAGCTTCATGCAGCCGGAATTAAATGAGAAAATGGTACAAAAGGGAGGAGAAGACTACCCTGATGTTTCACATTAGAACATGTACTGTTTTGGATTTAATGAAAAGTGGGAAAAAGTCATTTCAAAACCGTGCAATGTGAATTCATGGAAGGAAGGAGAAGGGGGCGAAGATATGAAAGGATTCATTATTCAAGGCTACAACACGACTGTGTAATCAGTAAAGCAAACAAAGATGTTGTGAGGTTTAAATATTTACATCTTCTGCTAAGAAGTACAACTGGTTACAACCAAAAATACAACTGGACAGCTCTTGTGAGAGCAGCGTAAAGATATTTGGTAATCATTAAGTGTTTGTTTAGGTTGATTCCTTCATTAATGTAGATCCATTTGGTGATAATTTTATGTAAGACAAGAACCACACTGAAAATTCATAATGATCCTCCTTTTTTTCAGACCCAATTAGCCAACTATCTACAGCAATTAAGCTTTATTGTTGTTATATAAGATATTGGAAACATTAGCAAAAATTATTGCATTATACATTGAAATTATTTCATCGCAGCCATTGTCACGTTTTGATCCCAAAATGTTAGGAACTTCTTCTCAAAATTAACTAATATAGTTCTCTGTCAGACTTGACTGTTGTCATCTTTTCTGAATCCTGAAATTCTTATCCAGGGATGCTGGACAAATTTTACCATGTTCCATTATGAAGTATTCCCTTGAAAGAGTTTCAGATCTACGTGGACTATTTTCAGTGACAAAGGAGAGCAGTGTGCTCTTTACTCTGTGTAAGAACAAGGGATACCTGAGTTGGATACCACATGTTCTGTCCCAAACACTATGTACCCATCTGCCCTGGAGGGGACATATGTGATTTAACCTGACCCAGTTTCTGGCAGAGTACAAGCACAGACTCAGAGCCAGTCACCGTCCCTGGAGACAGCATTTTTGTCTGCAAACGTTCTTTCCCAATATGTGGTGATTGGAAAGGAAAGCTGTTTGGTCCAGGGATGAAAAGTCTAGCTCCCAGCAGGGCAGCTTTATCCAAGTCATTCACACAGACTTCCTAAATTAGATGGCAGAGAAGATTCCCTGCCTGTGGGGGAGACCACGGGCAGCTTCTCCAGATATTCCACTGCCTGACTTGGCCTTATAACTCCCTCTGCCTGAGTTTTGTCATCTGCCAAATAGGAAGAATGATATTGAATGCCTTTGAAAAGTATGTTCTGCCTTATGGAAGGAAGGTACTATAAAACCATGAAGTACTCTTAATATTTAACTTTAGGCTATGGATATATGTTTGCATGTAATTAGGTAGTTACCTCTGCTTTTCCCTATGCAAGTTAAGTAACTACTCTGCCTGCCCCCACCCAAGAGCCACGTGTGCATTTGCTTATGCTTGTGTTACAGCTTCTGCACACCTTGTTTCACCTTTCTGCCTCCTTTAAGACCCTGTTGGAACAAAGATAAAGCAGATAGGTGGAAAGCAAGTTCTGCAAATGGGAGGAGTAAGAGATGCGTGCAAATTCTGGGAATCCACCTCATCCCCTACTCCACCTCTTCCCGTTACCTCACTGTGCCCGCCCTCATCTCCAGCTGCTCCCTTAAACCTCTGCTGCCCTGCTCTGGGGCCAAATCTGGCAGCCCATAAAGGTGCTGCCTCGGCTGCTGGGGAGAACACTTTCAGCTGCTGACACTACAGATGGCACCCAGTGAGATGGGGCCGAAGCTGGGCAGATGGGTGCCTCTGGGGCATCTCCTCTCCCTGCTCTTCTCTACCAGCATGGCGGTAAGTGTTGGTGCAGAGTGTTAGTGTCAATGCTTAGAATGCTTCTAGAGGAAACTCACTGAAAGTGGTCTTGTTTCTTCTCTTCAGTACATTGCTACCAGAGAAAACTGCTGCATATTAGACGAGCGATTTGTAAGTATCATTTTCTTTTGCATTAAGAGTCTAGTCAAAGCCTGCCTACACCACTTACTAACCGCCATTTGTAGCTTCAGTAGATCCTCACTGTTAGCTTCAAAGTTCATTAAATGCACTGTGCTCAAACCTGTTCTTGACTGGTATCGGTAAACATCTGCTGAGAAAGGCAGCTACGCTGCTGATAAAGGTATATTAAAGACACTGCAAGTAACACCATGTACAAATTTCTTTCTATGTCTGGATATATATATGGTGTGAAACTAAAACCTCTCTATAAATTCTGTAGTACTGCAGACAGAGGCAAATGTCTATGCTTTTTTTTTTCCCCGCAATCATCTGTACAAACTGTTCTCCTGCCCAAATATTCTGTTGTCCATTTTTGCTGCTGAAACATTATTTGTTATTATTCCTTTCTCTTTAGGGTAGCTACTGCCCCACAACTTGTGGCATTGCAGATTTCTTTAACAAATACCGTCTCACTACGGATGGTGAACTGCTAGAAATTGAGAGACTTCTGCAGCAAGCTACTAACTCCACAGGATCAATAGAATATTTGATCCAACACATCAAAACCATCTATCCTTCAGAGAAGCAGACACTACCACGTGAGAATATAGAAATAGCTACATAATTGAACAAGTTGTCACTGTCTTGTTTTTCTAATTTGCCAAACTGCAATAATTTCATGCCTTTGTCTATCCTTCAGAATCAGTTGAGAGTTTGACTCAGAAGTCCAAGAAAATAATTGAAGAAATTATCAGATATGAAAACACTATTTTGGCTCATGAAAATACTATACAGTAGGTATCTTTGACCTTTCATAGCACTTTATAGTCCAAATCATTTTCTTTCTCTTCTTTTACTAACAATAACAGAAAGGCTTTTTGTGCTTATGTTGACCATTAGACACTGTCATTAGAAGTTCCCTTACAAGGCACACAGCAACCATGAGGATCTGAGAGTGCATTTTTGGTTCATCAGTGTTATCCATTAATTGTGCAAATAAAAGATAGGAATGTTAGGAAGCCTGGCAGTGATTTTATTTGTGTTTCTTTTGCTTCATTAGACATTGATAATTTCTTTTTTCATGAACTATAGAGATTTTATTAATGTGTCTTTGTAGAGTATATGAAATATTTGTACAATCATTTACTCTGACTAATTTCGCTGCATATATCTGAGAAAATCAGCCCGGTTCCACAGGTATAATTCATAAGTTATTATAAACTCAGTGGTGGTCTTCAGTAAACCGACACTGAAAACAGAATCGAAAACATCATTAACTTTTGTAAAATTTGAGGCTATTTTTATTGACCTGAAAGTAGCAAAATCTCTATTTCTATAGCATTATATCAAATACGATTTAAACATTCTGATCATTGAGGCAGTTTACATAATTTATGTAAAATTGCACACTTACGGAAGAATAATTCATAATTTGCTAAGGAGAGCAAAGGAAAACATCACACGGCATTACAATCATGCATTAATTTGTGGTTTGAGTTTTGCTGATTAGAGGCAAGTCAGGTTTTACATGAGATTAAGCATGTACATTCCCATTTTGGCTGTTTTACTCAACTTTACATATCAGTGCTAAGAGACTGGGGATGTATGTGGCAGCTTGCTATCTCAGTCAGGCATCTGTGCAGGTAATAAGAAGCAGCTGAAGAAACAAGCCATTTTTATGTCTCTCTCTCCAGACAGTTGACAGATATGCACATAATGAACAGCAACAAGATCTCACAGCTGAAACAAAAGATTTCTCAACTCGAGTCACACTGTCAGGAACCATGCAGAGATACTGCTGAAATACAAGAGACAACTGGAAGAGGTGCACAAAATGCTTCTTGTATGGTGGAGGTCTGATTCAGTTACAAGTGCTGCCAGTTAGCATTGCAGTGATGGGGTTCTTGTGATCTTAAGGAGTGATAAGGATCTTGTGATCATAGACTTGTGCAAAGATGTAAGACTGCAAGTTTTGGAATCAATGCTTGGATCGATTTTAGGAAGATAATTTACAATCATTACTTACATTACAGAATTACAGAACTTACATTTCTGCTGATTCACCTAGAAAAATTTAACTCCAGAAGTGCTGGCTTTTGCTGTAGAAATTGGTGCTATGACTGTATTCTACACATAAGTTGCTTAAATTCCATGTGAAATGAACATTCTCATATTCATAGAATCATAGAATGATTTTACACAGGTCCTGTGACCTTCAGTACTTTATTTTATGGCAATGACATTTAAACACTTAGACTAAACTGCAAAATTTGAAACAATATTTTTTAATTAATATTTATTAATCGAATTTATTATTAATATTTATTAATCAAATTAACCAAACTTCTTACATTGCAAAAGTTACCATATCAAATATGAGGATAGAGTGTAAGGATAGAACTATAGATTAGTAACAATCCTTTGAATATCTTTACTTCAGATTGTCAAGATATTGCAAATAAAGGTGCAAGAAAAAGTGGTCTTTACTTCATCAAGCCTCAAAAAGCTAAGCAGTCTTTCCTAGTCTACTGTGAGATCGACAAGTATGGCAACGGCTGGACAGTGTTACAGAGGGTATGTCTCTAGGGTATTAGTATCATAAGGGTTTGTCACTAGGGTGTTATTATCATAAGGAAGTGTATTGCATCAAGAGCTGTTTACATCTGCTTACCTGAAGTACGTAACGTGTGTTTTTTTGAGGGTTGGTTTGTTGTTGTTTTGCAGAGATTGGATGGGAGTGAGGACTTCCGGAGAAATTGGGTTCAGTACAAGGAAGGATTTGGACATCTGTCTCCAGATGACACCACAGAATTTTGGCTGGGCAATGAAAAGATTCATTTAATAACTACGCAGTCCACTCTGCCATATGCCTTGCGAATAGAACTGGAGGACTGGTCTGGCAAAAAAGGGTATTTGCTCATGAAGCCTCTGAAAATGGCATCTTAATACCTACTGCTTTTCCAGTAGTTAGTTTGTACAGATCTAAAAAAAGCGTGGCACTGTTAGATATGTCAAATGCATGAGATATGCATGGGCTCCTGAACTCATAACTGTGACAGCAGCCCTCACGTGTACCTGTCTGAAGGCCACGTGCCAGAAGCCCTCATTGATTAGGCAGAATAAACCTGTTTCTTCTCTTCAAAGTTTCTTCAGTTCTGTCTTCCATTCTCCAGGAGGGCTTACTACCTTTCCTATTTTTTGAGATACCTATTTCTTCCTTCCACCAAGAGCTTCCTCGTGACTTGAGTAAGCCTAAGCAGTAGCAACTTGGTAGATAGACACGTATGTGGATGTGTAATGTAGGTCTTCTGTGCGTCACTAAGAACAGTAGAGTCAAAAAACACATCTAGTGGTGGATGACAAAAACTGATTGGATGTCTGTCATTGAAACAATTCACACAATTGTTTAAAAATAACCCTTTTAAAAAATTACATGCTAGGATGCCTTCAATCCCTTTTCTGCAGTTCTAACATCTACGTATATTTCATTTGTGCATACTAGGAACGCAGCATGCTTATACTCACTATTATCCTCTGTTAATAGCACTGCTGACTATGCGGTATTCAAAGTGGGAACTGAAGAAGACAAGTACAGATTGACCTATGCCTACTTTATTGGTGGTGAAGCTGGAGATGCCTTTGACGGCTTTGATTTTGGAGATGATCCAAGTGACAAATCCTATACCTACCATAATGGCATGCGCTTCAGCACCTACGATAATGACAACGACAACTTTGAGGGCAACTGTGCCGAGCAAGATGGATCTGGATGGTGGATGAATAGATGCCATGCTGGTCACCTCAATGGAAAATATTATATAGGTGAAATATCTTCTAAATACATATTTCTGCATGGACAAATGTAACGAAAGACACCACATTTCAGTGTCAAAGGAAAATGGGTCACTTTCATTGAGAATATTTTGTCTTCTGTTTTTTCCAAAGCTGATGTAGTCCATTCTTCTCAATAATTGTTTATATTAACACCAATTTGTGGCAGTTCTCCAGCCCAAAGTGGAATTCTTGACCCTGACAGAAGCAAAGAGAGGGAGAGGGGCACTATGTGCAATGTGTTGTATGCCCAGGGATGTCACAGAGGTGTTGGTACCACGACTTTGTATGGGATGGGCACATTAATCATTTAGAAACAACTAAATACTTTGCTCAAATTGCTACTTTTAGGTGGTGCGTACACATCCAGAGATGCTGGTTCAGATTCATATGACAATGGCATTATATGGGCAACGTGGCGTGACCGATGGTACTCCATGAAGAAAACTACAATGAAAATCATCCCATTCAACAGACTCTCAATAGATGGACAGCAGCACTCAGGAGGCATCAAGCAGGTTTGACCATAGGACAGAGGACATATTTAAAATAACCACCAAATACGTTTATAATTGCAAATACAGAGCATGGACAGCTGAAATTTTATGCCTACCGGTTCTTGGAGGCGTCAGCTTTGTTTACTGTTTCATCACAGAAATATTTGTGTTTTGATTTTAGTATACCTTCCTTTTCACTGTTTCTTTTAACAAATAGATGAGTAGATAGTCCCAGGACTACAAATAATTCCTTGTCTTCACGTGTTTTAATTGCTGAACTTTAAATTTCCAACTACTATAAATATGTATGAACACTATCAACATATCATAATTAAGCTTTATGTACTTCATCTTTCTTTAGAAAAACATTCAAACACTGTCTTTTTTTTTCTTTTCTTTTTTTTTCTATTGCAGGTTGGAGACTCATAAAGGCACAATTTAATAAAGACTGACCTGAATGGAGAAAATAAATCTTTTATTTGAGCGACACTGGGCTTATCTCACCTTCCACAGTTTGGACATCAGTGTTGTGAAATGCCACTGACTATAAAATGGCCAATGGTTTTCCTTGAGCAGTGCTTACCTCTTTACATGGTTGTTTTTTCTGTACACATTCCCAATAAATTTTTGATTATTACAGAATAGCTGAGCTTGCTATTTGTGTTCTACCATCGGCCAAACACAACACAGAAAACACTGTGACTGCAGGAAGGGTACTCTGATCAAGTCTGGTTTAGTTCCTTCTCTGTATTTAGAAGTATGTGTTGGAGTTATTTTTCCATAAAACATGGCTAGGTTTCAACAGTCTTCACTTTGTTTTCTGATGAAACTCTCAATTTGTGACACAGATCAAAGTACACTTGAAAGGGACCTAGTTTACTGCTGAAGCCGCTTGAGCAAACACACCACAGGTTAGGAAGTGTACTATCAGTGACAAAGGTATTTTACTCCAGAGCATGCATATTAGCAGGTTTCTCAAATATTATTCAAAATGTTTGGTTTTCTGTATAGCACATAGTACTACACTGTACAAGGATTATAACTGAATACCACATTCGTAAACTTACTAAATTGTTGTAATGTTTTTAGCATCATTTTCAGACCAAAATAATAAAAATTTTAGTATTAATTAATTATGTTTTAGTTCCATTTGCTTTTACTATGTGTGGTAATAATTTTTCAGTGACCCACACTGTCAGCACAGATCAATAAAAGCAGGGTTTGAGATGCTGTCTGAATGTAATCCCTCAGAATATTTGATGAGTATTTCTGGGTGAGGGGTTTAGAAAATCAAATTGCTTTTGTGGGTACATTTATCAACAAAATATACAGAGAGAGCTAGAATAGAAATATATTTATAAATGTCAAGCTGATACATAAAGAAATGCATCCTAGTCTTTATTTTTAGCTACCATTGAATAGCCAGGAGTTCACCTGGCGTTTCTGAATAGCACATTTAAATGGCTTTTATAGAGACAGGGAAACAGTACACAAGTAAGATGGACCTCAAAGGCCATTTATGCCACCTTGAGACTTTTCCTGTTGAGGTGAGCAGGTCTTTGTCTAGTTTGCAGCCGAGCTGCTTTGCTTGAGTTGAATGTCCACAGCACAACAAGCTGCTATCCACTTATTGCTTATACTGCAGTTGTTGTGAGTGGCCAAGCCACTTTCACTTTCTGTTTTCAGTTTAACTCCATCTATGATATGACTTTAAAAGTTGTTTTATTTATACATGTACAACATGGAATTAAGAAGTATTCCTTTCCACTCTGTTACTTTGACCTCTGAATCCACATTTCTCTAGGTCTGAGCTGCTCTCCCACTCTTTTTGTTGCAATGCCTTGTTTTATGAGGAAATGCTGTGAAAACAAATATTCCACTGGTGTGACCTGGCATTTTATGGATTACTAATCAGAACTAAGATTAACTCATTCTTTCATTTGTTTTGCTGGTTGGTGTTCTGAGGTCTCACAAATAATTTTAAGCCTCTTTGGAGAGGACTGAAGATATGGAGGGCTAGAGCTGCTGAATCCAAGATCGTTCACAGAAGTCCTGTGCCAGGACTCATGACAGGGTCTGCCAGACACTGCAGATATGTTCTATGGGCCTTGAAAGAACACTGTCAACAATCATGCCTTTTGGAGATCTTTTCTACTGCTTCCAACCATGGAACTATCAGAAAGGGACCTGAACAGATCTTCTGTTTCTTCTGTCTTGTAGAGAGAAATTAACACTCTCACATTTTGTGGGGTTGTTTATTTTTGTTTGTTTCTTTGTTTTGCAAGTAAATACGTTGTGACTTAATGCCTCCATTTTGAATTCTGAAAGATCTTATTTATCTTCCCTGAATCAGTCTAAAATTGTACAAGGCCTACAGGGCATAACCTACATAATATAGCACAGCACATTATATTTAGGCAAATCTATCCCCCTCTGAGTTCTTGAGATTTTATCACAGGACTTGGTGCTATCCATTGCCTTCCCTTCATACCCTTCCTTTCATACCCTATGCTTGCTGTCACCCTTCCTACTTGTCAAAGACCATTACCATTGTAGCACAAAGCATAGGAATTAGGAGCAGAAATATTTTCCTTTTGGCCCTGTTGGAGCGAAGATTGGACCAGATAGATCCAAAGGTCCCTTCCTACCTCATCCATTCTGGGGTTCTGTCATTCTGGCTCACATCCTGGGCACACAAATCAACCCTAAATCCCAGACTCCCCAGCTATCGCTGTGGCAGCCTGCCAAGAGTAGGGCAGCCAAGCAGTAAACTGCACTTCTTTGATCATGAATTAAAGGTAAATCCAAAGTTTATCTAGCTCTTAGCCTGTAACCTTTACAAACAAACACACAGAGAAGTGACTAGATGATTGCAACAAGAAAGCAAAGATACAGGCTGAAGGTCAGGCACAGGTTCAGCCACCAACTGGAAAGTCTGAGAAGCTCCTCCTCTACCTCAGCTTCACACAGCAATCCCCTTCACACGAAGCAGGAAAGCCCTCTTGGTTAACCTAGTCCTTATGGTCAGTTATCAGCTTTTTCCAGACCCCTAGACCTGGTGACTGAGTTTTACTTGGACCAGAGCTTAAGTTTTTTCATTAAAAACTGAAGGTCATCGAGGGCCCTCTCAGCCCCCAGGCATCTTAGAGTTGGCTGCTCCAGAGCCCTGGTGTTAAGCAGAGAGCTACAGCTGATGTCAGTGGTATCTGCACATACAGAGCGCTCTAAAGACTCAGAGTATCAAAATGGATCAGGGATAGTACGTGCAATTCTTGTGCACCGGAGCAACTGATCTTCAAGCAGAGACTTTGATGTCAGCTGCATAAGCCAAATTAGAGCTCATTGGTGCAAATGGGAGACTGTCTGTGGACACCAGCAGATATTGCATATAGCTCATTTAACTGTTCTTTTAAAAAACTCATCACAGTCCTGCATTCCTCTCATTGTGATCTTTTTGTCCTTTAAGCATTTTCTTGTTTGAGCTTTTTATGATTCTTTAAGATCGTTACAATTCTTCCACAGCATCATTACAATTAAACTTCTTTCCAAGTGTGTGCAGGTAAGATTAAGCCTTAAATATAGTAGAAACAAATTTATACAAAAACAGATTTTGATGGTGTAGGTGTAAATCAGCGACATAAATCAATGTAGCACCATCCTATCCATCTGCTCTGTTTCTTGCAACCTGAGAATATGACTCATTCTTAGTGATATTTGTATGTAGAATTCTGTTCTAATTTAAGAGGGTTTACGGAGACAAGAGAAGCATGCAATGCAAAGCCAGATATGGGAGAAACAAAAGAGTCCAGTTCAACTTCAGCAAACCTTACGTGGAGAGTGATGAACCCTTCTAAAGGCAGAAAACAAGGAAAAGCAGAGAAACAGAGAGTAAGAAAAATAAACATGATGCTGCTGCAATGGGTCCGAAGCTGCAAACAGCTATTTTGAATTTAAAATGTGGTATAAAACCAGAGTCAAGCTTAAATATGGCTCTATAGAACAGAGTACGATGAGCAGTCGATGATGGACAGTTTTGTGAGTACCATGCCATTTAAAAAAAACTATGAGAACGTTTTGTTCCCTCAACTGATTTGCTTGAGCTCAAGTTTTCCTCCTAATTTCTGCTCCCTGTGGTAGCAACTTTTAATATGGGCAGCATCTTTAAGCACTTGACATTCATGTACAATATTCCCCACTAACGCAATAGCTTGTTATAGATCTCGCAGTAGCAACGCATTTTAATCAATTCCTATACACAAACTATAGCAATTTTAAAAGTACCTATTTTCTGCCCCTTAAAAAAGATCTAGTAATTCTCAACTTTTTCTTTCTTTTTTTTTTTTTTCAGGGACATTTTCCAATACCACTTTGTTGTGCTTTTCATAAATATGTGTGCAACTCACCCTGTTCATTTCAATTAACAATAAGTCTGTGTAAGAAAGAAGGTGACGCTAAACAAGGTGTGTGTTATACGAACACCAGCAGTGTCCAGCTGTAGAAACATATGCAAACTGAGCTCTGCAGTCCTCAGGGATCCATTTTTGTTGACAAACCATAGTAAACTTTCTTACACTGGTATTTGCCTCAGAAGGCCTAATAGTTTTCATGGGCATGGAGCTGCAAAGAAAGGGCAAAGCAATGACTTTCAAACATCAGCTTGCTTGATTGTATTAGCTAAATTCCGGTCACACAGCATGTGTTTTCCATCAGTTAAGTATTGCTGGCTTCTGCTAGGACCTGCATACACCCTAGATGAACAACGATTTACAAGAAATGAAGCTTGAAGCGGATATATTATTCGTCTTCTTTCCTGGAATACACAGTGTTGTCCTCATGGTGGTGCTGTACAAATTTATCTGGAGTAAATAACACCAGAAACTTGTGCAAGAGACCTTAGGTAATCAACTCTGGCATGTTTTGTCTCCAAACAGAAAGGAGAATAATGATTAATCTCAACTCTTCAGCAAGGTTTAAATTGCATCAAAAGACCAGAGGAGAGCATCCTCTCATCCACAGTTCTGCTCGCTCTTCTCTGAAGATGATACCAATGAGGATACTCTGTGTGTTGCTCTGCCTCAACTTAGCTTGGGTATGAGTTTGCTTACTTCATTCTTTCCATACCTCGTTGATTTGAAGAGTAAATGTTTATTTAATCTGCATTAATCAGATGTATGTTTGCTGTCACCTATCTTGTCAAATTCAGTGCACGCACATACGCACAAGCTTCCTGTGACTACTTCAATGCTGGACTTTCATAGCAGCAGTTCTCGAATATCCAGTTCTGTTTTGCTTAATTCAGTCTTCTTGAACCTGCCTGCCTTCAGAAAAGCAAAGCAAATAAATTAACATGAATTCATAGATTCACAGCTGCTGCTGTGAGCCTTAAAGCTGGCTGAATTGGATGCTAGAGGCTCCGGCCAGTCACAAATTTTCAATTTCACAAATTTTAGGATGAATTATAATTTCTTTTCTACTGTCTCATTTTACTTCAACCGCATATTTCAGCTACAAACGATGCACCATGACTTTATTCTAAAATGCAGATTTAAAAATAGCGATTCTTTGGCCGCAATAACAGATTAAACTAGAATCTAAACCAGATTACAATAGATTATAATCTGCTCTATTATAATATATAATGTAATATTTATTACCTAAAATAAGCAAGAAGAAATTTTTAGATAAGGAAAGTGATAATCTTGATTTTCAACTATGCTAACATAACCTTGCCATTTTTTCAATTATGTTTCAGCTAATAATCGTATTTTAGTCTTTATCTTTCTCTTTGTGACTGAGTTTTGAAGGAAGAGAATGCTCTCACAAATTGCAGAAATTACTGGGAGCAGATCTGGCTAAATAGAAGCAGTCCTGTTGGAGCTGCCAGTGCTGAAAGGGCACAGACCACCGAAAATTAAAGGTTTTATTTGTTACTTTTAGTGGTCCCTTGGGCCAAGATGAATCAAACCAAAGTGAAACTGCTGAGTTTAGTAATGACAATCCAGTTCCACAGGGCTGAGGTTCTGGCTCTGGAGGCTGTAATTAGAAAACTTTCTCTGTGTGAGAATTAATCATCTTTTTCAGCATGAATTATACTGCTTGATAAGAACATAATGCATATACAGAGAAACCTAGGCAGACCTAATTAGGTCTCAAGCAATTTCTTTCACTTTTTATGAAAAAGAATCATTTTCCAGTTCTTTACTGAGTAAGAATCCCTACAGTATCTTGACTTAGAATTAGTTGGTATAATTGCACTTTAGTTTCTCAGATTTCAAGAAAATCTCAGTACTTTTGTTTCTGTTCCTTCCATTAGCAAAGTGCAATCCACCCATCACTGACGTTATTATTTTCATTTCAATGTTATTAGTTTTCTTGTTCTTTATGCCAAGCAAAACAGTGCTACAAGCTTATGGGATTAAAACCAGAAACACTAATGAATGGGAAAACTCAATTCATGCATATCTTCAAGCCAGTTTTGAGTAGGCAGAAGGAGTAGAATGAAAACAAAAAAATTAGGAATATGAAAGCAAGTGAAAATAGAACACACATGTTTCAAAGTTAGCTTAAGTAATTTCAATCTAACTTTGCATTTTCATACAGAGCTCAAGATTGTCTTGCAAAGATATTACCATCATATACTCTAAGCACCATCCATTCTCCACACGAGCATAAATTTTAAGAGTGGAAAAGCTTTATTCTGACAAAATGAACAAAAGCAAGTCTTACAAGAAATGCCTTTACGCTGTTGGATGATGCATTCCACAAGGCTGCACTTTCCACAGCAGCAGCGCCCCACTGAGTGCTTGAGGATATCAGCTTTTCACTTCCGTTTTTCTTGACCACTGCTCTGACAGCCTCAGTTCTGTGTTTCTTCTTGCTCCTCCCGGCAGGCTCAGGATGGGGAGACCGTCTTTGAAAAGGAGGGTGCAGTCGGACGTGGCCCCAGGATCGTGGAGCAGAGGCACCAGTCCTCCTGCAAGTATGAGAAGAACTGGCCTATCTGTGCGGACGATGACTGGGTGAGCAACGAGCCCTGGGGATGGCAGGGCACTCATGGACCCTGCCAGAGCGCTCCTGGGGCTTTTGTGCTTTTGGGCCGTAGTCTGGGGGATGATGGGCGGCCCTTTACACTGGGGCGGCATGGGGAAGTGCCCTGGGGAAAGGCAAGAAGCAAAGTGGAGCTGCAGTGAAACCAAGGGGGAAAGAAAAAAAAGACAGAATAGTTTGGAGGGAGGGAGGAGGCTGGGAAAAATCAGTCTGAAAGAGAAAGGCAAAGTAGAAAAACCAGTAAAAAGAAAAATTAAAGTTCTTTTCACGATTTTGATGTTGCTGCTCTTGGAGTTACTAAGAGGAATGCGCTCGAAAGAAAGACTTGTGACAAAGGGGAATATGTAGAAAGAACTGAAAATTTTTAGGAGGTCTGACGACAAGGTGCTCAGTAAAAGCTTCCCAGTGGCTGACTGAATGTCTGTGTAGGAACTGTCGGTTTGTCTCTCCCTTGCCTCTTGCATCTCAATTCATCTCTATGCTACATTTATAAGATGTAATCTTTCCAAAGAGCTGTAATGTATAAGAACATGAGGCTCTTCTGAGGAAAATTCTGCTTAAATTAATGGGCCTAGGGCATCCTTGCTCAAACAGGACAGCTAACTTCTCTTTACAGCAGTCCTTTGGAAAACAAACGCAGTGAGATTATTATTTTGGTTTTCTTATTACTGTTATTAATATTGTTACTGTTATTATTGTGGTTTTGTTTAATTTTGTTTCTACTCTTAAGGAACAGAGGAAAGTGAAAATTAAAGGTTCCTCACTCCCACATAAGACAGGATTCTATGCACACCTTTCAGCAATTCCAATGCACCAGTGTCAGAGGCGCAAGATGTGAAGGGTCAGCTGTGTCAAAGTCACTGGATGAAAAGGACAGCAGAAGTCACATAATACTGCCCTAAGTTTTATTAGAGGGTTATTGCTGGTTTAAACATACTGATTTCAAAAACAAAAAGGCATGCTCATGAAGATGTTAACGCAGTTATTTCTCTTCCACTTTTAGGGTACAAAATGTCCATCAGGCTGCAGAATGCAAGGACTAATTGATGACACGATCCAGGATAACACTCACAGAATAGACAAAATTAGGCAGCAACTTGCAGCCAGTCAAAATAACTATAAAACATCCAATCGGGTAATTGTGGAAACCATAAATATACTGAAGCCTGGTCTGGAGGGTGCCCAGCGTAAGTATTCCCCTAGTTTTATCATCCGTTGCTAATTTTTGAGCGCGTGCATGTTAGCAATATTTTGTGGAAACACATGCTGCACTGGACCTGATTAACAAAAGCCAGAACAAACATGGTGATACAGGACTCTTAACTACTAACTTGTAAAAGGTAATGTAATTTTTACCAGCTTTGTGTTACGAGAAATTTGTTCTTAAATATCTGCTTACGTTGCCTATTTTAAAATACGATGCACTTCTAGGAAAGAAAATCACACCTGCATACCTGACCATGATGAATTTCTCTTTCAGAGCTTGATGAGAATTATGGTCATGTGTCAGCAGAACTGAGGAGGAGGATTGTGACATTAAAGCAGCGAGTTGCCACTCAAGTGAACAGAATTAAAGCTCTGCAGAACAGCATTCAGGAGCAGGTGGTGGAAATGAAACGTTTGGAGGTAGGCAGCCACTGCATCATTCCCACTGTTTGCAGAGCCTAGCTGCAGAAGGATCTGTTACACAGTGCCCAGCCAGCAGTGCTACATGCAGAAAGAAAATACAATGCAGTCCTCTCAGGATCTGCCCTGGTGAGGCAAATTCCCCAGTGAGCTGCTTTCTGTGGGACTTATTTTATCTTTCCTGCTATGTGGGAAGAGGCATGAAGTCAGGAGAGCCCTTTGTCCAATCTGCTCTTGGACAGGCAGCTGGGATTCCTGATGCTGTATCTACTGGCAATCAGCTCCATGCAGGGCATTTCTTCACTTGTAAGAAGCTGCTGGGCAACAAAGACGAGGAGAGAGGCCCTGTCCTTCTGTGATGCTGCCCAGCAGCCACCAGCCCCAGGAGTGCACACTTAGCCCCAAGAACAGCAGGAACAGAAACTAAACATGCCACAGCACATCTATATCTCTCCATGGAGCTTATGTGCACTGTGTATTGTGTGCCAGGATAGATTTCAAAATGGAGCTTTGGAAAAGCTCACCTGTAGATGGGAGGTACCAGGGCAGCTCCCCATTTTTCCCAGCCCAGGTAAAAGATACACTAGCTTGAGAAAGTCCAGAAAAGATCCCTAATGCAGTAATTTCTCTGTTTATGTAGGTGGACATTGATATTAAGATACGAGCTTGCAAAGGAAGCTGTGCAAGAAGTTTTGATTACCAGGTGGACAAAGAAGGCTATGACAACATCCAGAAGCAGCTTACCCAGGCCAGCTCCATTGACATGCACCCAGACTTTCAAGCAACCACCTTGAGCACACTGAAAATGAGGCCTCTTAAGGACTCGAATGTTCCTGAACATTTTAAGCTCAAGCCTCCACCAGAAATGCAAGCTCTGAACGCATTTAATAACATCAAGCAGATGCAAGTGGTATTAGAAAGACCAGAAACAGACTCAAGGCCCTCCCGAGGCGAGAACTTTTACCACGTGGCAGAAGCAAGGGGGGATTCTTCACCTTCCCACACCAGCAAATTAGTTACTTCTGCTCATGGGAGAGAAAACCCTAGCCTGGTAGACAAAACCACCTCCTCTGTCCATAGATGCACCAGAACTGTCACCAAGAAAGTCATTAGTGGCCCTGACGGTCCTAGAGAAGAAATAGTTGAAAAAATGGTTTCCTCTGATGGCTCAGACTGCTCCCACTTACAAGGAGGACGGGAAGGAAGCACATACCATTTTAGTGGGACAGGTGACTTTCACAAGCTAGACAGGCTTCTGCCAGATCTAGAGTCATTCTTCACCCACGACTCTGCATCCACTGGTAGCAGGCACTCTATTGGCTCGAGCACCACCACAACCAGCAGCCGCGTGACTGGGGCGGGCAGCAGCCGCCTGGGCACTGGAGGGAAGGACAAATTCACAGACTTGGGGGAGGAGGAAGAAGATGATTTTGGAGGACTTCACCCATCTGGATTTGCTGCCAGCAGTGCAAGTCACTCCAAGACTGTAGTGAGCAGTTCCTCTTCTAGTTTCAACAAGGGAGGCTCCACTTTTGAAACCAAGTCCCTAAAGACCCGTGAAATATCTGAGAGGCTAGGTGGGGTGCAACATGATCAGAGTGCAGAGGATACCCCAGACTTTCAGGCGCGCAGCTTCAGACAAGCAGCAATGAGTACAAGGAGAGACTACAGTGGGAAAGGTACACAGAAGTAGTAATTGAGGTAGTGGAGCCAAATTCAATTAATAACCAAACTGACAGAATGTTTTCAGATACTGCAATATAACAATGCGATGATAAAATGCCAGAACTGTGTCTGATTGTTGCCACTTTGGAGATAAAAGGGAAAATATATCACTAATACTTGGGTATTGCATAGACAATTAGCAATTTAAGATCTGTGTAAGGTTTCCTCTCTCAATTCTTTGTAATGTTTTTCCTGTCACTAAATCTTATGTAGTCCAAGACACATTTAACAAATTTTCCTCAGATCTATTGCTGCTTGGATTCCTCTGAACTTTTTATTAAACTTTACTGATAACTCCTGTCAAACCAGATCAACTTTTTTTTTTAGACTGCGATGATATCCGCCAGAAACACACTTTTGGTGCCAAAAGTGGCATTTTCAAAATCAAGCCAGAGGGATCCAGTAAGGTTTTGTCAGTTTATTGCGACCAAGAGACCACTTTGGGAGGATGGCTATTGATCCAACAGAGAATGGATGGATCAGTGAATTTTAACCGTACGTGGCAAGACTACAAGAGAGGTTTCGGCAGCGTGGATGGCAAAGGGCGAGGAGAGTTGTGGCTGGGCAATGAGAACATCCACTTGCTGACTCAGAACGAGACTCTGCTTCGAGTAGAGTTAGAGGACTGGGATGGAAATGCTGCATACGCAGAGTACATCGTGCAGGTAGGGACTGAAGCAGAAGGCTATGCCCTGGCTGTGTCCTCCTACGAGGGGACTGCGGGGGATGCACTGGTTGCGGGCTGGCTGGAGGAAGGCTCTGAGTACACGTCCCACGCTCAGATGCAGTTCAGCACCTTTGACCGGGACCAGGACCGCTGGGAGGAGAGCTGTGCTGAGGTGTACGGCGGCGGCTGGTGGTACAACAGCTGCCAGGCAGCCAACCTCAATGGCATTTACTACCCAGGGGGCCACTACGACCCCAGGTACAATGTTCCATATGAGATCGAGAACGGCGTAGTCTGGATACCATTTAGAGCCTCCGATTATTCCCTCAAAGTTGTTAGAATGAAAATCAGACCCCTGGAAACCCTGTAGAAGGACAGGCATAGAAGGACAAGACAGAATATTTGTCTCACAACTACAAGTCGGAAATGTCTTCTATATATCTGTGTGTGTGATGTACCTTTACCCTATGAATTTGAAGGCAACATGGCACATCTGTGGCATACAAAATAAACTGATTGATTATTAACAAAACAGTTCTTTCATCTTGTTTATAACTGACAAAACTTTCCAAGGAAATGTTGATTTTAAAAACCTTATATAAATCTCTGCAACCTTTTGTCCCATTAGTGCTTCTTACTACCAAGCTTAGTCTGACAATTTAAATGTCAAAATCTGGCAGAATGATATCCCTGATATCCTCATGCACGGCTAAGCAATTGTTCTGAAATGGGAACTGAAAAATGACATTGTGTGCTGTGATATTCTAAACTACAATCTGAGTTTATCTTGATGGTGACAGGGAAGAGAAGTTTTGATTATTCTCCTTTTGGCAAGGGTTGTGACATCAATCTGCTGAAGAAATCATTCAAAGTGACAGTGCTCTTCGGAGCAAGTCAACAACTTGAACTCCAACTTAATAACATTTTCCAGACTTAACTACTTACTTCAGCTGAGGAGAAAAATTGTGAGTGGCATTCGTATCAAATTTTCTGTCTCAAATTTTCACACAATCATGTAATATTCAAACGCAATCTTACATCTTCATCTTTAGAACTGAAAATCCATTTATTTTCTCTCAGGCTTATTCATTGTCAGGGGCATAAAAGGCTTCATGGCTGGAAGATTTTGTTACTGCTGTTTGTACTGGATAGAGAAAGACATACACAGTGTATTGCCTGCATTTCAGCAGATACGTCACATATGCAGTGCCAGGCAGAATATCAAGTTTGAAAATAGATCCTCATCAAGCTCATTGTTCTACACAAGTGAAAGACTTGAAAGGAGGTAGAGATCAAGCCATAAAACTTATCCCCAAAACAAGGCAAATTGATAAAACTAGATCTACGTAAAAAAATAAGCTATTACTTTTTAGCAACCCTGAAAAGGCTTTGATAGTAATCAGTAAAAGCAAGATGAAGAGCACCTAGGTGAATATATTATCTTTACTCAAGGTTTTAGTATGCTTTTTGGCAACACATGTCAAGCAGTGATTAGTCTACATGTAAGGTTTTGACGTCAGCAACTTGCTGACGGGGTGTGGCAGAGATTTTTTAATAGAAATTGGTTTGCGTGGAAACCAGCTATATCAGTAACATGATTGCAGAAGAACGTGCTGTATTCATCTCTATACCTAATGACATAAAACTGTGTAAGTATTTACTCTGTTTATTTTTTTCCATAATTCTATTAAAGCATAGGTGGACTTCCTTGCCTAAAATCTCACCAATCCGCATTATTCATGTCATTTAAAAACATCATCAAATACTGAGAAATGTCATTTTTAGCCTTTTCTTTTCAGGCTTTCTGAAGTACAGCCACTGTGCAACATATTTATTACAGCCCCGTGCAGACAAGTTTCTGTGCTTTAGGAAGAGTCATTGCTGCTTCATGCCACCTGTTCCAGTTTTTTAGCCTCAGTCACGCAGCTGTACCCAAAATTGCCCCCCTAGTGGATATATTAAGTAGGAAGATTAAAAAAGAAGTACTTTGTGTAGCATTTGTTTAGCCTACTTTTATTTGTTGTCCGCAGGTAATGTACACGTGGGTAGGATTTGTGTAAGAACTTGTGCCTGAAGGATTTAGCCACGTGTAAGAGAACATGTAGCAAATGTGTTTCTCAGCAGTGCCCATGGCCTGCTACTGTTTAGTCACCTACAGGGTCATGGTGCAGCCATGCAGCTTGCAGGCAGAGTTCACTGGCTATTGACCCTGGCCACCTTTCTGTCCACAAATGAGAAAGTTCCATATAAAAATTCCACTATGTGCTGAGCTACTCAACCTTGTTGTCTTGCTTTCTTACTGTACACCCGTCTGTCTCTCTTTGCTACAATTATTTTTGCCTTGCCTGATCACTGTCCTTCTGTACTACCAAGTCAGTGGAACTTCACCAGGCCTTGGTGCAAGCAAGTTGTTGATCTAGCAATGGGAGCAGTGTGGGGCAGTTCCCTATGATGTGGCTGCAGTAATGAGCCTCAAAGTCACATGGCAACCCTGTCCCATTTAGCCCTGGTAAGTTGTGAGGATAAGGGAAGAATATAAAAGATAGAGGCTTGGTGGCTTGGAAAGACAGAACAAAACGCTGGCGGGGCCTGGTGTAGTGGAAATGCTAAGCCACAGCCTGAACCAGTGGTTGAGCACCTGGTGAGAAGGCAGGACCAACCCAGGGGAGCTCAGTGCCTGCAGTGCACCTGAGTGACTGGAAGGCATAGAGACAGGATCTACCCCTTCCCAGACCTCACTTAAGGTTGGCAGTGAAGATAAGGGTATCTTGATGGAGATCCCTGCCTACTTGAGGCCTTCCAAAGATAAGTAGCTTTTCTTCCTTTGTTTTTGTGTCTATGCCTGCTGTGTTTGGGCTTGTTCTCATTTGTTATAGTCTAGGATTGTGCCACCCCACTACTACTGCTGTACTTTCCATCATGTTATTGTATTACACCTGATTACAGCCTCTCTGCTGTCCCACGTGCAGTACTTGATGCCAGCAAGGATGTCATATGCCATTTTGGGTGCCCTTGCACATAAATAGCCAATGGCAAACTGGCAAAAGGCCTTCAGCAACTTGGTCTAATTTTGAAGTTGGCCCTGATTTGAGCAAGAGTTCAAACAAGATGCTCTCTAATGTCTCCTTTAAACCAGAACTACATCGTGTCTAGAGTCGTTATTTGTTCTGTCTGAGTCACAGCAGTGACTCAGTGAAAGACAAACCAGTCACGTCTGCTAACACTGTATAGGATACACCGTAAAGAATGTGGGATGGTGGAAATCATGTCATGAGGCACAGTATGCAAGCTAGGTTTCAGGAAAGGGCTTTTCTGTTCCAGAAAATAGGATTTGAACTGGCAGTTGACCTACAGATGTGTTTGGGTCTTTTTTTAAGAGATTTTAAACTCTATTCCTTCTCAATATGTTACACAGGTAGTTTACAATGCCTTTATGGTATAAAAGAAGAAAGCAGTCCTTTCTATGGTGGGATGTTTGCTTCTTCCCAGTTCATGTACAAATACGTAGGAATTGTGATGAAAACTTCATTTTCAAGGCTTTATTTAATTTTTAGAAAACATTTTACAATAATCTATTCCCTCCTCAGATCTGGTATGTAACTTCTTTGTAAAACAGTGAAGCAGCTATACTTTTATACATATTATTGCCTTAAGCCTTATTTTAGACCAGTACTTTTGTCTTGTGAACAAACGAAAAAATGAACAAAATACTCTTTATGGCTTATATTCATGGTTCAGATTTTGATTTTCAGTTATCATCGTGTTTCACTTTGGTCATGATATGGTAGGACCTGCACATTTGGTTCTCACATGCAAAGACAAGCCTGAATACAATACAAAAAAAAGGTACAAATATGAAAAGAAAATTCCTGATTCTACACATTTTGACCATGATTAATCTGGGAAGTATGGCTTGATTTTCATGCTCATCTTCTTCATTGAATACCATGACCCCTTCCAGTTCATCCATACAACACCATCATCTGTACCGTGTTTTGTCATATCCCAGCTGTAAGTCCCTCCCCAGTAGTATCTGCCATTGGGGTTGGCTGCATGGCAGCGATTGTACCACCATCCACCACCATCTTCTTTGGAGCACTGTTTTCTTGGATCTGTAGTTAACCTGATGAAGTAAAAACGGGAGTTGAGTCACAGATGAATGTAAGCAAATAGATCTGAGTACATATGTGTCCCTGTACTGAAATTTTCAAACTACAACCAATACTTAAAATCTCATCTGAACTTCCTGTGAAAGACTGCACTACTGCAAGTATGTGCTATGACAGTTAAAATTTCAGTTGTGTCTCTTTGGGAATTACATTATGGTTTACCAATTGATAACTACAATTCCTTCATCATCTGTCTCTCCCCTCAGGACTCATCTCTGTATTCCTACTTAACCAAAACAGCACTCTTAAGCACTACCACCATCAACCTCAGATAATGAGAATATTGTAATCAGAATGACATTTTGTCTATGGTAACATCATTCCTGGAATCAGTACAATTCAGCATTCCTGTTCCTTACTTGGCTATAGAGCAGCACTAACACAGTGTAGATTTAACTCTTCTTTCGCTATGCCAATTCTGCCTTAAGCTGCACCAGAACAGGATGAACACTTGGCTAGCAAATTACAGTAAGAAAACACATTTTAAGATACTATAAAGTGCTGTGCAAACTAACAGCAACTTAGTTGAAATATTCTGTGGGTTTTTTTAAGCAGATATATACAGCCTGGAAATTTCTTTTAAATGCCTAATGCAAGTACATACCATCCATCATTGTCTCTGTCGTAAGTACTGAAGTACATGCCATTGTGAATTGTCATTGTCCTGTTTTCTCCATATAACTGTGAAGCTCCTTCCATCAGAGCATTGCCTGCATTGCCTTTGTAGTTACTAACAGAAAGTTGATATTTGTTTCCTTCATTATGTATGGTGAAACCTCCATAAAGAGCTGATACTTTATCACCATTCCAATCTTCCATTTCAATTAAAACTTTTGTGGGTCCTATCTTGGTAAGTTGGCTGATTTTGTCATTTCCAAGCCAATATTCACCTGAGAAGTAACAAAGGAGAGATTGGTGAAATCAATCTCAGAATATACTTCAAGGCAGCTTTATGATTTGCCTGCAAGTCTGTTGAAGTTAATTTCAAAAATTCAAAGAGATTCAAGAAGTACAAGAAAATTGTTTCACTAAGCACTGTTCACATTTCATGCTCAGTATTTTACCTGGTGTATCACAGTATTTCTTCCCTCCACTCTTTGCAACATTTCCAAATCCTTTCTTATATTCATCCCATGGTCTTCCAAAATTAACACTGCCATCCTGACGATTCTGAATCAAAGTCCAGCCTACAGGAACAACAGGACATAGATTAAATAATCTAATCTTATTTGGTAAATTATGAAAGGAGCTCTAAGTCTTAAGATACAGCCCTTCTACCATTATCTCAAGATGAAGGGAGCAAGTGACTTCTTTGTAGCAAGGCTGGTTATGAGTTCAGCACTGCCATTTTTACTCACACTGCAGCACTGCCTTGCTTCATGAGGAAATGTAGAAGAAGCAGAAGTTGAAGAAGCACCTCAGATCTTTTTATATAGCATGTAGTAACAGGGTAAGAAAAGAACTAGATCTTCCACTTCTGTCCACCAATACATTGACAATTTTAGCTATATTGATACGTTTTTATTTACCCATCCCTTCACACTTATTCATTCACAGTTTCATTATACCAATATTCTGCTGGGTATCTGACAAACATGACCCTTTTGAATGAGTCAGACTTAATTCTCACTAACTGAGAAAATTGTAACTCCATATTAGTTTGTATAAATTGAAAATTATTAGTATGTTTGTTCTGTTTTAGTATCCATATTAATATTCTAATGACATTGTTATTTCACACTAACCTCCGTTATCTGTTTCCATGTCACAGTACACTCTGTATGGCTTGGTAAAAGGATCTGGCTGGATGATGTACATTTCAGACGTTTCACCTCCCTTTCTGTAAATATCCTCACATTCTGCAATAAACCGGAGACTCTGTTACTAAAGGAGCTCTGAAACCCTTGATTTGCTGATTACAAGGAAACGCTTTTAAAGAGGTATTTAATTCTGCTTTGATTTTAATACCTATAATACACCATTTGGAAGAATCAAGGAAGAAAGGACAGCATACTTGTATTGTTCTACATATCCAGATAGGCATTTCTAAAAGTTCAAGCCAAGCTACTGAAGACTGTATATATTTCAGTGACTTTTTGAATTAGACAAGTTTGTAATAGAGGAATCTTTCGTAACTGAAAAAGAAATGAAGGATGTAAGTAGGAGAGTCACAAAAGTATCGCCTTCATCTTACTGAAGGTGAACCTGAAGACCAGAGGCCAGATCTGAGGGTTTTTTCATATTAGAAAATTATCCATCTTTTCTGCTACCTTAATCATTGCTACGGGTTTCAGAGAACAGACACACCTATTAAATGGTGCACCCATCAACTTGCACAGCGACATAAAGGTAAGAAGAAAGAGTTGTTATTGTAGTTAAATGAGTACCTCTGCCTGAAACCACCGGGATGTTACAGGAAGCAACACATGGGGAACGGCAGTAGTCTGTCTGGGTTGCAATTGCATTCTCCAGTTTCTGTATCTTTTTGTGTAAAGAATCTACGACTGCACGGAGGACCCTGAGGCTAGAGGGGATGTTATTGTCCAGGTTATCCTTTATGTAGTCATAATGCAATTCCACTTCTGTGTTATACTCAGAAAGTATAATATCATTGTCTAGAAAAAACAAATAGATGAGAAGTAGGTTAGTTTTCTATGTTCTCCAGATATGAAATGAAACAGTTATGAAATGAAAAACAACCTATAAGCATAATTTGAAGATCTGCTTGTTTTCTTAGTGGGAAGGAAGGGCATGCATGTATTTTGCTTGCTTTTCCCAAATGTAAAAAAAAAAATACATGGAGATGCCTGGAAAATTATTTCTTTGTACTAAAATGCTTCTTTTTTGGCAAGCTAGTAAACTTGATGGTGTTGCTGTAAGAACTAGTTCTTGCCAAAGAGCTACAACTTCTTCCCAAGGAGCCATGCCACCAAGCTAGGAGCTGGACATAAAGGAGTTTTGGATGGATGATAGATCACAGTATCACAGAATTAGGAAGGCAGGTAAAAGAAGGGGAGCCCATACATTCAGAGGCCTCATATGAATGTTGGCTCAGTATAGGATCCGTGCCTTTGCCTCTCTCAGAGGAATTTTTTTAAGATTTATGATTACATATTTTTAACTTTTAAAGTTTACTGCTAGCAAGTAATAGTAGAAATCCTATTTCAATGGAGCTGCAGTACTATTAACATTAATGATTCATAACAATAGCATACCTTTTCTCTGTTTTTGTGTCTTCACCAGTTTATCATCTATCATATTCACATACTGATACATAGTTGTAGAGGTGTCAGAAAATTTGGCCACGCTGTCTTTTAGATCACGCAGAATTGATGTCTCTGTTTTTTCCTGTTTTAGCAGTGTCGCTTGCAGCTCGCACCCGGTTGGACATAGTACTCCCTTAAAAAAATAAGAAGAGCTGTGTATAAAGATCAAGACAAAAAGAGAAGTTTCTAAACTAGTCAGCAAAGGACTATACCTTTGGAAACGCTGAATAGTTAGTAATATTTGACCACATATTCAAGCATTTAGGAAAGGACTCAAGACAACTGTCAGCTACAACGAATCTGCAGTTTGCAGATGAGGAGAGTGCTTAGTCCCCCAAGAGGATCTTTTTGCTGAATCCCTTGGGCAAAGTCCCACTTTTGTGTCCAATATATGCTTTTAGCTGTTCTGCACAATTAAATGTTCCTGGAAATAAAGAACCAGCACTAGGACTACTTTCTGTCAGGAACAAATGGAGCCTGTGCATGTTACCTGTTCCTTTCTTCTCTAGCCTCAGAGAATCAAAGAGCTTTTCCACAGCTTGGGTATGTGTATCTCTCATAGGAAATGGCTGCTTATTAACAAATAGTTATATCTCAAATAAATATCTCAAGAAGCTGAGCACTGTGGAAGCACGGCCAAATTCAGGTGGAAAGACACAGAATTGGGCTGCTTTAAATGCACAACCATCCTACACTTGGCAAAGAAAACGCCGCCTTCAGCACCCTTCCAGCCAAACAGGCAGACACTTACCAGCTCCTCAAGAGGATGGTTGCAGCCACCAGCATCGGGGTAGATGGTCCTCTCCTTCTTCATGCCCTGCTTGTCCCTCTTCGGGGGTCGGGGCTGGTACCCGGTGCCAGAGATGGGGGGTGCCACGGGCCTAAGTGTGGGGGCTGCTTCCTGCCGTTTGTCCAGGGGTCGGTGGCTTCGAACATCAACCTGAGGGCTGTCCTCCTGCAAAACCGGGCAGAGAAAGATCTCTGAGCCTGGGCTGAAGCCTTTCTGCAGCTAAGGCCCATCCTGGAGAGAACGCTGCCCCTGCGAGGCCACTACTTTGCCAACAGACACAGAAGGCCATCTTAACCACGTCACTTCTTTGAAAATCTTCCATCATCTTTAGCCTGGAAGTCTAATAGGCTGAGCAAGGAGCCCGAGCCATCTGTTGAAATGAAGCCTTTCGAATCATGGAACAACTGCATCAAAATCTTCAAACGCCTCCAATCCCATTAAGACTTAGCTAAGAATAGCAGAAAAGGGTAAGAATTAGAGACTTCAAGGAGTTAGAGATGTAGGCAGCATGCAAATCACAAAATGGATGCAAAAGGCTAAGCAAGGTAATCTCACCAGCAGTCAATGCAGTCACGTAAACACATCCTACAACAGAAAATAATCTCACTGCTGGTCACCCTGACCTATTTCATTTTGGCTGGGATTTTCAAAGTATAAAAAAAACAAATACTAAAAATATAAATAAAATTTCTCATTAAAATATTTTACTCAAAGCAAACTTAAATATAGGTTAAATTGTTACTTTAGATTGATCCTCGCTGCTTACCTTTTGGTTTGACAATGATCACCTCTCTCTTTCAAACATTAGTCACGTTTATAATTTGGAAATTCATTCTTTTTTTTAAATGTCTGCTGAATCCGTAGGAAAAATAAATCCCATCTTTTAGGCAGGACGCAAATACACATTTCTATGCCTTTGCACAACACGGAGGAATTGTCTCAAACATCACTGGCCAGCATTACTAAATAAATACCCTTAAACACATTAAGCTAAATAACTAATCTTACCAATTTCCATTCTGTATTTGCACAAAGAAAGAAAGGAAATAGAAAGTATATCCAAAATCGAAAAATAGCGGTAGCATAGTAAGATATACATGAAGAAATAATTGAAAGATTATTTCTTTGAGCCACAGAAGAATATACATGTATCATTTTCTAACTGAGCTAACTCACACAAGCCAAGTAAGCCATGCATACAATTAAATAAAATTTATCATTCTCACTCTTATTTTCATCAATTCTAATCAGTATTACAACCTCATTATCATAGTCAACAGATGCCTGGGGTTTAATGGCAGGGATGCAGAGCAGGAGCAGCAGGAGCAGCTTCATAGTGCTGCCTGCTTGAGCTGCTCGCTGACCTCCCGTCAGCAGCTCTGACAGAGTGAGATCCACTATGTTCCTATATATGCATATGGCCACGCCAATTTTTCAGCTTGACAGTGATAGGATGAACCCTTCAGAGCAATCACTGCTCTGTTAATATTTAACCTTTCTCTTCTCTGTGTGCCTGAATACAGTTGATGTTGAGCAACTTCTCTGGACAACTCTTATCTGCGTGTCCCGGAGACCTCTGTGGCTGCTGGCATTGACTAAACATTTAAATCCTTAAAAGTACGTCCTACACAGGTTACACAAGATTACCGTATTCTCAAAAGTCACAAGTCTTGTAAAACAGCTCAACAGGTGAATGTCCAAAGAGAAGAAATGCTGTCAAACAGGGACTCTGACATCTCCTTGCTTGTTTTTTCTCTGCTGAAAATTTGAATGCTTCAGAAATATCATATTAAATTTGAATTAAATTTATCTCATACCGAACATCATGGTCTTCTAAGCAGGTCTGATAGGACCCAGGTAGATATGCAAGCCTTTGGCCTCTTTCAGTACAGTACATCTGGGTAAATTGTTTTTTTCTCATGAGGAAGCAGATGTAGTACCTCAATGGATATTGTAAAAATTCACATTGATAGAAGATTGATGTTTTATCTTTACTGATAAGCTCCCTTGTGCACTATGTGGTTAAAATATCTTCAGTAGCATCTTAAAATAATACGGTATGAAGTTATTTGTAATCAGTAGTGAAATAAACAAACGCTTTCTGGTGCTTTTTAAGAATATGACATATTGCTGCTCTCGTGTAAATGGTTTTAACATTTCAGTGTCTGCATATCCTATGCATCTCTCATGTATCATGAATTATAAATAACTGAGTTATAGTGAATTATTCAAGTGTGCACACATCTCTTTGATATCTGAAGATGTTAACAGAAGCAAGTTATGGGCTGAACTTCCATTTCAGAGACCAAATGGATGGAGAGGTTAATTTTGTGACAAACAAAAACAGAAATAGCTAAAATTGCTTGTTTTAGGCCTTTTTCCTGTATTTGTGCTGTTGTCAGAATTCTGGTAAACTACTGAGATTCCCGAAATACAAGAAAACAGTTTAACCTGACTAGTTTAATCATTAAACAGCTTGGCCCAGAATTGGCCATGGCTCAAGAAGCTCTTACTCTCCTGAATCTGATCCCTTGCAAGACAACATCTCTAACTCTGTTAGATTTGGAAGAACACAAATTAAGGGAACCTGTCTCTGGCCAAAACTGTTGTCATTACCATGTTATTTATACGTACATATAAGAGCCAGTTAAGTGCCAGTCAAGACACTGTTTGCCCATCACTATTACTGTTTCTGAGCATTCCTCAACCTTAAATGCAATTTTCATCACACCTGGCGGAAAGTTCAGTCACCACCATTCCATGTGTAAGGCAGAGGCACAGTGATGCGAGCCTCTTGCCCAAGGCTTACAGGTAGGGGAACAGGGGAGATCTAACCTGGGGTCCCACTAGCCCTGAACAAGGAACTTGCCTTTAAATTATCCTTCCTTGGTCCATATGAATCTTAACAATATTCGTCTTGAATTTATTCTGAAACCACCACCATATTCTGCAGCAACTGTAGGTGTCCTTTTTCAGGCACTCAATGATCTTTGGTCTGTGGTGGCCAAAGGTGGCTGCATCCATGCCGAGCATGTTTGGCCTGGGAATCCCCCAGCTTCATCTGCCTTCTGATAGGATTTCCCCTATGAAATTCAGCCTTTGACTCTCCCCACTCCAGTACTTTCATTGGCTTCCCAAAGAGGGTTAGCCAGCTGTGCCTACCAAGGGAATTACCAGGAACCACAATGAATGAGCCATATGCCTATTGTGCCAAGGCTTTGATGCTTGCAACCGTTACAGCTAGGCTGACACTGTATGAGGACTGGATAAAGCCTTATGAACAACCAAGAACATGGATTTATCTTCTAAAAATGGTGTCAAGGAGGCTTTCTCTCCAAATAAAACACCTTTTTCCATGTGTTTTCTTCACTTCCTCCCCAGCTCACACGGTTAATGAGAAGTTCTTCCTGAACTCACATAGTGGTGATACTACAACAACTCTGCTACGAAAAGAAAGCACTGACCCGATGATGTTCCAGGACATCTCTTTGTACACTGCTTTTGTCCTAGAGAGCTACTTACTGGCAGAGGTGTATGTGTGTGCTTTTAGGAATGAAATTTTGTGTGCTGCCTCTCATGTTTGCTTTGCCAAATCATCTGCCCATGGTGCAATGCTCTTTACACAAACCCCATCCTTGTATGTTGGCTCCTCCAGCCTGAATATGTTCCAGAGGCAGTTTTGGTGAGGGGGAATAGAGCCTTCTTGGACTGCTATCAGTAAATGTAATTTTGAAAGGAATCCAGTTGTTAGCAGTTGATTTAGAAACGTCCTTTGAACACACTGGTATTGTACATGTCATACTGTGACAGGAGTACTCCAGAATTAGATGTTCTTCTCAGGTGTCCTCTTTCCTTCCCTTTACTGGTAACAAATTATTTCAAAGGCTTCTCGTAAATGAGAATTAACGTTATGTTCACATTCTGGAAGTAAGCAAATTTTTAAACACATATGAGGGGGGCATCTATTTTGGTCATTAAGACAACACTGAAGTGTATGCAATGCGCCTTTTATCTTTCCATTAGGGTAAAAAATGACACGGCTTGTTCTTCCTGGAATTACAGCTAGAGCTGACACGCAAGAACACATCAAGTAGAAACACATCACATTGGATTTGAAAAGGACAATGAATAAATTAGTGAATACTGCCAGCGTGGTTTAACAACTGCTTGGAATTAACCTGCTAGGAGATGAAATAATACATACATGTAACACAGATAAATTTGACCTTTCATGTTTTAAAGCGTTGCAAGGACATCAAGGGATATGACTCCATCCCTAATAAGCACCTGAGGGGAATCCTCACTTATCGAAACAGAGAGTAACTACAGGGCTTTGTAAAACCTAACGATGCAGTAGTGAAGAGCATACGTACGTGAAGTTTCCTTACAAAATACAGATTATTCTTTTCCGGGATGGCTACAAAGGTCTGTATTCCAAGGCAGGTTTTCCTTTAAAGATGCATTAAAAATGGGCCTGATTCACTTCAGCTAAACGGCAGAACGCAAAGCGCCAAGCCTGGGCTAAAAAAAAATAATAATAATAATAATAATAATTAAAAAAAAAAAGCGAACGCGGTCACGTGACGTGGACCGACGCACTCAGCGCACGTCCCCGCCCACCGCCGCCCGGGATCCCTCCTCAAGCGCAACATCGCCCTCTGGTGTTGGAGACCCCCGGCTGCAGGCCGCGCAGGGCTCCAACCTCCACGGTGCCTCGGGGCGCGCAGCCCGGCGCCCGCTCTGCGCGTCACTTCCGGTGAGGTACGGCAGGCGCCGGAAGTGCCTCCATAGCTGTCGGCGGGGAGAGGGGAGCGAGGAGCGACGGCGCCATGGTGGAGGTGAAGGCGGGTGGGGGTTCGCGGGGTGGGAGGCGGGCCCCTGGCGGTCCCTCACGCCGCGTCGCTGTGGGGATGGTCCGCCGCCGTGCCTCTGCCTGCCCGGGCCGCTCCTGCTGCTCTCGGGAGGCCGGCGGGGCCTTTCGCCGGTCTCCTGGCAGCGGCGCGGTGTAGCGGGCTCGAAGGCCTGTGTCAGCTCTGTTCTTCTGTCACTGAAATGCTGTTGGTAGGACAAGATGCCCAGCAGCTGCCCCTTGTAATAGTCTTTTTACAGAGTGTCATCGCTGTCCAAAGCTATCTGTGTTTAGCTCCTGTTGTGGAGGTATTGCGTTACCTACTGCTCCTGTTGCAATAAGCAGTCGTTTGCTACCGTAATTCCTGCTCTTTTTTTCAGTCACACGGAATTCCTAGCTTCCTAGCCCTACTAGAGATGTTCTTTTCTTGAATTGGTATCTGGAGTTTGCAGCACCTTCCTGAGCAAAAAGCTTCATGCAGGTCTGCTGCGATAGGGGAATGTAAAGTGTGGGTCGATGAGTGGGCAAACAGAGTTTGGGACAGGAAAGCAGAGCTCAGTGGAAGAAACTCCAGTGTATGGAGCATGGAGGCTGGGCAGCTGAATGATTCTGGAGCTAGAAGTTGTTAATGTGGCTTACAGTCTGTTGCTGCTATTTGTGACATGCAGAACAAGTACAAGAAGTTTCAGTTTTGTGTACTGAACAAAGAGGCTCATACTCTGTTTAGATTTATTTATTTTTTTGTGCCCTGGGAGGAAGGTAGGAATTAAAATTATAATTATGTGATGCTAAGTAAATATTCTGTGTAAGTTAATAGCTGGCTATATTTTGAGTAGATCTTGAATTAAAACAACTAACAGATAGACTTAAATTTTTGGTTTGTCAGAGCAGCAGTGTTTTCTTTGACATAGAGTTATATCATATGTAAGTCTGAAATTGCTACTCAATTTATTTTTCAGATTTCAGTTTTTCCTTTAAGCATGGCTAAATTTATTTAAATATGCTTTATTTTAGGAAGTCCAGAAGCACTCTGTGCACACACTTGTGTTCAGGTCTTTGAAGAGAACCCATGATATGTTTGTAGCTGATAATGCCAAGCCTGTGCCGTTAGATGATGAAAGGTGAGTACTGTGGCTGAGTTGTATTTTGTTAGTGATGGCTCTATCCAAGCAGGAGTTCAGATGTTTAGTGCAATTAGCAGTTAAGGGAATTAAAGAAAAAAACAGAAAGATTGCAATGTTAGCTGTATTAGGTGTCTCCTGTTTTTAAAATATTTCAAAACTTCATAGCAGTCAAAAATCAGGGTTTCATCAGGATTGTGCTCTGTTTTCCAACAGCCACAAAGTAAAGATGGCAGTGAAGCTGCGTACTGAGTACGGCTCAGTGTTGCACATGCCTACACTTAAAGAAAACATGAGAGAGAAAGGAGGCCCAGCTACTGGGGATCCATATGGACATAAACAGTATTCCGGAAATGAAGGTTTGTTAATCCTAGCAGTGTGTTTGTTAATCTGTTGGATGTAGAAGGAAATAAAAATAACTGGTTTTCCTTGCGAGAGTCACAAGAGTTAAGTGATTCAGAATGAGGAGAAAGTTTGTTTCCACAAGGAAATAGTAGGAGACTTAACTGATTAGTAAAACAAGTGTGTTTTAAGGTAATGCTGGTATGTGCTGTATTTGGGTATTAGAAGGCTGATAAAGGTTGACGACGTGTCATTTTGTTGTTTAGTTTTGTTTTTTCGTATAATTTGTTCAGACTTCCTCAGCTGTGCAACTATTAGAACAGAAAAATCATTAGTTGGAAAGCGCTTTGGTTAGGTTATATGAAATAAGGGTGCATTGGGCTGATCTGTATAGAAACTTCTGAAGCATGTCCAATGACTTTTTATTTTAGCTGAGGATTTATCTTACAAAACACGTCTGTTTGAAGATATTCTGTGACTGAAGAACATTGAGGGGCTGGAAAATACTTAAGGAAACAAACTTTTGCTTGCATTTTTCTTTTCCAATGTCAGGCACACTTATTGGCCTTGAGTAGCTTGTGTCAGACAATCATACTGTTTGTGTAGTTGGCTCTTCTTGCATCTACTTCAGAAGGCATCTTTGACAGCATGAGCATCTTTCTCATGGGAGAGAGATTGTTCCTGTTGGTAACAAATGGTGCGACCGTTTTTAAAAGGCTGAGCTCTGGAAATCTGAGATAACCACAACAACTAAAATCAGTGTCAATAAAAGGTTTGTAAGTGTATTACAATAGAAATGATTGCTTCTGCTGCTTTGCATCACCTACTCTGTTGTACTCAATTGTGTTTGAATGCATTATTTTGTTGATCTTTAGGAGAAGAACTGGAGTATGTGATAACTGGCACGCATCCATACCCACCTGGGCCTGGTGAGTAAAATTCTGTGTTTCAGTCAGATATGTCAAGGTGAAACTGAAATGTTTTTTGTTGCTATTTCTTGTTTTTGCCTTGGCATCTGACAGGAATATTATCTTTGTTGTCAACTGCCAGAACATTGGCTAGGGAAAGAAACAGAGAGCTGAAAGTAGAATAAACTCTCCAGTCTACACCAAAGATATACTTTGAAAAATGGTTTTGGGCTTGGTTTTTTTTTTTTTGTTTGTTAGTTTGATTTTCCTAAATTAATCTACTCTTCTTAGGACGAGAGCAGAGATTACAAGCTCTCCTCAATAGGAAGAGATTAAATGCTCTCCTCATTAGGAGTAAACCTTTCACTGCCCCAGGATATCTGCAGTTATGTAGAGACTGTATAGTAATAAATAGTGCTGAAAGGGCAAGACAGCAAATACTTGTCAAAATATTGTTTCTGTGGTGTTTGGAGTTCACAATGGTTGAGGCTGGATAAAAAGCATAGCTATTGCTTGCTTGTTTGTTTCATTTCTGATGGCAGAATCATACTATTTTCTACTCCAGAAACTGTGTGCTTCTGGAGGTAGTAGAATCATGATGGAATAGATTTGGACCAGAATAAAAATTACTGTAGATTTGACTCCAAGAATAGCATTGAATGATGGTGTTTAACATTACAAGTGAACGATATGTCCTTGTACACAGGGGTGTGTGTGAGTAAATGTGTTATGTAACACCTGTTCCTGAATTTTCTTTTTAATGGTTGCCTTTGCTTTTGCTGTGTTGTTTTTTCTAGGTGTGGCTCTGACAGCAGATACTAAGATCCAGAGGATGCCTAGTGAATCTGCAGCTCAGTCCTTAGCTGTATCTCTTCCCGCTTCTCAGTCCAGGTGCTGCTGCAGTACTTCATTCATGTTTGTATAATCTACAAGAATTACAAGGCAAAACAAAGTACTTTGAGTATTCAGCTTTGTCAAATATCTGAAAAGCTGATCGAGTGGTTGGCAACCCTGCCTGTGGCAGGGGGTTGGAACTAGCTGGCCTTCAAGATCCCCTCCAACTGAAGGCATTCTGCGATCTGATTTTAAGGTGGCCAGGCATCACCTTGGTGTAGCAGCGTTTTTTCTTGGCTATCTCTAGAGGCAATGGACAGGAGGGGGAGAATGGGGAATTTAGATCAAATAGCAGACAGAAAGAGGGGCTTGGTTTGCAGGTACTTGTTGCATTGAGTTGATCAGACACTGGAGCAGGCTGCCCAGAGAGGTTGTGCAGCCTCCATCCTTGGAGATGTTCAGGACTCAGTTAGACACTGCTCTGTGATAGCTTCTCACTTCTTAAAATGCAGAGCTGATTTTGGTCAGTTGACTGTTCTCATTCAATGTAGGTTGGATGCTAATCGGACAGCTGCCGGTGTGGGAGAGATTTACAGACATGCTGGGATATCTGAGCGCTCACAGCCTCCTGGGATGTCTGTGGTGAGTTTGTTGCATGTCTAATGTGAAATATTGGCAGGTGCTCTTTGGTTTCATTTCTGTACTGTGTGGAGATCTCCTTGCTAGCTAAACTTCATTGGTGTTGAGATGTCAGGGCAAGAAAGTTTTAAATTTTACTTGAAGAGGTAAGTTATGAAATATTTGCCTTACTTGAAAGGTGTAATTTTTTGTTTACAGGCTATGATGGAAGCTGGCGGAACCAAAAATTCTGCATTAGTACCAAAGAAGGCTCCAACCATGCCCAAGCCTCAGTGGCATCCACCTTGGAAACTGTACAGAGTAAGTTGCAAACTTACATTGCGAACACCAATGTGAAAATGTATGAATTAAGTTCCATTAGGGTTTTGTTTGAGCACTGTTCATCTAAATATAATTCTCTGTGTAACCAGAGCTTCAGAAAAATCTTCAGAATGCTGTAGTGTCAGGTAAATACAAAGCTAATTGTTAAAAGCAGTTTTTCCTGGGAACACTTGAACACAAAGGAGTATGTGTTGATTCTGCATACAGCAGTGTGAGAACACCTCTATATGGAAACAGAGAAATTGCACTTCAGTGCAGTCTGCAGAACTGCGTGTGTTGAAGCATTGTGATATGGTTGTAGAAACTTCTTTGTAGGAGCAGAGACTTTCCCTATTGCAAGTTTCCCAGGTGTGATGTAGGGCATGTAAATTTCCAGTGGTCCCATCATTTAACTGAAGTAGAAAGAAAAATAATGCTCTCTTCAAATCTAGTTTGAGATTTGGTTGGTTTTTTAGTTTGTGTCTTTGTTTTTGTAGAGCATGTGTTTCTTAGCTAGTTCTGACAGATTCAGTGTTGGAATGGGGGCTGTGCTTTGTGATATGTGGCTGTTATTTCAGATTTAGGAATTCTTTTCTTTTTCTGAAGGTTATCAGCGGTCACTTGGGCTGGGTGAGATGCATTGCAGTAGAACCAGGAAATCAGTGGTTTGTTACTGGCTCTGCTGACAGAACTATTAAGGTAAGAGGCTGGATGAAGTTAGTAGCAAAGGAAGCTGTGAAGGTTTTAGTTTTTCAATATTTAAAAACTTCTATAACCCTTGGGGAAAAAAAAAGGTCTCGGTTGGTATAGACAGAATGCTGTGCACACAGCTGCAAAATATTTTTCTTCAGAGTCAGAAATGGAAGAAAATTTGTGGAGTATCACTAATACTTGAGATTTCATTTGTTGTATGTTAGCAGCTGGAGAGCAAATGTTTTGGTTACTGTGATTTTTAATGTTAATTGACCTTACTGCATGTTACCTGGACTGTTTGCCCACACTATTGCTCTGTAACTTCTAATTGTCTACCTCAAACTACCTATTTTGGTGCAGATTTGGGACCTTGCTAGTGGCAAGTTGAAATTGTCTTTGACGGGGCACATTAGCACTGTACGAGGTGTGATAGTAAGTGCAAGGAGTCCTTACCTCTTTTCCTGTGGAGAAGACAAACAAGTGAAATGCTGGGATCTTGAGTACAATAAGGTAAGCTGTAGTTTCTGACATTGGAATTAACTGGTAGTGGCAAATGTAAAAATAAAAGCGTTTGAAATACTGTTTTAAATGTTTGGTTAAAACATGCATGTTTTTAATTCGTTTAGGTTATCAGACATTACCATGGTCATTTAAGTGCTGTCTATGGTTTAGACTTGCACCCAACAATAGATGTCCTGGTGACGTGTAGCAGAGATTCAACAGCACGAGTAAGTATAACTGTGTGTTGGAGCACCTTCCGTTTGTAAAAGGGGCTAGTTAGCAGGGGCTGAGAACACGTACTAAAAGGAGAACATGACAGTTCATGTTAACTTTGTCTTCCTTTGTAGATGAAAAAACTAAGCCTTCAATTGTACCCCAAAAATTGTACTCCAAATTATTCCTTAATTTATTAGATAGGCTCCCTAAATGTACAGGATTACTCTGTGTGATTTATGTGCTTATCCAGAGATCTAAAGGTTGACCCACTTCTCCCCTTGAAATTTACCCACTGGGGCAGTTCATCTTCTGAACAAAACAATTTAGATACCTAAACGTATGGCAAGGAGTTAGCATCATCCATTGCAGTGTCTAGAATTGATAACATACACACCCTTCTTGGCCTGTTTGCTTCTTTTTTTTTTTTACTGTGGTTTCATAGATTTGGGATGTGAGGACAAAAGCTAGTGTGCACACGCTCTCAGGACACACAAATGCTGTGGCAACAGTGAAGTGCCAGGCTGCAGAACCACAAGTTGTTACAGGTAGAGTGGACATGATTTTGCAAATATCATAAGTAATAAACCCAATCTTAGCTGTATTTGTCTTGTATTTCTGTGAGGTTCAAGCCTTTTCTCTTTGTTCATTTATTAAATTCATTTCTCATTCGCTTTCTTTTGAAGATGGGCCATGCAGTGGTTAACTGTAGCATCAATAGTGTGACATAAGGAAGTATGGCTATGTATTGTTTGAATGTCTTTCTGCATTTCCCATGCCATAGTTCATAAAAAGTGCATCTTTTCCATTATGTCAAAATTGGAGCTGCAGCAGCAGGGATCCATAAGCAGGGGATTTCTCAGATACTGAAAGGATAGAAGGTAAATTCCTTGCCCTGAGCTCTGTCCCCAAAGGGCTTGTGTTTGGATGGGCTGGCATCCAGGGCCTGCTCTGCCACAGCTTTCTCTGGAGAGGAGCAAAGGGCAGTAGGTTATCTGGCTTTGAAAATAATGCCCTGCTGAACTGCATGCTTCTCTTTGAATTTCAAGCTGTGCAAAAAGCTATCACAACTCAGTGCCTTTCTTTTCTGAAATGGAATTAATGCCATAATTTCCTAACAGAAACATCAATGATTTTATATTTTTCACATATGAAGTTTTGTCTGTTTTATGAGCACAATAATAAAAATAGAATGAATAGTGGGATTTTTTTATTTCATTACAGGCAGCCATGATACTACCATACGGCTTTGGGATTTAGTGGCAGGGAAAACTCGTGTTACTTTAACAAACCATAAGAAATCTGTAAGAGCAGTAATACTACATCCAAGACAGTAAGTTTTCTTCATTCTTTTACCTTCTCATAAATTCATGGTGTGGTGCTGGAAGGCCAGTGTGGGCCCTGATTAGGAGTAGCAGGGCATAATAATGAGAAAAAAAACAAACAAAAAAACACAAACAAACCCAGGAAGCATATAATGCTTAAAAATGTATATATCAGTAAGCTATTTGTGTAGCACCTTTACTGCTCCTGGCTTCCCAGGATTTGGTTCTCATACTCAGAATATATTAAAGTGCACAGAATTTCTTATGCATGTGCTTTGCCATGTTCCTTGAAAAATGAGCAATGCTGGGCATGATAAAGCTAATAATGATGTATGTAACTGAATGATTATTAGCAGAAGGAGACACGTTTTTGTAAAATTTCACAGGTGTAAATACTGCTGAAAGAGGTGGTGATTAATACAGAGTGATTTGTTTTGTAATATGTGCTTCATGGCTCAAGATGTTTCAATCTAAGTAGCCTTAAAAAAAAAAAAAACCAAAACCTTCTTGTGGGTATTTAATCTTTGAAGCAGGTGTGGTTTGCAGTGCTTAGGTTAAGATAACTCTGTCTGGATGCATCCCAAGTTTCTTCAGATAAATTACTGTTAAGACAATGGAGAAAACAAGTTTGCATAGAATTCTCTTTTTTTGCAGTGCTTTGTCCTTGCTTGTGTGGCTTTGAAAATCAAAACTTGTTTTCCCCTCTGATTCCTTTGCTGATGATGCCCTTCTACTGAATTTCTCAGAATAACAACAAACAAAAATATTAGCTTTCATGCTGTCTAAAGAAATGTTTGATAGCCCCTTATCTATCTTCAATATGCTGTGCTTATTTTCTTTCAGTTACACATTTGCATCTGGTTCTCCAGATAACATTAAGCAGTGGAAATTCCCGGATGGAAACTTCATTCAGAACCTCTCTGGTCACAATGCCATTATCAACACACTGACTGTAAATTCAGATGGAGTTTTGGTCTCAGGAGGTAAATAAGAAATTGCACATTTGTATTCCTTCCCACTCGCTTCTCAAAATGTACGTGTGACTGAAGGATCTTAAGGTCAGGACCCCTTAGCTCTCTTGGGCTTATGAACCTGCTATAGCCTACATCTTCATTTTGAACGAAGTAGAATCCCTTATATTTTTTGGTGCTGCATGCCCAAAAATGTCTTTGAAAGCAATCTGAAATGCACAAGTCTGCAGAGTCCATCCTATGTGATCTCATGAGTTTGAATTACAGAATCACAGAATTGTAGGGGTTGGAAGGGACCTCCAGAGATCATCGTGTCCAACCCCCATGCCAAAGCAGGTTCCCTACAGCAGGTAAATTGTTTAATATCCCCTCAGAAGACCAGAAATTGGACTCTGACTGGGACACATGTGTCACGTTGGCTGCTCTGTTAGTGGCAGTGAGAATGGATGGAGGATGTAGAAAGCTTGTTGTGCTGCTTAAATCTGAGCACATCCTTGAGTTGTGTGCATACCTTTGGTTGGTTGTTTTAAAGTAGATTAGAAAGTGATAACGTATTGCTCCAAATTACTGGCAGGGCCTGAGCTTCTACCTCTTGGTTTTGTTTGTCTGATCTTTTGATTGTAAAGAAGACTCAATTAACTTTTCAGTTTAAGACAGATTTCACGGGGTTTCTCAGAAGCAGATTCTTAAGAGAAGCAACTGTTCTCAGAGCAGCTCAGTTACAGCTCAGTGCTTCCAACTGGTTTGACCCCATTTGATACACTGTGTCATGTAGTCTGGAGCTGGGGAGTGAAATGGAAATGCATTAAGTAGGAGTTGTGGAAGGGAGCTAATTATATTGCCAGCCTACCGTGGCTATGTTTTTAACAGCGTATCAAGGGCACTCTTGGTTTTAAAATGTTGTCAGGGATATCTTTGACAACTGGTGCATTCACAGTGAGAGCACAAACTTCTACCAAATACTGGACTGATCTCAGACTTAGTTCTGTGTTATTTTGAAGGCATTTCTAAAAGGTCCTTGTAGACTTTAATGCTGTTGAGGCTTTCAAAAAATCTATTACTTCTTCATGCTAAACAAACAAACAAATGCTGTTATTTTAGTGATTATCTGTGATTCTTTTAAAAATTAAAATTTGAATATAATTCTCATCCCCTTGTACATCTCCATGCTACTTACAGCAACCTTATAGAAGTTTGGGCTGACTTAAAATAAGTTGAGGTTATCTTAAAGTGTCTTACCTTGAAAACACCCTCTTGAAATATACAGATTTCTTGTCGAGCTGGCAGCTATGGAGAAAGAAAAGGTTTAGATTTGGTTTGGCTAAATTGGCTAAATTACTGTTGGGGTAAAATTGCTTTTTAATTGAAAAAATAATTGCTTTAAGAGTATCCTTCCAAATACAGATTTCAGATTGAATATCCTGCTGCCACTAGCCGTTGCAGCAGCAGTAGTTTGGAGTGATATTTGAAGTAGATCCTGTACAACTGATAGGTGTATGTCTCATTAACAGGTTCCTTAATGTCTGTAATTTCCTTGGAGGCATGATACCTCAATTTTAATGGAGCTACTGAGCACAGAACTTAATGTTCAGAATACCAGTCCTTTCTTTGCTTCCAAAGCAACGTACTGCCTTCTGGGCTATTTGATTCAAAATGGGATGAGATTTTGAGGAAGCCTCACCAGCCTGCTTAAACAAGATCAGTCTTCCTTCTTAGCTAAGGAAAACAGGAAACCTTATATGATGTTACTTGCCCTTGCAGCCCAGAAAGCCAACTCTATCCTGGGTTGCATCCAAAGAATCGTGGCCAGCAAGTCCAGGGAGGTAATCCTGCCCCTCTGCTCTGCACTGGTGAGACCTCACTTGGAGTACTGCCTGCACATGTGAAGTCCTCAGTGCAGGAGAGATGTTGGAGCACATCCAGAAGAAGGCCACAGAAATGATCTGAGGGGTGGAACACCTCTACTGTGAGGCCAGGCTGAGAGAGCTGGGGCTGTTCAGCATGGAGAAGAGAAGGCTTTGGGGACACATGAGTGTCTTAAGGGGAGCTATAAAAAGGGATAGACTCTCCAGCTGGTTTTGTTGTGGTAGGACAAGGGGAAATGGTTTCAAAGTGAAAGGGGGGAGCTTTTGATAGGATATAAGGGAGAAATTTGATACAATATGGGTGGTGAGGCACTGGAACAGTTTGCCAAGAATGTGGTGGATGCCCTTTCCATTCAAGGCTGGACAGGCTCTGAGCAGCCTGATCTAGCTGTAGGTGCCTTGTTCTTTGCAGGGGAGCTTGGCTAGATGGCCTTCATAGGTCCCTTCCAACTCGGACGATTCTGTGTCCCTGCTGTGCTTGGAATGTTGCTTTCAGTTTTGGACTCGAGCTCTTTGCTACAAGAATGGTATGGAGTTGCTCAGACATGTGCAGTGAAGAGACTATGAAACAAACAGTATGAGAAGTGGCTGTGGAAACTTGTTCACAAGACTGTTTTTAGAAAAATGGCAGAAATGAACTGGGGGAAATACTAATTACGTTTTCTTTGGTTCGTTTTTAGCTGATAATGGTACTATGCATCTTTGGGACTGGAGAACTGGATACAATTTCCAAAGAGTGCACGCAGCTGTACAGCCAGGCTCTTTGGACAGCGAATCGGGAATATTTGCTTGTGTTTTTGACCAGTCTGAAAGCAGGTTGCTAACTGCTGAAGCTGATAAGACCATAAAAGTGTATAAAGAAGATGATACTGCGGTACGTCAGAGTGTCTCTTTTATGTCTTTTCATGAAATCACCAGATTTGAAATAAATTTTAGGCACATCAACAAGGAACATGTGTACACCCTGTGGAATCTGCTCTGTTCGTGTTTGAAAATAATGTGTGTGCATGAATCTGAAGAGGACAGCAGCTTCCTCCTAATTTCTTATCGACTGCTGTAGAGCAAAGAAGTTGCATGTGCATCAGCTCTTCTGCACAAATCATGTACCATTAAATTTGGACAAAACTACCCAAAATAATAATGTGCTTTGTGTTCTGAAGGTGCTAAGGGATTTTTTATTGTAATCATTAAAACATGAATTAGCAAGATTACATTCTGTATATGGTATTTCTGTATATGATATGGGTTAAAAATTGTCCCAAACAAACTTCTAGCATTTAGAGTAAGTAGAATATTTTCAAACTGATGTTTTCAACTCTGAGTCCATTTACCAACATGGAGGAGAATAGATTGTAGGTTATCAGAGTACAAATAATGTAGTGAAGTATACAGTGTAAAGATTTTTTTTTTAATGTTTATTAAAGCTTTTTGTTCAATTTTGGGATTGCTGCATTGAATTAGACTTCGAGCAACTCATTTTGCTAGTTGCAAACTGTAGGCACTGTGACATTTGCCAAAATCTGTGTGTGTCAGTGGAAGGACTGACTGTTTAATTCCTACTTCTGTGCTTTGATCACTACAGAGTTTTTTCTGAACTGCTACTGGCAACTTTATGCTCAAAAAAAAAAGAGAAAAAAAAAAAAAGGCAGGAACAAATTCTGCTGTGTCTTCCAGGCAGGAATGATAATGTAATTTAACTTGCTTAAATGAATTAGGTAGCTGTAATGTTGTGTATATGTCCTATGTAAGTAATATTTTAGACTAACCTCTAATTACAGATTAGTCTTGAGTTAAAATAAAAAATAAAAATCCTTACGGAGGTTCTGTTCTTCCCTTTTAGACTGAAGAAACTCATCCTATCAGCTGGAAACCAGAAATTATCAAGAGGAAGCGATTTTAATGCGACAACACACTTGTGCTATGATTTTTTTCTGGCTTTTTCGAGAGCTTTCAGTCACATGTTCTGTCTACAACAGAAGAGCAGGAAGTCAGCAAATCTGTGCTTTTTCAGTGTGTTTTCTAATAAATTTCATTTCTTCCTTTTTGTCTTTTTTTGGGTTGCGTGATCCCAGCAAACAGGTTGCAGCTATCAGCCTTCTCTTTGGCTGCACGCATGTGGAGCATGTGTGGTTCATGGAGAGGATAAATGTGCAGGTGGTTGCTTTTTTATATGCCTCTACTGAGCGTGAATCTGAAAAGATTTGGTGAGCTGGGTTTTCTGCAAGACCCTTGCTTTGCTCCAAAAGTAGCTGAGTTTACCATAGAGTCCATCTACGGGACATTTATTGAGTGGCACTTCTAGATTTTAGAGCCATGTTGTTTACTGTGTATGTGCTTAGTAAATACTGTAATGGAACGTTACGTGTGCTAAAGTACAGAATGAGAGATTAACCAATAAAGATCATGGCATAATACAGTAATGTGGTTTCCTTGGAAAGCAGCACTCTGGCTGCTAACACATCCCCAGTGGCTGTGTTATTAAATGAAACTGATTTTCCAAGTGATTGATTTTCTTTCCCTAGGAAAGCATTCAGTATGCTACTTCATATCTTTGCTTATTTCGTTTTGCAGTGGACCTGATAATAATGAAAGCCACTGTCAAATTATATGGCTTTGTTAGCACTGGGTTAGACCAGTCGACTTGATAAATCACGTCTTGCTTTCTTTCAGTTATCTGAAGTATTTGTGACATTCAATTACAGGGAACTTAAAAAACTGAGGTCTGAAGAAGAGCTCTTAAGTGATTCCAGCCATGGTTTTATTTATTTTTGACTCCCTGTGATCTTAGGATTTAAAGCATGGATATGCACGTATGTATGAAAGTTTACTGACACTCCTGAGGGGACAGATGTGTCATTGTATTTACAGTCATGCAACTAGCAGTAACCACGGAATGCTCTTTGCTAAGCTTCTCTTTGGTGTCAGTACTGTTCTTCATCACCTGCTAAACTTTGTTCTTCGGATTGCTACACTTGAGAACTAAATAGGAAAGGATGGGAATGGCATTGTTCTTAGAGTTATGAAAAATAGAAAATTTTTAAAAATATGGATTGAAAACAAGCATTCACTTTATGAACAACCATAATAATTTCAGTTCACTTAAAATAACTTCCAGGAATTTTAAAAATTCCATTTCAGTTTCTTGTGATGTTTAGAAGTGACGTTTCAAGAGGAGATGGGAAGGAGAGAGTGAATACAGTAATGTGCTCAGTCCCCTTCAAACTGCTTGTCTTTTGGTGTCTGCCTGGTCAGCAGTTTCTCGCTCATACAGCATTAGTTTTCTTGCTGTCCTGGAGCATGGAGAACAATGCACTGATTATTCTTTGTAACAAAAAGAAGAAAAAAAAAAAAATGCTAATAGAGGATATTTCCAGGTTGTATCAGACACCTTTTATTTGGTTGTAGCACAGCACTTCTTTTATATCATCGCATCTGTTTTCATTTTAATTAATTTAATGGGGGAAAATGTAGATTATGGCCTGTACGTGTTTTGCACCTGTTGCTAGTGCTTTGTTCCAGAAATCCATGAAGCATTTTGGTGTTAAATAGAATTTTATTGCTTGTAGTTAATTTCCTATAGGAAACCAGCGTGGAGAGGAATAACTTGGAAGAGGGTATTTTTTTGTAGTCGTCTATTTTTAACAGAAGTGTCTGTTTTGATGACTTGGGAGCAGTGAGTAGAGGTTTTCGCTCTGTTCTTGCACATCTTTTCTGTACTTGGTATCATTTTTTCCACTGTTTGTCACTTAGAAAAGAGGAGAAAATTCCTCTGCAGAGCCTGTGTTTCGTCCCTGCAGGAATTCACCAGCACAGGAGCAGCAGTTGCCACAGTGTTCACTGTAGAGCTGGTGGTAAAGACGTGGTTTGATGTGAAAGGCTGTGTCACCACTGTTCTGAGCTGTACTTTTCCCTTTGGGCTCTGTGTACACTGTCCCAGCTCTAGTGTGACTTGTTTTTTTCTCAGTGTGTTCTTTGCCATTTGATTTGCACATTCCTTTCCTTCCCAGCTGTTTTTTCTTTCACTAATGTGAATAATATCATATATACTTATGTAAATACTGAGACATCAAGATTCGTTTAAAAAAATAAAGTTCATTTAAGTGCTTCTGTAATGCAAAGCTCACCAAGATGATGAGCTGATGCACACAAATCTGATTGTGTGGGATGCACAGCGAGATTACACTTGTCCACACAGTCATAAGGTAAAGCTAAACGTGATCCTTGGAATATATTTTCCATGCTTTGGTAAGTGCCGTGCTGCAGTGTCAGTTGAAGTAATTTGGAATTGGACTCTCATCTCAGAAAATTGGCACACTAGATGAAATCTGATGTCTCCTGAATATGATCAAATCATAAACATTTCTAACGCAAACCTTGGGTTTTGTTTTATACTGTACATAATTGCACAGAAGTAAGAAAATGGGTTTTTCCAATGCAACAGTTTTTAAGAACGTGTAACCACTAAAAGTGATAAATTCTCAGATCACTCTGCTGTATAATAAAGCAGACAATAAGCTCAACGGCTAGAGTGCTGTCATTTGCTGGAGCCCAAAAGTTGTGACCACAGTATGTATTTGGCAACCTGAAGGCTTAAGAACTTTAACAGGCATTTGGTTGGTCCAATTAGATAAGGATTAAAGCGTCTGCCTGATGTAAGTGACAGCATTTTAGCCATCAATAAAACCTTCAGTATAATATGATTTTGTGTCTTCCTTTCCCACTTGCGCCAGTAAATCCAATCAGTCAAAGGAGTCAGTTTTGTTTTTGTTAACGCTCTTTTAGCAGGATTTGAAGCTTGTGTGAAGATGACTTTCTATGGAAAATGTTCCTTAAGGAGAATACATAGTTAGTGAATTGCTTCATTCCTTTGAGAGCAAACAAGTCTTTGATTGCAGTGAATTTGAAGGCTGTTTGAAGGCACGGAGAAGCCATCTCCTTTGTAAAGATGATCCTCAGAACTGTGGTGTATGTGGGGGACTCTACATTTCTCTCTGCTCTTTCCAGTAAGCTTTCATAAATGAACTCTCCAATAGAGGCGATTGCAATCTAATTGCCTCTATGAATGCTCTCCTATCTGCATTTTTCCTATGCTTAGGAAAGGAAATAATAAGCTGGTTGGGATTCATTCAGTATTGTAACTTTTGTCTACTGTATGTCAGAAATTTGTAGATGATCAGCATGAGCATTCATGAGTTTTGGTGTTGGAAATGATGTTTTCTGGCAAAGTGATGTCTAGGCTCACCATGAGGCTTTGCTCTTCAGAACGTCTCTGAGCCACTGCTGTATGGCAGCACTCATATTTTAACAGCTATATAAAGCTCTGGGCTTTGCTTTTGATGGTAACGTTGGAGTTTCTAGATGCAGAGTTATTTATTGTTGTGGGTTGGTTGGTTGGTTTGTTTCTCCAGCTTTAAAATCGGCCTCACTTTGTCTTTTCCAGCTGAATGTAAATTGGAACACAAGGAAATACTTCACAACACCAGGTCAGCTTCTCTCTTTCAATCAGGCAGTGGAGCTGAGGAGCGATGCGAGCTCATAGCTGCGGAGCTGTGTGCTGCCCAGGTGTGCTGCTGCTGGGAGGCAGTCGTGAGATAGAGTGTGTGCAATCAGAAACTTTTGTGCCACGTACAACAGCGTCTTTTTCTTCTTTTTCTAGTAGAAGATATTACGAATGTTAACATGACTTAACTATTTCCAACTAAATCCCTTTGACAAGCAGGCTTCCTGCATTGACAGCTAGAGATCGAGCTCAATAAAATCCTAGAATTACAGAATCACTCAGGTTGGAAAAGACCTTAAAGATCATCGAGTCCGTGACCTAACCATGCTACTCTAACTAACAGCCCTCCCCTAAATCATTTCCTTGAGCACCACATCCAAATGGTTGTTGTCACCATCCAGTGATGGTGACTCAGCCACCTCCCTGGGGAACCCAGTGAATTCCAGTGCTTAACAGCCCTTTCTGTAAAGAAGTGTTTCTTGATGTCCAACCTAAACGTTCCCTGGCGCAACTTGAGGCCATTTCCCCTCGTCCTGTCATCAGTGAGAAGAGACCAGCCCTGCTTTCGCTGCAGTCATCTTTCAGATGTTGGAAAAGAGCAATAAACTCTCACCCCAGGCTTCTTTTCCCTAGTTTGAGCAGCCCCAGTTCCTTCAGTCTCTCCTCACAGGCCATATTCTCCAAGCCCTTCACCAGCCCTCTTGCCCTTCTCTGGACCTGCTCCAGCACCTCCATGTCCTTTCTGTACTGAGGTGTCCAAAACTGAACACAGCACTCGAGGCGAGGCCTCACCAGTGCTGAGTACAGAGCAGGATGACTTCCCTGGTCCTGCTCACCACTCCATTCCTGATATGAGCCAGGATGCCATTGGCCTTCTTGGCCTCCTGGGCACACTGCTGGCTCACATTCAGCCAACTGCTTATCAGTACAACAAGGTCCCTTTCCATCAGGCAGCTTTCTGGGCACTCCTCCCCAAGCCTGTAGGGTTGCCTGGGGTTGTTGTTACCAAAATGCAGGACTTGACACTTAGCCCTATTGAAACTCACACAGTTTGTCTTGGCCTATCGATAGATTAGTAATATAGAACATGAATAGAAAAATTCCATACAAAAATTTGAATATGACTGCCAGATGAGTCAATTTTCATGTCTTGCAAGTATATCTATAATTTCCTGCTCATTCCATTTCTTTTTGTCCCATGTGACATGGTAATAAAGATGTTTCTTTCTAAGAAAGCTTGGCAAAGCAAATCTACCAGAATCGATCCATTCTGCTAATGACTGTGTTCTATTTTGGAACTGAAAATTCCACTGAATGAGTTTTATTATTCCATGCTGCTCTAAATTAGCCTATTAAACACATACAAATATAGTCACTGAACCAAGCGCACTGTGATAGCTAAATGAAATTATAGTTACAATGTTTCCTGCTAAATTAAACCCTTTTGAGGAGGGTATTGCTCATCCTAAATAAACCTCTGTTAGTTTGGGAGTGGGATTGCAAACGGCCTTTAAATACGTCATGGAGATGAGAGCTGCACTCCTGGTGTTCTCCACTTTCATTGTGCTGTTGGTACATGCAGCTGCCAGGTCAGTGATGCATCTTTTCTCCCAATGCTAACAGAGGATAACCACGCTTAGCACAGCACAGTGAGTTTCAGGCTTTAACCCACTGAAGAAAGCATCCATACGCTTTCTGGTAATGCAGCCCCGTGATCTATGACTGTACATCTTTTAAAGGAGTGTTCTCAATTTCTTCTTCATTTTTTTAGGCAACTGTTAACTCTAATGGGATGAACATTGCTACGAAATTGGAAGCCATCTCTAGCCTGTATCTCCAGCTTGATTTGTTATGACCTGGCAATTCCTTTCCTTCTTCCCTTTTCCATCATCATAGAATTGAGTTGGAAGGGACTTTTAAAGGCCGTCCAGACCAACTCCCTTGCAATGAGCAGGGACACCTACAGTAGGCCATGTTGCTCAGAGCCTCAGCCAGCCTGATTTTGAATGTCTCCAAGAGCAGGGCATCCATCACCTCTCTGGGCAACCTGTCCCAATGGCTCATCACCCTTATTGAGAAAATTTTTTCCCCCATATTTGTCCTGCCCTTCTCCCTTCTGAAACCTGCAAAGCCCTCAGCTGTTCTGGAAAGATTCACATGATGTAAGCAGCACAGTGGTGTGCTGTGGGTTGTCTACCTTGCTGCAATGCAGTGGCTCTGCCATGTGGTGGTAATGTTTTGTGGGGGGAAATTGCTCTCAGAGGCTGTCCTCCCTTGCTGGAAAGATCTCTAGTTTTTCATACCCTACTTTCAGTTATCCTTAATTTCTTAAACCCCATAAATATTTGCTATGAATACTATAGTGAGAAGATCTGGTATTGCAGGTAATGCAGGTTATAAAATTGGACAGAGCTTGCAAACTGTCTTCAAAATGCAGCCTTCAGGATATCCCAGGACATACAAGGCTTTGCAATAGCACAATATCTGCTGTTATAAAAACAAACCAAAAATTCACGGAGAGGATGCTATCAACAATGGTCATAATTAGGAAACGCAAATTTTCTGCTCATCAGAATACAATCTGCATCCACTTTTCATAAGAAGCAAGTCTGAATGTTGTCCTTCTATTCAAAGAGATAACAGAAGAGGGCAGGGAGGAAGAAAATGAAGGCTTGGGGCATGAACGGGCACGCGTTGTTCTCTAAATGTATACAGCTGGTTTGAGCTGAGGCAGCCATGCTGCTAACTGGTAGCAGTACTAAGAGAGGCAAGACCTACATGAAAAACAAAGCTGACAATGATTATGTATGCATGGGGGCACCTTGCCATTAACTATAAAAAGCCATTAAAATAAACAGCTGCTGACATCCCTATCTCACACTGCCCTGTTGTAAGGTACGTCAGCTCACTCATTTTGTAATGTGGTGGATTCCTCTGGTGTAGACAGGGCCTAAGTCACATGTGATAGAATTTAGGAATGTTCTAGCATGGACAATGCATTTTGCTAGGAATAGGAAACCTTCCCTTCCCTTCCCTTCCCTTCCCTTCCCTTCCCTTCCCTTCCCTTCCCTTCCCTTTCTTATATTCTTGTTGAAATGTTTTCCTGCACATTCTCACATGCAGTTCATGTAAGGTCATTTTTCTCCCTCAATAGATAGGGAACAAAATTGGCATTAAGCAAGACAGGATAAAGGCAACGTCACTGAGACTTCACCTGGAAAAAGATTAAAAAGTATTACCTTTGATTACCGTGCATTTGTTTCCCATTAGTTGCCTCAATGTGTCAAGTTCCTTCTGCATTATTCTTAAATATTGCATTTTAAATTAAAAAAAAAAATAAAATTAGACATTCCTTCAGTAGTCTGATAAATTGTTGAACTGTGAGAAGAGCAAGGAAAGAATCATAGACTCACTAAGGTTGGAAAGACAACTAAGATCATCCAGTCCAACCACTGTGGTTAGAAGCACTATTCTCTTTCTGGGTTTGTTTTGTCACTGCTATTTTAAATATCCTTCTCAGGTGGTTTCCTTACACTCTTTTCACATATTTATAAAAAATCAGAGTGCAGAAGAGAGTGAGTATTGAGAAATAACTCTGAAGTGAGATTTTTCATGTGCTGTTTGAGTTCTACAGGCGCACTACAGAAGTGGGAGCACAGATCAAGCCTTCCAAATTGTTGTGCTATCAAGCTTCCTCTACCAAGACCTTCCATTTTCCGTTTCTTCCCCTTTGCAAAGGTTGAAGCCAACAGATAAGCCTTGCCTCATAGCCCACAGGTCAGTAGAAGCAGTCTGAGGTACACCTGCAGGGAAATTAAAGTTATATTGTCTTCCTGGCTGCACTTTCTAGAATGTCTTTTTTTCTGCCAGCGTTTTTGGTCTTAAGCCCTTTGCAGCAAATTCCAAATGGCTCTGCCTTGAGGCTGCTCTGGTAACAGTAATAGCAGGGAAGAGTTGTTTTCCACTGTACTGAGTGGTCTCATTTTTCAAAGAATATTCAGTTACAATCAGTTAATCATAGCTTAGATGAGGCTGACAGAACATGGCAAGCTGGGAGGGCTGGGATGGGATGTTTTCATGGCTTTTACAATGCCCCAGCAACAGTCACGTCTTGCTGTTTTCTTTCACGTTCTTCCCCAGCTCAGAAAAATAATAAACTCTCTTACTGACAAACATTGAACAGCACAAAACAACCACCTGAACTAAGGGATGCAAAAACTCCCTACAACAACTGGCTGCTTTGGACCTAGGTTTACTATCATACTTGTTGAGAGGAATTTCAATGTGTTTCCCTTTCCTTAACGCTCTCTTTTACAGTTTATTCCTTGTTCCACAGTTTGATGTCTTTGAAATTGGACATGGATGCATGTATGGGTGGAAAAGCAAAGAACAGGTTCCAAACCATGCTGTTATACATTATTAACAGGAGGGCTAGAAGCCAGTAAGCTCACTTGATTATGCCAAACCCTGATTATGCAGTACAAACCCTGACAATTGGGTATTACTTTCTAAAGAAGCTATTTCAGGTCTGTTTTCTGGTGGGGAGAGAAGACAGGGGTTTTTTTGGTAAAAGAATGTCACTCTTCAGCTGTAGAGCAAATACAGAGCATCTGCCTAATAGGCACTCTGAATATCTGAAGAAATACAGGTGAAAGAGGCTTGTTTAGGAACCGAGGGGATGAGATCCTGTCCCATTACTATAGATAGGAGATTTGCCATTGACTCCAGTCAGGCCAGCAAATATCTTTTACATGTTTTTATATGTCATGATAATTTGTAAATGAACTAAAGCAATCCCTGCAGAGAATATACAAAGGTTTTTCTTCTCTACCTTACAGGGAGCAATCTTTGTTGCTTATACCAGGGTTCTTGAAAAGATACGGGTAGGAGAGCCTTTACAACATTAACACTACATTATTTTGTATTACTCTTTTGTATAATCTATCAGCAGGAGCATTGCACAGAGCTTAACTGAGAAAAGAACACAGACAAGAAGAAAATGCCTGAAGGTGAATCTAAATGGAGCTGAGGTGATGCTGAATTGGTGTTGAGGAGAAAACAAAGAGAATGTCTTGCCATTTCTATCTCAGATTTATATCGTTCCAAGCCTACAATCCAAAGACACGGTTGGATTTCCAGTCCCAATTCTGTCTGCATTTCTAAATGCTCAGGGCAGCACTTATAGCCTATTATAGGACTTATAGCCTACTTATAGGACAACTTTTTGGGGTAATGGTGGGGTAGGGGGGACCTGCCTCTTTCTGGCTGGAAGATTCTGATGAATCCTTCTGGAGACAGATCTTGTTTTTCCACCCAGGTCATCTTCTCCCCTGCAGAAAGTTCATTCAACATCTTCCCTACAAAGATGCACCTTCCATCTGATGAGGAAAACAAGTACTCGTGGAGATCACGGGCTGGTTTATCCCCCGAGAGCATGCTGTTCCTGTTCTCTACAACCTGTTTTGGCTACCTCATGTCTTCAATTGAACATGTTGGTTTTGGCTGGAGCAATTCGAGCAAGATGAGAGAGCTTGTCCTGTCCTGGCCCAGGCAGCAATCAGTGCTGGCCCATGGCCTGGAAGGCTGCTAACATGAGAGGAAAAGGGGCAGCTGGAGAGACATTTTCTGCTCCGGATCTTTGATGTGGAAACTCACCTTCTCCTCTGGGTCAGAATGCTGTGAGGGAGGTGAATAAGAAGTGCTTTGGAGCTTATGCAAAGGAGGGAGTTAAGCTAGTGTCATGCTGTTTTCTGTTGCAAGACTGTAGGTGAACAGACAATTGAGGGGATGCTCTGTCATCATAACTATGTTCAGTTTAAATATTCAGTGGAGCAAAAAGTGGCCACACAGAGAAAACAAACCCATAGGTGATGTAAAGCCTATATACACTAGAATATGAGATGATATTACGCCCTATCCCTGAAGGTGCTCAAGGCTGGGTTGGATGGGGCAGTGCCCGATCTGATGGGTGGCAACCCTGCCCACAGCACTGTTGTGGTTTTGTGATTTTTGTTCATAACATCACGCAAACAATGGGAGCTGAAGGGTTAATGTTCTGGTTCTGTGGACTGCCATTTTTGGGGGTTCGGTTCTGGGAGTGGAGGGGAGGAGCGGCATTCCTGGAGGAAGAAAGGTGGAGCTCCTGACTGGTTGAGTCTGTCCATCTGTCTATCTGTCTCTCTTTGTTGGCGGCAAAGTCATGATCCCCCTGCAGTCTATAGAGTAAGGCCTTGGTTTTGGACACTCTTTCTCATGCCGTTTGATTTGTTGACCTCAGTATCAATTGTATTGTGTTGCATTGTGTTATCTTGCATTCTTGCATTAATTTAGTAAATTTATGTGCCTCCTCAGATCACTGCTGTTTTTTTTTTGTTCTGTTTGTTTGTTTGACTCATCTACTACCTCCCTACCCTTGCTCCTTTTCCCCTCTCCCAGGATGCAGGTCCCTGAATCTCCTGCCTCATTATTCACAGGGCTGGGCAGGACTGGCAGTAAACTATTAACACTCTTTTTTCCTCTCTTTTTTTTATTCTCTTTCAGGCACCTGCTGTCCCATCGCAGATCTAGAGATAACTCTGTGACATGCAGATACTAGAACTAGATGTAATCTTCAATGTCCTTTCCAACCCAAGCCATTCTGTGGTTATAAGAAACCGACTGGGAGAAAGTGCTGGTAACACTGCTGACTGCAGAGTGCAGAACTTCTAAGCCTTGGCTGAAAAACACCTGCTGTCCAGCTCAGGAGTGGAAGCAATAGGGCTGTTTGATAAGTTTGTGTGCAAGTAAGCAAGTTTGGTTTTCCAGAGCATACCTGTGGTGTCACCAGCTCCCAGTAAGGGTTATTTACTTCCAAGTGATTGAAACCAGTCTGTATTTCCAAGTCCATTTACAGTTATGCCTACCTGGCTGTTACTTATGTGATTGAAAGGAGGTATTTTATATTGATGAGAAAATTAAATTTTTCATCACAAGAGACTCACATCTGCCAGGCAATGTGCAACTCTCAACAGTGCACATTTTTTTCATTTCCCTGGTACACTCTTGAATCCTAGCTTCCGATTGATGCTTCTGCTATAGCCTTGTCAGTCAATTAATCTGGGCATAAATGGCAAAAATTGTTGCAGTAAATAAGGCATTCCATATCAGCACTTCTACACTCAGGGAAAAAAAAGCCTATGGGGATACTTCAGCTCCTTGGCCACAGAGTACTACGATCTGTCCTTGCAATGTGAGTATTTTCTGGAAAATATGAGCAAACACAGGTTCTCTTGTATTGTCTTATAACAAAGGATCATGATTTGGATGATGCTCTGGTTTAAGTCTGCTCTAAAATGGAAGGAAGTAGTCTAAAATAGTAATTAGAAGAGAGATTTGAGGGTCATGAATTGTTTTCTCTTTCTGTTAGTTCAGAACACCTTTGAAGTCAGAGGAAATCCTATTACTGATTTCAGTGGTTCTGAATCGGGGGCATTCTGTCTGAGCTGGGACATGCCAGGTGTCTTCTTGGCTGGGGAACGAAGTGTGCATGCTGCTCTCCACTCCCAACAGGATTGCTGCAAAGCCCAACTCATCCCGCAAAGAGCATTAGGACTCGCAAACGAAGGGCTCTTTTCAAAAATGCAAAGTGTTATTTCTGCATAGATTAATTCATTTTACCTTCCCACTTGCTGCCAAGTCAGTTTAGGACAGTGAAGCCATGACAGCCTTTGTCAACAACCAAAAGCAGTTCTTTTGTGACAGTGAGAGGAGGAAAGGAGAAAATACAGACTTGAACTCCTCCCCTTACAGAGAATGCATTAATCAGAGAATTTCATTGTGTACGAAAACAAAAACTGTGGCTGTCATTTTAAAAGCCTCCTCATAAAAGGAATGCATGTTAAATTAAAACCACTTCTATTTTTCTCTTTCCCTCATAATATGGACCCTTCCTGGTTCTTGATGAAGAGTGAGGTGAAATATCACACGACCGAGCTGCAGAGAAAATACAGACTGCTCCAAGTGCACGTGCCAGAATGAGTGCTCAGAGAGAGATCGCTGTGTCATGAGCTCATGCTGGCAATTTGCTTTTTTAGTATGGGTGTAAACTGAGATTTGAGCCTGAGAGCAGCCCTATAGCTAGCCTCACGGGGCACTTGCATGTGTGCTGTTTTCTTTAGCATCAGTGAGGAGGTTGCGAGCTGCTCCCAGTCCTAGAAACACAGTGGCAGCCCTGGCAAGTCCCATGGTCACCTCCGCCTTCCTCACCACTATACGGTGATAAACTGAAGGTGGAGCCCAAGAGGAAAACATCCAAATTGTGGGGATAATAAAATAATCTGTCCTGCACAACTGTTTGCCTTTGCACTTCCATTGCAGAAATGGTGAAGGTGGTGGTCAGGGGTGGGGAGGCAGTGGTCAGGGGCAGGGTGTTGGTCAGGTTGGCCTCTTCTCCCACGTAACAGCGATAGGATGAGATTGAATGGCCTTGATATGCAATGGGGAGGTTCAGGTTGGATGTTAGGAAAAACTTCTTCTCAGAAAGAGCAATGATGCATTGGCACAGGCTGCCCAGGGAGGTGGTAGAGTCGCTGTCCCTGGGGGCGTTCAAGAATTGTGTGGATATGGTACTTAGAGACATGGCTTACTGCGCTATATTGAAGGCAGGTGAACAGCTGAACTAAATATTGTAGAGGCCATTTCCAACCTTAACAATTCTATGATTCCACCAGGTCGTTCCAACCCAATGGTGGAGATACCTGGACCCACCATTTCTTCAGGATACCCTGAGCATGGTCTGAAGTCAGGGAAGCACCAGATTTCTCAACACTCTGAATTTCCTGTCCAGGGAGTGCTGTGCTGCACATACCCATTTTAAAATTCCTCTTAAGAGCCTCCTATCTGTGTTACTGGCAAAGCCTGAAAAAGCATATTAACAATCCTTTTCAGTGTGCTAAGAAAGGACAGTAACTCGTTAGGAAAAGATATGTTTAGAAATAGGTGTGTTTGTCTAACCCCTAAAGCGCCACCCCAGCTGTAGGATGTGGCTGAGGCACAGGACCCTGGCACCGGGAGGGGATATCCCCCCTGGCACAACCTCTTCAGAGGAGCAGGTTTAGGAACCAAGTTTAATTTGCCTAATATTGCCATCAGCAGAGTTATGATCTGTGTTATCTTGAAAGAAGCAGCTGCAGAGCCCCTTGACACTGGAATTCAGAATTGAGGCAGCCAAAACAGGCAGGAACAAATGGTGAGCTGGGCACACAGCTCTTGCCCAAATGAGCTCTATCAGTTCAGTCTTGCCCTATTTTCTTGCTACTGTACTCATATGCATATATGGATATGGTTCTAGAAGTATTGCTTTGTTTTTGTGGATACCTTGTAGTCTTCCTTTTCCCTCTAAATATGATACCAAAGTTTATAGCTTAAGAGCTAGTGAAGCTTCTCTTTCCTATCCTTATTCATTCTGAAATGCAACTGCTAGTCCCTGTACCCACTGCTGAATGACATATGCTTTACAACCCATGAATAGTTACAGGTAGTAAAGTCAGCAGTTGTTTTAGTTTACAATTAGTTGTGCCTGTCTGGCCCTTCACCTGTCTATAGGCCTGCAACCTCAGGGCTGTCACCCTCACCAGCTGAAAGCAGGGTTGGCATCGGCTCAAGGTTCCCTTTCCTTTGCCTGATGTACATGTGCTCTATAAATGAATAATTTAATATTTGCATGCACTTCTCAGTGTGGGATGGTGATAACAAAACTTCTCAGCCTCATAAAGATTCTGTAAAGATGAACTCTGTAAAAAAGGAAGAAGACCTTGTGTAAGGTGCTGAAAGCAACATAAAAATAAGATTTCCCCCTACAGACATGAAGCAGCCAATGAAGGTGCAAATGACTGCTACTTCTGCTACCTCTAGCCCCGCAGCTCTCAAAGTGACGTGAAAGCCTTTTCTATCTCAGAAAGCACCATCAGGTATGTAATTCCCAATCAGGTTCTGGTCACAAAATGATGGTTGATTAGTGAGTGCTCAATCATCTGTTATGCAGCAAAATGAGCTGTGCAAAACACTTTGTGACCAGGAGTGAAAGGATGACTCCCAGTAAAACCGTCCCTCATAGCTGCATTTCACTGTGATTATAAGAAAACCAGTCCCACACATAACTTTAATGTTAAAGTCACTGTGACTATTATAGAAGTCCACAGCAAATATGTTGTGCACTGGCACTCCTTCAAAGATGTGTTGCTGAAATCACTACATGTCTGTATGGGAAACTACAAGTCATGGAACACCTGGTGCTGTGCAGAGCTGATGCTTTCTCCATGGGCTGCATAATCCAGGCTGAGCTCCTGCAGCAAGCCTTGCTGGTGGGGCAGCAGGCAGATGTCCCTTCTGAGATCTGGCTGCCATGTTTGGAAATAACCCCGGAGGTGGATGGGGCCCTGGGCATCCTGAGCTGGTCGGGGGGGCAGCCCTGCCCACAGTAGGGGTTGGGGCTGGGTAGGCTCTGGGGTCTCTTCCAACCCAAGCCATTCTGTGATGTCACGGTCAAAGAAGCCACCAAGTGTCATCACCACACCAGTGAGCTGGTTGGAATGCAGCTGGCTCACTAAAATTTAGCACTCTTCCTTTAGGGTGATGCTGCTGTGGTAGCTCCTGTCATAGAATCATAGAATCATCAAGGTTGGAAAAGACCTACAAGATAATCCAGTACAACTGTCCACCTATCACCAATAGTTCTCTCTAAACCATGTCCCTCAGTACAACGTGTAAATGTTTCTGGAACACCTCCAGGGTCAGTGACTCCACCACCTCCCTGGGCAGCCCATTCCACTCTTTCAGAAAAGGAGTATTTCTTAACATCCAGCCTAAATCTCCCCTGGCGCAGCTTGAAGCCATTCCCTCTGGTTCTATTACTGTTACACGAGAGAAGAGGCCATCCCCCAGCTCACTGCAACCTCCCTTCAGGTAGTTATAGAGAGCAATAAGGTCTCCCTTGAGCCTCCTCTTCTACAGACTGAATAATCCCAGCTCCTTCTGCCCTGTGCTCCAGACCCCTCACCAGCTTTGTCACCCTTCTCTGAACCCGCTCCAGGGCCTCAATGTCTTTCTTGCAGTGAGGGCCCAAAACTGGACACAGAAATGGCTCAGAGAAAGCAGAGGGACAGAGGAGGTGGAAGAGCACCTAGAAGGCTCAGGCTCAGAGCTCTGTTCTGTCCCAAAGATGTGGTACTTCTGGAAACGTGCTGTGGCTGAGGAGGGTTTGAGGAGGGTTTGACATGGCGTTGCTGGATGCCTCACTGAAGTTAGGGATGCCTGGCTGTCAGTTTGTGCTGCCAGACATCAGCCAACTGAGTCCCTCCTATTTTCTCCATGTATGCTGTCCTGAGCACAGAGCTTTGCTCCTGAGACAGTGCCTGAGCTTGGCAGCAGCAGGTTGTATTTAGTAAATGTGTGGGATTGAGCACGATTTACATCTTTTCCTAGTGGCTGCACAGGCTGCGTGGGACATGGTTGTTTTTCCGAACTCGCTGTGATTCAACAGAATTCAGGCATTTTCATCACAAACAGCTGTGACTTGGGGAGGATCTGTGTGTTTCCTCAAAGAATATGAATGGAACTGTCAAGGCCTTCAGTGTCTCCTAGCTCCTATTGCTTGTAATTATCACAGTATATAAATATACAGAGACTTTCTCAGAATGTTGTGCTGCGCCTATAAAGACCTGAGCTGGGGTTTGGCCCAGCCTCGGGGCTGCAGGCGCCACTCAGACCCAGCAGTAGGGGGAGCTCTGCCTGGAGCTGCTCCGCTGAGCGACCGCATTCCTTCAGGAGGAGACCAAGAGCAGAAGGTCTGCCACTCTGTGCCCTGCCATGCTTTTACTTGCCTGCAGCAGCACCAGTGTATTTTCCCTGAAGATAGTTGGAAAGGTGAAACACTCCTTGGTGAAGGTGCGGTGGGAACAGGAGCGAGGGCTGTTATGTGCTGCGTTTAGTGATCGGGGCAGAATGGATGTCTGGTGGCTCGCACTTACATGATGCTGTGTATTCTCGATGTCATTGAAAATGAACAAATGCATCCGTACACCATTCCCTATTAGATGTGGGAGTCTGGAGTAGTGAAAAAGGGAGGAATTTCTTGTCTCACGAAGCCGATTGAAGTTTCCACTTGGATCTTATTTCAGGCGCACGCTTCCCTACCACAGTGAGAGCTGATCCCACGCGAGGCTACAGCGTGAGCAACGGGCAGCGCAACATTAAGACGAGGAAACCGCCCGCAGCCAACCTCCGCTCATCCTCGTGGATCTCTGTCCCATTCACGCCCTCTTCCGGGGGCGCCGCGCCGGAGCTCCTGCCGCTCCCGAGAGCCCCGCACGCCCGAGAGCAACCTCCGGCACCACGTTGGCGGTGACGTGCGGCTCCGGGCCCCGACGGGGCGGGGGCTGCGAAGCGGTGGCGGCGAGGCGCCTCTCTGCCCCGCCCGCCCCTCGCAGCTGCTAGGACCTCCCGGCTTTGAGTTCGTAGGCGCTGGCGGCGCGGCGCGGCTCGGGGCGCAACCGCTCGGCCCCGGAGCATGGAGAGGCGGCATGCCGTCGGGTGCCGGAGCTGGCCTCGGGTGGCGCCACCGGGGCTTGCGTTGCTGCCGCTGTGGCTGTGGCTGTGCGGGGCTGCGGCGGGCGCGGGGCCAGTGTACAACCTGACGCTGGCGGTGGCGGAGGGGCTACCGGCGGGGACGCTGGTGGGCGACATCCGCGCCGGGCTGCCGACAGGTGCGGGGCCGCCGGGCGGCTTCCTTCTGTCGGAAGGCGGCGGCGAGTCGACGCTGCTGGCCGACTTTCAGGTGCGGACCGACACCGGAGAGATCCGCACGGCGCGGCGTCTGGACCGGGAGCGCCGGGCGCGCTACAGCTTCGCGGCGGCCACGCTGCAGGGCGACGTGGTACGGGTGGAGATTACGGTGGCCGACGCTAACGACCACCAGCCGCGCTTTCCGCGGGGCCGCCTGCGGCTCTACGTGTCCGAGCTCAGCCCGCCAGGCAGCGCCTTCCGCCTGCCGCCCGCCAAAGACCCCGACGCCGGACGCTTCGGCACGCAGGGCTACGCGCTTCTGGAGGCGGGCGGCGCGCCGGGAGAGGCCCCGCTCTTCGCGCTGCGCTGCGGACCCCCGGCGGCGGGCTCCGCGCCCGGCCCGCTGGACCTGGTGCTGCTGCGGCGACTGGACCGCGAGCGGGCGGCCGAGCACCGGCTGCTGCTGGAGGCGTGGGACGGCGGCAGTCCGCCGCGCCGCGGTCGCCTGCACGTGGCCGTGCGAGTGCTGGACGAGAACGACAACGCACCCGTCTTCGGCCGCGCCGAGTACCGCGCGCAGCTGCCCGAAAACGCGGCGCCGGGCACCGCCGTGTGCCGTCTGCGCGCCACCGACCCCGACCTGGGCGCCAATGGCCGCGTGCGCTACTCCATCAACCGGCGGCTGAGCGACCCCGGCGGCTTTTTCGCGGTGGGAGCGCTCAGCGGGGTGCTGCGGCTGCGCCGGCCGCTGGACCGCGAGGCGCGGGCGCTGCACCGCGTGGTGGTGGAGGCGCGGGACGGCGGCGCGCAGCCCGAGGTGTCATCCGCGCTGGTGTCCGTGGCCGTGCTGGACGTGAACGACAACGCGCCCGCCATCCGCCTCCTCTTCCTGACCGAGAGCGGCGGACCGCGCGTCTCCGAGGGAGCGCGACTCGGCGCTTACGTGGCTCGCGTCTCCGTGTCGGACGCCGACGAGGAGGACGGCGGGGCCGGCGCGGTGCTGGCCCTGCGCGGCGGGGACGGCGCCTTCGCGCTGCGCCCGGCGGCCGCCGGCGTTTTCTTCCTGTGCGTGGCGGCGGCGCTGGACCGCGAGCGCCGCGAGCTCTACGCGCTGCACTTGGTGGCCCGCGACGGCGGTGCGCCGCCGCTCTCTGCCGAGCGGGCGCTGCTGCTGCGCGTCGTCGACGTGAACGACGAGACACCCGCTTTCGCGCGGGCCCACTATCGCGCCGCCGTCTCGGAGGCAGCCGCTCCCGGCACGGCCGTACTGCGCCTCAGCGCCTCGGACGGCGACGAGCCCGGCTCGCCCAATGCCGAAGTGCGCTACGCGCTGGAGGGAGAGCCCGGCGCGCTGGCGCTGCTGCGCATCGACGCGCAGAGCGGCGCCGTCAGCACCCGCGGGCGCCTGGACCGCGAGCGCCGCGCCGCGCTGGAGCTGCTCGTGGTGGCCCGGGACGGCGGCCGCCCGCCGCGCTCCTCCCGGTGCCGCCTCAGCGTCCGCGTGCAGGACGCCAACGACAACGAGCCCCGCTTCCAGCGCCGCGTCTACCTCGGCCGTCTGCCCGAGCACTCCGCGCCCGGCCGCTGCCCGCTGCAGGTGAGTGAGCCCGCGGCGGGGCGGGGCGCGGGGCTGGCCCTCGAGCCGGGGTCGGAGCGCAGCTCGGGCGGCCGTCGGGCCCTGAACGGTTGAAGCGCGTCGCGTTTGACGCCGGGGCCCCGCGTGAGGTCCGTGGTGCTGAAACGGGGAAAGCTTTTGTTCCTCGGGGGTTGTCTTCATCGCTCTCCGAATCCTGCCGTGTGGGGTACGTTTACACGGTGCCGCGATCTGCCTTTCATCCCGTCTTTTGCCGGGTTCTCCCTTCCTATAGGAAGCCGCTGCTTGGAGGAATTCGGGAGGAGTGAACGGCTTTGCACTTAGGGGACGCGGAGCTGTCAGCGACTCCTATCAGCTGCAGGGGCTGCTCTGCTCCACTCATAGCCACAGGATTTCCGTGCTGACAAGAGTCTGCCTCCCAGTATGCATTGCCTAGAAAGGGGCAATCTGTATCTCCCAAAACAAGAGTGGTTTCATTTATTTGCTTATTTATTTTTGCACTGGTCAAGTTAGAACCGTGCTGATGCAGTGGCTGCATCACCAAAGCCTGGCAGCTGGAACTGGGTTTGACACATGCTGATGTGTGCTTCTGAAAAGTGCAGTGCATTACTGTAATGGCATCCTGAAGAGAACATAAATTGTCATGACTTAGCGACAGTCACGTTAGCAGCTATTTGTGGTTTTGTTTCTAAATTCATTTTCTTTTATAGTTCATTAGCAAATGTGTTTATTGGCTTTATAGCGATCTCTGTCAGAGGAGAAGAGGAGAAAAACCACGTGTTATCTGTCAAACGATAAAGGCCTACATGCATTCTGCTGTTATGACAACTTGCACTTTGTGGGTCCATTAAGAAGGCTGCTTTAACTCACTGCTTAGAGCTCCTCCGTTCCCTTTCTTTAAAAATAACTGCCTTTCTGATGGCGAGATTGTGAGGCATTTGTGAACACAGTGACAGCAAGTAAAGGTTTTGTTTAACGTTCTGAAAGGTAACCTAGGTGCACTGGGAATTGTTCCATGATTAGGGAAAGGCCTGTGGCTTTCTAGAGAACAGCATTTAAAGCCATAATGCCTGTCAGAAGGATGCTTCCCTTTTGAGAGCTTTTAAAGTGCTTGGCATGTTTGAGAGAGGAGGCTTATTCTTGCAGTTGCAGTGTCAAAGGAGAGGGATCTACAAAAGGTCTTTCTATCATACAACCATTCTTCAGGTTTTTCTCTGCTTTCTGAAAAAGAAAATTAAGACTGAGGAGAAGGGGTTCTCTGCAGAATTTAGTTTTAGAGTGTTTTCCCCATCCTGCAGTTACAAGAAACAGAAATGAAGCCAGCCATCTAGGCTGTGAAGAGCTGCAAAAGCTGACTGCTTAGAAGTGAGACTGAAGGAAGCTAGAAGAGGCACGTCTTTTAGCTTCTTAGATTGACAGGTCTAGCTTCACTGTATTCCTGTTCAAGAAGTCAGCTTCAGAGGAGAGTTAAATGTTGTTTGTTGACTCAGAATGATACCTTTTAACACTAATATAATTGACGGTAGGGGGACCAAAAGCCAGGATTAACTAAATTTACAGCAAAGAAATGGATCATTTAGCCTGTAATTATAATTCAGAGTTACTTGTTTGTTTATCCAATTCACATTACTATTTTATGGGATGTGACAGCAATTACCATATTGGCATTTATCTGTTAGTTATGTGATTTAGTAGCAATTACTTTTTGTTAATTGACAGCAAATATTTCTTTGCTCCCTAGAAGCCGTTCAGTGGCTTCTCAATACATGATAGTGGCTTTGTGGAATGAAGTGAGTGTTTCCAGGGCTGCCCAGAACTGCATGACATCTGTACGGTGTTGCCAGTGGTTCATGGGCTGGTTTGGCTCGATTCCATGACTAGTGTGTTGGAGGGACCCACGAATCCACACCCCAGAAAGGGATAAGGGATTAAGGGTAGAGAGGGGTGCCCCAAAACAAAACAGAGGTCACTATCTGAGGAGAAACAAACTATTTTACTAAGTAAGATATCAAATGCAAGATAACACACTACAACACAGTATAATACAATATAATTAAAATTGCAGCTAATATATATATATAAATATAATGAGAGAGTGTCTGAAAAAAACTGAAGGCTTTACACTAATGCTGAGACAAAATGTGAAAAGTCAGGTTGAGCAGCAGGGAGGAGAGCCTGACCATCAAAAGGGGAAAAGAGACATCAGGTGACTTTGTCAGGGATTTTATCTCCTCTCTGAACACAAACTGGCTGGGGTGTGTAGTTCTTCTCTTCTGGGACAGGTACCTGGAACTGGAGCATTAACTCTTTAACTCCCAGTGCACTACATGGTGTTATGATGGGGAATACTGATAACCAAAAGTCATAAAACCATGACAAATGTGCAGCACTGGGAGCTGTAAATGGCTGGGTATGGTCTATCCATTTATCAGATATGAATGTCAGCTCATCACCCACAAAAATCGTATTTTCATCAATTGCTGGCTCAGCAGGGGGCTCAGCCTTGGCTAGAAGGTTTTAAAGCATTGGGAAATAAATGAGTTCTCCATCTCATAAGGTGCAGCAAACTGCTGTGTCACAGAGTGAGCCCTTATATTGAGTGTGTTTTGCTGCTCAGTTCGTTTTTGAAAACAAACTGCATGTTGAAAAAACATGAACGATGCGTTTGTTTGTCTTTTAAAATTCACCAGTCTGATTAAAAACCCACCTGGGAGTTTTACATGACTCAGTGCAAATGTGTGCAGGGGAAGCTTGCCCTGCAGGGCATTAACAACAGAGTTAGTGACACCCCAAAGCCTCACCCTTTGTGGCACCATCTGACAGGGAGAGTAAGGAGTCTGTATCCTAAAGGAAGATGCTTTTGTTGCAACCCCTTTTCCTCTGTTTACCAGTTTCTCATTGATTATGGCCTTTGAAATGCTGCTTTGTGCAGAAGTACGTTTTTCTTCTGCACCTGCCAGCATGGCATTAGAGACGCATCTCTTTCCCTCCTTTTCCTTCACTGAAAACAAGTGTTGCATTTCTGCCAGACCCTAATAAGTCTGACTGCTGCTGGATGTGACTGAAATCTCAAGATACTGTCACGCCTATTTACTTGCACTCACAGGCTGCACCGTTTAAAGAACAGAGCTGCTGTGATAACAACAATATCTGCTATAATAAAAGCAAGTGCACTAGCTTCCAGCCTTGACAGCTGTCTCAGTCTCCTGCCCTGACCTTGTAGGACTCCTGCATGGTGTTTTTGTCTCCCCTTCCCCTCTCTCCCTCCTCCCCTTTGTACTTAGTGCAGGCAATTTGCTTGTCATGCTTATGTCTGCTACACTTCCACTGCCCTGTGTCTACATCTGGTGCTGGGGAAGGGGTGGCAGGAAGGGCAGTTTTTAACTAATGTCTGACTAAACATGTGTGAGACAAACAGCTTGTGTGTGCCCTGTGGTTTTTCTCCTTTACAGCCATAAATACACACACATATGGTATAGTTCAGTGTCCAAGGAGCTGGATGTATGTTGCCAATCAAAGAAACTGCAGCAGACTCCTGCACTCAGCCTCTGCTGCTTTATGTGCTGCACTGTCACTTGTTCACTGACATGTGAAACCTCAGTAAACACGATTTTACAGCACAGGTTCAGTTTTTCCTGTTGTCTTTTGCTCTGAATTCTGAACTCATGGCCAGACATAGCAGTTACAGTTCACTGGAGCCATTTCTCCTCTCTGCAGGGTGACTGCCTTGATAGCAGACCTGTGATTTGTATGAAACTAGGTTTTCTCATTGACAGTCATCAAAGGCATGAATGTACTGATATCTTCACCTCTACTTCCATCTTAACACAGGGCTATGTGTTAAACATTCTTCATAGATATACAGACACCCAATTACTTTTATTTAGGAAAACATTATTAATCTTTGCATAGACTGTTGCTTTGGACATTGGTAGCTAATTTCTTGGCTTCATTTCAGTTTGGTAGTTTTAGCAGTGTAATGCTTGATGACATATACAAATGATACTTCTAGATAGGAGTGATGTTGTGCCTTTACATGGGCATGGACTCGATAAAGCATGTTCTGTATCACAAAGTTAAATTTTCAGCTGTCTTAACGTGCTGTTGGATGGAAGAGAGTAAGCCTAACTTTCCTGTGTATTTCTTAATTATAACATCTGTATAATCATTGGTTATACAGTTTGCCAAAGAAGTGATTGTTATTTTCAGTGGCCAGTCATTTTATCTGGGTGGGGATGTATGGTTGGAGACTTTTTAGTTCAAACGGTGTCTGTGAGACCATGAAGAAAACACTATTTATAAAACACATACAGAAGTTTGTGAGTGGTTTACAGGGAATATTCATGAACTGTCACAGGGAGTGTGGATATTCTCACTGTCCTGTTACTAAAACTGCTTTTCTGGTGTGCAGTTGTTAGTGAAATCTTTGCAGAGACTTAAGTCAATCTTTCATGTTCTTCATCCTACTTATAAAAATGCTCTAGAAAATTCATGACTTCTGAGTGTTTAGGACAGCTGTAATCCCTCTTAGAATCGATATTTATTGATTGAACAGCTGATTGCTGTTGAAGTGAAAGATGCTGACTTAGAAAAGCTGTGTTATGAAGTAAAAATTTTCACACATGGTTTTGGAATGATGTGAAGCTACGTGTCATTAGCATTACAAGTACTGATACAGAAACTCATCTGCAGGAAAACAACTTCCTGTGTGAAGGGAGCTGGTCATAACCTGCAGCAGCATCTTTTAGGAGTCACAATTATATGCATTTCATGTGCTCAGTATGCTCTGGTCATTTAAAAAATGATGGTATCAGAATGTAGGTATGTAGGAGTTCTGTTTGATACAAATTTCCATCGGGCAACAAACTGTGGTCTAAGATAAGTTTTTCTCATTTGCAGGGTGAGAAAGAAGTGTAATGTTTCAGGGAAGAGATTTGCTCTAATGCAGTAAACATCTTTGTTGCAAAAAGGCAGAGGATGCTGATAAAACAGTGTGCATTTTGGCTTATTTTTGTTGCTGCTTAGAGTGCCCTTTCTTGAACTAGATTTTAAGCTGTTTCATTCCATATATATGCAGAACAACTTATTCCCTTTGGATACCTGCATGCTCTCTATCAAGATTAGCTATTTGTCCACTGAAGTTTCTTCTCAAATTATTTTCTAAAATTAAAGTGGTAGTATTGCTACTTCTTTAAAAGCTAATGAAAGTGGGATTTGTTCAGACATTGAAGTAAAAACAGCTCATCTGGAATTGCTGAGCTTGTGGGAATAGCACACATTCTCCTCGTAACGGCAGTCTTTCTAGACCTCCTTGCAAAATGCAATGCAGAACAGAGATTTAAGGTCTTGGGAGCATTGTGCATATTTCCAATGATTCCAGGTGGACTGGAAGACTGTCAGTGTTTTGGTCTTGTCTAACTGGAGCGTCAGTACTATGATAAACTCTTTAAAAAATGTAAAATACAAACAAATTTGGTAGAGCCATTTTTAACTTCTTTTTGTCTGTGTGGCTTAGGGTGATTTATCAATATTTAGTAACTCTGGCATCATCTGTCAAAAGTTCTTCAGGTGAAGTCTCTGGAGCAACTGTATGGTTTTTACATTCGGTCCAGCAGCACAGAATGAGTAGTAGCAGAATTAGGCTGTTACTGATCTCTCTTCTAGTTCACATCCCAGAAGTGCTGCCTTTAGCTAGCTCTTCTATCACACTTATTCTGGCTCAGTGCTTTCCACCTTATCCTACCTTGTCTGTGATGAAAAATTGATGCAGATGTTCAGTTTGAAGAAAAATTAAAACTGCAGTGTATAGTGTTGCTTTTTTTTCTTTAGTTTCAGATTAAATATGACTCACAGAATCACAGAATGGTTTGGAAGGGACATTAAGGACCATTTAGTTCCATCTGTAGACAGGGTTGCCAGCCACCAGATCAGGCTGCCCAGGATCCCATCCAACCTGGCCTTGAATGCCTCCTCATTCACTGAATAGTTCACCCAATCCATCTATCCTCAGTTTAGAGATGAGGTTGTGGTTGGGACCATGTCAAATGCCTTGCAGAACTTCAGGTAGATGACATTGGTCAGTCCTTCTGTGTCAGGTGGTGTAGTGACTCCTGCCCCTCCTTCCCTGCATAGCCCTTCTGAAAACCTTGTAGCTCTCAATTAGTGTTCCAGTTGTGTAATATGTCCCACCATGTTTCTGTGTTAGCAATTAGGTCATAGCTTTCTAATTGCACTGTGCTTTCCAACTCCTCCTGCTTGTTATCCATGCTGCGCTTCCTTGTTAATTAAACTAGCAAGGTGGTCCAGGCTGAATGAAACATTGGCCTCGTTTGTAAATAAAGCATTTATTTTTCTTTCAAGGAAAATTAATAAAGCACACTCTCTCCCCTTTTAATCTAATAAATCAATGATTAATTCACTTATACTGGGGCTGCGGCAGAAATTAAGCTCCCATCTCTCATTTCTGCAGGGAGTTGTGCTCAGTGGTATCTGTGAATAAAGAGTTTTCCTTATTAATGAAAAGAGGTACAATTCAGACTGCATCTTCCATGATTACAGTTGTAGACTTGCACTTGGAAAATACTAGTCTTGAAGGTGTTCTTAATCATTGTGATATTCTTGTGGGACCCAGTAAGGTTGTAGGCTATTTCCCAAGGAGTTCATGGTAAGAAATCCAGAACGTGGACTTTACCATGAAGAAATAAGACCTGTAAGAGGAACCAAAGTCCCAGACAGCAAAACAGTATTCTGTTTCATAAAAGAAACACCACAAAATTTCAGTTTTCTTTGTACCCTTGCCTTGTGCCTTCTGCTGGCATATTTCCCCTTAATGCTCTCTTTACTGCTGAAAGTCTTGTGTTAATTAGCTCACTGTAAAGGCAGAGGAAACTGAACATCAGTGGTTGATGGGGATGACTTCAAGTGTGGTGGTAGAGGTGAGATGAACACGTGAAGGTCTTTAGGAACGCTCCCTGTAGGAGCACCAAGGAGAAGCTCGCCAGCACTCGGTGGGAGTGATAATGAGTTACTCTGGGATTAATTGCTTTATCTAGGTGTTAACAGTCTTAGCAGATGCAGCCTTAGCTGCATTCACTTCAGTGGGATGTAATACCCGAGGAAGCTAATTGCCTAATTCTATTTCTGGAGGAGAAGTAATTAATGTATTCATTCCCACACCCTGGCAATTTCACCTAGTCGCATTTAATGTGCCTCCTGCCTTCACTTCCACTTAGTGGAGCGTTATGTCACTGGCTTCTCTGCTGTTAGTTTTTCTTTAGCTACTGTAAAGCTGTGTGTTTTGTTAAATGAACGTAGGAAGTTTTTCAGTAACTCACAATATTTTTAAGTCACACAAACTATTTTCCTTCAGTGAAATTGTATTTCAGTGAACTCTTGTCTTAGGTTTGAGGTGATGGCAGCAGGTGTCTGTGTACTCGTCTTTATTTAACCATTTTTACAGCATCTGAGAAGTAAAGAGAATTAAAAATAATACTTAGTTACCTTTCTCACTTCATGGATCTATGCTGAGGTCCAGCTCTGCCCCGTATGAATAAATGGCTTTAAACTGAAAGAGGGTAGATTTAGATGAGATTTCTAGAAGAAATTCTTTACTGTAAGACTGGTGACACACCGGAACAGGTTGCCTAGCAGGCTGTGGATGCCCCCTCCCTGGAAGCATTCAAGGCCAGGCTGGATGGAGCAAGCTGCTCTGGAGGGAGGTGTCCTTGCCTATAGCAGGGGTTTGGAACCCGGTGATTTTAGAGGTCCCTTCCAACTCAGACTATTCTAGGATTCTATATCCAGCCTTGGGTGAAGCTTTCTGCCTTAAACCCAGCAGAAGACAGAACATGGAGCACAGCCACCCTTACTGAGACAGATGTGCTTCCAGGTGAAGTGGAACTGAGCGGTCATGGGGTCACCGGTGGTGCTGAAATCAGGGTGGGAGTTCATTGCTTTCAGTTCTCTGTGGAGTCTTTTTTGTTTCTTCTGTATTTTTCATGTTTTATCGAGGCGTGCAGTGTTCCTGTGCTTTGAGCACGTAAGCACTTTATTTTCCTTCTTTGATTTGCAGCTGAAGCTATCTCAGATTATTACATTTGTCTCATACATTCTGCCTGGAAAGGTATTTTCCTTCCACTACACTAAAGCCACTACAACACTTACACATTTCTGAATATATAAAGAGACTTTTACTTGTTTGGTTTCTTTTTACTTGTGTATGTCAAACTTTTGTGTTCTAGTATTCATCAGCTTAATAGAACTATGGTACAGTTTCTCATAGCATAAGCCAGAATGGTGTCTTGTTTTCTGTTCTGCTAAATAACTGGTCATGTGAAAAACGTGCTTTTAATAATACAGATGGCAATAGATTCTTAAAGCTTTTATGTTTGCCAGCAACATTTGCCTTTTCATGCTTAAGCAATCAGGAACACGTAGTAACACTGACACAACAAATGCAGAACTTAGGATGCTTTTTTGTATGCGGGATTTTTCTAATTAAATCAACCAAAGATTGTTTTGGTGTTATTTTTGTCTTGTCTTGCTGCAGTGTAGTTGGTAAATCCCAAACAACGTTATCCAAATGGCGGTCAGTCTGTTTTATTCCTGCTGTCTCATGTTGGCAAAGCGACATGAAATCAAATAAATATGAAAGCTTATTATGTCAACTGTTCTACTTTTCTTATTCTTTTGATGTTGTTATGTTATACCAAAGCATCGATTTTCTTCTGTTTTCCTGGCTGTGATGATTCTGTACTTTGAGTTTAGTTTTGTCCTACTAATCCTAATTCTAAATTCCTTGCCCACTCAAGTTTGGAACTTTCAACAGGTGAAAGGTGTAAAAATAGGCAACTGAAGAGTTTTCAGCAGTTCCTCTTGTCCATCATTACTCTTAATTTGATCATGATTGATTGATTCTCTGTTGGCTGTTACAATATTACTATTGCTGTTCATTTAGGTCTGGATCTGGATACTGAACTTGTACAGTGTTTTAAACGATCTACTGTAGTGGCTCTAGCCACGAAGAACAGCCAAACTCTATGTACTTGAGTTTGACATTTAGATGTTCATTGATCTCTGGAGCTCGACGACACTATTTTTGTTAGTGTTACTGCATAAGTTCTTCATAGTTTTGAGTAACCATTGGAAGGTTTTCTGCTTTATCGTTCTTGCTATTGTGAATTTTTCTCTATGTTCCTGTGATGTGAAGAGTCTGAATTCTCAAATTTGTTGCAGCCTATCTTGTGTACATGAAAATGCAGCTGGATTTTACCATCGGAGTTCACAAACATTTAACATGAGAGTCAAAACCTAAATACTGTGAAAGCAGTATTTCAGCAGGAGTAGAAAAACCTTGTGAGGTTATTATCGTTCACAGTAACTGTCAAACTTCCAAGTGTTTTTTGCAGAAAGATTCTGCACCAGCTGTATAGGTTGTGTATGTATCTAACAGATACAGTCCCTCAACAGCCATCCTACAATGAATTTAAAGCCACACATTTTATACTTTTACAGTGACCGTGGGCAGTATTTTATTACAAAATGAAATTTGCTTTCTTCCGGAGCACAGCAGCTGTAGTGTGTCTGACTGCCCAGGTTTGAGGAGCTCCAGCACCAACAGGTCAGGTTCTATTGTGAAAAAGAAGCCACCTACTTTCTTTGGAAAACAGGATGCTGAGTTTTCACTGTGAAATCAGGGCTCAAAGGAGAATGTGAAATTTAACAGCTGTTTCTTAGTTTCTCTTGAGAAGGCTTACATGCTTCCATGAGGCTTGTTTTCATTGTCCTAGACAGCAAGAAACCTGACCGCTTGGAGGGGGTAAAAAAGAAATTGTGTATGTGTGGGGAACCAACCAAAACAACACAATCTCACACCCACAGAGACAAAAACAAACAAACAAACAACCGTGTAAAAGCAACCCAAGACCTCACTGTCTCCTCTTGACTGGATATCGTTCTCTGTAGCTGCACGATGACATGTTCATATGGTTGCTTATACTCATCTCCAACTCTCTAGAGATTGTATAGATACAGAGATGTGTTTTCATGTGCAACTTTGTTGTTGAGGCTATGTGACACAAACAAATGTGGCTTTCTTGGAGGAAGGAAGATGACACTGGGCAGGACTTGAAACAAACCATAAGCAGTATTTTTTCCATGCTGGCCTTGGAAGCGTGGCAGATGCAGTTACAGTGAGGAAGGAGCTGTGTGTGCATCGTCTTCTGGGACAAAAGCAGACAGTGCTGGCCATTTCCAGGGCCAGTGTAGCTGACCTGCTTAGAGGAACTTGAGAGCTCTGGTGCAACTTCCTTATTCAGGCCCTTAGATTAGCACTGCTGCATGAGAGACAAAAGCACTAGTCAGGTATAAAATGAAACACGACGGTGTAATGTTAATAACTGGAGAAGGAGCACATGAAGTCTAATTTGTGGAACTTGTCAGTATACTGTTTTTACTTGGTATAAAAAAAAAAACCACTTAAGTGTGTTCAATAGCAAGTATATTAAAAATTGCTACCATTGTAACACATTCTTTTGAGGTTTAAACTTACTAGTTACATGTATACCTGGCTTGTGGAAATCACCATGTTGTAAAGATGCACTCCTGTGTAGTGCAGAAATAAGGGAACATGGATAGCTTTGCTCTCCTTTTGATAGCACTGACCATATTTTTAAAGTGCAGTACAGGGGAGGTTTCATTTCAGCTAATGTTAGCAGAGTAGCTTAAGAAAATAGTTTTTGCTTTCTGTTTTTTGATAAAACTAAAATTTGTGGTCCTCATCTCTTCTGGAAAGGCTTTTATTTTTGTGCCTGTCATGGGGAAATGACATTTAAGGCATCACATCAGTAACAGAACCATTGCTGATGGTTCTGTCATTTAGAAAAGCAGTTTATCTAGTAGCTGAACCTCACTCCAGTGAAAAGATTTGAAGGTAAGAATGGGAACCTTCACTTTGACCCATTATTTACTGGAAGTTTGCTTGAGTGTGGCTACTGAGCAGCTGACTTGCTGCGCTTGGCTCTGTTTGGAGCCTTTGTAGGACTTGCAGGCATCCTGTGTTCCACTGACTGCTCAGTTACAGCTGAAGTGGTGTAAAAGCTTTGTGATTAAGTCCAGCTGTGATGGGAATGGCACCCTCTGAGTAGCTCTGCCCTTTTAAATATTTGAGAAGAATGATAAATTCAAGTGGACAGCAGAACTGGTAGCCTAATATTGTGTGGGGAGGTCACAACTGATATGGGTGATCCTAGAAATATGTTTTTTTAACAACTTTCCTTTTTCCATCAGTACCATCTTACCATTGCTAGGGTTCATCTGGCTTTCTGGTATGCAAGCATGAACCACACTAATGTGGAGGTTAAGTAGGAAATACTGCTCTTATGTTTGATAGCAAGGAGGTGTGTTAGTGGTACATAAGCCATTACATTTAATTTTCCCTGGTGGCTTTGTGGAGAGGAAGCAGGGATTCTCTGAAAAGTGCTCTGAAACCATCTCAGCACAAACCCAGAAACCCTGTGAGGTGTTTATGGCAGCAACGTTCAGAAATTGTGCTTCTTGGCAGTTCCTGCTTGGAAGCAGTTCTTGTCAAACTTATATAATAAGAGCTCCCTGTTTCTTCTTATTTGAACCCCATGGGAATGAGGAGGGCTGTATTACAGATGGGACATAGATAGAGGAGTTGAAGAAACAGGGAGCTTAATATGGTGTGCTCCAAAGGAGGCCCTTCTCAAAAGCATTTAAAATTGAGAAAACAAAAAAGAATTTAAGCTTGTTGTTATACTGCAAGCCTGGATTGTAGGTATAAGTAACACACGACAAAGACATGAATATTTCTACTTGTTGATCTCTCTTAGCTTTTAGGAAAGAGGCTGAATGTCACAAGCCAGCTATTGGCTCTTTGTCTGTTAGAGAAACCACCATCAAAGAGGCCACTTTTTTTGGTAGCTGAGCAGAAAGACTAGAAGTGTGCACACAGCATCACCTCTGTACTGAGTGTGTTCCCTCATGGCTGGCACTGACACGCACTGAAGGAATTACTCCTGACAGGGAGAGGGAGGATTTCATCAGCATGGATAGTTTTGGGCTTTTGTGGGAACCAAGTCTATGTTAGGGAAATACTTGTGGGTTTCCCACAGAATTCATAAAGTCTCATTATGCTTGTTTACATGAAAGGATCCAAAAACAGTTGTTCGCATGACATGTCTGGTTGCACGCAAAATGCTGTGTGACCTTTAAAGTTTGATAAAAGCAGTGTGTAACTGTGGGCAGGTTAGCCCAACAAACAAAATAATAGTAGATGCTTTACTGAGTGATTAAGGCCTGACAAAGGGGGTAAAAATATATTTGATTAGGTAATACCCTGCCAAAGGAAATAAGGACCAAGACCTAAACAGCAGCGCAGATATAAGACTAAGTAGATTCTAATGTTCAGTTAGAAGAAAGGGCTTATATCAACTATATACTAGCTCAAAATCAATTCAACATTTCTAACTTTATGTCTACTTTGTAGCTGTGTTTGTATGTTTAAGCATATTAATGTGAGACAGCTGCTGGTGCTTTGTACAGAGATTAAGTAGACATGATGAGCCTTTCTTCTATGCAGTGGATTTAGTGCTATTCATACTTTCAAGTGTTGTAGCAAAATGCTGTTCCACCCCAGAACTGCCTTGCTTGTAAGCAAATGGCATAACACTATAGGCCTTTCTTATTTCTGCATTATGATGTCAATACCTAATACTCATTTATTTTCTCCACCTTAGGGAGAAATACCTGACATTATTGGTTCCGACACAGGTATCAGGTGAATACATACCAGCATGGCTTTGTTCACATTTATCGCTGATACCTTTGCTATGGAATGCTGCCACTTTCTATACTGAGTGTCAAATGAGCCTTGTTAAGGCAGAGACTGTGCATTTCTTTCTCTTTGAATACCGATGCTCATGACATTATAAAGTTAACGATTGCTCTTCCAAAATTCCCCAAGCTATTGTTAGCAAATTAAAAAAAAAAACCAACAGTGGAATTTTCTGTAAGAGGAAGGATTATTAAAAATGGTGGAGCAGACTATTGCAGAGTTTAATACAGAATTTGAAGCAAGCGTGTTTTTCATTCATTCATTTCATAATAAATTACAAGGCTGCTTTTGAAAACTATAGTTTGAGAATTTTTCTGCATGCTGGATCATATTGCGGGCTTTTCTTCTGTCTGCAGCCTACCTGAATAATTTTTTAGGTTTCTCTGGGAAACTGTATAAGAAATTAAAAAATATTTTTGAGAAAGTTTTTTTTTTCCTACTTTCCATAGTTTCTCATTCTAGATTTTGTTCTGAAAACAAAAAGTATCATTTTAGCTACTTAGCCATGGCTTTCCAGGCCAAGTACAGTACGGTGTGCATGCTGTGAATGTGTAATGACACAGGAGTGTGAACCACTGGTGACCAATTTGCACTGCTGCTCTTAAGATGAGGCCACGGAGCATCCTCTCCATTATTTCCAGTGAGAAAAATACTCAGTCCATTAGAATAGTCGGGCAGACTGGAATGGAGTCCAGTGTTGAGAGATGGTTCTTCTGCTGGAATGGCATCAGCAGCTGTTCTGGCTGTGATAATGTACAACACGCAGTGCTTCGGGAGCTCTGGGTTTGTCAGGTGGTTCTTAAATGTCTGTGTGCCTGCAGAGCACTGATGCTGTCACTGGACTTACACAGTCGGTATGGCAAACCTTTTCATTTCCAGTGGTGTGACTAACTGTTGTTTTACTAACTGTGGAGAAATATTGTGTGGTATTTTGTAAATGCTTTCCGTGCTTACTGATATTTTGGAGCATACTGTTTGGCAGCATTATGAATCTTAGTGGCACGCAGAACATGGTGGCTAAGTGGAGATCATTTTTGCTTCCCGTCACAAAAACTTGTCTGCAAAACACAATGAAATGCACAGATTTCTCTATTTCTGAAGCTGTTGGAGAAGATAAACTTCATTTACTTTGTGCTAGCGCAGGTCTTTCCCACCAAAGCATTTCACTCAACATAACTTATCCTTCAATAAGTTTCTGATACATCTTTTTGGCACCTCATATGAAAGATCACATATAAAAATTTGTTGTTCAGCTAATTGCTTTTTGCCTGTTATGATTGTTCTCCTCTCTTTTCATTCCTAGTTCTCATTTTTCTGCAAAGTTCTGTGCTTTGATACTAAATGTGTATATTGATATTGGGACTGACTTTCAAATTGTTTTTATTTTATGTTTTTGGAGCTAGGACATTGGATATCCTCCAGCTGTGCATGCTTCCTCCCCAAGTTATTCCTTAGCCGAACGGAATTTGAGATGCACATGTATCATGCTTGCTTTAGGCACCATGTGCTTTTTCCATTATTCATTACTGTCAATTCATATTCTTCGCCCTTTCCATCAGTTGATTTCAGTCCTGCCCTGCGCTCCATTACTGCATCCTATCTTTGGATCTGCACTCTGGATGCTTCTGGTGTTTCAGTAAGTGCAGTATTTCCAAATTGGAAACAACTGCCAATTAAACAAGTTCTATACGTCATGATGCAGTGAATGTAAGTGGCAGAAGTTGTGGAAATAGGCCATCGCAGTGTCTGCTGATGCCAACTCCCATGAAAATAAATATTGGAAGTGCCTGGGCTGTCTTGATCACCTCATTCGTAGCCTGTAGCTGTAATGCAAGGACAGTACTGTAACTTCTGAGGTCCAGGAGCCTCTCCAACACTGGTGCTACCAGCAGAGAGGTGGCTGAAGTCTCCTCCCTTTCTGTTGTCTCAGAATATTCACCTCCTTTGGAGAGAAAAAGTATCTACGTACATGCTTTGTTAAAGGTGCCTGCTTTACATACCTGATTATACATCATCTGCAATGGTTGATATGAGACATCATAGCAGGGTTGGTATGAGTAGTTTACAGAAGATATTAGAAGATTTTTCTTAATGTCAAACAACATAACACAGTTCATGAAAAAGAAAAGGCATAATTTCAAAAATGATAAAATAAAATCCTTCCTGAGTAGAAAACGTCTTGACATGGCACATCTTTGGAAACAGTTTAACATGTTTGGAGAAAGATTGGATGTTTGCATGCAGTGCAAGAAAAGGCACTTCAGAACTTTGGGGAAGAGGAAAGACCAGAGCTTTAACTGAAATCTATGTTGAATCCTTCAGCGGGAAGAAGGAAGATGAAGTGAGTAGTTATCAGCAATAGGTTGCTGGGGGTTTTTTTGCATTTGAACTGCTAAAGATGTGATGCTACACATTGTCCAGGAAGTTTTGAATCTTTGTAATTCCCCTTCAACAGGCTGTAATTTTATTTAAGAAAGAGGGGAGCAGGAAAAAAGTGAGGTTATAATGAGGCAGGACAAATGAGAACAGCAATCTCCAATTGCATGCACTGGAAGATCTTGAGAATGAAATGCATAAGGGTATTTACAAGTGAGCTGGAAAACTGCAGTCAAACGTGGAAGGAGCTGCAGCCTGGATCTCCCTGTCTGCACTGCATGCTCTGCAGTGCCTCTTGTGTGGCTGAAGCAGAATAGACCTGCTGTGAAAGCTTAGCTATTGCGATTCCTGCTTGTGTTGTTCAACAGGAGCCAGGTCTCTGTAAGAAACTTGTTTTACAAGGTTAGTGAGAAGACTGTAGCTGCATGCCTGCTGTGTAGTTGCTGGTGAGGGGCAGCTGCCACCCTCTGTGGGGCCACAGGAAGAATGGAAAACCTGTGTTAGGGATAACAAGACATTGTGAGGTTGGGAAAAACAATCTGTTTTGGGACTAGATGGTGAGAAGTTCCGATGCAAGCAGCTGAGATTAGTGAGAGTTGTGGAAAGGTACCAGTACTGCTCATGAGCGATTGAGAACAAAATCTCATTATTCGGCAATTCCCTGTTCTGTATTATAACGTGCTTTTTGGTATTCTCTAGAAAATGCAGCAATGTTAACAGCAATGTGAATTGAAGAGCTACAAATTTAGCATGCAGATGTCACAAAACTACAGGGATCCTTTTGGCTTAGTAATATCCAGTCTACTTATAGTCCAAATACCATCCTGTAAATGGTCTCATCCATTAATCTGAGCAAAAATGTGGTGAGAAAATAGAGAAAAATGATGTTACTTAGTGACTTAGTATTAGCAACATGCTGTCTGAATATCTAGGGAGGCTTCAGTCCTCTCTAGACATACAGATACTGCTTGCCCCAGTTGGACATGTCTCCAGTCCTCAGAACGCAGCATCTCCTTTTCCTGAGAGAGCAGATGACTTGAGAAAAGTCTGGAGCTGAGCAATCAGATGTAGCCATCTTGGTTTGATAATCTCCCATTTCAAAACAATTCTGCTGCACAGGAAGTATAGAGACTGTGCAGGGCTCCACTGTGTTGTTTGTGGGAGACCTCCTTATCAGAGTGAGGAAAACGAAAAGGGATGCTTCCATCTGTGTAAACGATGTGGCCAAGTTATACCCTGTCAGACTTTTTCATTTCCTTCCTGGAGCTTTACAGATCTGTTGCATTCATTAATTAAAATATGCCGTTGGTGTGCAGTGTGCCCTCTTTAGATGTGATGCCATAAAACCAAGCTGCGTTTTGTGCCTATAGGCATGTGTGAACTACTCCCACACTGATGATCCTTTTGTTCTGTGGTGTGTCTTGGCTCAACTGGCTCTGCTATTTAAAAACTCTCCCTTTATGCAGGAAAAACTTGTTGGTGAACAGTAATGGGACAGGATCTACTTCTGCAGCAGGTTTATTGACTACGACATTTGTCATTCTCTTCCCATTCTTGATTTGACCCTGCTAGCTGGCTCTGTACTGTTCTGGGCTGTAAAATTCTGTAATTTGGGTTTTCTCAGCGTGTGGGGTGGATATGGCCCAGCAGAATAGCTGTTTCAGCCCATGGGGTCACTTCAGCTCCTATGGGACCCTTTTCAGTTCCTGGGTCCCATCTGATGAAGGTGTGTTCTGTTGTGGTTTTTAGATGAAAAAGATTAAATCCGCTTGCAGTATGGCACCATCCAGCTGTATATCCTGGCTTGTATGCATTGTGGCTGTCACATAAATGGAGTTGTGTATTAACAGAGAGGGACCACAGCAGAGGAAAGGCTGGTGCACCCCACAGTTTCATGCAGACATCCAGCTAGACTGTGGCCAGCATACACCTGGTGTGCGAAGGGAGTTCACGTACTTCTGGCCCCGTAATTCTGAGACAGGATAGTTAACCACCTGGATGTTCTGTGCTCATCTAAAGATCTGTGGCTTATGGAAGGGTGGGTTATGCACAGTCATGTTCATTCATCATACGTGAGGTTTGTTTGGCACGATGACTATCAAGTAAATTTTACTAGTTGTTCATTGAATGGAGTTCTCCTTGAGCAGAGTTTCCACTCGAGCAAAATTCTCATTAAACTAATCAGGATTTGTAGTTTGGGAGCAGGAAGTAATTTATGGTAAGCTCTGCGTTAGACAGTGAGCATGTTTAAGAGCTTTACTTTTAGATTAGTTTGTGCAAAGTGTAGAGTGGCAGCTTTGTGGTACTTCTGCATCTTGTTGTTTGAACGTCATGGGTTGTCATGATGTCCTTTACCCTTTTGGGTGGTGCTCTGCTTCCTCCACATACTCAAAAACTGGGCCATCTGAATTGTTTGTAAAACATACCTGTCTTAAGGAAATTACTGGTTTAGTTACTCACATCTATTGCATGCAGTTTTTAATTTTAAAATAAATTTTAAAAAAAAGCATCTTTTTTGTTAGACAGCATGCTCTGTTTTGTTTGATGTCATGCTCTTCAGGTTAAGGTCTTGCCTATTTCTTGCCTTTTGATTTTTCTGAATTGCTTACGGTTCTGCTTTTTGGTCAAGTCTCTAAACTGCCTGAGAGCTGTATAGAGCAAAAAACAGCTGGGGACAGACATGGAACATTGGAGTAATGGGGAAAAAATGGTGTGTATGTGAAAAAAGGGAAGGGGGGGAGATTTCTCTCCAGTTTGTTAAAGGCTTCATTTCTGCACCAATTATTAGAATATATATAGATCCCTTGCCAATTTTTATGTTTGCAATGAACAGAGTATGGAAATATTTTAAAGTGCTATGAATACATTACTCAAGCTGTGAGTTTGGCCGTGTTTTCAATTTTCCATAAAAGCAGAAATGAACTAAGAGAACTCTCATCTTCTTACTTGAAGAAATTTGAATTGGCTATAATTTATAAGGCTACAGTTACACAAAATACATGCTTTTGTTGGGAGAGAGACTGTTGTTTTTAATGGTTAGGGCATGGGTGTTGCAGGGAGCAGTGCAGGCCATGCTTCTCAGTGCCAGGCTGAGTTGCTCACTGATGACTCAGATGTTATTAGCAGTGTTATTTTGCTCATAAGCACATAAACAGGTATTCACAAGGGAAGAGGGCTTGGAAGGCTTTGCATATTTGTTAAAATTTGGTGGACCGTTTAAACAAGCAGTTAGAGTGACAGAAATATTGGCTACCTGTGCTGATGTGTCCAGAAAAGCCCGTCACAAAGTGCTGGAGAGCCTCTCCATACTGTTGAAAACAAAATGAGAAGAAAGGGGCAGAGCACTGTTAAGCTACTCTCGTATCATCAGCTACAGTCACTGCTAAACCTAATTTTTAATGGATATTAAAAGAATACATGTTTTTCAAGGGTATATACATGAGAATGAGAAGTCAATTGAATTCCTTGTTGCCTATGACTGAGTTTAGCAAGGGTGTTGGAACTTGGTGATCCTTGGGATCCTTTCCAACCCAAGCCATATAATGATTCTAAGAAGCATGGGGTAGAAGAGAGCCTGCCACTAGTTCAAGAAATACATAACCTTGAACCGCAGGTCAAAGGCTGATGCTGTGAGGAGCATAAAGGGGAGCTTGCACAGCACTGGTCAACTTTATTTTTAAAGAAGAGTTCCTTCCTGATTTACAGGAAGATGATTGATTTCCTGCTGCAGCAAACCTGCAAGTCCAGTGCATAGCATAGTTGTGTTGCAAGTGTGGGAGGCAGCTGGCACTGAATATAGACCCTTTCTGAGACCCTTTCTGGGCTCATTGAAGCATTACGTTTCCTGAGAGGGCCTTCTACAATGCTTTCTTTTTTGTTGTTGTTGTTCAGAAATGATACATTGAGGTTGGCTTCTCCTGTGTGTCTGCCATGCTACCCTTGCTTCTATGCTAAGCTATCACATTCACCTAACAAATGCAGCAATTTTTAAGTGGTGATATAGGCAGTCTGCACTTGGTGTTTATTGACTATAAAGGTGCAATAACAAAGCCTTCTTCTCTGACAGCAAAATCAATTTGAGACATTTTTACTCACTGATCCTTCCAAGTGAGAGTGGAAGTAAGCACAGAATTTTTTAACTAATCTGACTAAGTGCAAATACATCCCAAGGACCCTTATTTCATTTTACGTATCTTTTAGTGGAGAAGATTCTGTTCTTAGATCTTGTTCACGAGGCGGTTTCATGAGTAGTTGTATCAGCCTCGCCAGGAGTGTTTGTTGAGCACTGTTTGTTGAGCACTGAGGTTTGTAGGCAGGAATTAGCAGCTCAGTTTGAGGGTTTGGAAAACATATATAACCATGCCATTTCAGCCTGTGCTAAGGCCGTGCTATTGCTGGAAGAGTTTTCAGTCTACTTCCTGCCACTCTCCCATCTTGTGCCCTGGGGTCAGCTGAATCAAGCTGAGCTGAAATCTACTGTTTCAACAAGAAGCTTTAATGACTGTCTTCCACTGGGCCACCTGCTGAAGGCAGACCTGGGTGTCCCAGAGGAAGGAGCGGAAAGGGCTGCTTATCCACATCTGCTGTTCTTCTTTCACTCCTTTGTAGCATCCTCCTCCAATTTCTCCGTTACAATACCAGCAAAGTCTAAAGATCATTTCATCACCAGTGTTCAGCTTTAAGGTCACACACCTGCTCTGCATTCAGGATATGTACTTTGGCCATTTAGGCTCAATAAGCTAGACTGCTTTGTAAGTACAGTAATTATGTTAATTGATTTAAGATGAAAAAATGAATTATTATTAATTTTAATTAATGTAATAATACATGTTACCTACAAAATTAACCAAATTATCATTCACAGGATGGAACTGTAATGGGAAAAACATCTCAAACAAGAAGATAGTTCTTCTCAATTAGTTCTTCTTTCCAAACCATCCTGTTAAATGTAATGTTAAAATAAATCCCACCCCCAGAAATTAAAATGTGGTCCGGTGTGAGATCATCAAAATGTGGTCTGTACAAAATATTTCTTGGTGACATATTGCAGATTATTAAAGATATTATTCATAGCTCCTTGGTTTGCTCAATTAGCACAGAGGAGGGAAACTTGTGCTCTGCTGTTGCTTGACAGTGGTTCTTAATCTTGGAGCTCTAAACTTGCTAAAGTTAATGAAAAAATGGATTTATACTTATGCTCTGAACTGTGCATAGCAAAGGTTTAGCAGGCTATAAAATGTAAAACTGCAGCATGGCATCTGAGTATGAATGGGCTGAGTTGCTTTTTTAACTGAACAGTAGGAGTCGTCTTCAATTAAATAAGGTTTTAGTCCTGGTAATGTCTGCTACTTGCAGTGACAACTGGTTTTCCTTCATCAAATATGCTGTCTTTTCACTTCTATTCTTCTAGCGTATATGGCAGTATAAATAAATGATGGAAATCCAGGCTGTGTTTGCACAGTGTGGAGGGTTGTCTAGACCAAACAGACCAAGTAGATGCTTGACCTGTTAGCAGATGGCCTTGGTGCTGGATCCTCTGCTTCATAATCCCAAAATATGTTTTCTAACCACCACGCTAACATGTAGTGAGTAGGCATTAGCAGCACTACAGCTTACTGTGAAGCCATGTATTGACAACTGATCACACGGCACATTGTTTGAGGACAGGCTGACAGTTCCTCTTCTTAAAGTCAAGGTTCATGCCTTTAGAACTTAAGCAAGTAGATAGGATGTTTTATTCTTGTATCTGTATGTTAAGCCTGCCATTCTGGTGGGAGGGGGGAAGGGAGGGGTGAGCGGTGATCAAACATGTTAAAACAGATTATAAAAAAAACAAGTATTTGTTAAAACTCTTCTTGGGCTTAATGTTGGCATTAGCACCCACACTGCCTCAGGTAGCTAAGAGATAAAGATCACTAATTATAGGGCCTGTAAGTAAGAGCACTGGATTAAAGACATCCAATTAGCCAACTGGCCAGAGGAGCTGAATGCTCTTTGTGGTGGAAGATTACGGACTTCTAGAGGATGTTTCTGGCAGCTCATGTGCTAATCTCACAGGTATGATTATGTCTGAAGGACTACTAAAGAAGAACAATTATTAGTAAATAATCTTTATTTCTGCAGCCTCATTTCACTGAAAGCACACTTTGGAATTGTAGTGTGGTGAATGCTTACAAAATACTGGTGGTCTGTCATCCTGGTGGTTTTTGGGTTGTACTGCAGTATTAGCTGGGCAAGGGGCAGACATTGGGCATTGCTCCATCACAGTGAACACATCTGATGTCCTTTCATCAGAAGAATGTAGGAGTTCTGGTTGGTGACCCTGGATATCTGTAGAACAGGACTATTAATGCTACTCACCAGCAGCATAGCTGTATAGTTGAATTACTTCCTTTCACATTCCTGGTAGTTTCCCTATGTCTGGATCCATCTTACATTTGGATGAGTATGCTGGAATACTGAATATGTGCCCCGAGTTTTTGGGCTGCGCAGTTGAGGTAATCAGATTGCATTCTGTGGTGTAGTTTGGCATACAGAAGTCATTTCTCCCATTTTGCACACAACTTAAGATATCTGCTCTTCTTTTCAAGATACGTTCAATTGATATTAAACAGGAGATAACGCTGCAGGAAAGAAAGTGAAGATATCTAAATCAAAGGCAGGGACCTTTTTTTGTTAAACTGTTGAAACAGTTAAATATATGTTTGAGAATGTCAAAGCAGTGGAAATGAGATGAAAAATGAAAATGGTGACTTTTCTCTCAAAATCAAATAGCGCTCAAAGTAATCTGGACTTTTGGAGCAGGTATAATTCTCTGTAATCTTGTTACTCATGTATTGATGACACCATTTCATGCCCTTAATGCCCATTTCATGCCCATGTGGAGGCAGATTGCTTAGTGTGGTGAGTTGTTATTGTCACAATGAAGGGAGGGGAACCAGCTCAGGTTCTGCTAAGTATTTGCTTTCTGTTAGCTGTAAAATCTCTTCTTCTTTAGTGTAATAATGAAAAAAGATGTTTCTGTTCCCATCTGTATGAACACATTGCCAGCATTTTTCCCTCGTTCAGACTTCCACACCTATTGAAGGATTGAAGTGTACATTTAGGTGAGGTTGATGCCACTGAAGCACACAGTGCTTCCCTCTATGTTTTTTCTGAGATCAGGGCTTCTTTCCATAGGCAAATATGGAAATAGGTCATTTCTGCTCTTCCAACACTGTCTCTTAGCTGGTCATATAAAGAAACAGATGATTTTTCTTTGTTTATCTTACATTCTTTAGCACCTACTGGTTCCCACCATTTATTCCACCCATGTGCTGGTCTGTCTGAGCATCGCATCGACTGATCAGCTTTTTGATTTGTTCGCTGCAGCATTTCTCTAGGTCTCCCTTTCCCTCCTCTTCAGAGCCTGTCTGCCTTCTAACCATTTATTTCTTTATTGGTAGTGGCAAAAGAAACTTTTTCCCACCTTGGTAGTGGCAAAAGAAACTTTTTTTTTTTCCCCTTTGACAGATTTGCAGACTAAACAGTCTGCAAATGGAGTGAAGTATGTAGATTACAGAAAGCATGACTGACTGGAGAAGAGCAGCCAGCAGCTATCCGTGCCGTGGCTGTGGTTGGCTTTTAAAAGTGTTCTATGGGAAATGCTTCGTCCTGTATTTCCATATTCCCAATCTACATTCCTTAACTACACGCATCTTCAGTTTAGCACACTGAAAATGTATTTACCTAGGGAATATGAAAGGCCCCTGAGCTTCATCCTCCCCTGCTTCCTTTTCTCCCACTATCATATTCAGCCTGACCGTCAGGGATCTGAAGTTACAGCTCCATGCTGGTTGCCTCCCCCATCCTTACGGCCCATAAATCCCTTCAGCTCTATCACCTCTGTGCTATTGCCAACAGAATGCTCCTGATCAATGCACTGTGAAAATTCTTGCTGCTGCCTTAATTTCCTCTCACTTGGACTGCTGTAACTCACAGCTCCTGAGCACTTTGCTGCTGTAATGCCCTGTAGGAATGGTAGTGGTGTACCTAGTTACTGCCTGGAGCACCTGTTACGCCCTGCCTCATGACCACCGTATGCTTCCAATTCTAAAATGTGTGGATTCTTCAGCTGCATTGAAAAACTTAAACCTGCTTGAATTTTTTCACTGGGTTCCTTTGAAATGATGCTACACTGGTAACAGCTAACTGCTCCCCAGACCCCAGGTGTTTCAGTGCCGTCAACCTCTACTGTGTTACTGTAAATTCTTTCTTTCGTTTCTAATTCCAGATTTGTTTCTCCTCAGATCAAAGGTTCTGTGGGCACATCTGCAGAGTGACTTAAAAAAAAAGTACTATTAGGTGGGCGGAATTTGAATGGATTCTGAGGATTTGGACAGAGTGTAAGACTGTATTTTTATAAATGCCACTTAATTCTGCTGCCTGAGTCATACACGATTAATGTAACTGCAGGTGACCACAATTAGACCTTCAAATCTGCAATGCTTTGAGCTGAAGCGTTTTGATTTAAATTCATCACTCTTGATTCTTTCACATGTACTGCTAAAATCTAAGAACTGCAGAGTTTAGCAGAAGGAAAGCAAGTTACTGAACTTGCCATGGGCTACATGGGCTACACTTCCAGCAATGCCCTTTGCACACCTGTAGTTACTCACCCACACTCAGTTGCAGACACAAGTAGCACCATTTACACGGAACCTTTCAGTACTGGCATTAGGTTTTAGGCGCAATAAGTAAGTGGAACTAATCTTTTCCTAAGAGCCATGTGTTACTGCTCCATAGCATCAGAGTGGCTGAGCACCAAGGGCATGCTTAAGCTACTATTTCTTTCTTTTTTTTTCTTTTAACATTAATTTGACACAGGGAAAAGAAAAAAGAAAAAAAAAATCAACCTAACAAACTTCTTGCTAGGAATAGTTGCTGGCATGTCTTACTTGCCTTCTGTCAGAGGTACGTTTAAAGTCATGCCAGGTGTTCAATGGGTTGGGGTGGGCAGACACTCTTGCACTTCTTGGTCAACTTGCCCAAGTTTCACTCTCAGGCCTGGTAATAATAACGTCTCTAAAGCCCTGTTAAGTTCTTCAGGTGTTGCACTTGCACAGATAGGCAGGGGGAAAATAGGATTTTTCTTCAGAGGAGTAGAAGAAAATGAAGCCAAATGAGGAGAAATCCTCCAAGTATATTTTCAAGTGGGGCAAAGTAATGCACTATAAATACAGGCTATTTTAACATGTACTGAATTAGGATGTGGGGAATCTTCCAGAAAAATATGTTCGGTAAGGATGTCCTGCATCCCACCTCCCTGATGTGTTGCAATGTAGTTTCTGTAGGGCTGGTAAAAACATGAAGGGGAAAGAGGCTGAAGTTACGGCCTACTGATGTGGCTTAACGTGCATAGCTTGTCCAGTTGCAGGGTGTTCATGTGATTGAGATAATTATCAGTAAATGAATGAGGATGTTACAGACAGGTTGCAATCGCTCTGCGCTTGTTGCAAGAATTACAGTCAGTATCCAAGTTGCTGTCTTGTAAAATGCACGGAGATAGCTCAAGGTGTCCTTGTATTCATTGGCTGAATCCACATTTTCTTCACTTGCTTTCATGATACAAGGGGCATATTTAAAGTATCTGAATTTTAGAGATTGAGTAGTAGTTTCACTTCCTGTTGTTCCTGTTCACTTCATTGCTCCTGTTGTTGCCCTGCAGGTCACGGCAACAGATGCAGATGCTGGCAAGTTTGGTGAAGTTGAGTATTTTCTTTACGATGGATTCCATTATTATGAAAAATCCAAAGCTTTCCAAATCGATCCACGTACTGGTCAAATCTGTGTCTCTCAAGACATTGACAGAGAAGGAGATCAAACTACCTACGATCTATTAGTAAAAGCTACAGATGGGGTAAGTTTTGTCCTTCTGTCCTGCCAGGTTTGTGACTGCATTTGCAAATTTGGATGTGCTGTACACTATTGCAGGGGAAAGGTGTAAATGAAAATAGTATGGTTTTGAATACATTATGTTACCCCTACAAAGGACGGAATGATAGTTCACAGAATGTAAATTTGACCCAAACTGATAAAATTCACTGTCAAATCCACAGTTACTCCCACATGAGTTACTTTAAATCATTTCTAGGATGTGTTAGTTCCTGCTGATTCTCCTTTCGAGGCTGGTGGACTCCAGGTTACCTCTGCTTTTTGCATTCAAGGTGACTTCAGCAGTGATGAGCCAGCAACTTGTGCCAGAGCTTCATGGCAATAGTGAGTGCCAATGATTTTCCTGGTGAGAAATGGACTGGCGAGCAATGGAGATTAAGAAATTGGTCTGTTTTTTCAGAAAGCTACCTCTAGTCCAGCTCTGTTAAACTGATGGCCCTTTGCAGCTGGAGCACATTAGCTACATTAAGCACATTCATGGAGCACCTCTGTCATTTAGTTCCAGCATGTTCTGTGGCCTTTGAGGCTGCAGACAGTGAGAACCAAAGCAAGGTACACAATGGCAGTCAAAGAATTGTCAGAAAAGTATTCACGGTAACAAAAAGCATGATGAAGAAGGCCATTTCTTCAGACTAAAAATAGGTTCAAAATAGAGAATTCTTTTTGTTGGGACAGTGCCTATTTTTTTTTCCAGCAGAAGTTCATGTGCTCATTTTGGAATTTCTCTGAAATTTCTGATTTCTATCTTGAATTCCTTTCTAGGTGATATTTGGTAGTGTACATATGTATAAACTTGAATAAAACCTTGAATAAAGCAGTCAATAATACACTGTGTAACGTCAGAATATTACCTAATTTGCTCTAGCTTATCACTTCATTTTTCTCCCATGGATCCAATACTGATTTTGTGCAAGGCCTCGCATGTTTTGCAGCTGAATAATAAACATAATACAAATGGAATATCAAAATTAATCTTATACATCAGGTCTATGGGAGAGCTGAACAGCAGCACTGCAAGTCTGACAGCTTTCTCACGTGTGTTTTTGATCTGACCCAGAAGGTTACTCTGAACATGTAGAAAGAAAGTAGGTTAACATGAAAATGATGGATGCTTTTTTTATTAAATTGTTGCTCTAGTTATAGAAAAGCAGGCAATGCGCTGAACCTGTAAGATTATTACATTTTTTAAGACTGATCTGTAATCTGTATTCATTTAGAGACCTTGGATTTTTCAGAATTTCAGTACTGGGTAAGGGGTGCAATTTCAGATTGCTTTTGGCAGGTGGGATGTGATTTTTTAATGGGAACCCCACACTTTTTAGCTACCACTGATTGCGCTCCTAAAATTTAAGTCACCTGATACAGCCAGTTCAAATCACCTAAAATCAGCATTTGCTTTTCAAAACATCCAGTGTTACCTGAGCACGTGCTGAGCCACCACCACCTCTGCAGCAGAGCTACAGTGGCAGATTTTGTTTCCTGGCGTTCTGCTGCTGATGGTGGTGTATTAAACTTGTTAGGCGTGCAGTTTGAAGCAGATGCATTGACCAGGGGAGAAGTGCATACAGCCAAGTCAGAGAAGGGTGAAGCATCAGTGATTACAAAGGGGAGGGAGAGATGAAGGGGAAAGAAAATAAAAGTTAAGTAGAAAGGAGGAAAATACTTTATTTTCCAGGTGGTACACAGCTTAACTTACAGAATAGCTATCGGATTCTTCTACCTGTTAGTGCCTACTCTGTTACACGCTTTTGGAGCTTGTCATCTCTTTTATGTGCTTTTATGTGCTTTTACAAGCAGTGATGGGACAACTGAAATTGCACGTGGGAGCCCCTGAAGAGGCAGGTGTAAAACAGATTCTGTTTAACTGGTGTTAAACAAACATCCTGTGAGACCTTGTGGGAGCTTTGCCCTGACTTGTAAGGGAACAAGGCGAGTCATAGTGCTAGTGCTAGCTTTTTCAGCAGCACTTGTTTTGGTCCCAGAGCCACTTATTTCACATATGTCCTTGGTACTCCTCTGTGAGAGACCTTTCGGGTCTTTTTGGTTGTGTCAGACAGTAAGACTGCTCCTGTAGTAAGGGTGGCAGTCCCCTGATCAGCACATCAGTGCTGCCTGTCCCTGCTCCCAGCCAACCTGCACTGCCAGCCCCAGCTGCAAACAGCTGTGTCAGGCACTCGTAGCACATCAGAGAGTCCAGCTGGCATTTTGGGAAGCTTTGAACTTTCAGTTAAAAAAAAATCTTATTTTGATGTTAACATTCCACTGCTTTTCTCCTCACCCTCCCAAAACAAACAAACAAAAACTTTGATCAAGTGGCTTTGCTTAGGAAACCTTCAGAAACGTTTGAGAGGTTTAGATCAAACTTAGTGTGGAAAGCCAAGTCTCAGAAAAGGAAAATAGGGAGAAAATGGGGATTCTAGTAAAAGTATTTGTGTTTTCAAGTGTGGTGTGGAGGACAAAGTTGATATGGGGGAGCAATTATTCTGATTACTGATTTTTCTTTTTGAACATACGCAAGTTACATATGTTAAGCTACTTATGCTTGTTTTTTTGTTTGCTTTTGAAACATGACTGAAGTGGACCCTACACTGTGTTTTTCCTATTTGCACTGGAATCTCCAAACTGTTACATATGCATATTGGTGTTCCATTACTCCTTCTGTGTACTCAATCTTAACATGAATTTATTGTTATACGGGAAACTTTTTTTCCCTGCAGTTTTCCCCAGTAACCAAGGAAGACCTGATTATCTATACTTGCACAGGTTCCATCAGGGATGGCCAACTCCAGCAATAAACACCTCTCTAGCTGATATGGTGCACGTACCTGTCTGCCATCCCTCTTCATCACTGTGGCAAGCAGTTTCAAAACCTGCAGAGGACAGGAAGGATGCTCTTTCCCTTCTTGGTGCTCCACCACATCCTCACAGCAGTAGATCTGCATGCATCAGTATGAGCTTGAATTGATCTAATCTCAGATGGATCCCCATGGCTCCTGCTAGCCTTTGGTGCTTCATGTGCCCGTCAGCTAAATTGGGCTGCTTCTTGTGTGCCCTCCCACTGCAAGCTGGCAGCAGACACTGATGCAGCAGCTAAGAGCTCCTAATTGTGCGGGTTGTAGGATATGTGTGGTACTTGGGCGAGAGGGAGCAAAGTGGGCTGTGAGTGGTGTGTTGAACCTTCTACAGTGATTATGCAGCAGCTGAAAAACGTGAACATCTCGCATTCCATATAAAAGAAACAAGAATGCTTCTTTTCATCTGTGGTTAATCAGTAGTAAGATAAGAAGACATTGGGTGTATTTTCTAGTTTCTAGGTTTCTGAGTTGTAAGTCTTTCCATCTTTTTCTAGGAAACTTGTCTTTTTTAATAGATTCAAAATCAGATTTGCTTGTAGAAAGTAAAATAAGTTTTTTAAGTACGGTTCTTTAAAGTAGATCAGTACTCAGATCTACTTGCATACACAAGTGAATCTGCTCAGTAAGGCACAAGGCGATTACCATCACATCTGTACTGCATACTCAGGGTGGTTACCTGCTGTGTTTACTCAGGATTCTGTGTGGCCTTACGTGAATGGGTGTTGTCATTTACTCCTTGCTATGAAACGTTTCTCAAAATTCAACTTAAATGCATCAAGAACGCATAAGCAAAGTGCACATCTTTGAAAAGTTACAAACAGAGAGAAAAGACTGAGCTACGTGTATTGTGCAAAGACTGACTTTCGTGTCACAGAACACTTTGTTAAAGCTGCCTTACAGTGCTGACTGCAGTATTGTGCCAGGGTTTTCTTTCTACACCCACATATTTGGTATGTAATTGCACGTAATGTCTTCAAGGTCTGTTGTGTGCAATAGGAGCTTTAATGTACCAAGGGACAAGGAAGTAAAGAGCACACCCAAACAGTGAAAGGTTTTTTAAATTAATGTTTACTATTTTAAAATATTAACATTTAATAAATTTTTGCATATTTCATATGTTAATGGTTTACGGGCTGGATGTTATGATGTGGAATACTGACCAAAAATCACAAAACCATGACATAATATATGTTTTTCTTTAAAAATAATAACAAAGCTACAAAAAAAGAACCCTCATGATTTCCAATTCGTCATGAAATTGTGAGTGGAAATTTTATTATTAAAAGAAGGTACGAAGTTAAGGCTTCAGGCTGGTGGGCAATGCTACATTTATTTATTTATAAGAGCAAATTCAGAGTGTGTCTTGAACTCTTTAAATTTTGACTTACAGCAGGTCAGGAAATTTCCTATCAACATCAAGTAGGCCATTACTAAATTTTATGTTACAGCTCTTTTTTTTGGGAGGGAGGGGTATGAGGGGGTGGTACCCAAACAGTGTTTCATTAAACACATCATTTCACTAAACACTTCACCTGCATTGAGTGCACCCTCAGTAAGTTTTGCGGGTGCACCAAGTTGGCTGGAAGTGTGGATCTGCCTGGGGGTAGCGAGGCCCTACAGAGGGATCTGGACAGGCTGGATGGCTGGGCTGAAGCCAATGGGATGAGGTTCAACAAGACCAAATGCCAGTTAGGTCAGTTCGTATTTACTTAGATTCTGAAGGACTTCTAAGAACATTGAAAGCACAGTTTCTTCTTTTCCACTGTCTTTGCACATGAATAAATATTTCCTATTTTGTCCTTTTTTTTAGTAGGCCGTGCTGCCTGTGCAGATTTCACTGTCTTTTGCACTGAAGCAATTAAACACGGAGATGAGCACTCAACACTCACAGGCAAAGCTTCTAAAGATGCTAATGCTTTTAAAATAATTGGCACTGTCTCTCCATCTTGACAGCACTGTGACTGGATGGTGACATACCATCTTTAAAGTTTAACAAAGAAAAGATTATTTTCATGTCAGAGATCCTGTGTGTCACAGCTGAGCTGGGAACAAAAATTCAACAGTATTGTTCACTGAAAAAAGCATTGGAGGTTGTAGTGGAAATCCTGACAGATTCTTAAGTGTTTTACAGAGTCAATGAGAAGAAACACGGCTATTCAAAACAGCACCATTTCTACTTACTAAGCTAAAGAACTTCCAAGGCAGCACAGTTATTTGTTTATTGGAAACAGCATGAAGAGGGATAGTGGCAGCTTTCTATTTTCTGACAAATTTGATCCTATCCAAGAACAGAAAATATTACTCGTAGTTATTTTGCCTTGGTGAAAACTTCTTATGCCCCATCTTTATTCTGCGGGTCACAGAAATCACAGGATTCTGACGAAGAAGCAGATATAATTGTGAGCTTTTGTTGCTTGAAGCAATAGTTAAAATACTTGCATGCTTGAGAAACAGTTTAAAAATGAACAACTGTGGCTTTCTGTTTGTTCTGACAAATGTTATTTTCTGTCAACAAAATACTTGCTTAAGTCAGCCTTTATATTTCGGAATACATACTTTGTGTTTGCTTTTGAGTCTATGAAGTACATCCAGAAGTTAGAAGAAGCACCTTGCTCCTTCTCAGTCAGGATGTTACTTACAAAATTTCATTTGCAGAGTAAGAACTGGGCCATAACCAGGTTAACATTGCTTTTGCCTCATGCGAAGGATTATACTGCTGCTTCAAGAAGAGCTGTGCCTGAATCCATCATAAAATTTGGTGTGTTTTCTGAGAGATTAAGTAATAGGTTTCCAATTTGCTTCCCCCATATAGCTAGAGTGAATCGATTTCCAAAGATTTTAGTCTTCATACAGCTCTTTATGGTAAATTTAAATTGGCTGAAGAGGACATTTTTTCATGTCTGTTTAGTAATATTGAGACTTGGAAGAAGCAGCGTAACTCATTTATTGCAGTTGCATCTTTCTAGATGCTTTTTGTTCTTGACCTCACTTCTTCCTTGCCCTGTTTCCTTTATAAAGGTTTGTGATTCCTGTCATTAAGTACCTGAAAGCTGTGGAGCCACAGCCCCAAGGAATTGTCTGGTAGTGGGCTTTTAACAGAGTGTGAGGTTTCCTTTTTGTGCAGGGTTTTCTTCTCACAGAGATCACAGCACTGGAGAAGCGCTCGCTCCACAGTGAAAATGAGAATCTAGGGAGAATGATAGCAGTATTGCTCCCTCAGGCTTAAGTCTGATCCTGTGGAGATAAAAAGCAAATTCCCAAAAAGTTTGGCACATAGTGCAAACATAAAGTAATATCCAGTCAGAATTACTGGATGGTTTCTGTGATGATTAGGTTTAAAAGTGTACAGAGGTAGAATCAACAAGTGTACAGAGAAGTTAGGCTGGTCTTTAGAAAGCATATAGCTAGAAAGATTATCACATTAGAAAGGGATAACCTGAAATGAATGGAAAAGCTTACCTGCGCCCTGGGCTCAGAGGAAAAACTCCAAGAGGAGCAACCTCCAGAGAGAGATCCTTCCCCAGTGGCAGTCAGTCCTTAAATGGGGTCCAGGAGAGGTGCAGCCAGGCTCCCCCCTTCTGGCCACACAACTGAATTGCCTTCACCTGAGCTCCCTGGCTCCCATGGCTGACTCAGGTGATCAATCAGAGGTTTAGGCTGCGATTCAACAGTTCCCATACAGTATCTAACACATAGGATTAGGTTGTGGAGACATGTAATGTAGTTGTTTTGAAATATCACTGCTACTGTGACAGCAAAATGAAGTTTGGACTTGCTCAGCATAGCTTGTCATCTGCATCTTATCAGCATGCCATCTGTGTCAGCGGTTTTGGTAGGTGCCATAACACATCCGAGCACTGTGCTCCCAGCCTGACTTTGTAGCATGCAGGATCCTTCCTCCATCTGTGCATGGCTGTAGTGTAAATAGTGTGTGCAAGGTGCATTGGTGCATGCGTGTCCAGTCCTTTATGCCTACGCAGTTCTTCAGGCGGGTGCGTGGCAGGTAGGACTTTGGCTGTCCTGCATTGGTCTGCTCCCAACATATTTTTCTAATCAACACCAAAAAAGTCTTGTGTGCATTGTTGCAGTGGTCATGCTTTTAAATCCGAAAGTTTCATAGATAGAAAGAAAGCTATTAAACCCTGACTTTTGGCTCTGAAGGAATAGATGATGTATAAGATGATTTCCACATGAAATCACCAGCAGACATTGCAGTTGCAAGAAGTTGAACTTCTGAGTGTATTGTCAGCGAGCATGCTGGAGCTGTCCTGAGCATGTAGCTGGCCTAGTGTAATATTTTGGGCTGCACATACCTTTTGTTGTTTTTAGTAGACGTTTTCACTGCTCAGTAGTGTTGCAGTGTGTTCTTTAATGATCTGCTGAAGCTAGATGTGTCATTCTATTGTGTACATTTATGATACTGAAATATTTTTCTGATTTGTCTAACAGGGCGGGCTGAGTGCCCAAGCTTTTGTTCGCATTGAGATAGAAGATATTAATGATAACGAACCTGTTTTTGAACAAACCATCTACGTGACAAGCATCAGCAGTCACACAGAACCAGGAACAGAGATCATCAGTGTTGTTGCCAGAGACAGAGATTCAGGCATATATGGAGCTGTCACATATGAGCTGGTCCCAGGAGAATTTTCTTCTCTTTTCACAGTGGATCCCACTACAGGTACTGTGTATAATTCAGAAGGACTATAATTATACTTTTGTATCTTTTCCTTGAAAGTTGGTTTGGCTGTTTTTTGTTTGTCTTGGTTTGTTTTGTTTTTTTTCCCACCTGGAATCATGTAATACAGCTGAAACTTAAGTTCTCCATCAGAGGATGGGGGATTTAGGTTCAACATGAAGCTTTTGCATTCACTGGAATAAACAGGAGAACAGGAAACTACAGTATAGAACAAGCAGTTATGTCCTTTCAGTGTTTCCAGACAGAAATCCACTCATTGTTATAAGAAATAATGACTTTTTACAATAATACTTGAATTCATAGAATCATAGAATTGCTCAGGTTGGAAAAGATCAAGTCCAACCACAACCTAGCCACATTACCCTGACTCTAACAATCCTCTGCTAGATCATGTCCCTGAGCACCACATCCACATGATTTTTAAACGCATTCAGGGATGGTGACTCAACCAACTCCCTGGGGAGCCTGTTTCAGTGCCTTACAGCCCTTTCTGTAAAGGTTTCCCTGGTATCCAACCTAAACTACCTTGGTGCAACTTGAGGCCATTTCCCCTCGTCCTGTCACCTGAGAGAAGAGACCAGCCCCACTCTCAATTCCTCAAATTTTTAGATGTATATTTGAAAAGCAATCAAAACCCTCTCAAAATGTTTCTTCTTTCATTTCATCTCTCCATTTCTGTCCTAATCTTTCCATGCATTGTGCTACAGAATGTCTCCCATTCTTCTCGCAGTCTTAAAATATTCGTCTGAGTCCCTGCATAACTTGATGATTATCTACAGAAGTGTCGTCTTCTGCCTTTTTTTTTTTTTTCTGGTGTGACCCTTCCCTCTTCTGGTTTCCAGGAAGAAGTTCAATGAAGCTGTGACAGTGAAAGCAAGAAAGCAATTTTGGCAAAAACAAATCTAGATTAATTTTTTCTATGCCAGTGTGAATCTGGCAGATTGATTTGTTTTTCCAATGGTCATAAGGCAGCCTGTGTAGCCTGCTTTCTAATCCTACAGTAATTATCAGTGTCAGCTGGAATGAACATGAGCCATGTATCCATGAAGGCCCATGGATCTTTCAGAAAGTAGCTAACCAAGCTGCAGCTCCCACTGTACTGGGAACTCGCCCTTGCATACTGCTCACATACTGTATGTATCCTGATCAACAGTTTTGCTTCCTGATGATGTTGGCACAGGGGATTATTTTATATATATATTTTTAAGACTTTAGAGTTGTCATATTGCCTCTCGTCAGAGAACCTGTGTTGATTGTGCTAGAAGAACTGGCTGTGCTGAAGTTCTTCCTTCTATAAAGGGTTCTTCCTCAGATTGGGACCTTTTAAGCTTTTTTTTTTTTTTTTCTTTTCACTTTTGGCACTTTGTGTAGGACAAATGTCATTCTTAATCAAGAAGACCATGGAAGATGCCATTACCTTGCAGATCTATCACAGTGTTTGATCAAAGGCAGACCAAGTTCAGGTGAAGTAATGTGAGATCATTACTGACATTTCATGATGACAAACACATTTAGGTTAGAAACGCTGTTCCCAACATTATAAAGCTTGGAATCTGTCATGGGTTTATGATTTTTGGTTATTGGTATTCCACATCATAACATCATGTAGTGCACTGGGAGTTAAAGAGTTAATGCTCCAGTTCTGGGAACCTGTCTGGAAAAGAAGAACTACATACCCTAGGGGACTTTGTGTTCAGAGGAGGGATAAAGCCCCTGGCAAGCTCATGAGACCAGGCTCTCCTCCCTGCTGCTCAACCTAACTGCACATCCTGCCTGAGCATTAGTGTAAGGCCTTCAGTTACTCTCTCATTATATTTGATTTATTAGCTGCAATTTTAATTATATTCTATTGTATTGTATTATAGTGTGTTGTCTTGCATTCTGATATCTTATTTAGCAAATTAGTTTATTTCTCCTCAGATTGTTGCCACTGTTATTTTTGGGGCCCTCTTTCCCTTTATTTTCCCATTTCCAGAGGTGCAGACCCACAGGTCCCTCTGCCTCACTAGTCATAGAACCAGGCCAAATCAACCCATAAACTGTTGATGTGCTTGGTGGAGAATGCAGGCAAAACCAGATTTAAGCAGGCTCCCAGTCTCTGCCTTGAATCTTTTATGTTTTTGAATGCTCATCTGTTCACGTTGATCTCCCTGAATATACTGTTCATTATTTTAATTATTTTACTGAGTATTTGTATTTATCATATTTTGAAGAAGCCTTCCCCAAAACCAGAGAATACTGAGTGGCAGAGAGTGTGGAGGGTCCTGGGAGAGACTGTAGAGAGATGGACATCCTTGGTGTCATGGAACTTTACTCCTGAACACCTGCAAGATCCTGAGAGCCTGAGCAGATATTTGAGACAGGGATGTTGTGGCTCAGGCAGGTCTGAGGAGGCAAAAATGATTTGGGGCCTGGCTAATGCTTATAGGGATGGAAAGTAAAATGAAAGTCAACTCAAGTAGAACAGAAGGAAGAGAAGGAGGAGAAAGTAGAGGAAGCAGATACTGTAAGAGAAGAGGGAAGAGGTCCAGAGGAGTGGCTCTGAGCTCTAAGGGACCCAGAGGGAGTGCTGAGACCCCCAATAAGGTCACAGTCACCAATGCCTAGGAGGGTAACAGCGAGTCCTGGAAGAGTAGGAGGTGAGCAAGATATCATCACCATTACTACTCGAACTCTGAAAATGAATGAAATTCGAGGTCTGTAGGCTCAAACGAGCCTACTGTCACCTGATTACTTTGATACTGGGACAATGTGGCCAATAGTGTGACACTAGATAGAGAAGCTCTCCAACTGAGTAGCATTGCCAGGGACTCAGCCATTGACAGAGGTATAAGTACGTGCCAGGATGAGGCCTTCACTCTCTGGAAGTGGATGCTGGTAGCCATAAAAGAAAAGTATCCCTTCAAAGATGATCTGATGACTGATAGAAATGCGCTGACATGGAAAAAGGCATCCATTATTTGAGAGAGTACGCTGTGGTGGAAATACTACATGACCATGCATTCATTCCTGACAATCCAGACTAAGAGCGTGATCCTGAGAAAGTCAGGTGTACATTCACAAAGACTGCACCAGAAAGGCACGCCAGCACATTGCAGCAATGTGTGGCAGAGGGGAAAGAATACCCTTTATAAATGAACTGATTAATAAACTTCAAGACTTTGAGTTACATTCAAGCCCTCTGCGAGCTTGTGTTTTAGATACTGCAAAAGTGACTGACCAACTGGACAAAATGGAGAGCAATTAAGAAGACATAATAGACAAACTGTCTACCGTGCTTTTTGCTGATGGAACCAATGAATCCATGGCAGTATCAGATACACCTGATGGGGACCAGGATTCCCAAAACAGCCTACCGGTTCCCTCCTGGTCTGCATCATCCAACATCTCAACTATTAAAAGACAACATCCTTCTGCTTGAGCAAGTGACAACAGTAAGACTATGACACGTATCGCCTTTGGCATTACCTACGTGATTATGGAGAAGATATGAAGAAGTGGCACAAACAACCCACTCCTCACTTCAAGCACGGATGAAAAAATTACAAGACAGATCAAGCACCATGGTGAACTTCTCCATAAAGGTGATTGCTCTAGTTGCTTCTGGACATAGCAAAAGCCTTAAGAATGACAGAGGTAACCTGTCATAGAGGGGCCTGAGCCCAGCCAGAGAGGGGAAAGGGATAATAGAGCGTACTGGGCTGTGTGGATTAGATGGCCTGGCACATCAGAACCACAGAAATATAAAGCACTGGTGCACAGTGCACTCTAATGCCCTCAAGTCACCAAGAGACAAGATCAATTTATATTTCTGGGGTGACTGCGGATTCCCAAGAGCTGAATATCTTGGAGGCTGACATAAGCCTCACTAGTAAAGACTAGCAAAAGCAGCCCATAAATCATTGTAAGAATCTGATTGCACTTAATCAGATCTCTTGGGTAATTCAAGAGGTCAGACTGTGTATAATCAATGGATATTAAAATGTTACGATCACAAAATAAACAAGAGAGTTAGGTGAAGTAGATTGTGATAACAAAAGAGAATAAATGGAAGGCTTACCCTTAGTTGGGCTCACCACAAAACACAAGAAGGAGGAATCTCCAGACGAGATCCTTCCCCACTGGTAGCCAGCTCTTAAATAGGTCTAGGAATTGCCTTCACCTGTGCTCCTCTGGCTGACTTATGGCCCGCCTCAGGTGATCAATCAGAGGTTCAGGCCGTGACTCAGTAGTTCCCATACACACTGTGTGTTGTTTTCACTTATTAATACTAGTGGCATGTGTGATTTCTGAGGAATACATGTTTTCTAGTTATGTTCTTGCTAGTGTACCTACAACAGTGCTTACTATTTTAGACTGTTGGCAATATGTAGGCAGAATGAACCTAAAAATTGCCAATTTGCTACACAGGAGTTTTTGCAGTCTTTGTGGGTTAAACAGCTGCAAAAGCTGTATGATGTTCAGAATGACTAAATGGCTCGTTGTGGTGCAGAGATTTCAGTTATTCCTCCTCACTTCTTAGGATGTTGTTTTTTTCTTGTTTTTGTCCTTGTAAACTTTCTCTGTACACTTACAGAGGTTGCATACAAGATTATGTGAGGATCTTTAGATTATCTACTTATGTGGACGGCATTCTGTAAATGGCAGATGTTGTCCAAATATGACTGGAACAGCAGTTCTTCAGCACTCTGATTGCCAAACCTATCAGCTGAACACAACACTATTGTTTTATTTATTTTCCTTCAAGTGTTATAGGACCTGAAAGGAGGCACAGCAATGGTGCTGGAGTGTTCCATGGATTTACCTTTCTGTTAAGTTTTATTCTTAAGCAGCTATCTTTTCTCACTAGTAGAGCATTTAGAAATGGGAAGTTAAAGTCAGTGCATTCATCTTTGAGTTACTTTGTTGATTATAGCCCTGAGTGTTGCCTGTATAAATAGACAAAGGTATTTTCAGTGTTATGAGATGTAAATTAATTACTAGTGAACAGTTTGTCACATTACACTATGATATATGAAAATCATGTGCAAGATGAAGCTGTTGGAGTGCTTCATTAGAATACTCATTAAAAATTCACTTTTTTCCACAAATCCCTTTTCATTTTTAGAAGAGAGATGGGTAAATTAATAAAATAAAAACTGTAACCTCTTCAATGGCTGATTTATGGCTGTCACTTTGTTAAAGCAATTATATAGGCCTATCAGGAAAGTCTTTTGGTTTGCAGAGTGAACTGTGTTCACAAGACAGGCATCACACTAGCTGGTTAACCACTTGCTGTATTTATCAGTGACACTTTTGTTTCATAGAGGTTGAGGTCAGGCCACATCCAAGCTCTTTGAAGGGGTGCCATCTTTTGTTTCGAGCACTGTGATGTGGATGCAGTATAATTATTGGTCAGACAGGTGTTTGGTTAAAAGGTTCTTTGAATTCTAATTCAGTAATAGCATATTTTAGTATGCATATGCACAATAGCATATTTTAGTAATAGCATTTTTTTTTTTTACTGGATTCTGTATTTATTGTTTGTGACACACTTTTGTATTCTTGTAAATAATGTATTGTGTTTTCTTATGAGAAAAAATTGAAGCAGTATTTTTCACTTGGTTGATGATAGACTGTCCACAGGAAAATAAAACATTTTGAGAAATGGATAGCTAGAAAAATGTGTGGCTGAAGAACTGCTGACTGGTTCCTTCGCTAGATCATGAATTATTATCATTTATTTCTTGTCATCTTGGCTTCATTTATTTCCTTTTCTAGGTAGCTGATCTGTAAGTGGTTTATGAACACCACTTGTGAACTGATTGTCAGAGCAAGTTAAACAGCATTCCTGGCTAAGAAAATATCTGAATTATGCTTGTTTGTTTTCCCTATTGTTACCTAATAAGCTGAAAGACAAGGTGTTTGTATTTGTGGCTGAGTAAGTAATTAAAATTGTAAGTCACAGGATATGATCACAAGTGGCAGAAAACCTACACAGTACTTTAGTTAAATTGTTAAATTTACAAACATTCATTACGTTGCAAGTGTTAACATTTTCTTTTACCCATGGGCAAAAGAGTAATTTTTCCGTTGATCTTAGTGATAACCTTCTTGAAAGCTGGATAAATATGGTTATCATCTCATTATCATCCTGGTTCAAAGAAGCTGCTTCAAATGAACAAAAATAATAATAGTTAATAATAATAATAATTAATAATAATGTTGTTTTTTAAAACAACAGTCTAGAACAACTGGCTAGTCACTGTGTATGAGAAGTGAAGTCATGAAGGTCAATAGCCGTGGATTTGTGTTCGTTTGAAGATACAGAATAAAAAGGATGTATAGAAGGTAGAGTTCACATAGTTGACATCCCAGCAGTATAATCATTTAACTTAGCTTTTCTCTTTCTTTTGACAATTTAAGACATTTAGGCTCTTATTTCTGTGAATCTTTACCATATTAGATGTCTAGAACAGAGGTTGAAATGGAAGAGATGTATGGAATGGAAGCTGTCCTGGAAGAGATGGGGGGCAATCCAGGGGCTTAATCCATTGGATAGAAATAAAGGAAGAAGACAGTTGAAGAACATAGAGGTTTAAGAGTGTAGCAATTTCTACTTTAGTCATCCAGAAAGCAGATTTAAGTCCAATATCTTAAATCTTTAACAGCACCTAGTAATGAAAGCAAAAAGGAGAGGTTAAGAAAAGACTTCTGCAACATGGTTCTTCCACTGGTACATTTGGCTTGGTTTGGCAGCGTGCAATTCAGTCCTGTACTACTTCCAGTACTCTACTGCAGCACCATATGTAAATTCAATTTAATGTCAGACTGAGTTTAAATAACCTTCTTTATTTGGTTTAGAGCACAGAATAGATTAATTCCAGTTACGAATGTTGACAAGTACTGTTTTATTGAAGAAAATGGAAATGCTGTTATTCGACAGTTGCATCTTGGGAGATTTTCATTTTGCCTGAAACAGTCTTATTTGTTTTTATTACAATATAGGTTGACAATAAAAACTAAAATACCAAAATTTCTCTTTTTGGGAAAGAAAATATCTAACTTTTCTCAACTGTATGTTTTATTGGATGTTTAATATGTAGCAGATTGTAATAGGCATCAAAGTAAATTAAGAAAGCATCCTTTTTAAAGAAAGCAAGGCTGTTTTTATGGTGATTAATGATGTTTTCCTATAGTATTGTAGGAAAAAAATAGTTTATTTTTAAACTACTTCTGGCATTTTCTTACAGCATAAAGTACCATTTGCTAAACATATGAAGAAGTTCTTATAAATAACGTGCAAAATTAGGAGTGTTTTTATTCTGGAACGTTTTGAGACCACATCTTGTAACTGATGTTTCTTCCTCTACTGTTTTTCTAATCTTTCACATGAAATTGATATCATATTCACAATGCTGCAAATTAAAGGAATACATGTGAGACATTGGATTAGCTCAGTAAGTTTTCAGTTTTGAAGAATTTTATTCATGTTAGGACACAAAGGAGCAAGTAGAGATGTCAACTGAATAATCCATGAACAGTGACCTTTATCACTGAGTTCCCATCTATTGAGTAGTAAAGGAAAAAGAAGCATACGTTTCCTGAAGCATACAGATAAAATTTGTGTAGAATCAATCATGTACAAAGGGAAAAATCCCTGCAAGCTACATGCCCAAAGTTCAACAGTGCAATAGTAGTGATATGTGGAGACTCATTGTGCGTGACACAGTGCAAAGTATTTCCAAAAAGAAAATTCTAACCCACCTTCCTTTCTTGTAATTCACTCATTGTCAGATCTCAGAAATCCACCAGATGAAACCAACTGGGAATGAGCTGCCCTGGTGCTGCTCTGCCACAGCTCTTCGTCTGTGTGACGCAGCTGGTGAGGGCTGGCAGCAGAAAAAATGAAGAAGAGAAAAACTGCACTCAAACCTCAGATTTTGTAGGAGAGGAATAACGTGAGGCTAGTACAGTTAAATGTAGGCAATCAGCACGTTACTTTAATAGAGATTGTATAGTTCTCAAGCAAGAAGTGTGAAGTAAGAAACCACCAGCTACTGCTGGCAGTGGAGACATGTTCTGTTATTCTCTTCCATTTCAGCAGAACAAGGTACTGGCCTGGCACCTTGCCTTTCTCAGCAGGAGCTCAGATGGACAGGGTTGGCACCCCACTGCCCCTGTCCTGTCTCTGTCCAGCTTAGTTTTCAGGGAGCTGACAGTCCTGGGGCCTTGCAGTCGGTTTCTGCAGAAAAGCGAAGGCTCTCCTTTGGGTTCTCAGTTAACTTAAAACAAAGAGTGCCAAGTCACACAAAGAACAAATAGGCTTGACTAAATGCCTACGCTGCTAGGCTGTTAAAGTGAACATAGTAAGGAATGTATGTAGCAGAAATTCTGTTTTAGAGGATTAAGATAAGCAGCTGGATTGTTCTGCAGTGCTCTCAATACAAGAACATCAAATATCTCTTATTGTGCTTATCATGCTTTAGTTAGTGCCTCTGCTGGAAATGCATATCTTTTTTTGTGCAGTGCCTTCAAGGAAATACCACCTTTGGTTACTCTGGCTGTGGAGCTTTTTCAACAAGTTGTGTATTTGCTGGCTTTGAATCTTCAAGCTGGCAGCTGGATTGCAGAGGTCTTCCATTAAGATGTTTTTGGAAAACTTCAGTCAGCTGGGCAGCTGAAAGTGCAGTGAGATGGCAGCGCTGGAGCTGCAAGGGGTGTGGGGAAGGGTCAACCTTTCTCTTGGAAAGCAACAGCTGGTCTGGTAAGAGTCCAGCCCACTTCACTGTTAAATGCTGTTTTTAACCATTTCTTTGTTTCTAAGCTCAAGCCTAGTATTATGCATTTGCACACAAAGAGAACTGGTGTTAGGTTCTGAGTTACCATTATGTTAGATTAATAGAATAAAGCAGTATGAAGGGAAATGTCCAAGGAGCTGTTTGATTTGAAGAAGGTGCAGCAATCATGCTTGTTGGAAATTTGAGCTGTTTTTTTTTTTTTATGTTGAAATTTAACATGGGGACAAAAGGGTCAAGCATCTCTCCATCGTATTTGAAAAGCAAAAACAAACTTTTCTTGTAAAAAAAAAGCATAAATTGATGGAGCCAGCACTCTAAAAAATTTGCCTTTGTTGAACTCTAAGCTTCTTGAAATAATTGGAAGTGGTTTTTTTAAGAGTTGTAAATTTTGTTTGGAGTTTTACATGGGATTGGTGAGCACTGCTTTAGGATTGACTGGGACCTGAGGACGTTTACAGAGGCTATGTTATAAATATCCAAGTACCAGTTCCTTATATTGCAGATAACCAGTATTCACTGAAATTCTAACCACTGTTTATGTCATGAAGATTAAGCTCTTACGAGTATTTTTTATAAGCTGAAGCTGAGCACGTTATGTGGGTAGGCAGTAAATAACACCATAGTTCCTTATTAATTCTTCCCTTTCCCTTAACAGTTGATAAACTAGCTCTTCAAACAGTGCAGAATTTTGCAGAATGTTGATGTGGTTACCATCAAAAATTCAGCTTCACTAAAAAAAGAAACACCAAAACAAAACAGGTGCATCTTAAATACAGATGAATTGCTAAAACTGCAATCTGAGCGTTAAATGGAGCTGTCAGACACTCTGGTTCTCCCTGGGACAGTGCTGTTTTTAATGTGAATGCAAAGTCTGTCACCTGACTGTGTGTGCCCCTCCAAGGCAAATTTTCTCACATATTTCTTTGTAACACGTAAAAAAGCAGAGCTGTATGAATGTCTGCATTGAGAAGTTAATGTGCTGCACTGGGTCAGACATGCTCCCAATAGATCAGTGGGTTTGCAATGACCTACGTGATGTTAAACTGCAGGTTTAGAGACCAGCTTTGGAGGTTAATTGGGGTAGTGAACTAGCATACCTTTTTGCCATCTGCTTACTGTCTGAGTTGTTTCAGTCCATGTCCCATCCTAGGATATTTGCTAAAGGAATACTAACATCATCTACAATTGTTAGGGAATCCAGTTCCACAATCTCAGAAAATGTTGGTGTTTGTTGACTTTATTCTTCTTCCTGTGCGCTGAATTCATTATGCTGTTACCAGAGAACAGCAGGTGACACAGAGTCCTGTCTTTCACTAGTGCGTTTGCACATTCTGGGCAAACGTTGGCTTCATTTCACCTTTTGTTGTGTACAGAACAGTGTTGGAAGTGCCTTAGCACTTTGATGCAGGTCCAGTCACAAGTTCACCCTTTATCAGTACTTGCACTCACTGTAGCACATTGAATTGTAACAATTTACATACCCTCGTGAGCCAGAATTGATTCCAGCACACTCTCCTACCCAGTGAGGAATGACCGGAGGTAAAATCTTCAAGGCAAGTGCAGTAATGCAGAAACAGAAAATATGGTCCAGTACTGCTAACTTCTACAGCTTCCTTCCCAGTAAATGGAGTCATCATATAGCTTAATGTCTGAAGTATTTCTGGTCCATGAAACAGTCGGTGCTCCAGAAGGGAAGCAGGTTTTTTTCTGTTCTTGGCTAGGGGGTGTTTTGACACACTATTTATTGCTTTTAAAGAATAGATTTCAGCATGATGCTTGTCCGTAGAAGTTTTTCTACTCTTCACATACATCTTGGACTACATCCAGTCTCCTGCCTGTGAGGAGCTCTGTAATCTGTCCGCCTGTGTCCTGAGGGAGGAGAGGGCTGTCATGGCTGCAGGTGTGCCATGTTCAAGGAGCTGCTTGAGCAGATGGCCAGGCTGCAGCAAGAAATCAGCAGCCAGAGGGGCTCCGGGGAATCTCTGAGGGAAACGGATAGGAAGAGGTGTCAATCTACTCCCACTGCAGACATAAAGCCTCCTCCTAAGTCCCTGCAAGTAGGAGCAGCCAAACCAGCTGCTCACCTGCTGGACAAAGGGCTAGACAACTCACAAGAGGAAAGGAGTTGGACCCTCGCCTCTGCTCGAAGCAGAAGGAGGTGTCTGCCCCCAGTACTCAGAGTATTCCCCAATCCCCCCAACTCCTGCAGAGTCCCCTGCAGTGTCCCTGAGTAACAGATTTGAGGCTCTCAGGCCGGATAGGAGTGAGGGTCTGGAAAACAGTTGAAACCCGTGCCCTGATAAGCACGTTGAGAATACAGGAAGTATCAGGCAAAGGAAGTGGGGCTAGTCAGGGCACTGTGTCAATACCAGAGCCACCAAAAAAAAGGGTGGAGAGTCTTAGTAATTGGGGACTCCTTACTGGGAGCCCTGAGGCTCCTGTTTGCCACCCAGATAATCTCTCCAGAGAGGTGTGCTGTCTTCCTGGGGCGCAAGTTAGAGACATTGGGAAGGTTTCTACCGCAGCTCATTAAGCTGGAAAACTACTATCCTTATGTTGTCATTCAGACTGGGTCCTGGGATGCTGCAGTGATGAAACTGAAGAATGTTAAAAAGCGCTTTGCATCTCTTGGAATGATGTTGAAGGGATCAGGGGTGCGGGTAGTGTTCTCCTCTGTCCTGATGCGTAGCCGGGACCCAGGAAGATAGAGAATATGTTGAGTAAATGGCTGAGGTGTGGTGTCATGATCGAGGCTTTGGGTATTTTCATCTTAGGCAGGCCTTTGAGAGACCAGATATGTGGGCTCCTGATGGACTCCGACTGAGCAAGTGCGACACGAGTGTTCAGGGGAGCAAACTCTCTGGATTGATTACTGAGGCTTTAAACTAGATCTGAAGGGGGAAGGGAGGGGAGTTAAATGTGACAGAATAGGGCTGAGGGATGTTGCCACTGTTGGAGATTGCGGGGAAAAACCTTTGAGTTTTCCCATAGGATTGTGCGAGGACTCCGCAGAAAAGGTCGTGTTGCTGTTACCTCACCTACAATCTTCTTGTGTCCCTCTATAGGTAACTGCACTTGCTGCTTCCCTTAAGTGCCTGTATGCCAATGTGTGTAGCTTGGTAAATAAATGGGATGAGCTGGAGATCTGTGTACGGTTGCAGGGCTGTGGTGGGACAGGACGCATGACTGGAATGCTGTCATGGAGGGCTGTGTCCTTTTTCAGAAAGACAGTCTGGGGAAATAAGGTGGAGGAGGTGCCCTTTATATGAGAGACCAACTAGAATGTAAAGAGCTCCACCTGGGAGAGGGGGAAGAATGTGTGGAGAGCTTCTGGGTGAGAATTAAGGGGCGGGCTGGTATGGCTGACATTGCTGTGAGAGTGTGCTACAGGTCACCAGATCAGGAAGATGGAGTCGATGAGGCCTTCTGCAAGAAGCAGGAAGTAGTTTCACAATCCCGTGTGCTGGTTCTCATGGTGGACTTCAACCATCCAGATATCTGGAGGGCCTGTTCTCTTGGGAGGAGTATAGGAGTGTTGTCAGGGCCTGCAGAGAAGCAATGAGGAAGGCTCTCCTGGAACTGAAGCTGGTGAAGGAGATGAAGGATAATAAGAAGGGGTTTTTTTTAACAGTAAAAGAAAGACTAAGTATAATGTGAGTCCCCTGCTGATCAAGGGAGGTGTCCTGGTAATGGGGGATGCTGAGAAGGTGGGGATGCTGAACACCTTTTTGCTTCGGTCTTCACTTCAGAGACTCCCCCTTGGGACTCCTGGACCCTGGGGGGAAGAGAGAGTCCAGGAAATGGTGAGCTTCTCTATGGTAGAGGAGGAAGTGGTCCGGGAGCATCTAGGTGGGATCAGTGTGCACAAATCCATGGCCCCTTATGGGAGGCATCCACACGTGCTGAGGGAGCTGGCAGAGGTGTTGGCCAGATCACTCTCTATCATCTTTGACAGGTCTTGGAGAACAGGAGAGGTGCCTAAAGAACTGGAAGATAGCCAGTATCACTCCAGTCTTCAAAATGGGCAAGAAGGAGGATCCTGGAAACTACAGGCCACCTCTGTCCCTGGAAAGGTGATGGAACAGCTTGTCTTAGATGCCATCTCCAAGCAATTGGAAGAGAAGAAGGTCATCAGGAATAGTCAGCATGGATTCACCAATGGAAAATTGTGCTCAACCAACCTCATAGCCTTCTATGATGGCATCACCAACTGGGTAGTTGGAAGGAGAGCAGTAGATATCAACTACCTTGACTTGAGCAGGGTTTTTTATACTGTCTCCCACAACATCCTTATATTGAAGCTAAGAAAGTGTAGGATAGACGAGTGGACAGTGAGGTGGGTTGAGAACTAGCTGACAGGCCAAGCTCAGAGGGTGGTGATCGGTGGTGCAGAGTCCAGTTGGAGACCTGTAACCTGCAGTGTTCCCCAGGGATTGGTGCTGGGTCTGGTCTGGCACTGGAACAGGCTGCCCAGGGAAGTTCTGGATTCTCCTTCTCTGTAAATATTCAAGACCAGCCTGTACGCCTACCGGTGCTGTAAGGGGCTGCTTTGAAGGGGGGTTGGACTCAGTGATCTTTGGAGGTGCCTTCCAGCCCCTACAATTCTGTGATTCTGTGATATTGAAGTATCCAAAATGAAAACGAGATTGTAGGGGTTTTCAATATAAAACTACCCATTAGTTAATAGGTAAAGTTAGTAGTATACAGTCCATTTCATGTTTTCACTTAATTTGGCAGCAGCAATGTTGAAAATCCATACTTATAAGTTTAACCTCTGGGAAAAAAGAAAAAGAAAAAAGTTTAAAAACCTTTTTCCTTCGAGCTACAGTTGCTCAGCTTACCTCAGGAAATGACAGAAATTTATGTCTTTGGAATACTATCACGTTAAGCTAACTAATCATAAAACCCAATTATCAGAAGACCAGGGAAAAAAAAAAAAAAACGACTGAAAAAAGGGTTGGAATTGCAACAATTATTGTCATAGGAACCGGATTGATAATGAATTCTGAATCCACCTATATCTTCGAGGTTTTACTGTGGTTTGTCACACTGGAATATCTGTCTTTTGTTGTTGATAGAAAGCGTTCTTCCTTGATCCTTGATGAGGGTGCTTGGAAGGCATTTTAAGCATGTCAAGGCACAGTTTATTATTATGATGTCCTGACAGTACTTGGAAAGTGCAAAGCATGCACATTTCAATATTTATAAGGATTTTTATATATTTTCTGTTACTCTGCTTAAAAGTGCATTGCAGCCATGTTATGGCTTCATGCTGAATTTTCACAAGATATGCTGTAGTGGAATCATGCACTGATTCTCCTAATTTTTACCCTGTTAGTCAATGGGACCAATCAGTGACTGACTTAAGTGCCTAACATCATCCTTACTAAACCTATCTTGAGAGCCAGGAAGCCACAAACATAGCTCAGAGCTTAAAAGTAGAGAGCTACATTCTGTATGTGATTCTCACTCCTGGGATGTCTTTGCTCAAGTAAAGCTTTCTTTGAAGGTTAGACAACCTTTCATTGCAGAAGATGGGACAAGATTCCTGCTGATGGTCATAAAGACATAGTAGCATAAAGAAAATGCATTTGGAGACAGCTAGTCTCTCATTCACTAGTTAGTGGATGAAAATGTGTTTCTCTTAAGGAAAGTACATCCAAAGTGCTGTATTTCTGGACAGAGAATTGCATTTTCTTTTCACAGGATTATTTATTTCACATAGTTTAGATGAAACATAATTGATGGCAGTAGATGGTATTTTAATAGAAACTTGTAATCAGACAGCAGGTGATTGCTTTCCAGATAATTTCCACAGAGCCCAGTGCTCCTGAGATTTGCATTTGGGGGCTTCAACTCCCCTCTGGCTGGATGTTTTCAGTGGGGAATTGAATTAACTGCAAATTTTGTTGGAAATAAAGTTAATTTTTACCATTTGCAAAGAGAAATTCCTTCTCATAACATGTTTTTTTTTCCTCCACTTAAAGATTCTTAAAACTCACTTAAAGATTCTTAAATGTTAGTACTGGTGAAAGTGTCTTTTTCCCAACATTGCTGAAAGCTCAGAACAACTCCAGTAGCTCAGTGAGGTTCTGAGATCTAGCCAAATTTGTTTCTAAAACAGCAATGCTGTGTTGTGACACAGAGCTTACTGTGAGTGGCTTTGAGCACGGTAGAAGACTGTATGATTTGAGAAAATTTGGCCCTTTGGCCCTTAAAAAGGGAACACTGCATGCCTAGTGATTGGAAAGTGGTAAAGCATGTGCACAGTCACTGCCTTCGGACATTTTTCCTTAGTTGTGTCTCACAGTCCTAGAAAGCTTTTTTCAACATTGTCCAGCCCTCTCTCTTAGAGCCAGAGGAATGCTGACGCCATTTTGACAGCCTGCTAGGTTTGGAGAAGAGAATCCTGAACTTTTTTCATTATTCCTTTACTTCTGTGCACTTTCAGGAATTATTTACCTGATCTCAGCTTTCAGTCACCTGGCACATTCTGTGGTGCTTCTGGTAGTTTCTGCACGGGATGGGGGTGGTCTTTCCTCAGCCACCCATGCGGCTGTCACGGTGCACATCCTTCAGACCACTTCGCCCCCTGCCGTATTTGAGAGATCCCAGTATGCTTTTTCTGTACCTGAAGATGCACCTGAAGACAGCCTGGTTGGAGCCGTAAAGGCCAGAGAGCCTCCGGGTGAGTTGTGTGTTCAGAGATGATTCTCTCTTATGGGTGTAATGGGGAACATCTACAGATAATATTCATTTAAACTTTCAGATGACTTACTAGTTCTGATGAGCATCAAATAGTATTTACAGCTGGTATTTAAAGCAGCTGGTGCAATCGCTGCTATTTTGGGATGCCCTCTAGATCAGGTGGAGATTATGGTCATTTCTTTGGTGGCCCACTGGGAATGGCCCCATTTTTTAACTTTAATTTACTTACTTGATTTGCAGTATGGTTTAAAGAAGCCTTAGTTTTCTAATACAAATTTTGCATGCAAGAAGATGCTGTATTTTCCAGAGGGATTTGTGTAATTGTAAATGTGGAGATGGGGCGTACACTGAAAGATTGTGGCTTGTGTTAAAACATTTTCCATGAAAGAATATCTGAGAGCAACACTCATGAGCAGAGGGTATTCTGAATTATCAAAGAATCTGTAAGATATGCTGCTACAAAAAAGAAATTTTTTTCCAAATCAAATGGTGAAGTTTAGATGGGTGTTTACTGGGCCTTAAAAACACATATGGTTAAGCTATTTGTTTTGTTTAGTCACTTTTAGAGGGAAATGGGTTGCCATAAAATACCCTGTCCTGAGAACCATGTGTGTTTGGTTTTTACACAGAGCGCTGGGAGCCATGTGTTCATATAGTGACTTAGTGATGAATCTCCAAGTGCGGCAGAGAGAGAAGTTTTAGGAATTTGTGATTAGTCATGTCCCTCCATTTTCTTCTCCTTGGAAGGGACAGTACATTGACCACTGTCCCCAGAGAGGCAGCACCTGCAGGGCAGCCTTGGCAGTAAGCCTTTACATAGCTCTTGCTTTAGACAGCATCTGGCTGCCTCAAGTTGAAGCAGTGGTCCTCCATGATCAGTAATGACAGAAAAATGCCTTTCTTGGAGGGGTCTGCTACCTGTCTCATTCCTTGCTGCAGTGAATGTCTGTGTACAGTGAAGTGATTCCCTTAATAATTTATAGGAGCATTTTTCTTCAGTTCAGATTAGGGAAAAACAAGAGGCTATTATACAATTTTTCACTATATAGTTTTATCATACTGGAGATGAAAAGCAAACAGTGCTCAAGTACACAGAATAAATAAACTCAGATGAAGTTTATGCAGTATTTATGTTATTGAAGGGCTCTGGGGATAGGAACTAGGAAGCATAAAAAAACCAAGTCAAAGTCTGTGTAGCTTACAGCTATCCCACTGAATTGAACAGCATGCATTCTTCACATTTCTCACCAGCCTTCATGCTATCACTCTACTAGTATTATTCTTTTTAACTTTTATTATTTTTATTTATAGATTCTTTAGAAGTGGTTTCATACAGAATTTCCTCTGGTGATCCGCAGGGAAGATTCTATATTCACTCCCAGTTTGGTATCATTCGCATCAAGAAAGAGCTTGACCATGAAACCCAGTCTGCTTTCATGCTCACCATTCAGTCACAGTTGGGAAAGTCTCCTGTTTACAGCAGCACCCACGTCAATATATCTGTGATAGATGTTAATGACAGCCCTCCAGTATTTCTTACCAGGTCTGATAAGGTAATTATTTCACGCACGCAGCCTCCTGGCACTGCTGTGTACATTGCTCATGCAGAAGATAAAGACAGCAGCCTCAACGGGGCAATCAAATACAGTCTTACCAGCAATCAGACAAATGCATTTAGTATTGATTCAGATCTTGGAGTGGTAAGCCTCATCAAAATGGTGTTTGAGGATAAACAACAAGAATATACTCTGTATGTAGCAGCTGAAGACCATGGAAGCCCTCCTCTGAGTTCTTTGCTGTTGTTGACAGTGACTGTTGAAGAGCAGAGGATGGGCCCAACTTTGGTTTTCCAGAAGTTGGTGTACCAAGTGGAAATCAGTGAAGCTACATCTCCAGGTTCTCACATCCTTCAGGTTCAAGCCTCCTTATTTGATCCACGCCATGTTAGCTCCAGGCTGACATATTCCATAGAGTCTAGCACAGATTCTGCTGCATTTGGAATCAGATCTGATACTGGCTGTATTTATCTTCGGAAACGTTTGAACTATGAATGTGCACAGATTCTTAGTTTTAGAGCCCTGGTCAGCACCTCAGAAGAGGAAAACTCCATGCAGAGTGCAAGCGCGTTAGTAATAGTAAATGTCCTGGATGAAAATGATAATTCCCCTGTGTTTATGCATGAGAGCTACTTCTTCAAAATGGAGGAAAGTCCAATTCCCAGGGGTGTGATTGGCGCTGTCACAGCTGTTGACAAAGACTCGGGAAGAAATGGACAACTTTCATATTTGCTTCTGTCTGATGGAAAGTATTTCAAGATGAATTCCAACACAGGTAGCATTTTTATGATTTATAATCTGCTTAATATTGCTTTTGGAAAGCAACCCACCCTAAAGGAATGGAAATGAAGTATAAAGCTTTCAGGAAATGCTGTGGGTCTCTTGGGTTGGTTGGTATGTGAAAATTCTAACTGGAAGCTTCGCAGTTGAGAGAATGAAATAAATCATGTTTATGAAGGACAAACTAACCCTTAGGATTTGATTGTTTTTGTAGCTTCATTCTAATCACTTCAGTGCAAGTTTTCACTGTTCCAAATTTAAAGGGAATATTAAATTATAGCTTCAGTAGATATGAGACTCTTGACAGGCAATTGTCTGTAATCAAGTACAATTGAAAAGTATGAATAGGTTGTAAAAAATTATGAAAGTAAGTGTGATGTTTGAAAGTGTTTTAAAACATTTCTGGAAGCTTCAGCAAGCTACATCAATCAGTATGGAGTTCATATTGTGCACGGCACTGAAAAAAGCAAATTGGCTGAAATAAATTCTTCACAAAGTGTGTACTCTGCAGGGAATCTCAAATGCATTGTGAGATAGATAATATATCCATGCAGCATAGCAGTAGAGAATACAGCATGGAAATCCCAGGGGAAGGGGATTCTGTAAGGAACTTAGGCATTCTAAGTAATCCAGTTTAGCAAAATAATATCTAATGCTTAAAGATCTGCTATTTAAAATTTATTTTCTTGGAGATTCTGTCTTCGTAGGCAGAATTTCTCTACGAATTTCGTAACTGTTATTTCAAAGCAAAGGTTTATTGGGAATTCCTAAAGAAATCTAAAGGTGAACAGAATCTCAGGAATTAACCACATATTATTTTAACAGTACCTCTGTTATCTGTGTGAAGGGCTTTGGTCAACCACAAATCTTCAGCTATATTGAGTATGGGTGAGCAGATGGAGAGGAGATTGCGTTAGATTTATTTACTGGGTTTACCAGAATGTATAGGAGACATAAGGCTTCCTGATTAATGTACAGATGTTGTGTTCAGATTGGCTAACCCATGGGCATAACAAAGCCCATTTTTTTCAGCAGTTAAAACCCTGTGCTCATAGATTATCTGTCCTGAAATTTGATGAAAATCCCGGTTGGGTTTGTTAGCAGCTTTGTGCTGCTTTACGCCTTTTCTCAGGGGAATCCGAAGTACAGTGAAGAATGTAATGTCTCACTTAAGTACAAGTGCACACTTTGACATAACATTTGTATGGAGTTGAATTCACAAGCTGGGATTTCAGTGTCAGCAACAAGATATATCAAAAGACATCTGATTACTGCATGTTATAAGATTAGTGCTAGCGTACAATAATATGCAATTCCCTTTCTCCCTCATTTTCCATGTCCATCAGGTGAAGTTATAAACTGGGTTGCCTTAGACCGTGAAAAACAAGCACACCACCAGCTGACTGTACTAGTGACTGATCATGGGTCACCACCACTTAATGTCACAGCAACTGTGTACATCTCAGTGATGGACGTCAACGACAATAAACCTATCTTCCCTCAGATTGCGCCTGGAAAAAAGCTAAGCATCAAGGTCTGTAGCAGCCTGTGCTGCAGTTTAGGGTTTGTTCTGAGCACCACCCTGTGGTAAGAGCTCAAACTGTACACGAGATTTTGGTCTGCGTAGCAGAGAGCCAGGCTGGTGCCTGCTGAGTGAAACAGCAAGCGCAGCACACATCTTTCAGTCCAGTGCACTGCCTGCAATGCCTGACCCAACTGAGATTCAGTTAAGGTTAATTAATCGATGAGGGAGCAGCTACTGGTCTGAATTTTCTTTTTTTTTTTGCACATTTTTTTTACCCAGGTATATTCAGGACCTTCAAAATTTGTAAACAAATAAAATTTTTAAAATGAAAAAAAAAAAAGCAAAATATGTAGACTGTTGTTATGCACAAAGGATATATGTATAATTTTCTTTATGTGTGTAGTAGTCTTTTCCAGCTCCTGACCTCTGAATCTGCTATATTAATTCATACATATTTTTGGATTAGTAATATATGCGGACCATAATAGGAGATTTTTCAGGACTACGTTGGATGATGCCCTGGGCAGCCTGATTTAATGGTTGGCAACCCTGCCCATGGCTGAGGGGACGGAGCTTGATGGTCCCTTCCAATCCAAACCATGGTGGTTCCGTGATTGTTAGAACTGTATTACTTAACCATTTTCTGAAATGCCATTTGTGCTGATTGTACACCTTACTGAGATGGAAAATATAGCAGCAGTAAGCTCTTGTGCTAAGGGGAGGAATTTCTTTTGAGGCTCACAGTTATCCATTTATGCTTGCAAATTAATTTATCAACTGCTCAATGACAGGTTTTGGAAGGGCAGCCATCGGGAATGCTCATCACCTCTGTCTTTGCAAAGGACTTTGATTCTGGGAACAATGGTACAGTACTATATGCAGCAGAACCAGGTAAGAATCTAAAGTGGAATTCATAAGCAAAGATACACTGAAATAATCACCATGTTAAAGATGCATGCATACGTACTGAATTTCAAGTCTGTCTTGTCTGTTAGAGAAGTGCTGCCCATATAAATATGAAAGAGGAACATTCTGTGTCTTAATTATGTCTGAAGGCACAGACAGCTTCCCTCCCTCCCCTCTACTCCACATTCCCAGGGATTTGGGTGTTTTTGTGGCCAGACAGAGGGCATCTGAACAGCACTTGCAAGGGATTAGGTCCATGGTGTTGTGCTGAACAATTCAGTGCTTCAGTCAGTTGTCTAACATGGTAAAAGAAAGATGATCTCCCTTTCCCAAGACCAACAGAAGGTTCTCCTGCTAGAGGAATGGTTTACAATAGACTGAGGCAGGAATCAGAAGGATCAGCAGATAATCTGAGCAAACAATTAAGCTTGTGGGTTTTAGTTTATGCTGTACCCTTTTGTTAGCCTTGTATCAGCGTTCCTGAGGGGTCACCGCCTCTCTGTGCATCTGGCTGTATTCCTTCCTTTAAGCAGCACATTGGATTTTCTTATCCCTTTCTGTAGAGCTGCAGAGCAGAGTGAGAAGGAATTCCAATGGTAAAAAAAGACTAGCAACACAAAATAGGTCTGGTTTTGAAAATGATGTCTCTAGAAAGGACAAAAGGATAAAAACAGAAGCAACCAACCAACAAAAAAAACCAAACCCCCCACCACAAACAACAACAACAACAACAACAACAACAAAACAGACCCACGCACAAAAAAACCAACCCACTGAAAGACCCCTCCTGGCCTTACAGGTTTATATGTTCCTGGTAAACAAATACAGAAACAGCTGGACTTCTCTGATGTTAATTTTTGTTGTTGCTTTTGGTTGGCTTACAGCCTTTAACATCTGCTCTTCTGCGACATGGTGAAGTTCTTGCCTTCTTTATATTTAAAATAGTGTTTTCTAGTTCAGGGGTATTTTTCAGTACTAAAACTTGAAGAAATGTGATGCAGTTTATGACCATATTTGCTAAACGTAGACATCGTGTTCATTGGAGAACTGGAGACTAGAGAAATACAACCGTAGATAAATATAAAAACAAGAGATTAAGACATGCAGGAGGGCTAATAACAGATGCTGGCAAATTATATGAGGAAAAGGTCTGTAAAGTGAAAAATGAAGATATGGCTGGGGGATGAGTTTCAGCCTTCAGTGTTTCCTTCAAAATGCCCCTCCCTCTTTCAAGAAAACCCAAACAAGTAATCCTTAAGCTTTCTGCAGATACATTAAAACCTGACCATGTGATGAAGGCAGAAGTTGCCTCACTGAGGTGATTTATTGAGAGAAAAGTTGAGAAAAGGTTTCTGGAAGTGCAGCGAGTGTGAGCTTCTGGAGCTATGACTGAGATGCTCTGAGTATCAAACTTAGTACCCACCTTTTTCCCTTATTCCTCACTTTGAACTCACAAAAGAAAAAAGAGGAGAATTTGGAGTGCACTTAGAAAGAGAGCAAGCTAACACTCATTCACACTTGTCCTCTATTATCTTGGGCAAAATATTTATAATTGATTTGTCTTTTTTTCTTAATATGTGCCGTATGTTTCTGATTTGGGATCAATCGTCTCCCCTTTGAAATTATTCATGACTAAATTAAAATTATCAGACTTCCTTGCTACTTCTACAGAACTGATGATTTCATGCAATACTTGAATTTTAGTGGAGTGATAGAGTCTAAAGGATGTTTCTTTTCTGGTTGTCTAAATGGTCCTGATCACAGAATCACAGAATACCAGAATGGCCAGGGTTGGAAGGGACCTCAAGGATCATGAATCTCCAACCCCCCTGCCACATGCAGAGCCACCAGCCTCCACGTTTAATGCTAAACCAGGCTGCCCAGGGCCCCATCCAGCCTGGCCTTGAACACCTCCAGGGATGGACGGGGCATCACAGCCTCTCTGGGAAGCCTGTTCCATTACCTCACCACTCTCTGAGTAAATAATTTCCCTCTGATGTCTGACCTAAATCTCCCCTCCCTCAGCTTAAAACCATTTCCCCTCCCTTCCAGCTTCAATTATTCTGAAGAATGTTGAGGATTTGGGATCATCACTCTTATTTTACTAAAAAATATAAATCCTGAGCCTTACCTTTCAGTCTCTAATGAGCTTGAACCTCTAGAAGCTGTGTTGACTGATGCCTATTTCAGTTGACCTTAACTATACACTCTGTTACTTCAAATGAAAAAGCAAGCAATTATTGGTCCTTAGCCACTTAAGCAGTGTCTGGAGTCACTGGACGTCCTCAGTCACTGTTAGCTTTCTCTATCAATTATGTCAGTTTTAGCAATACATTAAAAATATTTGAATGGCATTCATGTTGTATTCGTCTTTCCTATCTATCTCTGCTGTTTTACTTAACTGGGATTTTGTTTCCAGAAACACTGGAACAAAATAGCTTATCTGTGCATGGAGACACACTGTTGGGATCTAAGCCAGAATGTACGAGAATACTAATATAGCAGCACTAGTATTTTGAGGCAGTCATCAAAAAATGCAGAATGTGGACCTGTCTCATTCAGATGAATTGTCTCTACATGTTATGTCCCTTTGGCAATTTGTTTGTTATGTTTCTGACTGCTAGAGGAGCCCAGAAGGGACTCGTGGAGCATTAAAAACACGGAGTTGCTCAAAAATAACAGAACAGTGTTGGGAAAAGTGTTGTGGTAGTTGTCAGAACTCTGTTTTCTAACCTGCCTGCTCAACCTTTGGTCATATGCTGCAGGTGCAAGTATTTCGCTATATACAGAAACGTATATACAAGTGAGTACTTCTGTGTGCAGTTAACTGATTTGCATGTGCAGATTTGGAGAACATAAACAGCTTCATGCTCTCTTAGGTGCCTATGGAAGTATGGTTCCTTATAAGTGTTCTCTTCAGTCCATATGCATTGAGTTTATTTTTACCACAGTTGCTTATTAGAATAGCAGCTGTTCTACATTACTTTGTTTAACCTGCCAGCACAGCTTATTAAAAATTAATGTACCTGAATTGTTTGCATAGTATTTTAAGGGAGAGGGAGTTATGACAACTTTGATTTCCTCAGCTTGTGGTAATATATATCAAGTAATAGATATTTTCCAATTTTACTAAAAAAAATGGAGACTGATTTCAGTTGTGTTCCTTGAATATGGAGAATTCACAAAGAGCTAGTTACTCTTCCATCGTAGAGTTTTTTTTCCTTGCATCTGGAATAAATGCAATAGGATGTTCAATTAGAACTTGCTGGTTATTAGCATGCAGCCAGTCCTTGGTGACAGACAAAAGCCTAATTCCCACTATTTATGCGTTGCTCTGGAACCAGTCAGTGTAAGATGCTGGACATCCCCAGTTGTGTCTGTGCTGGGAGCAGAGGCAGGGAAGGCTGCATTGCTGTGGTTGCATTGTCGTAGGGACAGAGGAGTCTTTTTTTTGGCTTGTGGTAGTGTATTCAGCATCACCCATTTGACCCTTCATTTCCCCTTCAGAGACCAAGTCTTAATTCTCTCCCTGTCCCTGCTTCCCAACTGGTATTGGAGATAGAAGTAGCAGTCCTGAGAAGAGCAGTCATGAGTCCTGCTGTTCTCCTGATGCTCATCACTAATATGAGCAGCATCAGTACAAAAACAGGCAGTTGCTTTGGTATAGGTTAAGCTGGCTATAGTAATTACTTACTGAAGCAGGTGAGCCAGATGAGTCTGAGAAATTGTGAATGTAGCAGGTTCCCTTTCCTTTGTGTCCTGCTCTTTCTTACTCATTAGTTATGATGGAGACGTATGGCGAGTTGATGAGGTCTGCAGTAACTGATACCCATTTTTTCCAATAGAAGAGGATATAGGATACTTCCAGATCGATGCTGTCAGCGGGGAGTTGAGAGCAACCCGGCCTCTGTCATATGCTGAGAGATCAAGCTACAGAATGGTGGTCACAGCCAGGGACCAGGGGATGCCTTCCCTTCAAGAACAGGCTGTTGTTGACATCCAGGTACTTCTTGGTATTGTACAGATAGGAAAAACTATGCTGCATACTTATTTTCTTTATAAAAAATAAAAATTAAAAAGCAGTTAAACTGTTCTGGGAGAATCCAGGGAAATAATCTGAAGATAGGAAAAATTTGGAACTAAATATGTTGTTTTATAGTTTTCTTTAGTTTGTTTTTCTCTTGAATGAGGAAATGAGAGAGCAAACTCATTTTTGTTTTGAGTACAGAGCAGCATGATGAGTTGCCTTATGAATGGAAGGTGTTTATGCATTAGTAGGAAGCCATTACAAACCCTGTAAAAGAGAAGAAAAATATCTACTAGCGGTGTTCAAAGTTCCTGTATTTGGATGCCTATGATTCAGTGGGTACCAGATAGTCTTGTCCCTCTTTCTTTTTTCCTTTTCCTTTTTTCTGGTGTGGGAACGAAGAAGAGAATTATGGAGCATCTGGTTAAGCACTGTTTGAACACTGTTGTAACATGTAAGGTTTGTTTTCTGTCTTCAAGCCATACATACTACATAGAACAACATATATATAATAACATACATACAATAACATATTCACAAGTGATGAATGAATAAATTGTCAAGGAAAATAATTATCGTTACACTGCCTCTAATAGCATTGGGAAAATTTGTCAGTCTTCATGTTTTTGTTACAGGTCATCCCACTTCCCACAGGGAGATCTATCTTCTCTCAAGATTTCAAGCACTTTGTCATACCTGAAAATTTTAAACCTGCACGAGTATTCACTTCTGTAAAGTTGCCTGGTAATCATCTGACAACTAACAGGAAACTGTCTTTTAGTGTCGCTGAAGATGACAATGATGTTTATTTTGAAGTAGACAGTTGGAGAGGAGAGCTTTTTCTGTCCAAGGAACTTGACTATGAAACATCTTCACACTTCTTTTTGCAAGTTATTATAAGGGATTACAATAATAATCCCCCACACAATAATACTGTCTTCCTCAGTATTGATGTAGAAGATCTGAATGATCATTCTCCACATTTTCAAGACGACTTCATAGTGATAGGCATAGAGGAAAATGTACCTGTTGGCACTCTGGTTTACACATTCGATGCAAAAGATGGAGATGGCAGTTCTCCAAACAGCAAAATACAATATTCCCTGGAAATGAGTAACATGGCTGAAAATCCATTTGTTGTTCACCCTTTCTATGGTACCTTGGTCACAGCATCCCCACTGGACAGGGAGATTACTCGCTCTGTGATCCTTAAGGTATCTGCAACCGACCAGGCAATAAATGTGGCTGATCGCAGACGTGATTCTCTGACTGCAAAAATTGTTATTCTGGATGTCAATGACAACAGTCCCAGCTTTATATCTGCACCTCTTTGCTATGTCATGGAGGATACAGACGTGGGCCTCCTTGTGCACCATGTAACTGCAAAGGATCCTGATGAGGGAGGAAATGGACGTGTTATGTATCACTTAATTTCAGGCAATGAAAATGGAACATTTATATTGGATAAAATCACAGGTACTGTGACTCTCTTGTTCTTACATTGTTCTTATCACGGTAGTATTGGGGAATGCATACAGTGCAGTAACAGAATAATGAATGACAGTGACACTCTACCCAGAGTATCAAGCACCATACAAGTGTGGCAGTGCTGAAAGCTTAGTGAGACTTAGCTCAGAAGTTTCTGCATGACACTCTGACTGTGTTGTGCAGATGTGCTGGAATGCCTTCCAGTGCATTACTGGGGAAAGTGTATGCAGTGGAATGCTTCACACTGATTTTTTACACAGTGCATACTTAAAGCCTGCATACATGTATATAGTGCTAGCTGTAGATGTGAGGAAAGGCAAAATCGAGATCAGAAGAACGAAGGAGTGCACCTGCAGATAGAATGCATTCTGTAGGTGCTCAAAGTGCTGCCAAATTTTATTCTACAGCCTTTTGAAGTTCCCTGGTTCCTGAATGAGTTCTGTGGCTGTTATTCCACAGAAATAAGCATTTCACAGTAATAGTTACAGTATTTTCAGATTCATGTTCTGATTTTAAATCCATAATGTGATACAGCTGACACTGATTTGTGGAGTTGCTAATCGGAGAACCAATGTGCAAACTAACAACTACGAAGATATATGAAGCTAAGCATAATGCAAAGCTCAGAGTTAAGTAAGATATTTCTCTCTTTGAACCTCATGTGAATGTTTCATGAATCCCAATTACCCCTCTTGTCAAAATGAGCATTTCTGGGCTGCTCTCATGGGAATTATCCAAAGTCTGGAAGCCTTGCAGCAGTGGCAAGAATGTGCTTTAGTGTGAGCGCAGGAGCAATCGAGATCCTAACCTGGAGCTGAGGCTTTTTTACTGTTTCCATTCCTTATAACAGGACTCCTAAGTACAGCCCAACTCCTGGACCGCGAGGTTCAGGAGCACTACAGTCTGACAGTCCTGGCTCTTGATGGTGGCAGTCCAGCTCTCTCTGCAACACAGGTTCTAACCGTCCTTGTTCTTGATGTGAATGATGAGAGCCCAATATTTCTGCAGCAGCTTTATGAGACTGCAGTTTATGAAAACCAGGATCCGGGGGAGCTGGTCATAAGAGTGGAAGCTGTGGATAGAGATGCAGGTAATTTCAACCTTTTTTGCTATTGTGGACATTGTAGACTGATCAAATCTTACTTTGCTCCGTGCTTGCATGTACAAACATCATGCTTTTCCCAGAGTAATGTCTGCATTTGAGTTCCAAAACATGGCTGTTAGTTCATTTTCTCAACATTCATTGAGGGCTCGGAGATCTTCTGACTTACACACTCGGCTAGCCTCAGCCCTAATTAACATATTCAATACAAGTTGAGTGCATGAGCGATGTGGAGTAGCTCAACACACTCCGAGTGAAAACAGCTAGAGGGTTCTGGTTCTCACTCAGAAAAGAATAGTCATCTCCATTAGACTCGATATTTAGACACTTCTGTTTCTCTCAATGAGTTTTTACTAGTTTTAAATTATCTCAGAAGTTCAAATCCCAGTTTCGTGAAGGCAAACATGCACTGATGTCCTCTGACCAGAGAGGGGCACTGCCATCCAAGAATTTCCAGGCACCTGAGCTGTGAAGGAATTTTGAAAACTGTCCTGGATTTCAAATATGGTTTCACATACACGCTTTTTCAAACATACAGAAAGTAGATGAATAAAAGGGATGGTTAATATGCTCACAGATAATGATGTAAACGTGAGAATCTTCGCTAACCAACGAAAAAGTTCTTGAGCTTTTGTAGTATCTGAAATGCACAGGATGTTACAGATAGTCTGGGTCTGGAGATAATTTTGCCTTCAGTAAGGCAAAGCGTGGTATATGCAGTTGATGTAACCTGAAGCAGTTACACTGAGCCTGTGACCTGCATTAAAATAAAAAATGAGAAGAGATTTTAAACCCTTGGATATTGCTGCATTTGACCCAAAAGTTGTCTCTGCTTTGCAAATGATTTTGTCTTGACCATGGATTCGCTTTCTGCACATCTTTACAATTGTTTAAGATTGTGCTATAAAAAAAAAAAAAAAGTCCTGTTAGCAAAATGGTCTTCTGTCTCTAGAAAGATGTCCCATTTTAAAGCAGAGCACATACTGACTACAAAAGGCTGATGTGAGATACACAGAGATGGAAGAGCCATTTCCCCACAAGTAAGTGAAGTATCTGAAGATCAGGCAGGAGTCAGTATTCATATATATGAAAATCTTCATGATAGCTGAGCAGCATTACTGTCTACCTCTATCTCATTCTCCCATATATTTTCTTTTTGGCTCATCCTATAAAAACAAAGTATTTGATATAAAAAATTGATACATGACATAGAAAAGAAATAGCTATCTTGAATTCTTGAATTCCTTTTTCTTATTACAGCATCCCTCTCCCTATTAAGTTTATTATTATTGTTATTTTGTATTGTGCATTTTATGGGAGGTACAGCAGGAGATGCATTTTGTAAGCCTTTAGTAGGAGGGAGCACTGCTGGCTTGGCTGAGTGGAGAGGAAAGGCACTGCAGGTCTGCTGGGGGGCACGAGGCTGGCCAGTGTGCGTCTGCTGGTACAGACAGGTTAGGCTGGAACACGTTGCTGCTCATGGTTCTTTCCTGGTTAATTTTGTCTCTTTGTTTAATTATTATTACTTTAATTTATATGTTTTCCAGTAACCAGAGCCCTTCTGCTGGGGCTTTTTCTCACATTTTCAATTTTTGGCCCAGTGTCATATGTATGTTGCAGAATGGTTCCAAATACTGAAAGTGATGCTCATAATGTAAGAAAATGAGATTGATATGGGAGTCATACAAACAGAACTCATTTTTATTACTTTTTGAGTAGAAGACTCCTCGTTGTGGCCTTGATTTTTTTACTTCCTATTTTTTATATCGTTTTTATTTGCTCTTTAAGTTGCAGTTCAAATCCCAGGAATATTTGCATAGTCTCAGTAGAGGACTTTCTTGCCTGTATTGTTTTTTTCACCATAAGTGTTCCCTAACTGACCACAGGAAGGAATCATTCTTACTGACAAGCACAGCCATTATCAGCCTTATGTTTTATTTGTTTTCCTACTTCATGGATTATCTGTGAAGAGAAGAGCAAGCAGCTGTCATCTGCTCCGTATCTGCTCCAGGCTTTAAGCTTGATTTCACTTCAAAAGGTCTTTCTTGGAAATCGCTGCTAAAATTTTTGTCTGTATGATTTTTTTCACATAAATCATCGTGTACCACTAACTTGTACCTGCACATTACAACAGGAGCACCATGAAATCACCCTGCTTCCTGGAAAGCTGGAAAGATTTCTATAATTTTTTTTTTTGTGTGTGTGTGTTTTCGTGAATAAGTCCCTTCCTTGAATTGGTGTAGGTGAAAGTGCATTTACAGTAATAATTCTTTCAATCAAATGTCACTAGCTTTGTTAACTATTTAGCAAAACTCTCCAAAGGCAAACAAAGGCAGTCATGGACATTTAAACCGTAGGCTCTGTTTCTTTTCTTGCAGTAGTGTTTCTCCATCAACTCCAGCTTAGATTGTCTTATTTTCTGCTGTTCTAGTTAAGAACAGAATGTAGTGTTGACTTTAAGTTTAGTATAAACTAGGAATGCTGTAGTTTTCCAGGTGCACTGTTCTTACACTACCAAAAGTTTGTAATGGATGAAAAAACACAGAATGACTGAATGAAACTTAATTAAAAGAAAAAAGGCAAATAAATGAGTACAATTGCACAAGGTGCAGTAGTAGTTGCTCTTCATGTAGAATGTGGGATTAAACTCATTGAAGATCTCCTAATAGAAAGGACACAGTATTTTCCTCTGAAGGGTGTTGAAAACAGTAGAAATATGAGAGATTATTTTATGGTCATAACTAGTAGGAATGTGGAATCCCATTTCTCCTTCAGCTCAGGCAGCTTTGAAAGTATGACTCGTGAAGTCCTGCACAGTTTTATCCTATTCTACTATCCTACTATCTACTATCCTGTTCTAGATAATGATAGGACCAAGAGGGAATGGTTTTAAACTAAAGGAAGGGAGATTTAGATTATGTGTCAAGGGAAATTTTTTACTGAGGTAGTGGTCAGGTGCTGGAACAGGTTGCCCAGAAAGTTTATGGATACACCATGCCTGGAGGTTGGATGGGGCCCCGGGCGATCTGATCTAGTGCATATTCTAGTGGCTGGCAGCCCTAGTTTGGAGCTTGATGATCCTTGAGGTCCCTTCCAGCCCAAGCCGCTCGATGATTCTGTGCTATGATTGCTAGAGAAGGACAGGAAGAATAATATTCAAGTATTGTATACAAATGGTAGATCTAATTAGGAACTGATTGAAAATGACATTCAGAAAAACACTGAGAGAGGGAAAATCTTTAAGTTAAACTTGGTAACTTGCCTTGGGTCCCTCAAAATGCTGCTGGGCTCTCTCAGAATGCCTGGAAAACTTACACACAATGCAGTAGCTGTACAAGGATTTTGAAGATCCACTTTTAAATTTTGATCTCTTTTGTTAATGAAGAAGCAGTTTCTGCATTGAGAGTAATAATTTCATTTCTAATCTATTTCCTAGAAGGTGGGGGGAAAAGAGGGCATGTAAGGAGAGTGACTGTTTTATTAGCACTTCTATGTTCCTTTTTAGGACAACATTCCTTGCTTCAGTATGATATCTTACCTGGACCCGGATATGAGAAATTCAGGATGAATTTGGACAGTGGAGAATTGTTAACAACTGTATCACTGGACAGGGAAACCCAGGAGGTTTACAATATTAAAGGTAACAGCATGAAGTAGCTATGACTGCTTGTGCAATGGGAGGTGAGAATGGCTGTGGTGTTACTGCCAGAGTTAGCCTGGGTTACATGGAAGTGCTGATATATTGAGGAACAGGGGAGCGTGTGCTCTATTTATAGCAAAAAATAATGACTATTCTGCTATTGCTAAGGAGCAGTATGCCTCCATAATATTTGCTTTCTGTTTTTAAATCTTAGTTTTGGTTCGAGATGGTGGAACTCCATCTCTATCAAGCACAGCGACAGTTGTCTGCAAAGTGCTGGATGAAAATGATAGCTCTCCCGAGTTTTTCTTTCCTGTCTTTGAGATACGGATTCCAGAGAATCAACAGCCTTCAGCAGTTTACCTTGCCAGGGCTGCAGACATGGATGCTGGCAATAACGGAGCTCTAAGATACAAAATAAGTGGTAAGTTATATCTTGTTGTTATTGTTAGATCAGGAAGCGTATCAACAACAGTGTCCAGGTTTTAGGCGAGTGTTCCTGTATACTGCCTTGTCACATGCTTTTTTTATGTGCTGGGTGAGGAAAAAAGTCTTTCACCTCTTTGTCAGTATTAACAAGCCTTTTCCAAGTAAACTTTAAGTCTGCTCTCTGAATTTGAAATGGTACAGAGGAGAAAAACAAAAGCTGTGAAATCCTGCAAGAAGGCATTCATCACAAATGCATAATTTTATCCCTTTCATTGTAGTTGTGGAAGCTGTGAACATGTTACTCTTTTAGTAACTGCAAGAATTAATCAAATTTTTATTTTTTAATTTTATTTTGTGAGAGCTTTCACTGACCAATTAAAGTAATACTTGATTTTTGTATTGCCAAACTCTCCTCAAGTCTGCTATGTCAATGTAAGCTCCACGGCTGTTCAAAGCCTCTTGTAAAATCTTTGCACAAATACAAGTATGCCATGCTTACTTTGGTTTGTGGCTCCCAACATTAGCTCAAGCAGCAGATAGCTACTGTGATACTAGCTGACAAATTTTTCTTTGAAGAAACTGTAGAATTTCTTTGTTTTCTTGGTTTTAATTTCACGATCTTTTACAATTTTAAATTTATTTGCCATTATTGGTCTTTATACGTTATAAAGTATGTATGCCATTCACTACAACTGAAAATGCTGACTTGTTTTCAGTCAACTGCTTCATATTTACTTTCTCTTTTCCTTCCCCCATAATAGTTACAGGAGACTTTGTAAAGTGTGCAGCTTTGGGAAAAAAAAAGACACATCTGACAAAATAGCTGTTCTGTAAATTGATATGATGTTCTGTATTTACTGTCATTGCCACCTGCTGATTTATATGAAATTCTTATAAGAGGAATAAAATGCGCAAAGGATACATGAGCACACCAGCTGCCCTTGCAATTGGATCATGTTGTTGTAGTAAACATTGTGGTAGTCACAAGAGATTCTTTTTCCAAACGCAGTTGTTTGCCATGATTTTATTTTTTTGTGTTTGAAAGGTGGAAACGTTGGAGAATACTTCACACTAAACAATACTTCTGGAAAACTGTTGGTCACTCGTACCTTAGACAGAGAGGATGTCAGCAATTTTACTCTTGTAATTGAGTGCCACGACCTAGGCAGTCCACCAAGGAGTTCCACTGCGCTGCTGTACATAACAGTCCTGGATGAAAATGACCACAGCCCACTGTTTGAAAAGAACCAGTATCACATCTCTGTGAGAGAAGACCTAGAGGAAGGCACAGCCATCCTGGACCTCTTTGCCTCTGACAGGGACGACGGCCCGAATGGCGAGGTTACATACTCACTCATTGGAGACACCTTTGGAGCGTTTGCCATTAACAGTGTCACAGGCTCCATCATTACTACAAAGGTGCTGGACAGGGAGGTCAAGTCCCAGTATGCTCTTAGGGCTGTGGCGAGCGACTGTAGCTCCCATTTGCCAAGAAGCAGCACTGCCAGCATTGTGGTGCACATCGATGATGTCAACGACAACAGTCCGGTGTTTCTGCAGAGCCCCATCAGGGCCTTTGTGCCTGTTCAAACCGCAGTGAATGAGACAGTAGCCAATGTGAGAGCAGAGGATGTGGATCTGGGGCCAAGTGGAGCTATTGTCTTTAGTTTGCTGGCAGCAGAAACTCTATTTGAGATTGACTCAGAGACAGGTGACATCGTTCTTCAGGAGCCCTTGGCTTCTGAAGACTTCAGTACACAGCTGCTAGTGATGGCTTCAGATCAAGGTACCTCACCTCGAACAGCTGTGACTCTGGTCATTATCTTTACAAAGGAACAAGAGGAGGAGATTTTGTTCAGCCGTAGCCTGTATGAAGCAAGTGTGCCTGAGAACAGTGCAGCAGGTGGGTCTCAAATCGTCCTCCCTGTTCTTGCACCTGCTTTCTCCTCTCTAGTTGGGATGGTAATTGTAACAAATCGTGCAGTAGCAGGGAAAAGTGAAGTTGGACGAATCAAATTCCTGGTCCAGGTAATAGATGGACCGATCTGGGGTGAAGCCTTACTGGAACTGGTGCTCACTAGCACTGAGGAGAGCATTATAGAGGTTAAGACTGGAGGCAGCCTGGGCTGTAGTGATCATGATATGGTGGAGTTTGTGATCTTGAAGAATGCAGGGTTGGCAAAAAGCAGAGTCAGGATCTATGCTTCAGAAGAGCAAAATTCCAGCTGCTCAAGGAATTGCTGAATGGAATCCCCTGGGAAACTGTCCATAAGGGCATGGGTGCAGAACAGAGCTGGCAGCTTTTTAAAAGCACCCTTCTGAGAGCACAACAGCTCTCCGTCCCCCAGCAGAAGAAGTTGAGCAGGGGAAGCAGGCGACCAACGTGCAAGGACCTGCAGCTTAAACTGAGGGAAAAAAGGGCAATGTACAGGAAGTGGAAACAGGATTGTGTAGCCTGGAAGGAATACAGGGCTGTTGTCTGCATTTGTAGAGATAGGATTAGAAAAGCCAAGGCACAAATGGAGCTGAACTTGGTGAGGGATGTGAAAGGTAACAAGAAGGGGTTCTACAGGTACATAGGCAGGAGGAGACAGATGAAGGAGAGTGTTGACCCTCTGATGAAAGGTAATGGGGAGCTGGCTTCCTCAGACATAGAAAAAGCTGAGGTGCTCAATGAGTGCTATGCCTCAGTCTTCATGGGTGGTCAGGCTTCCTGTGTCTGCCAGGACCCTGAGCCTCTAGGTGAGGGTGTGGGGAGTGGATTTTGTCCCACTGTAACAGTCCAAGTCCTCCTCATGAAATTGAATGTGTGTAAGTGCATGGGGCCGGATGATCCATCCTCGGGTTCTGAGAGAGATGGCTGGTGTTAATCTGATTCAACTTAAAATGTTTTGATTACAGGAAATTTAGCAGAGCTTCAGATGGAGTGAGGAGCTAGAGGGTCTCACCCCTAAATTTTAGTCTCAAGTATGAATAGCCCCAGCGTACTCAGTCTGAGGGAGATTTACATTACATACTGATTATTTGTAGAACTGGTATTAATAAACATGGCTTTTCCTCCTAATTTTATTTCTGCCTTAACTAATAGAATGGGAAAGCTCTAAGTTTATTTTTAAAAGAATTGAAACTCAAAACAGTGTAAACAATGAAAGCCAAAGCCCAGGGCCTGGAGCTTTAATTTCATCTGAAATCGTGTTTTGGGTGAGCACCTCAGGACTTTCTTTCGTTAGCAACTAAAATAAAACTAAAAAAATAAAATAAAGCTTAAGAAACCCAAAATATAGCAGATAGAAACTAAGAATATTTTATAAAGGTAAAGCCTTTACTTCCAAAATTTTGCATGAGCAGCATGTGCTTTGTTATGTAATTAAATAGCTTGTTCTCTGTAATACTGTTGGGAAGGTTGTATGGTGGTAATATTCCATCACAGCTGAATGGAATAAATTAATTTTAATTTAAACAATCAAAATCTATTAAGTAGCAGTTGCTATCTTGAAAACAGCAAGTTATTTGGAAGTATCAGTAACGGCCTTACTAAAGCTTGCTATGATTCTTGTTAATATTTGAAATACAATTTATATTTCACATTTTTTGTATTTTATTTTAAATCATTACTTGTTGCATAGAATCAAGATTCTGCTGGATTCAGCTGCCTTTGACACATGGCTATGCACGATGTTTCAGCGTTGCATTCTCTCTGACAGAAAATAGCTACATAAAATTTTTACATATGCTTCATCCTAAGTATTCCTCAAAAATCCAGATAGAGCTGAGATAAACGGCACAATAAATAAAATAACATCCTTGTAGTGTTTCAGAGGTAACGTGCATTCCTATGCGTATCATTAAAAGGGACTTTTCCTTAGAAGAATCCCTGAAAAGATTGAATTAAAACATTGCAAGACAGCATAACGTGAACAAACAGAATGCAGCCACTACTCCAGACAAACTCCGAGAGGGAATTTCATAGCCAGTGTCTGTTTTGGCCTTCCACTGAATCAATGCTATCTTTTTCCAATTGTGGCTTCAGGTAAGACTTAATTTCAGTGGTATGAGAGAATTTGCAATCAGCAGAAGTTAAAAATTCATATTTTCATTAAGTAGCTCATGAAGTTTCAATCAAATGACTAATTTACTGTGCAAGGAGGGAGGGGTAGTGCCTTTCCTTTGATGTGCCATGATGATGAGAGATCACGGAAGACTTGTCTTTGTTGTCTGCTTTATTAAGTTATAAATAAGCAGCTAGGCTAATACACAGATATTTGGCTGTGCATCTGCTATTACTCATAGTAATACCAAATTACAATATACCTTCCTTTAGCAGACATGAAAATGTCGTGCTCCTTCCATAGGTACATCACTTCTAACTGTAGAAGCTCATGAACGCAAATTTACTGGAGAAAGCATAAAATATAGCATCCTTGGTGAAGAGGAAAGCATATTCTCCATACACCCCGTTACAGGTAAACTTGTATTTTCTTTATTGTTTCTGTCAATTGTCTGTCTGTAGCTTAAAGCGTGGCCTTGTCTGAGGCCTGTTTAGAGGGCATAGCACCTCCAGTCAGCTCTTGGCTCTTTCCAAATGTCAGCAGAAGGAGACTTGGCCTTTTGAACAGCCATAGTCTCTCTGGGCTGGCATAGACAAAGTATTTTTCCTGAGGAATAATGGGAATAGTTTGTACTCATAACAGATGTCTGAGTTCCCTCTGGTTTTCACCTCTGAGTACTCTGATAGCTTCAGGCATCAAGCAGTGAACTCTCCTTAGAACTATCACGTTTACTGCTGATGGACAGTTTAAAATGATTTTGTTTTGTCCAGATGAGGGGCTGTTAAAGTGCCTGTGCTTAATTTTTCCAGGAAAAACCTGGAAAAATCAGGAAAGAACCAAGGGAACTTTGAGTGTAATGTGGAGGTACACAGTTGTGCCTGTTGTCTCAATCAGTGATTATTTTTGTTGGGAGAGCTCACCACATCAGAAGAAACTGCACTGTTCTGCCTACGTGTCAGTTAGATACAGATAAAGCTACTGCTCTACTTGAATGTAGGTGAAGGGCTAGATGTGGGTATACTGAGATGAGAACCAGGAGTATCAGCTGATTTGCTGTCACTTTAGAGCAGCACATGTAGCAACACAACCTCTAAACAAGTTGGTCTTAGTTTTAGGAAATTGCGTGGTAGTTAATCAGTGAAAACATAGCTGTCAGAGTACAGAAAATTGTGTGTGGAGGATGGTGTCATGTAGAGGGAGGATGCAATGAGAAGCTCATTTAAATTCTGTGCTGTTTTCACAGATTTCTGATTTATTTTATAATCAGGTACAATCACAGTAAAGGAGCCAAAGTTTCTTGATTATGAAGTTAAGCACAAAATACATCTATCAATCTTGGCTGAAAATAGTTTGAATTCAGCGCTATGCAGAGTTACAGTATTGATACAAGATGTTAATGACAACATACCTAACTTTGAACAAAGCTCTTACAAAGCATCAGTAGTGGAAGGCCAAACACCTAAAAAAGATGTCATACAGGTAAGAGGAAACATATCTTCATAGGCTCAGTTCTGTTGTTAAGAAATTGGGTTTATTGGATAACAAATGTGGTCCTGCTCAATTTGTCTTGGATGATCTTCTCTCAAAAAACAGAGTGGATTCTTTGCACAATGTAAAACATTTTACGTAGACCATACTTCAGAACTCTTCTCAGTTTCATCAAGTTGGGGGAGAATTCTTTATCTTCTTACTAGTTGTGCAGCTGGACTTAATATTAAAGAGATTTGAATTTACTGTTTCTCTCCTCAAGTAGAGGAAAAGTGTTAATCAAGTTCACAATTCTAGTTATGATGTAGGCTAGACCCTGCATTAATACATTTACTGTGAAAGGGCCATAGCTGCAAAAAGAGTACTTCCAACCCATCAAACCAGGAATGGAGTTAAACCTCAAATGTTCAGTTTAAAATCTGATGCTTAAAAAGGAGCTTGTCTGAATTTAAGTGTGGCAACATTGCTTCCTCTGAATAGATCTATAAGCACTTCCAGCTGGCCAGGTAAGAGCAAAAGATGTCGGACTAGAAGATCACGTAATTTCCTCAGTACATGTTCTTGCATTGCAAGTCAGGTTGCAGTAAGGGTCATCTTAGGTACTAAAGATACTCATCCTCTAGAGATTACATAAATGGAAAGCCATAACTGCCTCACAGGCCAAGTGATTAGAAATTAATGGACATTGCATTAAGAGAAATGTGTCCAGCAATAGGGAAAGATCAAAAGGCAGTCAACCCAGATGTGTAGTCAAAACTTCATGACAATGTACAGTCTGTTTTCTTTATTCAGTGACTGGTTGTCACTGCCATGGTTTGGATCCCACACTCATTATAATGCTTCTTCAGGAACTAGCAAAATACAATGACAACTCATTGAAGAGTTGGAAAAATCTTTGAGAAACTTGTTACTGCTGTTGAATGTTATTTATTTTACTGGTTTTATAGATTCCCTCTGCCCCCTTGCATTTTTTTTTTTTATTTGTGCTTTTATAGAGTAAGTTAAAATCTATCCCATGAAAGCGCTGAAAACCTTAATAATTAGTTACACTTATTCTTTGACTGTATAGTGGTAATATCTTAAGGAGTAGTCCTGGACCAGTGAGAAAGTAAATTTTAGTCACCCAACAGAGACAGAATTCTAACAACAACCTATACAAATAAGCAGTGTAAAAATGATTATATATATATTATATCATACCTAATGCCTTGTGTAGCTGGATTTCAGATTGTGCAGGGAAATTCGTGCACGCTATTTCAATTCAAGAGGAGAATTCATGGCTTGTGTGTAATCAGAATATACAGATGTTATAATTAAGAAATAATTAAGGAAAGTTAGGCTAAACAGATTATCATGCTAAAGAAGAATGGATGTAAGGCTTACCCTTGTCCTGGGCTCACTGAAAAGACTCCAAGAAGAGCAATCTCCAAAAGAGATCCTTCCCTACTGGCAGTCAGCTCTTAAATGGGGTCTAGGAGAGGTGCAGCCAGGCTCCACCCTTTCCAGCAGCACAGGAAATTGCCTTCACCTGTGCTCCCAGGGCTCATTGCAAACCTCAGGTGATCAATCAGAGGTTCAGGCCGTGATTCAGCAGTTCCCATACAACCTCCCATGATACTTATGTTGGTGACCAGTGTGTTTGTTTGCTTAAATTTGAGCAGTCAAGAGGAAAGCATCCAGAAATATAGTAATGCTTTCTTTGCAAAATCATGTTCTACCATTTTGAATTAAGCCTCAGATTTGCTTCCTAACAGATATCTGCAACTGATATTGACAGCCAGCTGAATGGTGAAACAGAATACGCAATTTTGTCTGGTAATGAAAATGCAGCATTTCTAATTGATTCAGCACGAGGGACTTTATCAACTAATACTGTCCTTGATCATGAAAAGGCTTCATGCTATAGGTTTGTATGCAGAGTTCCTGGAGAGAAAAAAAAAAAAAAAAAAACAAAAACTTTTTTTTTTTTTTTTTAATTTTAAGGTAAGTTTGCTTAGAATATGTATTTTACAGTTTTCTGCTGATATCCATTACCTACAGAACCTGGGTGCAAAATTAGGCAGCACTGAAAACAGCCCTAAAGCTGCTAATTTCTAGCATGGGTTTCTGGTTACTTGTTAGGGGAAGGAAAATAGTTTTGTTCTGTCAGTTGCAATATTCACTGATGGAAGTGAATACAATTTGCTAGAGAAATGATGACTGCTCCTGGATTTCAGTTTACTGAGAACTATAGGTTCATGGAATCATTAAGTTTGGAAAAGACCTCCAGGACCACCTAGTCCATCTGTACCCCTACCACCAATATTGCCCACTGAGCCACATCCTTCAGTGCCACATCTCCATGTTTCTTGAACACCTCCAGGGCCAGTGACTCCACCTCTTCCCCTGGCCACCTGCTCCAATGGCTTGCTGCTCTTTCTGAGAAGAAATTGTATCTAATATATACAGCTCTTCCTTTTGGGATCCTTTTTTTTTTAATTATTTTTTTTAATTTTTTAAAATAATAATTGAGACAGAGAGAAAGAACTTGTCCCTGTTTGTTGGATTTGGTTCATGATCTGCTTTCGGATTTAAAACAGAATATACTTCAAACTTTCTTCTACATCATTTGATAAAATTATTCTGTAAGCTGATTATATCTATAAGCTGTCCTGTGCTCAGTATTAGTTTCTGTTTTCCTAGAAATTGTGAGTAAACATGATCAAGTAAATGTGACATTTTATCAGGCATGCTATAATTGAATTTAGAAAGAAAGCAAATCATGCCTTGCGGGGAAGTAAGAAATTATGCTTTGAAGAGAAAGTGCAAGTATCTTGATTCATGAATGTACCCTTCTTATGTACTACAACCTCTATGAAAACTAGATTGCTTTATATGTGTTAGAAATTCCTTTCTTTTTTTCCACATGGCGGTGTGGGGCCTCAAATTTTTAATCATCCAATCAGAATTATTGTGAATCAGAATAGTGTTTAGAAAACCACATGAAAAAGATGAACAGTATATGATTTTTTTTAAAATGTAAGTGTAATTTGATAATAGCTTCCTAAAGAAAATGCTTTATTTTAAATTAATAAATTAAGTAATAGAACACTTAACTCGCAGTTTATTTTTCAGTTTTTCACTGAATCAAAAACATCAGTTCTGATTTTTAGTCACTATTTAAATACTGTAATACATTTTATTTGCATGTAGTACTTTAAAAGAATGCCAGGAATAAATCCTCCAAAGGAGGGACGTTTATGGTTAGTGAAGCACTGGGCATGTAATCCTAGCAATTCTGGTGTCTATCTGTAACTGGAAACATGATTTATGTCAGTGTTTAAGTTGGAATTCTATCATTTTTCGATGGGCAGTTTGTTTGAGGATTAGAATATTCATATTCCCTCTCATCATCTTTTAATCTGTGTCATGAGGTGGGGAGTGAATAACAAAAGAAGTTTTGAAAACTGTTTTGCTCTTTAATTTCAGAATTAGACTGTTGATTCTTTCCAGTTTGCAAGGAGTTATTTATTTTATCTAAATTGAATGTTTTCATCCTTAGAAGTTCTAAGTCTCTTACAAGAGAGTTTGTAATGGAAGTCTTGACAGAACCTTAATTTAGCCTTGGCTGAAATTTTTTTGAGAGTTTTTTCCTGAAACCCTAGAAAGTGATTATTTGTAGTAAAATATTTCTATATGTACCTTACCAATAGTCTTTCTAGAAAAAATACACTTTCTGTATGGAATTATATGTGATCACTGATTGAATACCAGTCTGCAATTCAAGCTGTGTGTTCTCTCAGTATAGGAAACCACAGAGACACCCAGGGCAGAGTTTGCATGGCTCAGGAATGGAAGTGCAATCCACAGCTTGAGTTACAGCCTTGTTGTTCCATACTGTTGTGTGAATATTTAGAATGTAGTATCTTCTTCACTTTTGGAATAGCAATTTTCGACTAAGAGGAGGAAGTGAAGCACTGAGATGATTTCTTGAAAGACCCAGAAAACATTGACACACATGTGAACAGTTGCTCCTACCCAAAACATTCAATAGAGATGCCAAGCCCTGGTGTAGCTTGATGTCTTCTGCTTTCAATCAGTTGCCTTCTTAGAGCACCTGTTGAGTCAGATGTAATTTTTAATTCCTGTCATAATCTTGGGGAAGGATGGAGTCTTCTAAATCATCTTTGCTTATAGAACCATTTGTTTTTTGTTGTTCAGGAGCTGGTTCCCACAGAGTAAACTTCCTTCTATCCATGTCTATCAGCTCATCCTTCACTGTTTTCTTTGCTGCTTTGTTTGTGGAATAAAAAGGTTGTTAGCAATTTTCTACCTTATGCAGGTGTAAAACAGAAGCCTGAGTCAAACTCCCTCAATCTGACAGTGAGATTCTGGTCCTTCTAAAACCAGAGGGGCTTTACAATGATGGGTGGTGTCGGTATTTTCTGTGTCCCTGCAGACATCCTGGCTGTGTATTACTTTGGAAATTTTAATACTGCTTGATTTTCATCTTCCTTTTGTCCCTTCATAATCAATGAGGGGAGTCAGATTTCTCCCAGGGACAAGTCAGTACTTAAGTTTTAATTCCCGCTCTGAATTGCCTTCTTGAGAAATATTTTACCTGAAAAATCTTTTCAAGGCTTTCTTTTTTTTGTTTCCCTTAAAACTACCTGCACATTATATGAATTTGGCTGAAATGAGGACACAGTGATGCATTCATGATTTCAGTATATTTTTGCCATCGGGATTCTCCTGGATGCCGTTCTTGTAATATACGAAAATTAAAATTTCAGACAGTCACCACACAGAAGGAAAGATGGAATATTGTCAGTGGTTTACAGGCTGGTTCGGTCCAGTTCTCTGACCAGCAGGGCGGAGGGATTTTGTGAATCCACGCCTCTGCAAAAGGGAAACGGGACCCCAAAATAATTAAAAACAGCAGCTACAATCTGAGGAGAAACTAATTTACTAAATATGGTATTGGAATGCAAGATAGCACACCATGATACAGTATAATCAGAACTGAAGCTAATAGATCAAATATAATTAGAGAGTGTCGGAAGGGTGGATAGGCCCCACCACAACGCTGAGCTGAGATGCGCAGTCTGGTTGAGCAGCAGGGAGGAGAGCCTGACGAAGAAAGAGAGCATCAGGTGACCTTGCCAGCAGTTATAGCTCCTCTGTGACCACAAAGCACCCTGCGGTGTGTAGTTGTTCTCTTCTGGGACAGGTGCCTGGAACTGGAGCATTAACACTTGAACTTCCGGTGCACTACATGATGTCGTGATGTGGAACACCAATAACCAACAATCATAAAACCATGACAAATATAGGAGGAACTGCAAGGAGCAGAGCGAGCTTATCTTTTTACTTACTTTTTTTTCCTGGTGAATATTTCTGTGTTTTCTGACAGATGCTGACAGTTGCTGCTTCCTTTAATTGTAGATTGGTTGTACAAGTTGCTGATAAAGGAAACCCCAGGCTTTCTGCCACAAGTGTTGTGAGGATACAAGTGGTAGACATTAATGACAATGCTCCAGTTGTCCAACCACCTGGTGAAGTGAAGGTCCCGGAAAGTAAGTGTGATGATACAGCTAGGTAATGTATAAGACTGGGATTTGTCAGACCACCGTAGTGTTTTCTGTGATTCGTATAACCTAGAGATAATAGCCAAGTGGACAATGGGTCATATTAATATTGAAGTATCTAAGTAGACTATGATCTGCTTTTGTTCTCAGAGGCATTATTCTTTGTCTTTAGATATTGTGTTTAAGAACAGTTTCACATAAAACTATAGGCAATTCAGAAAGAGAAGAAACTGCAGAAGTACATCTGTAGTCTGTTCATTTTGGACTCCAGTGCCATATTGATCAGATGTCTTCAATTTATTCTTTTCTGCAATAACAAAACTTGGTGCTAAAACCAGCATTGGTAGAAATGAGGCATACTGAACCTCACTGTGATGAAAGTAATCCTGTAAATTTGAATGAAAGTTTAAAGTGCAGTGTAGCTTGCATTTAGCTTAGCATTTACATATCTCAAGTCTTTTCAGAATTTTAAATAGCAGGCATTGCATATGTGATGCACTGAGGTAACAGCAACATGTTTGTAAATACTTAGTCCAGTCCTCCTACTAGCAAAAGGCATGAAGGCTGTCTGCTTATTATAGCTTTTTTTGTGAATTTAGCTTCCACTTGTAATGACAAGAATGGGAGTCATGGAAGTATAGAAACTGTAAAGTACTTGCTTATTATTTGGGCTTTTCTATTCGGTTGAAGAACTTTTGTCCCAGAGCATGGCACAGTGTGTTTAAAGATTAATGCCCCAGGGATGCAAATGGGAAATGATTTAATCTCTGTTGACTCTAGGCTTGATTCGATTATCACTGATAGTGGGGTTCTGTTTGCAATTCCTGATCTGTCAGTTTGACACAGGTCAAAAGCTGTCTGTATCCATCACTAAATCTCAGAGAAGTAAACATCAGTCTCTTAAAATTCTGTACCTTTTGGCTGTGCCTGGATGTCTCTCTGGTGGCCCCTTCCTCCTGTGGAAAAGCTTCAGGACTACAGCTGTTGATTGTACAAAGATCAGGGGACTATGCCTCAGTTAAATATCCCTGTGGAAGTCTGTGACACTGTGCAATTAATTCGTGTCAGCTAAATATATATCACATTTCCACATTTTGCTGATGGGAAGAACGTGAAAGTTCCTCTTCCGAGTGAAGAAACAGTCTAAGGGTATTTTGGCGTTACCTCTGTCTAAGATTTAGTATTAGGAAAGGCAAGATTTTAAGAAATAGAAACATTGTCTTTAGCTGTGACTTACTCTGAAAATTACTGTTTCAGATGTCCTGCCTGGTTTTACAGTGATCCATGTATCAGCAACTGATGCGGACTCTAGCCCAGCACTTCAGTTTGACTTAATTGATGATAAAAGTTCTAGAATGAAATTTGCTATCAATCAACACACTGGTGTAATCTCAGTGGTAGAACCACTGGATTTTGAAGAAACTGCTGTGTATAAGCTGGGAATCATGGTTTCAGACTCTGTCCATCAAACAGAAGCAGAACTCACAGTCTATGTTTTGGACGTCAATGATAACCCACCAGTGTTTACTCAGGATTTCTATCAGGTGAGGAAGCAGCAAACAGACAATTGTGTGATGACTCTGTGTGAGAGGACAAGGAGTGGGAGTACACATTCATCTCTGTGTTAAAATTGCGCTTGATCACCCCTGAGAAGGAATGTCTCCACGAAGCAGACTGTACAAACTGCTCTTCTCAGAAATCCCTGCCCTTTCCTAGGAATTCTGTGAAAAAGACCAAAGGTTTTTGTTCGCTTTTCATGTTTGTGTTTTGTGGCTTCAGAAGAACAGTGGTGAGAATGCCAGCTGTACTCCTTGTGCTGTACATTCATCACTCAAAGTTACTGCATATAATCCAAAACTGGTTTGGTGAGCAGTGTCCGTTGTTCAGGACTTCTTACACTATTCTTCTGACAGAATAGTAAAAAAAAAAAACAGTTGGTAATTTATTCTGACTCAATTACTATGTCATGTATTTCTTCCTTTTCAGTTACACAGCTCTACAGAGGTGTAGCAGCTGTCCCTGTGATAGGTTAGGCATGTGCAGTTTGTAGCCTTGTCTTACAGCCATGGCACACTTGTAGGCAGTGAGGGAGACCAGTTTTGACTTCCCTAGCAGCTGCTGCTAGAAGGAGGACTGTAAGGCAAACAACGGCAATGACAGGGCCTTTATTTGAGACACAGGCACCACAGAACAATATATCAAAGAAAGAGGAATTAATTTACCTCTTCCAGCAACAGCCTGAAAAAAAGGGAGGCTGAGAAATGCAGACTTCTGAGATTCAAACTCTGGTGCACCATAAGGAGAAGGGTGGGGGGAAGCCCACACAGACTCAGACTGCACACATGCTCCTGGAAGCATCACTGAGACTGGGAGAGAGGAAGAGTGGATCTGGGCTCCCCCAGCTCCTCACATGCTCACATAGTGGTTCAGGCTGTGACCTGGGAACTCCACTGCAAGGACACAGCTCAACTTTTGGACTTCTGGACAGAGATTTGAATGCTAGACTGTTTTAGACGTCAAGATGTCCAACAGTGTTTTGAACAAAAGCTGCTTTAGCAACTATGGGCCACTAAGATGATTGAAGGAATTGGAACATATGTCATACAAGGCTCCTGAAGGTAGGGATCAGACTGCTGAGAGGGTTTTGGCCTCACGTCTTCATGTGATACTGAGGCTGTGGAGCTTGGGCTAAGACTAGGCACATGTAGTGGCTTAGATTAGGGTTATGGACAGGGGAGAGACAGCCTGGAACTGAGGGGAAGTTGTCTCCTTAGGGCTCGTTCATGCGTGGCTAGTCTATGGGCTTGCCCAGGAGAACCTAGAGCATGGACTGTTCAACCTGGCAAGCAAAAGACTCAGGGAGGATTTCACCACTCTATGTAAATACCTGATGGGTGTAAAGAAGAGCTAGACTGTTCTCTGTGGTGCCCAGTGACAGGGCGAGAGGCAGTGGGCACAAACTCAAGCGCAGGAGATTCCACTGAAACTTCAGGAAGAACTTTGTCCTGACAGTGGGGTCGTGGAGCCTCCATCCCTGGAGATAGCTACAAGTCTGGCCAGCATGCTTTAAGTTACCCTGTTCTGAGCAGGGCCTGGACAGCACAACCTCCAAAGGTGCCTATCAGCCTCAGCCATTCTGCGAGCCTGTGAGGTCAGCTATTGGCATGTCTTGGTTCTGTTTGTGTCTGTTGGGTCTGCTCAGAGCAAAAAATGTGAGGCATCACATTTTGAGTAATGCTTCATTTACAAATCTCAGGCAGCTCTGAGGAATAAGCTTAAGTAGTTGATGTTCTGGAGAATTTTAACCTCTGAGCCTGTGCACAGAAAGCAGCTTAGCCACTCACATAACTGGAATAGACTGTATGCACCTGTGAAACTTTCAGGTACCTGAGCTGTTAGGATTTGTGTAAGTCGTCTGCTTAAACCTGTAAGTCAAAATCCCAGAAAAAATGCACTTGTAAAGCTCAAGTGATTTTTAGAATCTGGCCTTAAGTTTTCCTTAACTCTCATGTGTGTGTCTGATGTTGAAGAATGATTTAGGAAAGTCCTTGCTTATGCAGGTGCTAGGAGAGGTTGTGTGGATTAAAGTGAACGTTACAGGCAGTGTTATGACCTGCTGTAAATCAGTGTAACTCTATTGACTGTGCTAACAGAAACAGCTGATCTCTGTCTGCAGTCCTGATGATATGTTGCTTGAACAGTAAGATGCACTGCTTCTTCTCAGTCAATGATATATATGGTTCATAACCCTGTAATTTTTATCCTTTTGTTGTCCTTCAAATCGTTTTCATATTTATACCATGTATGTCTGTTATATGCACATAAGATCTGCATGTTGAAATGATTTAGACTAACACTTGAAGCAGCTGCCTTTGTATCTACTATTAATTTGAAACTGAATTTAGAAAGTAAAAGGAAACTAGTTACAAAAATAAATAGTGTGCGTGAGCTTTTAAGAAGGGAATGGCCTGTCTTGTCCCAGGCTAGGTGTAGAAAATGGAGAAATACGAAAAATTATTTGGAGTAATCTGGTAATTTTTCGGACTTGTGCTGAGATTTTCAAGTTTTGGGATTTCAAGTTTTGAGGATTTGGTTTCGTTTTGTTTTTTTTTTTACTTTCTGCAGAATGGGACTGCAAACTGTATTGTATGTACAGAAATCAACGTGTTCCTTAAAGGAAGGAGTAAAGCCAGTCCTAGTTGCAGTACAATGCAAAGTATCCCTCTTGTTAGTGTATTACTGAAGAGAGATTCAGGGATTCATTGACCTCATCAAATGGAGCCTGAATATTAATTTTACTTCTGTTTGAATGTTTCTATAAAGCCTGACTCTGTTGTATGCATCATTTTCAGCATAATAGTTCTTTATTCTTTTGTCCATTAAGGAAAGGTGAAACCTTTTCTAAGGATAAGGACTGTATTCCTTTTTCCACATCAGATTAAATGAAAGAAAACCAATTGTTTATGTTCAAAACCTTTCATGAAGTTTGCTCAAAACTCAGTTTTTCTTTATATGACAGGTGAGCTTGCCGGAGTTTATTTCAGTGGGTACCACTGTTATGACTCTCTCTGCTGTGGATAGGGATTCAGAGCATAATGGAATGGTTTCCTACAAAATCCTCTCTTCCTCAAAAGGATTTGCCATTGGTCGCAAGAATGGTGAGTCTGTAAGCATGGTTTATTATTTCCGCTTTTTCACTGTAAACTGAAAAATCATATTCCACTTCCTCACTTGTTGCCAATGATCAGTTCTGGAAATAATTGGTGTTATTTCACCAATTCCACTGTATATTTTGGCTACGTCTAGCATTGCTGATGAAGAACTGACAGCATCAAAGACCAGTTCTCAGTTTGTCCGTGAACCATGCTCAAAACATCTACTTCACAACATCCATTAGCATAGGTACTATTCTTCTGATGTAGTTTAACAGAGAAACTGTTCTACACTGCTCAGTGTTTCAGGGCCTTTCAGCTCATGTACTAAGCTGCATTAAGTTTAGGTTCATACCTGCTGCTTTTCAAAATAAGTTGAGCCTATCATAATGGAGGTTCTCTACAGCTTGGACTGTATGCTTTTTGCAGTACTGGTTATTCAGTTATCCAAAGTGGAATTTAAAAGTTTTCTAATTTGAGAACTCACTGTTTGAAGTACACCAACTTTGTTAGTAGCTAACAGATTTACTGATTTGATTTTTCTGATATAATGTTGTAATACCCAGAGAGGTAGAAAGATGGTGTGTGTGTCTCGATATACATATGTGCATATAATTTTCTGCTAATGTCAGCTTCAGTTGTTGTAGATACTGGAAAAACGATGTGTAACTGCTCAGTGTGCAAGTGCGTATCACTTATTTTTTGTTTCCAGGCATTCACGACGTAAATTTTTGAATGCATTTTTATTGAGTGATGATAACTATAAACACTGAACGTACAAATTTCTCGCCCAAATAAAATTGTCTATTTTTTACTCAATGTTTAACTGACCTTTCTTTTATCCTTACCCAGAGGTTGTTTTTAACAGAGAATAGAAAACTGTAATTGTCACATAAGGTTGTCTCTGTGTTGCTTAAATAAAAAAATGAAGTGGATGGCTTATGAACGTGTTCAGATGAGTTGAATGAAACATGTTGACACATTACCAAACCTATCTAAATTACAAATATGCCCACGATGTTGCTACTAGATTGCAAGCAAAGGAGAACCAATGATGTTCAGTAAGGAACAGCAGAGCCACCCCTAAAGATGAACATGTTATACTTTATTTTGCCTTCTATGTTCTGCTATTTGCATGTTCAACCTACTATGACGAAGAGAAATTTGTTTGTCTAAGTGCAGTATGTGTATCTGATACTGCATCCTTGTGGGCAGACCTTGGCTTACATCATTAGCTGTGATTTCATAGAGTTACATTGTGGTGTGTAACATGTGAGCCATTTTCCAACATGACTGATAAGATTCAGCTTTTGCAATCATGTTTATATGCCTTAAAGAGTGCAAACTTTCACAAATTGTGTTTTATTTTCAGGTTCGTTGTTCACTACTGAGCCAGTGGCACATGGGGAAAACAATGCCTTTATTCAGGTACTGGTAGCTGCTGTGGACGGTGGCAGTCCTGCTCTGAGCACAGTCACCTCTGTAGAGGTACACATAGAAGATGTAAACAACCATGCCCCTCAGTTCACAAGGGCACTGTACAGTCTCAGCGTGAGTGAGAGCGCTTCAGTAGGAGAAAGCATCCTTGCATTTTCAGCAACAGACTATGACTGGACTTGTGAAAATACATACGTTGAGTACTCTATTATTGATGGCAATGCTGAGAACTTATTCGCCGTGGAAACAAGTGTCGTGGAGTCAGAAACATCTTACAAGCTTGTTGGCAGTCTTGTTTTGAGCAATGTTCTTGACAAGGAAACTACTGCTTCCCATCGTTTGGTCCTCCTTGCCTCTGATCATGGAAAGCCCTCCTTGAACTCAACTGCTACTGTGCTGATAAGTGTATTGGATGTCAATGATAACCCTCCAGAATTTAGCAGCTCAGAGTACCACGTTCACATCAAAGAAAGCCTCCCTGTTGGGAGCCGTGTCACAGAAGTTTTAGCAAATGACCCCGATGAAGGCCGTAATGCAGAGATCACTTACGCTATAATTTCTGGAAATGACAAGCAGTATTTTCGGATGGATGGGAAAACTGGATCTGTGGATTTGATGAAAACTCTGGATTATGAGGATACCACGAAATTTACTTTGGTCATTCAAGGCTCAGATGGAGGAGCTGATGTAAAAAATGTGGCTTTTTCTGTTGTCCACGTTAGCGTCCTAGATGACAATGATTATGCCCCACTGTTTTTGTTTCCCAGCGTGAACTGTATTGTCAGTGAAAACCTGCCCAGCTTTTCTTTTGTATGCACTGTCACTGCCTTGGATTTTGATAAAGGCTCCTATGGACATCTCACCTACTCCATCCAATCTTCATGTTTGGCTCAGCGTGAAGCTCCTGGAGATCATCACATGTTTTTCATTGACCCTTTGACAGGAGATATTCATACAAACCAAACATTTGACTATGAAAGTCAGAATAAGTACTGTCTCATAATCCAAGCAAAAGACAAAGGTGACTTACTGGCCACAATTACAGTTCAGGTAGATATTGAGGGGAGAGATGAATTTGGCCCAGTTTTTTCACAAGATCTATATTTCTTTAATCTCCCTAAGGAAAATGAAGCAGGCCAGTTGCTTGGCAAGGTGACAGCATCAGATAGTGATGGTGGACTGGATGGAGTTGTTCATTATTCCCTGCTAAACACTTCTGCATTGTTTTCTGTAAATCAAAACAGCGGTGGTATTTATTTGACTCAAACTGTTCACCGAAATAGAAGTGACAGCAAAAGCAATGATGACACCTTGAAATTGTTGGTAAGGGCTCAGAGCCCAAAAATGGAGTCCAAGTTTGCAGTGTGTACTGTTCTGGTGAATGTTTCCAATTCTCCTGAAAGTTATCCCCTTGTGTCAGCCTACAGTCTGACCATTAGCCTTTATGTCTCTCTCATGATGTTTCTGCTGCTTTCCTTGCTTATCAGTGTTATTGCTCTTATTCTGAGACGTAAGCAGAAAGATGTGATGAACTCTTACATGAAGAAAGAAACATTATCCTCCTCAGCTACTGATGTGAATTTGGCCAGAGAAGATGTGGTTCTTAAGGACTGCCAGAATATCCAAAGTACTGAGAGCGGCGGTGTGCTTCCCATGGGTGCCATAGCAGATTGGCTGAGGTTGTCAGGAATCAGAGAGAGGAAAGATGATGATGTGCCCTGCAGGCATTCAGGCTTCAGTGGCCACAGTTTTGCTAGAGAAGAAACTGCAGAGGATGAAGAAATCAAAAGGATCAATGACCATCTTTGCAGGAAGAGTGCTGGCTCCACGCTGAGCGAGCGAGACTCCCAGGTGCCAGATTCAGGGATCCCAAGGGAGTCTGACCAGCCCTCCTGCCCGTCTGAGGAAACTGACATCGTGGCTACCACGCAAAGCATGGAGAGCATGCAGGCTGTTCAAGGCAAAGTTGGAGAAGCCTGTGATGCAGCCTATCCAAATAACGAAGTGTTGTCTCAGACACTTAAAAAAACTGAAATGAAAAAGAACATATTGACAGACCTCACAAGAGACTGTGCCTTGGTATCAGATAGGCAGGTCAATGGGTGTGATTTGCTTGCAACTCTTACACCTCTGATGAGGACCTCAGAGGCAGTTATAGCTGGGGTTACGTGCTCAGCTGGGAGCCCAGATTTCAGCCTTTCTCCTCACTCTTCAGTGACATTGCAAAACTGAAAGATGACAGTGGATGTGTTTTGTAGCCTTCCTAAGGAGAAGCCTTTTCTTTTCCCTCCACCCTTGGTATGTTACCAAGGGAGTAAATCAGTAGCTCAACCTGGCATAAGGCCAGTGCCACCACAGATGCCAAATGTAATATCGGGGCAAGTATGTAAAAGATGCCCTCGTTCTCTCCTTATCCCGAGTCTTGGATACCTCCACCAATGAGGGCCCTCTGTTTTTGTCCTTCTCTATCTTTGTTGACCATGCAGACACCTACTGCTTCTGTGTTAATCTCTGATAGGAGAAGGCTAGGAATATGTCTTATTTGTCCAAGCCATTAACTTGCAACAGAGGAGCAAATTCAAGTCTAGGTTATTAACTGATGTTAGCTTGTGGAAAAATACATGGTTTGAAATGTTTTGTTTTGTTTTTAAACAAGCAAAGCATGCCTGTCAAAACATGGTTGCTATCTTGTCTGTTTTCATGAGCTGAAAAGGTTAATATATAACACAGCCACAAACTTTGTAACAATCCGTCATGTTCTTCACAGAGTGTGCTGCCAGTCCATGAGGTTTGTCCTTTTGCAGCTCCCAATAAGTGTGGTTTCCCATGTAAATCACACAGCTTGGTGCCTGAAAACCAACTTGATGATCAATTCTAATGTTTTTAACAAAATATGTTAATAAGAAATTAATGGCAGTAGCTGTTTTCTGTGGAAATTTTTTCTGTGGTTGCATTGTGAGGGGGTAAAATCACAGAATCATAGAATATCCCAAGTTGGAAGGGACCCACAAGGATCAAGTCCAACCCCTGGCTCCAGACAGACCACCCAAAATCAGACCATATGACATAGAGTGGTGTCCAAACGCTTCTTGAATTCAACAAGCTTGGGGCTGTGCTCACTGCCATGGGGAGTCTGTTTGATGCCCACCGCCCTCTGCTGAAGATCCTTTTTGTAACCCCCACCTGACCTTCCCTGATGCAGCTCTGTAATTTACCAGCACTGAAGTGAGGCTGACAGGTCCCTAATTTACCAGGGTTGTTTTGTTTTTTCTTTTTCTTCCCTGCTTGAAGATTGGAACAATGTTAGCCAGCTTGCAGTCAGCTGAGACCCTTCCCCATTCCCAAGATCATTGAAAATAATTGAGATTATATTGGCTAGCTCTCATAGTACCTTGGGGTGAATCCCATTAGGCCCAAGGACTTATATGTATCCAGGTGGAGCAGCAAATCACACACAAGTTTGGAATTGGCAGGGATTTTATTGTTAGTGCAGTCACTGTTCTCTAACTCAGGGCACCTAGGGTGCCAGAGCCTATCACTGATGTTGAAGATAGAGGCAAAAAAAGCATTACATGTCTCTGTTCTATGTCTCCGTTTTTAATATGACCATTCTAATCAAGTAGCAGATAAATGCTCTCTATGGTCTTCCCTTTGTTGTTAACATACTAAAAACACCCACCAACAAACAAACAAACTTTCAGTTGTCGCCTTCAGTATTGGTCATCTCCCTACGAAGGTGAGTGACATCACTGTAGTCCCCCTCGCGTTGGCTGACCTTGCTTCCAGCAGCCATTCACTTTCCACCTAAGCTCTAGAATAAGATCACTGTTCAGTCAAACTGGCCTTCTGCCCCACCTGCTTGAATTCTGACATTTTGGAATTGGCTGTTTCTGTATTAAGACCTCGGAAAGTGCTCTTACTTTAGAAGTAACCAGGCACTAAAAGGTACTCGAGTGATGTGCACGTTTGGCAGTTTGGGCCAGCATGTCATAATCTGCATAATAACGGCTCACTCATAGAAACCCTTGGAAAAAAAAAAAAAAAAAAGAATAATGGTAAGATAAAAGCAACCTTCTTCATTATTACTAGAGTTAAAATAGCTCTCCGTTGTCTCTCTGTCCCATTACAGAAGATGGCCTATTCTCCATGCAGCTGTAGGATAGGACAGTGTCACAATTGAGAAGGTCTTCTATGCCTTTATACTGATCTTTGGTGCTGTTATGGGCACGTCTTTGCAAGACCAGATGTCTGGCCTTGTTTGCTGTATGTGTCATACATATCACATTTTGTGTATGTATATCCAGTCACGTACACATACATATACTGCTCTGTATGCTTGTATATTGTATGAGACTAATAAAATAGAAAATACATCCAGAATAACTCTGGCTTCTCTTCAGTGTATATTTAAAACTCTTTGCTTCTTTTGCATTGTGCATATAAAAACTGGGCTTTAGGGAAGTTGGATATATACAGAAATGTATGTTGTTCAAGTAACAGATGGAGGAAATGCATACAGTGTTGTTAGACTGCGTGATTACTTGGGACATGTGTCAATTATTTCCTCAATCACGTAAGCCATGACCCTTACTGCTTTGCAATCTGTGGTTGTAGCAGAAGTTTTAAGTCACAACCTGAAACAGTGGTTGAGCACCTGGTGGGAAGGCAGGGCAAACCCAGGGGAGCTCAGGTGCATGCAGTGTACCTGACTGATGGATGAGGTGGAGCCAGGATCCACCCCTGCCCAGACCTCATTTAAGGGTTGGCAGTGGAGGTCTTGCTGGAGATCTTTGTCTACCTGAGGTTTTCCAAAAGTAAGCAGTTCTTTTCCTTTGTTTCTGCAGCCGCTGCATTTGGGCTTTTTCTCATTTGCTGTGGTAGAAGACTTTGCCACCCTGCTATTGTTGGGGTATTTTTCCTTCCTACTATACAATTACAGTGGTTTTATAACCTGCCTTTGAATGTGATTCTGTTTCCATAGGTGTGCCTGCTTTGTACAAATGTATAATACAATCCTTGGTGCTGTGCAAGAGTGCTTCCTTTAAAGGTGTAGTGTTTGTTATACTGTCACAGTTGAAAAAGCTGGCATAGCTCGGTGATTCATCGGGATCAACAGATCTCACTAAGAAGGAGAGAGGAAGATAAATCTTATAGTTGGGCAAAATCTTGTGCCAAGAAGAAAAAGTAGAGGAGTCATGCCTAGTTCGTTTCTGAACGTGGAGCATCAGTTCAAGGCCGTGGTTCAGTATGAATTGAGTCATTAGATCGGGAACCACAGAGTTGTGTAGTGAAACTTCTTAGAACCTGTCTGAAGAAGGCAATATGCTTTGGCATTTTTATGTGATTGTAGGATGCATGTGTGGTTATTGAAGTTCCAGGTTTTCTTGATGAGCTTTCAGAGTGGCTTGTTCTGACTACTTTTTGATGCAGTTATTTTCCCAATGGAATGGGTTATGGAAATTTTTTTAGTGACACTTCAGCGGAAAACTTATGTACGTGAAAAGCAACTGTAATGTGATGTAATAGCAGGCATGTGTAATAGTTTGATAGCTCAAATAATGTAACAGTTTTCTAGAACCTAACATTCTATAAACATTACCTTATTTTCCACCTATTAAGATTATGCTTTCTGCAACCCCTTTGGTGTTGACTTGAATTGTAACTGCTAATAAGAAGTGTCCGTTGTGATGTTGCTATGTGTGGCTGTAGCTTTGGGAGGCGCTCATGGCACAGAGAACTAGCTTTTCTGTGCAGTCACCATCTTACTGCTTTTAGTGTCATGCAGTCATGGTCAAGTGGCAGCTGTTGGTCTGAGCAGGAGCAAAAAGCACGTGCTATGCTGGTAGAGATCGTCTTTGCAGTGGGTGTTTGGTGGAGGAGCAAGTTTTTCATAAAGCAAAATGATGTATCCTTCACTTTCATGGATATAAAACAGTATCTCAGCTTTTGTTTCATGTATAGATTCTAGATTAATGAATAGCTTTTTATTCACTAATGCTGCTGTTGCAAATGAAATATTAGTGTTAGAGATCTTCAGAGCATGCAGTCATAATTTGTACAAAATTTAGACCTCACCATGTTGAGCTCTGCTTGCTACAATTCTGCTTGAAAAGTGAGCAAGTCTTGTTTATGTCTGTCCTTTTTGCTCCTTCAGATATATTCTGATGCCTCTCTGAAAGACTAAGAATACTTGCATCCAGTTTCTCATGCACACAAATCAACCAGTGCATGTTCTGTGTTCCTCTTAAGTTTATGAGAACCTTTTCCTTGTCTGAGTATTAGCTCATTCTGTATTGAACAGGAAACAACAATCAGTTGAAATGTTTTGTATATAGTCAAGCTTTAAAAAGTGACTGTTGAGAAGAGCGTTTGCAAGAAATCGCACAGTTCTTCTAACCTTACTTTTTTCTTCTCTCAAGTAAACAGTATATAACATCCATAATTTACCATGAGTTTAATATTAGCTTGAATCGAGAAGGCTGTTACTGTGCAATTCCACACACCACTTTTAGCACTTTGGAGAAGGTACAAAACTTGTTAGTGGAAAATCGTATTAAGCTCAAAATGCATAACTGTAAAAGATAGTTGTCTGTTCTGGAATTTTGGCTGCCTGCCTTCTGGATTTCTTGTTGGCAGCCTTGAAAATACTAGTGTAAATCACTACCAAATGGATATCCAAATTCCATCTACCAGTAGTAATCATTAAATTGATATTCAAGCAGATTCCTGTGCAAAGAGGAGAAACTTTTTTGGGGTATCTGTCATGCAGGGATTTTACGTATATATAATACATATAATATATTTATATATACACACACTTGTTTTCTAAAAAAATGAATGACCCCCGGTTAACTACATGTGTCCACGTTTGGTTTGTAGTTTTTCAGCTGAAGACAGTTGTTTCTACTACGTTCCTAGATAAGAAAAAAAATTCAAGTGAAAATGAATCTTGTTGCTCAGAAACCAGCGTTGCTGATTTCCTACTATCATTTATATTTGGTTGCTATCAATTCTCTGTGATGTCTGTCTTTTTTCTTTAACTGCTGTGTAGCTAAGCACACTACAGGAAGCAGTATGTGGGAACGTAGTAATTAGACTTTCTCCTCAGTCAGAGCTGCCAATGTGTGTGGACTGCAACACTCCTTGAAAACCAGACCCTGCAATGGAAGAACGTGGACGGATCATTGTAAAAGAGGGCACTGGCACTGAATTAGTAAGCATGGAGAGAGATTTTTCCTCTAAAATCCAGTAAAAACACTAATTGGAATAGGAGGCACTTGTGACTGTAAGGGAATATCCTGTAATGGGAGGTTTATGTTTAGAGTTTAGCTTACTCTGAGGATGAAGTGGCTTTGCAGCTTTTTGTCTCTATTATCTGGCACGACAACCAACTCACTGTGGCAATGTGTGTCTCAGGTAACTGTTGATGATCTGGCTGGAATAGCTAAGGTGTTGCAAAATCAAATTGAGCCCTTCTGGGTCTTGTGTAGCTGTTAGTTCTGCTGGCTGTTCATCGTCACAGTATGTGTTCAGTCTGAGTGTGGTTTTGTATATTCAGATCATATTAAATAGATCTGCAGTCTGGCATACAAATCCTCTTGCTGGCTTTGAAAATTTTACCATAAACACAGAAAATATTTTTAAAACATTGGAAAAAATATGGATATCTAGACAAAAGAAGGGGCCTTACAGAAAAGAAAATTGATAGAACCTTCTGATTTAGACTCACACTTTACTTTGCAGCTAGGGCTATTATTCATATTAAAAAAAAAACCAGATGCTTTCCTTCTAAAGTGTATGAAAGGTAATAGAGGGCCATCTATAAGGAATGCAGGAAGGCATCAGGGAACTCCAGAATTGTGAAATGGTTCTGTTTCTTGAACCACATGTGCTACTTCAGCAAGGTAGAAAAAAGTACCAAATCCTTTAGCTAATTATTGTCGCATGAATCCAAGTTTCTTTACTGTTTATTTGTTTGACTGTCCCAAACAAGTCTTGTGCCTGATGAAGCATTAGATGTCAAACAACGTGCACGAAAATGCAAGGCATGTGGTAGAAGACTGAGATGATACACTGTAGTATTCAAAACTGCAGTTGAAAGTCTTTACAGTTAGAAAACTCAAATCTCTAATGTGTTAAAAACAAAGGAATTTGCAGCACTGTAAAACTACATTTTGAAATATCAGCCCTGTCTATGTAACCTTATCCACTTGAAAATAATCTAATGTTAAACACTTCTGAAGCAGAGATTATTTAACTGAACCCGAGTTGCCTGCCCTAAAACTCCGTGTAAATTGCTTGTGAAAAGCTGTCATAAATCTTAGAAAATGGAAGCTGAGCTGTGTGCTGTAGGAGCTGGCCAGCCAGAAATAGACGTTGCATAAAGCAGCGCTTGAGAATGGTTAGGGCTAGGTGATGCCTGCTCACCAGCACAGCTTGGAGGAATGTTTAGCCATTACCTATGGGGGCCCACTGCATTTAGTTGAGAACTTTCAGATGGGAAATTCAATGGAGTTTATAAAACAGCTTTACTGGTGCCATATCTGAAAGAAGCAAGTAGTGAATCATCCTGCTTGCACTGACCTCCAAATTCCTGCATTGAGCCTTGTTTAGCTGGGCATAGGCATGTTTCCAGCATCTCCCTTTAAACAAACTGTAGGGTTTACTTAATTTCAAAAGATTTTAAAATGCTGGGTTCTGATCCAACACCATAAGACTTCCGCTGATTTCAATGGGCCTAAGTAAAAAATACACCTGGAAGAAATGGACAACATGTGTGGCTTCCTGATACTCTAGCAAGAGTCTCTGGCAGTGGAGAGTGGGCTCCCTGGTGTACAGGACTGTAAAGCAGCAGGGAGGAGTATTGGAAAAAGGGAAATCAAGACCCTGGAAAAGAGAGTAGAACCAGCATGTGGTGGGGAGATTTGGAGGGGAGGTACCTCTGCTCTGTGGTGACTGATGCAAGCCTTGCTTTATATACTTCATTGGAGTGCCTTTTGCACGAGTCTGAGGTCTGTAAAGAAGAGGTCATTTTACTGTTCCATCATTCTACTGCTATGTAAAGCATAATCTGTTGCCTGATTTGCGACTTCTTTTATTTAAATTATGGAGTAAGCATGCCTTCCCATAGCGATTCCTTTGCTTGTCTTTATACCATAAGCACTTTCCCTGAGGCCAAGTGCTGGGTAGAATTAGTCTTCAAAATTACACTGGCAACTGTTAACGTGACAGGAGCAGGAAAAGGATTGGAGTTTGAATGGATTGTTGGTGGGTGTTTTGGTTTCTTTTTGTTTTGAGAAGTGAATGTGTTTGATTTCAGTCTTGCTTTTAGGCTTACCTGAATAGTCACGCAACTCTTGCAGCCTGAATTTTTGGCTTCTGTGGCGCTTTTGGAACAACTGGTGCCATTGGCTGACCACATACTCACTGGATGCAAATAGATAAGAGGTTTCAGCTGCCTACTCAGTTCTCTGGCAGCAAAATGGCAGAAAACTACCTGTAACTTAATTGCTGAATATCCACTGTAATGGATCAGTGACAAGTTTGAGCTCCCACCATTTATTTCCAGAATTCTTCCATTCCAATGTGCATGATTGTCCCTCATATGTTTCTTGTAACTTTGTTTTAATAACTGAAAATTAGAGGTTCTGATTCCCCCTCCCTCCCCAGTCAGCTAAGGTGTGAAATCAAGTTGCTAGCATTTCCTATTGAACCAGTGTGATATGTTCTACCATTGTAATTAGACAATGGAGGTAGAGTAACAGAAAACTCTCTATTAACAGTTTGTATGGGACTTAAGAGATTTTTGTGACTTAAATATAACTACTTAATTTAGACCATACAAACAAAAAGCATCAGGAAAATGTGATTACTGTAAGGAACATAAAAATTAAATGAAGAAGTAAAGAGGACATCTTAATAATTAAATTTTGAAACATTAGGCAGAGTTAAAGGCACACCCAGTCCTTCTCACCTGCAAAATTAACTACTTGGGGAAGATGAAAGGCTGTGTGGAGCCAGGAGTTGGACTCTGTCCTCGTGAGTCCCTTCTAACTCAGGATATCCTATGATTCTGGGTCCTGTGATAGTCAGCAGCACTAGGAAGTATGAGCAGTCCTGTGATACAGCACTTCATTTTTTAGTAATGATAATGTTGCAGTGCAACCTAGGAAGAAACGGTCTGCTTAACAGTATCTAGCCAGCAGAGAGAACAAAATTAGTTCTGTATGAGCAGTCTGAATGTCTCGAGTTGTGCTGCTGCATGCTTTGCTCCAGCTAACTTATTGGAAGTTATTAGCTCAAGTGGAGCATCACACTGTTGTAGTTACACTGCCCAAATTGGTTTGATCAGACTCCCCACTGTTCCCTACTATGTAAGATATATTCAAGGATTACTGACTTCAAAGAACAAATTTTGTAGATAAAAGGTGAAGACACTGGGACAGTATTCTGACAGCATTCAGACTCCTGTCTGAAAGGAAGAGGAAGTTTAGAATTTGTCAAGCCAAAGATGTGAACATTCTCTGTGACTGTCTGGATAGTGAAGGCTATCCAGGGAAAGGAAATTGGTTCTCCAGTGAGGATTGTTTGTGTTTTGAAGGGCACAAAGGAGTGCAAAAATAAGTAGATAGACTGGAGAAAGTTACAACAAAATGCCAAAGATTCTTTGCTCACCAGAAGGAAGAAAAGAAATAGAACCACTGGGAATCAGGTAGAAATTAAAAAATAAAAATAAAAAATTATGACTCTTGGCTTAAGTTCAACCTTAATTTGTAGTAAAGCTAGTGATGTTGACCATGGAGGAATGACAGGATGGAGCAAATAGTAAGGGCAAGGGAGGAAATGGGACAGAAGGTGGGAGGATACCTCAGAGATTTTAAAACATGATCAAACAGGAGGAAAAGAATAGTCCTTGGCCTAGAATAGAGGAAGACTATACATGTGTGTGTGAAATTCCATGCCCAGTAGCATAGGTAGGCATGCTATCCGAAGTTTCAAGGAAGGGACGAGAGAATGCCACTAGACTGTGTTGCTGGAGTTTCCTTAGCAAAGAAGGGGGAAATAAATTGTTTTGCACATCCTTGGACTCTGTTTAGTTATCTTCTGAAGGCTAGAATCACAAAACAGATGCACCAGGATCGTGCATGGGTTTCAAAAGTAGGTAATGTGCTGAAACCCACAGTCTTTCAGAAGATAACTGGATGAACATATTCAGTAGAACTCGTGTGTTTGAGTTTCAGAGAAGTATTTGACACGGTGTCAACTAAGGATTTGTTCCAGAGCTACAACGCTGTATGCGCACTGCAGATCACTGTGCCCTATGAACAGTGCAGTAGGGAGATCACCACCAGAGAGGCAGCAGAGGTGACCTTTAAAAAGGGAAGAACAGTGCCAGAGTGAGATCAGGTGGGTATCTTTGTTTTCCATGTTATTTAATGTTTTCCAATAAAAACAGTGATGCGAGCAAGATTGATTGGAATAGAGCTTGATCATTTTATTAGAGGAAATCTGGATTAATTTAACTTTTGAATTTGTTAAACTTCATTTTCCTATTATTCTTTTTTTGTAATACCTTATTCTGCTCTTTAATCAAAAAAATTTCTGGTATTATTGCTCACCATAAAGCAACTCTTATTTTAATCTCTTTTGTCTGCTAAAAATATTTTTTTCACTACTCTCACGTCATGATTGAATCCCTGTAGTTCCTTACTGATTTTGGTGGCTCTCCTCTGAACCTTTTTTTTTTTTTTTTTTTTTTAACATCTTGAAGTGAATCCAGTTGTTATCCCAATATTCTTATAAAACTGCAACTGAACATTTGTAAGTCTGACTTATTTGCAAGTAGTTCTGATTCTTGGGGAAAAAAAAAAATCACGGCTGTTTATTCATCTATACTTATCCTCATCTGTGTTCTCTCAGTAACGTCTTCTCATTTACAAACTGAGTAATTCTTATTCCTAAACTGTTAGAGGCTCTTCATGTTACTTCAGTTGTACAAACCAGAAAGATATGATCAATGCTTGAATTGTTAGTATCTTGCACAGTTGTATTTGAAGAAAGAACTTGCCTTGCTTTGCACAAAGAAAAGAGCATCATTCAAGGAAGTTGCATGAAATGTGAATATGAATCTAAAAGAGAATGTGCTGAGATAGTGATGTCCAAGTGGTGTCCATGGTGTAAATTGGCACAGATGTCAGTACTCTTAAAGACACTGTAACTCAGAAGGCTGTTTAATCCATTAAGCTATCTAGAACCGCCATTTCTTGATGTGAATTTTGGATCAGTAGAGCTGTTTCAAAAAGCACCAGGAGTTCAAATACTTAAATACTTTGTTTGAATTTTCATCAAGGTATTTTGAAACGTGACAGAGATAATCGCATTTAATAAATTGCTCAAAGCAATTCAAAGGCAGGCACATCTTATTTAAGCATTCAATTGTATGATTCTACATCTTTTTCCTCTTCTGTTTGCCCTACCGCTGTTCTCTTATGTAAGTATCTATTTCTGCCAGAATTGTTTCAGAAATGCAACAAGGATGAGCAGTCATCAGATGGCTGAAAGCACAGTTTTCCATTAAATGTAATATTTTTTTAGAGATGAAAGTAAGAAAGGTGTGCGTGTATGTGTATAAACAGTGTAACATTCCAGAGTATGATCTGAAATGTTTAGCGGTATGTATTTGGAAAGATGCACTATTTGAGTGGAGATTATATGAGTAAGTTATGTAGGTCACCTCCAGCAAGCAGCAGTAAATCATCTTTGAGTATTTCACACCACAGTGTGCTCCATACATGCTTGATATCTTATGGCAGCTTATTCATAAAGTATTTCCATAAGTTTTAAAGTTTTATTGTTTCTATTTTTGCCTCTGTAGCTAAAACGGAGCTCCACTAATGCTACAATTCCAACTATAAAGAATTTTGAGAGAGGAAAGAAACTTATAAATAATGCAGTTGGAAACCTCTGAAAAATGATCTGCAGAACTTTTGAGACGGTGCTTAAGGGAGAGTATTTTGGATAGCCTCGAAGAGATGTTTTCCTTCGAGACTTGAGTGGAAGAGATTGCTGATTTTTTTTTAATGGATTTAAATGTCTTGCTTGCAACCTAGGACAGTCATTATGCTTATTAGTAGCTTATTTTTTAAGACATGTGTTAAAAACCTCTGTGGAGGGGAGGATTTACTATTTTATTTTTTTTTTTTAATAATGCAGTGCAAAAGGATTAACAGAGCAAAATACAGGTTAAGCAACCAAAGAACAAGGTAAAATGCTATTTTATTTGATGAGTCAGTGTGCTAGTCCAGCACAGAAATCCTGCTGACATCTCTGGCTATGATTAAAAATAAAAATAAAAATTCTATCTCCAACGCAGCTTAGCTTTCTGTGTATCAGTTGTCTTGCATGCTACGTAATTCCATCAGCTGTGCACTCACAGAGGGCAAAATACTAACTACAACTGGGATTTGTGGAGTGGGCAGGGAAGGTTTTTGATGGGGGAAAAACAGAAGCGCGAGACAAAGATTAAAGAGAATGCCTTATGCTACGATCCAGGTAATTCTGGGCTGGAAAGTTGGTGTTTCAGGGGAAAATGGTGCCTTATTTGCAGGGACAGGGGTCTGTCTCATTCAAATGCTGCACTAATGAAACCATCTGGATCCCAAGTTCCTTGCTGAAAGTCTGCAGTGTCATCTGAGCTCAAAGACTGAGTCAGATCTCTGGATGTTATGTACTTATGGTTAACCTAAAATCTGAATAGTATTGTATGGCAGTTTTGTGGAAATTCTGGAGGAAACACTTTAAAAAGCCAACCAACCAAACAAAAAAAACTGTACTATCTCCTCTCCAGGAACTTTTTCTAGTGGCTTTCTTGTTGTTTTGAATAGTTTGCTGGTGCCTTCTAGGCAGAATGCTGCTGTACAAACACAGTAAGAACAGTCCCTTTCCTCAAACACCTTTCAAATCAGGCCTGTTTTCATGGTGAGGCACAGGAAAGTCCCACTCTTCTGTTGGTCTCTAGTATCTAGCACCCATAATATTTCCCTCTTTTTTTTTTTTTTAATACGTGCAAAAATGAAGCTGAATTTAGCCATCTGGGAATAATTCAATTGAATCCAATTTTCCACAGGGTTTCAGTAGGAATTCTCACATAGGGTCGTTCTCTCAGATACATGGAAGATTGCTTACAACATGAAAACTACATCATTTATGCTTCCTTGTGCAAGAAATCTGTAGCTTATTGTCATTGTCATGAAACCCACTAATCAGAAGCTAAGGTTTATGAATCAGAAATGACTTTAACAAGACGCTGTTGAAGATGCTGAGGGAGGCGTACCATGGCAGCGGAAACTGGCTGTGGTTGAAATGCCTCTGGAGGCATGTGCTTAAATCTTGTTTGGTTTCACATTTAGTTCTAGACGGTGTAGCTCAGTGTAGGTTGAAGAATTTAAAGAATTCCCTGCTGGCTTCACCAAAGGAAAAATAATTCTTTAACTTCTTTAATTTCCTTCCATTTCTTTTATTATAGGTGGTCTAAATGCTTTTCTCACTTTTTTGACTTCCGATTGCTCAAGTATTTCAGTACTGTGAAAGCACTGTCAGTATTTAAGCTACCCTGAAGAGCAGAGGGCCGGAATCTTTTCTCTGTTGCGTTTTCATAAATGTTAAACAGTTCCTGCTATTTTCACAAAGCACAGGCAAAACAGAGTACAGTTCAGGGAATAACTGTGTTTGACAGTGGCTGTTGAAGAGCAAACCTGATGATCTCTCCAGGAGAAAAGTGGAGGCTGGACAAAGAGATATTAAAAAAAAAAAAAAAAAAAGACAAGCTGAATGCTGTCCCAAATTCTGTGGTTGTCAGATGGCTTGGCTCAAGGGTCAGGTTTCTTTTTTTGGTCGAGTCCCTGAATTGCAGCTCGGAACTCTAAGCCAGGTCCTACTGTTTCTCTCTTTGGAATGTACTTTGTTCTCCAGTGGCTCCTGAGGTGATCCACCCACTGCTAGGACTGACTTGAAAGCATCAATCCAGTATTTGTGGGATCAAAGGCAACCCATCAGAACGAGAGAGCCTCTGAGGATAAATTCCTTTTTCTGCATCTCGCTGCTTACAGTCCTGCCCAGTTACTGTAAAACCATTTAACGCGGGTTCAAAGTGGCAAGTGACAAGAACTAAGAACTTGGCCAGTGGGAATAGTTGCCCATAAAAGCAAAGGTAACTTATGATTTCTAATGCAAGCCGCTATATTACATTGCCAAAGGATTTTAAAGCTGGCTTTTCTCTCAGGTTAGACTTGGTTCTTGCTGAGGAGCTTCAGTGTTCCAGTCCTTCCTGCACTAATAATTAGAGATTCACTCTAATATTAAAGGGTATGTGGGATGTTTTGGAAAGTATACAGAAGTTGCTTGCTTATTTTGTAGCAGATGCTTCAGTTAAAATTAGTAGGGAAAGTAGTTCGTAACTCCAAAAGAAATAGGAATTGTTATGGGTTGTCTATTTGTATTTATATTAGCGGGTTTTATGCAGTTATGGCTGCATCTTTGTAACTTGTAAAGCGGTCGAAACTTAAATTTCACAGAATTAAAGAAATTTTCTTAAGACTCCAATCTGCTCCCAGCCATCTGTGAGTGCTTTTTTTTAAAGTATTGGAAGTAATTGTAGCATTATGCTCTTGTATAATCTTCCATGTGCTGTTACCTGCCAAATCTTTCACATGCACTTTATTTTTTGAAAGAACCCAGAATGTGGCATTGTGAGCTTTGACGAAGGACAAAATAGATGGATGGTTCTAGAAGAACAGATGAGCTTGAGGGGAGAGGAAGCATGTGCAAGGGCTGCTCCAAAAGTAGTGCCTCTTATTTTATTCTGTTGGGCCATCATGCCAGAGGTGGATGTTGATGGTATGGCAGTAGAAGTTGAACCTCCCTTACATGTTGTTGCTGTGTGATAGATGGCAGTGGGGGGGCAGTCTGACAAAATGGTGTCTGACATGGAAGTGTGTATGAAGAAAAGGTGTGGCACTGAATTTTTCCATGCACAAAATGGGTTGTCCTTCATCAACACAATGGATCACTTCCACTAGTGCAGATTTTTTTTACAGGTGCAGCATGCCGGCTCCTTTTCATTGCTGATGAAAATGCTTAGCTCATGGTGGTGCCTCTGTTGCAAAATAGTGTTTTGTAGCTGAGAATTTGCTCAGTCAAATGTGCTGTTTATATCTGTTGTAGTTTATGTGGAAATAAATAGTAGGCATTACTTTTGGAGTGACCTATGTACAATGAGTGCTAATCATCTAGATCTTAAGCATTGCTGGCTGGATAACACCATTTCCTAGCTAGTGCAGAAATTAAAGGCAGTAATCTGTTACATGTTCTCTAAATGCTATAAAGACTTCAAAAATAGGGGAAAATCACAATAGCAATTTTCAGATTAGTGAAAATGTTTTTATCTTTAAGTTGCATTTAAGTTATGCCAAAAAAAAAAAAAAAAAAAAAAAAAAAAAAAAATCATGTGTAATTAGTTGTCCAAGGAAATGATTCCCAGAAGAAGAATCTTGCTTTGAGGATTTTTCTATTGACTTGGTGGAAATTGCTTCATAAGATTTTTCTTGAACATCAATGCAAGCAGTGAAGCCTCTTAAACAGTATTAGAAGCGTGTAAAGAAAAAAAAAAAGGATGTACAAGTGAGTAGTACCTAGCTATAAGGAGATATTTCAGCACAACACTTGGGAAATGATACTGATGAAGTTGGGATTGTTTTTTGTCTGGACTACTGCTTTGCTGAACATATTCTTATATGATTTCTTATGTTGTTTCAAGTACAACATTGATTGGAGAGAGCCTCCATTAGAGGAAGTACTCCAAAAAAGCAGTGGTGACATTTCAGAGATCCACCCCCCCAAAAAAAAGAGGGTAATTGTTTCATGTGTTGACTTAACTGAGTTGCAGTTTCTACAGCAAGATAAAAATATTTTGAAATGGACACATTAAACTCTGTAGAGATCATTGTAGACATGAGAAGATGGGACGATGTTTTTAGAAGCTGCAGCTTTGCTAAAGTCAATTGCTTTCAAAACATGCAAGAACGCTAATTTTCACTGATCAGTTATGGCCAAGTTTAAAGCTTCATCTGTCTTTACTGTAGCTTTTATGAAGAAAGTTTGGTTAGAATCACTCTCCCATAACCTAAAAATGTTTGCAAGGATTTTGCTTCAACTTTAAGGGGATATGAAAAAATAAATCACTCTAGGCATGGAAAACTCCAGCCTGAACAATGAATGTTTCCAAAAACTGTGGCTGGAAGAAAAATGGGCTTTTAATTGGGTTCATTTTGCTTATGTAACTGGTTGGCTCCTAAGTAAAGATGTTCCAATAATCATTTTGCTTATCAATGAAACAAGTTGTCTCCAAACTAATGTCTTACTTTGTTTTTTAAGGAGAAAAAAAAAAAAAAAAGTAGGCACAGATGTGCCTGTGTATTGTATTTTAATATTGTATTTTAACTTCCTGCATCATATATTTGTGGGGGGGAAAAAAAAAGTCCACCAGGGGCTGTGTTAATAGAGTGACATTTCTTCTGGCTCAAAATCCTTTGACCACAAATGGCTGGAGTTTGGAAGCGTGTTCTGGAAAAAGTAGACTTGCTGTATTAGATGAGCCTATCATCCAGTACCCTCAACTCTTGGTGAGCAAAACAAAAGCAGGTCGAAGAGAAAATTCCTACAACAAGATTGAATTTTGGCTGCCTTGTCCTGAGTTTCATGGAGAAGGAAGAGTTTAGCCCTCTCTGCTTCTCAGTGAAATGCCCCATGTACCCTGGAGGTAGGTGGTTACAAGGACTTCTCAGTGAGCTCCTACTCAGGTGGTTAGAGAAGCATCCTGCCTTCCCAAGGCTGTGTAAGACAGGGAGCTGAGGCTGTTCTTCAGTTTGCGGCTGGCTTCAGCGTTGAACGACTCTGAGCTGTTAATCCCACTGGGTTAGCCGCAGTGGATGAAGCCAAGCAGAAAGACTTAGCACTGAAGTTAATGTCAAGCAAACACAGGAGCTGACAGATAGAAGAGGTAAGTAGGTGATGCTTTTATCCTGGTTGATGGCAAATTGCCTGCCGCTAATGCAGTAGTCCTGTAGGTTAAACCACAGGTCTAAATAATTGGATTTCAGGAGTTTTGGAAGTGCTACCTGAGAATGGACCGGCCTTTAAATGTGGGTGAGTTTTATGTCTTCAATGACAAATGAATGTCCCAAGTGACTCATATAAATGTAAATATTAAGTCAATATTGAAGTGGAGACAGCTGGCGTCATCACTGTGGGCTTGTTGGCCTGGCTGAACAGAACACTGGGAAAAGGCTGAGGTGTGAATCAAGAGGGAATTAAACAGTAGTAAAGTGCATAATGCCAGTTCACAAGGACTAAGACAGATTTATTAAGGTGAGGGAAATGAGAATTTTCCAATTTAATTCGATAGAGATTTGTAGAGGGTGTGAATTATTTCTGTACTGATGTGAGGTCCTTGGACCCTGGAAAGTGTATTACTTTTTTCTCTCCCCTATATTCTAGCTTTGACTTAAGAATGGAAAGTCTTTATGACCTAGTCAATGAAATGAACAAGATCAGATCTTGGGCAAATGTATTCTATCTTTGATTAATGGTCTGAAACCTAAAATTCCAGTTTACTCAAAGACTAGTAGTCAAGGGATGTGCACATTATGGACACTTTCTTCTCCAGCATGGCACTCCATCTTAAGCACAGCATTGGCCTCTTTTGTCATAGCAAAGAGTGATGCAGAGAAAGAGCTGGGAATTGTGGTGGCTTAGTGGGCAAACTCAAGCTCCTTGTACAATGCTTCAGCTAAAAAGGGGAGTTGAGCCTTCATCCCCTTCATTACAGATGTAAGGCTGTTATACAGTGTGGGGACACTCTTGTGTTTGTACTTGGTACAGTGATTGCTGTGCAAATGTGGTCCTTTTCTGGCACTCGTTAGTCAAGAGTGTGTTGAAATTGGGATGGATAGAGGTGATCCATAAGAGCATTACAGCTCTACAGCATTAAGTGATGCTCATTTAAGCATTGCAATGTCGTACTTGTTTCCTTCTGCTGAAGTTGTGCCAGTGAACATTAAAAAAAAAAAAATTAAAAATACAGATTTCTTCAGGTGAGAGAAGTCTTATGAAAGGGAGCCTTGCTCTGTAAACTGCTGATCAGGGCCTTTACCTCCAAGGGAACTGCTGAATTTCAATGTGAAAGCACTAATAGGAAGCGGTAGCTTGACCCCATTTAGCAAGTGAGAGGCTGCCTCTGCTGGCATAGGAAGTGTAGTCAAGACAGCATTAAAAAAACTTTGTGTACAAGATATTTAATGAGATAAAAGAAGTTCTAGACATGCAAGCCGTCTTGTGCAGGTAAAAGTAGACTCAGCTTCCGGAAAACTTTGAGCACAGGCCCCTGTGTTCAGTGCACAGTGCCTGTGCAGTGACCATAAGCTCCCTGTTTCGAGTGTTACCACTTTGCCTTTCAACTCTCCTCTTGTGATTCATCTGATTTAGGTTGCAGCTTCGTAGCTTCAAATCCCACTAATAATGCAGTAAAGAGGGCAAATAATTGTCCCCAACTGCCTGAATGGCGAAATGCTAAGACAATAAGCTTTTCATTTTGGTAGAACCCCAACTTTGAACCCCTCCAAAAAAAAGAAAATGAAGAAAGAGTTGAAGAAGATTCAGTGAATTGAGTCATTGTAAAACCACCACCAGAAATGAATTTGAGAGATGAATAAAAGCTTTTATAAAACTTACTTTTAAAAGGTTGTGAGTACAGCATGAATCAAAGCACTTCATTTTAATGAAAAATCAAAATATTTAAACTCTTCTGAAATGGTTGAATGCTTTTGGCCAAAAAAATCAGCCAGAATACAGAGAAATCGGTGGATTTAATACACGTTTTTCAGAGGAAAAATGTTTCTTCCAAAAAAATGCTACCATTCTCTAGTCAACAGAACATTACAAACAAGCCAAGTAAATTTATTCATCTGTTATATAAAACTATGGAAAGACCCCACCAAGGAATGATATTCCCTCTTGACCATTTGTTCCATCTGATCAAAAATTTGAGAAAGGTCTTAGGATGTGATAACAAACTGCAGACTTCGAGGTTATTTTTCCCCTTCTTTCCCTAAAAATAATTGAGTTAGGCAGTTTAATCCAAGCGGTCCAATTTTCAGAAGCGTGGAACGCATCTACTGATCTGCAGAATTCTGTGTTTTCATCCTGCTTTTGTTTGTTGCCCTGGAGCCCAACAAGCTATCTGGATATTTGACCATTGAAGGGGCTGTTCTGGATTACAGCGTTTAACTGCGTGACTTTTCCATGTGGCCAGTGCAGTGCGCCAGCATTCAAGTCCTTTAGCTGGCTCCACGTCTCCCCTGACATTGAAGTAACTCCCAGCTATATCCGGAGGTTGAATTTCAGTCCCTGACCACCACAATAGCTGTGACAGCGTGGGCTGTCGGGCGCAGCTGCACTGCGTGACAGTGCAGTCACAAGGGTCTGGTAGGGAACAAGAACCCTGAAGAGAAAAGGCAGCATAGAGTGTTTCTCCTTGGGAAACAGCAAAATCTCCTAGGTCTTCCGAGCTGCTTCACTAAACTTGTCTCCAGCCTTCTTGTCAGTACTGCTTTTCCCCATCCAGTTGCTCTCTCAGTCCAGTTCGACCAGTTTTTCTTCAAAAAAGAAACATGACAGATCATAGGCCCTAGTGGATTACATTAATTTAAACAAAGTGCTGTGATTATTTATTTCTATGATGATGGACAGCCTTAGAAATCTCAATGTAGACTGTGAAGAGTTTGGGAAGAGAAACAGCATTTTAAAAAGCAAAAAAATTGCATCTAGAAGTCTGCTCTTTCCTCAGATGTTGCTGTTCAAGCACAGGGGCATCTCGAGGAACTGCCAGATGCATCAATGTCTCTCTACAAATTAACAAAATGGAGCTGTCAATTATTTAAAAATGTAGGTGCAGCAAGCTGTTTACTGTGTCTGGTATTCCTCACAAAGAGGATGCCAAAAATTTACTGGCAAAACACTTCAGCTAAGTGATCTTGGATGAAAAAGTGACAGCTTCTGCTAATGAACAGTCAGGACTATGAGCATAAGCACTCATAGTAGTCCTAAAGTGGAGGGATCATGGTAATATCTGGCTTTGCAGAGACTGTTGTGCTCTTTGCACCCTTGTGCACATCTAGCCCAGTCTTAATCTGGGACAGTTACTGGAGCTGGAATGTATGCTGCAAGAAAGAGCAAAGGGCAGCTGCTCTTCAGGGCACAGCTCAAATGCCTTGGGCGTTTCCTCCCCGAATGCTATAGCTTTGTTCCAGCAGCAGCCACAGGAAGTTCAGCATGCTCATGGCTCCCTAGGCTGCTGGAGAAGATCATAGGAACCATCCCATGTCCTGTAGCCAGCAGCAGATGCCTGGGAGAGCAGTACCAAAACCATCACAATGTGCTCTGTTGTGGGTTTGGTGTCTGCTGAGACATGATAAGCTGTATGGACAAATTGTGCTAACTTGTTTTCTTTTAACAATTCTAATCTCTTTTTGCTCCTCTTTGCACGTCTGGTTTTCCTCAAGTAACAGCTGCTGTGCATTTCATTGTTTAATTAAGCACGGTGTGGGAAAAGGGTTATTTTTTTCTATTCATGGCATTAAAAATGAATCGTTCTGGGTGATGTGCATGTTTGGGAATATTTCCCGAATATGACCACTAGTGAATTATTAAAACTGGTATTAGTGTCATGTGATTTAAAAGCTAAAACATTGGATCAGCAGTTTATATACTGCAGACACTAACAAATATTTTAAAGGGTTCTGGAGTCAAAAAGTGTAAGAAAAGGAAGCAGTTGTGGCTATGTTGCTGAAGGTTTAGCATCTCTACTTGTGGGAAGCCCATATTAACTGGCACAAATGGCACCCTGGCATTGCCGAAAAGGGGTCTTAGTAATGCCATTCCCTCATCTCCAAATGACAAGCACACAGATGTGTCACATCATCTGCAAATTTAAGACAAGCCTGGAAGAGATTTGATGTTTGTAGAAGGATTTTCTGCAGCATTTGAAGAAAGGAACCAGGAAGTGTGTTCACCAGTTCGACGCAAGAAACCTTGCAAAAAGTGTCCAGTCTCTGAAGAATCACAGACTGTGGTGGCCAGTGACTTTATAATGCATCTGAGCTCGTGACTGAGGATGTTAGCAGGGCTAAGCAAGTCTCGACACCTCCCACTGCACCATGCAGGACTTTCTGAGAACACCTGGTTCCTTGGGCATGGAGGAAAACATGCTCCAAAGCATAAGTTTAAGTCCATTAAAAAGTGCAAAATCAAGGGAAGATGTTTCAAAGGACAGAACCAACACATTATCATACATAGCAGCAACACATGCCCGTACAAGAGAATGAGTTAATGTTAGTGGCCAAGACAAATCCCTGGGCTGAGAGCACAAATGAAGTTCCTCTCTGTTAGTTTCCACTTACTACAGAAAAATCTACTCTCCTTATAAACCAATATGGTCCCTCCTCTGTTACAATCATGCAGTATAGCCATACTGATAGAGGGGTCTAACAGCTTAACAGATGGTAAGATGCGGCTAGTTTTGTTCTGTGACGTGGCTTGTTTGTTGTCATTAAATATTTTGCCCTTCACATTTAGCCTTTGGGGTTTTATTCTGCCCATACAATGCTTTACGTGCCCCATTTTGATGGAGAGACATGATTTTAGCCAGTTTGCCATGAAGTGCAATTTTGAATAGGTATCTGCTCACCTCTGTTGTGCTCAATCCACTGCAGAGTTGGAAAATGCTAGTAAATAAGATGATTCTTGAAGAAGGCTTCACAGCCAATGCCTAACCTATATATAGAAGTCTCAGGACAGCAACAACAAAACCTTGCCTCCCATGTATATTTTTTTTAATAGAGAACTGAGAACTAGAGTTCTGTTTCAAAGTCCCTATGTAGAGGCATCAGCATATACCATCTTTGTCCACCATACTGTACCATGTGTCCTGCTTTTGTTGCTGCAGTAGAAGTAATGCGTTAATTATTTACACATCATTTCTGTTGTAAATTTTCTGGCTAATCAAGGATTCTGTTTCCTCTGTTTCCTCTGAGACTACTCTCAGTATTTTTGCACCACCTTAAGAGTGAGTTTTCTCTGTGGGAACTGGGTTAAAGTACCTACAAAGGAGAGCAGCACAGTAAAGTGTGCGAATCATGAGTTAATTTTTACCAGGCTTCTGGGCTCTCTTCTCTACTGACATTTTTATTTAAATGTTTTATAATCCTTACTAGATTTCTGGTTTTACTTGCTCACAACCAAAGCTTTATCTCTTTTCCCTTTTTCAGACTTGGAATCCCATCCCCTTGCTTGTCTTTCAGGGTGCCTCACTCTCACACTCCCTTGCTCTTCTCAGTGTGTTGAGATGTGCTCTTCCTTCCCCTGTACGTTTTACGTCCATGGGGGTACTTATTCTGTAGATGTTTCCTGTTCTAAGAATGTGGTTGCTGCTTTGTGTCTTTGGGCCGTTTCTGGTTCATCTCAGCTGATTCTACATCTCTTTTTTGAGTTCTCCTACAGTCTCAGGGCACAGAGGGGTTGAGGAAAGACCCTTGGGCCAGCACTTAGCAGTTGTCCAGCAAGGAGTGTGGAGCTGAGTAATGGTAGGAGACAGAGAGACAAGAAGCTTCAAATCAGGTCAGTTCTGAAAGCAACAGTGAAGTGAAGCTTCCACCTGCTTGTTTCTTGCCTTGGAAAATATGCTGAGCAGTCACTTTCATGGTAGTGTCAATCAGGTACACCTTTGGCTGTGGACTGGTACTTGGAGAAGTACATCTGGAAAGGCAACCAAACACTGGGATCAGTCTCATGGGCATCGAAAGATGGACGCTTCTGATCAATGTGGCAGAAAACACCGCAGCCAATTTTCTTCTTATCAATCACTTGCAAAGTTACATTTTCAAAACAAATGTTTTGAAGGAAGATTGATTTGAGGTGCCTGAGGTGATCCATTGCATCTTTTCTCTAGCCATCAATTAATAGCAAGAACGTTGTTGCTTGCTGTCTAACTGCTGATGAAGTAACCGATTTAATTGGCTATATTTAAGATAGCTACTCCCTACTCCTGAAAATTTCAGGGAAATAGCTATCTGGAAGAAAAACAGGGTTTGAGTGTTATTGAAAATAAATCTAGTTTTTAGACAATGAAAACATTTTATTCTCTAAGTTAAAGAGAAATGTATGCAGCCTGTTTCTCATTTCTATTGTCTGTGAAATTGAAGCAGTGTATTCATCTTGATTTTCATGCTTGTTGTCTTCAGCAAAAATGCTCTACATCATTTTCTCATTATTTACTGAATTTGTTTACTGTTAAGTTTGTGTACTAAACAACCTCTGAAAACTCCATCATCTATCACACAGTCGCTACTCCTTCCTGACAAGGCCACTTTTCTTACTGAGCACTGAGAAACAGTGATGATACTTTTCTTCTTATTGAAAAAGGACTGTTTCAAATCTTCTGTTGGACAGAAAGTACATGAGAAAGGAGAGTTTTTTAATAAAGGAAAAAAACGCTATTTTAAAGCTAAAGTAAGAACCAAGCAACCAAATAATGACATTAGCTTAGCAAGAGGTAAGGAAATAATGATCTCATCAAGGTCAGTACATACGATTATGCAGCAGAATATGATTGATTAATGGCTTCTATGCCAAAGTCATAGATGAATGATTCCCAGGTTACAGAAATATTTTTCAAAGTAAGCAGTCAACTTATGAGTCAAATCGCCTGGTCACTGACACTGAGTGATGTTACAAAGGATTGGTTTGCAGCAGGAAAGCTTTGTGAAGATGTGATACTGTGGGCTTTACATGTTGACACTTAAGGAGTGATACACCCAGTGCTATTATTTTTGTATTTTGCCCATTTTCATCAATAAAAAGAAAGAAAGCCATTATTTAGAATATCAGCGGATTTCTCAAAGGCAAAAAATGGCTTCACTAGCACCATTCTTGACTCACTGACCACTTTCCAAGCATCAAGCCATGTGAGCAGAGGAAAGCTAGCCTTCAATCTGTATTTGCAGCACAGATTACAGAGCCCACCCAGCTGAGTTAAATGGAAAATGAGATTGCAAAGTACTCCAGAGGTCAGAGAAGCAAAGGATGTCAGGAAAAGTCATATTTGACAGCGGAGCCAAATTTTTGGGAGGTGCCTCAGGCTGATGCCAGGCTTCTTGTGCAGCTGGTAAAGGGAAGGAGCCCAGGCGTTGGCTAGATCAAGGACAGCCCAGGACAGAGAACTAAATCACCACTAAATGCAAGAAGGAGACTTGAGTTCCTCCTACAGACAGCCTGCTCTCTGTTAAGTAAAAATTACAGATTGTTCCAGTCCTATTTCCTGCTCTGGCGTTGGTGACAAAATGGGCAATTGCATTTTAATGACTCGTCTCCATTCCCCATCTGCTTGTCATCATTGGGAAGGGCAGGAGAAAGGGAGAAAGGCTCCATGGACAGGAATGAAATGTTCTTATTGCCACTAGCATGGTATGTCACCAGCTCCAGAGGAGGCAGGCATGGCTCTCATGAGTGCTCACACCACTAAAACCAGTTAGGACAGCAGAAGAAATTGCACAGGAGGAAATGCCCTGGCATAGAAGGCCTTTCCCAGCCAGTACTTCTCAGGCCAACCCACTATTGGGCACCTGTCCTCCTCAGGCAGGCTGCATTCAACTAGCAGCTATCTTGTTTTCCTTGGTATCTGATTTAGGCATCCCTAGCTCAGGTCTAACACTTCTAGAGCCACATGTCTACGTACGTTGTTGGTTACGATCTTTTAATATCAGGTTTATACTATGATATGAATTCAATGATATTACAAGGAGTGGTTGGGGGAGCTTTCTGTCTGGAGAAGAAGAGGCTCAGGAGACTTTATTGCTCTTCACAACTGCCTGAAGAGAGGTTGTGTGAAGTGGAAGTCAGCCTTTTCTTCTGAGTAAGTGATAAGACAGAGGGAACGGCCTTAAGTTGCACTAAGAGAGGTTCAAGTTGAATATTAGGAAAAATTTCTTCTCAGTGTGACTTTAGAACAGATTGCCCAGGGAGGTGGGGGAGTCCCTGAAGGTGTTCAAGAAAAGGGCAGATATGGCACTGAGGAACATGGTTTAGTGCTATCAGAAGCATGGGCTGATGGTCAGACTGGATGGTCTTGTTGATCTTTCTAACCTTTATGATTTTATGCTTTATTTAGAATATTGGAGCTTCAACATAGGTAAACTTCCTTGTAAATTCATATAAAATTCCATCAATGCTTCTGGACCAAAAAAAAAAGCAGAAATCAATCTTTGTCCTTATTGCCTGTTTTTAACATTTGCTAATCGAATTAGGAAAAAAAAATGTATTTTTCTTAACAATTTTCCACCTTGAAATCAGCTTGTTCTTAAAGCTTTGAATCATGCAGAACATTTTAGTCAACTTGAAAAGCACTCCTCAGTGAAGTATTCTGCTGATGAAACAAGTAAATGCAATTTGAAATTGGGATCTGTCTGAAACCATTTCACTTCCAGTTTGGCTGGGGAGTTGAGGGAATTGGCCAGCGTCTTCTGCTCTTCAGCCCAGGACTACAGGAGTGCTCATACCTTGGGTTTCTGACCACAGGAGACTGTGAATTGCAAAATAACATTTTAGCACAGTGCTCCAGCTCCTGGCTACAAATAAGAACATACCTTTGTGGAAAGCTAATGAAAAGATAATTCACAGGTATGTTTATTGGTAGGAAGCCATAGCATACAATGCACGGTTCAGGCAAAACACTGATTAAAATACCACCCAGGTAAATCAGCTTCCTAGGCAATATGCAAAGAGCAGTGCCATTGAAATGCTCTGAGGCAGCCAGCAGAAACTCTGGAGCAGCCTGCCAAAAAGCTGGATATTGCTGATGGAAAAAATTAGCCTCAGTACATTGGCATCTGGAGTCTGTGACTGCCATCCAAGAAGAAAAGAGACTGGTGGAATTGGGTAATTGCACTCCAGCAGCCTACCGCATGTCTGCTGTGACTGTCATTTGAAATAAATAACTAAATTTAGTGTTTTTAATTGAAAAATGAGCCTTTGAATGTACAGGAATAGGATGCTTGGGGAAGGCATACAATTAACTGGAAGAAGGGAACCACATTTTCTCTATGTGTCTGAGCACATTAAACACAGAGATAGTCACACATGCCTATGTGTGCCTGTACCACTTTATGTTTGATTTTTTGTTTTTCTGTTAACTCTGTCAGTTTCACAAAGAATTTACACGCTCCATTTACTGGAGAATCCAGTGTATATTACTTGGGGGGGGGGGGGGGGGAGTAATTTCTGAGTGCAGCCCATGTTTTAGCAATTATTCTTTCTTTTTCTTCCTTTTCTGTATTTTGGTGAGGAGATGGGGAGGCAGATAGTGTCAGGCACAGACGGTCACCCCTGCCACCCCCCATTGTGATCCCCAGGGCATGGGTGCAACTGGAACCAGTGTGGGGCAGCCAGTGAAGTTGCATCACTAGCCTTATTGCTGAAAGCATGCTTTGTAGTAGGAGAAGCTTGTAGGAGCCATGGCGCATGAATGCAAACATTCGGTTTATCTGAATGTTCAGTTTGCTTTACTGCTGATGCCCAGCCAAATAGCACTGAAAAATACTCCTTGTGCTTCTGCACGGCACTTTATTTTTGGAGTCTGGTTGCAGGTGTCTGGGAGACCATTCCTCCCAGCTCATACACAAAACTTTTGGGAAAATCCAATTAAGCATCTTAGCATTAAAGTAGATATTAGTGCATTTCTTGTACGAGACTGACTGAAGGATGGCATAGATTTAAAACCTCCAGATCTGTTGTTCAGAGAGGAATATACTCGTGAATGTTTCTAAGAACTGAAGAGGTTATCAAAGGCAGAAAAGTGCAAACTGCATGGACATAATATGCTATTTTGCCTATTAATCCAAATATACGTGGACCTGCTTAAATCTCACCTTAAATCCTTGACCTACTACAGAAGAAGTGAGTAAGCATTTTATCCATGGGACTAATCATATACTTAAAGTTAAGGGACTGCTTACGCGATTTGCTGGATGAAGGCCCATTGGCCCATATATGCTGCTAGGGAGGTTTTCCAGTGAAGCTGTGGGTGCCCTGTCCCTGCAGGTGCTCAGGTCCAGGCTGGATGGAGCCCTGGGTAACCTGATCCTGTGGGGGGAAGCCCTTGGCAGGGGTTGGGACTGGGTGGGCTTTGAGGTCCCTTTGAATCCAAACCATTCTGTGAACATGTTCAGAAGTGTTGTGTTGACAGATAGGTGTTCTTCATGTTATATGATAGTGAAGCGTTAATTTTAAGGATGGTTCTTGTATGCTTTATGAATAGCAAATCAGAAAAATTAGTGAAAACACATTGAAAATGTTTTTAGTCATTTGTAGAAAATCATTTATCTTAAAAACCAAATGAAGCAGAACGCTTTATTTAAGCTAAAGGTGAAACAAAGGTTATTTCAGAAAAAAAAAAAAGCATAGATTTAAGTGCAGCCCTACACAGAAAAGCACTTACGCAGGTACTCTAGGTGGAGCGTATACCTGATAGCTTTCTCAAGTCATAGTTAAGATTACAGAATGCTTCATTTGCTCTGTGTAGTGTCCTCAGGTCTGGGGATCTTTTTGCTTTCAGAGAATAATTGTTGCAATCAATCAAAAGGCATTAGCATTCCCACTGTTGGGATTATGAATTACATAAATGTGAATGCCATTTCCCTCTTCTTCTGTTTCAAGAGTCCTAAAACTTTTTTTTTCAACTTGCAAACTTGCTTTGAGGGCTAGCTAGGAATGAGTGCTTCTGGCTCACTTGAGCTTATGTGGCAAATAATTTTATAACAACTTCTATCTTACACAGAGTTGCAGGTTTTGACATGCTTCTCAATGAGCCCTTTTTTCATGCAGTTTGTTTGATTAGGTACCCAGGTGAAACATGGTCAGGGAACCTGGTGAGCTGTAAGGCCTCCAAGGGGAAGAGGAAATGAAGTGGTTTGCTTGCTCTTTAGCTGGGAATTACAGCTGCTCCACTGCTGTCTAAGCCTGCTGTCTAAGGGTGTCACCTCCCTATGTCTGTGTTTTAGGAGTGCTGCAGTTGTATTTATTGAAAAGTCCTTTTGTGACAAGAAGTGTTGGACATACTATAGGTATCAACAGGAATGACCACGTGAGGGGGTCTCAACAGGGGGCTTTGAGTTGGCTTAATCCTGATAGACTGCCAGCATTTGTGCAGGTCTCTGTGTTGCAGGAGAACCATCAGTCCTTGCTGATGGAGCTTCCAGATTCCAATGTTCTTAAGGTAGGTCATGATTACTGCTTTGGATTTAACCTTTGTAACTTTATCTGAGCCTCACATTTGGTCTCCCAGATGTTTGTTTAGTTGTTTTTTTTTTACTCCCACCTGTCAGATTTTCCCCAAAGCCACTTTGGTTGGGGTGGGCTTCATAGCATCACTATGATGATCAAGCTGAGCTGGTAGAAATAGCCCTGGTGTTATTGGATCTCACCAATTTCTTGCTTGTCACAGGAGGCCTTTACTACACAGCACTAGTGTTCCTATGATGGAGAAAAAGCTCACAGGCTTTATTGCAAGTTTTAGGACATCCAGAGGTATGGAGCCAAGCAGCACCCCCCATGCCTGGCTGCTGTGATGACCCTTGTACTGCTACTGCAAGGAGGGAGGGCCCCAGCGTCATTGACAAATTCTGACAATAAAGAAGTTGCCTTAATCAAGGAATTAATAAAGCATATAAGTCACAAACAGTAGAGAAGAGGAGAAAACAACAGAAAAGACAGATCATTTGTTTCCAAGCTCCTAGTGAAGCAAGACATGTTATATCCTGAGGATAGAACAAGAAACCAGACTGAGTTTATATAAAAACTACACGTGGAAATCTCCCCTGGTAACGAAACGAGCAATAAAATCAGATATCAATGAGAGTCCAAACATTCATTTAAAATCACTGAGGAGTAAATTACAAATCACAGATGTCTTCAGTGTTCTGGCAAAAGCTGCACGAATGGAAACTGCTGAATGCAAATTAAAAACTTGTATTTGTTTAATTCTGCAGCTAGGGAAGGGCTCCATACCAGCCACACTTTTTAAACAAGGTGATTTTTTTTGCTACCTGAGCTGAAGCTGAAGCTGGCCACAGCCCTACATATGGAACATTTAATTAGTGATGGTGGTTAAATAAAGGTGGCAGATTTCTGCCTCCCTTGCCCCTAAGTGAGAAGATGGGCACATTTCCTGGGACAATCCAAAAGAATGTCAGACATTCTTTACTGAAACCCACAGTCCTAAAATATATCTGAAAGAACTGAGTGGCTTGGTGTTCTTTTTCCATTGGGAGCTTTTATTTTCCTTTACCCGGGGCTGACTTACGTCAGGGCCACAAGAGCAGCAGCCTGAACAGCAGCGTGGAGAATGAGCTCGTCTGTTGGCCTGTCTTCTCAGAACTGGGAAGAGGAGGTGGAAAAGGAGCCTGCACCAGAGCCTTCTTTGTTTCAAACGTGCTGAAACTCAACAGGGCCCTTTTCCCTTTTTCCTACATCTCAAGGCAACAGCAGCAAGCCTGACTGAAGGCAGCGGTTGGAACTGTTCCTGCTCAGTGTGGCAGGTGTGGAATCAGGCCCTTAACAAACAGGGCTTCTCCCTTGCAGAGAGTGGGGGCTACAGGATTCTGGTGCTGTCTTTACCTCGCCTATGGCTCTGCACTCATGAGGTGCTCTCATTTTCTCAGTATTTTTTATGTGATGGTAATTTCAAGGTCTCCTCTACCTGGACCTGCCATCCAAAATCCTTTTGCTAAACTAATGTATTGCTCCTAATATGCTGACATGCTGATCCCTATTGCTAAACAAATCAGCCTATATCAGACCAAAGGCCAATTCCCTCCTGAGCAGCTACGTATAAAACATCAGATGGACTTTCATGTAACTCACTGTTTTTCTTATCGTTTGGAAATAAAGAAGTATGTCATCTGGTAATGCACAGATACTCTTAAGTTGAGGATCAGCAGAGGGGGGTTGCAAGACTTTACAGCTCTTCTAACAGTTCTCTTCCCCAAGTTATAAGGTGACTTGCACAAAATGCTGTATTAATGATTATTCGAGTCTTTCCTCCCCCTCGTGCTTTGGTGAGCAGTGGTGAAACCTTGTGAAATGATCATTTTTGGTAGCCTTTATTTGTGGATGTCTGAATAAGGCATTCTAAAGCTTCAGTGATAGATTATGAGCCCTTTCTTTTAAACATGCCATTACAATTTCCCATTGTATTGTTCCAGAGGACTGAACGTAGCAGCAAACCAAATCTTAAATCCATAAAAACAGTAAATTAAATGTGGCTCCAGTGGTTTTTGGAGCTTGACCAACAAGTTATCTTTATGAATGTATTCAGGGAAAAGGTCTCATTTTATTACATTATTTTCTTAATGATAAAGGCAGTAATGGAATCTCATCAGAACACACCAAAGGAATCTTAGTTTGCTGGCAGTTGGGTCAAATTTTTCTTGGTGTGCTTGGTATAGGGTTGAGACTTGGCAGAGTCCAACTCACTGACTTCTGTCTTGAAAAGCAGTCTTTTACTGCTTCTCTGTACTTGCTAGTTGACGTTTTCTTGGCTTTAAATTAAATTTTGACACATAAATCCCACATGTCAAATGATATTGTAAAACAAGTATCCAAGTGTCAGCACATAGCCTAATAGTCTAGGGAGTAAAGAATAGAATAAGGAACACCTTTATGCAGTCTTTCATCTACATCCAGCCATCTGCAAGTAATTTGAAACCAGTTTCAAATGAAGCTAGGTTGTTTGGCCTGTTAAGGCACACAAAGCCAAAGCAGAAGTTTGGAGTCTTCATGGCTTTTATTGACTTGCTAATAAGTAGATAAATCTTTCATTTTCCTAAACTGCTATTTTCTCAGATAGTCCATTCCAAAGAAAGCTTAATTGAAATTACAGAAGCCTCTTGCAGAGTGCCACAAATTCCATTTTTAAATAGCCTGCTGATATTGAAAGTGATGAGCCTTTCGCTTGCAAAGCAAGACTAGTAGGTTCCCCACTGATCAGCTGTTTTGTTTGAGTTAGGGAGGCTCTAGAAGTAGCAGGTCCCTACAAAACAACAGTGACAAAGGCATGTAGATTTACATGGCGATGGGGTGGCTGCTGAAGTACTCTAACTTCAAGGTCTAGCCACTGCTAGACCAGAGAAATGTGGAAACAAGCACCAGGACAGAAAAATCCCAAAAAAGATTGGTGAATTTACCCTTTGCTCAATGAAGTCCAGCTACTGCCCTGTGACATCAGGAGTCTGAAAGAGAACCGCATGCAGATAGGCCGGTGCTAGATGAGGACAATTATTTGGGATTAAACCCAAAGAGAAACCTGTGGAGGGTAGCAAGACAAAGCTGTAACCATAGGAATTGAGTGGTGGATTTGTTAGTTTTGTTTGTAGCCCAGTGAGGCCTTTCAGTTATTTTTGTTGGTTCTGTGCCCAGTAAGCGGTCATGAACAGCACAGCTCAGCTGGGGGTGTAGAGGTAACTGGCTCCTATCTCTATGTACTTTAAATGTTTATTTGGGCTTCATCAAGCACCTGAGATTCCTTCATGTGGTGCAGATCATTTTTAAAGGGGAAAAAAACCCGCCTTCATGGAAAACATATAAGTGAGAGCAAAATAATGCTGATTGAATTGAAACTCTTGTGAAGTACTTGTATGTATGCTTTTAGAGAGCTCACTTCTATTTAGTCTGTTTCTGGCTCTGTTTATTGCACTGTTTTTTACTTCCTGGAATGACTTATGATTTCAGCATGTGCACGTGGAATTAGATGTAGCAATTAGAGGTGAAAGTGGCTTCATCCTAATTTGCCAGTCTTACCTTAGCCTAGCACTAATGATGGCCAAGCATTCAGCAGCTACATCTCCCTCCAGTGCTCTGCAAGAGGAGAGAACCAGTCCAACCCCTAGAGCTCTTAAGGCAACGCAGTCCCTCTCATTTCAGAAACATTGAAATGTATTTAGCTAACATAGGAAGAGTAGCTTTGCCTTCCCCATGCTCATCACAGCCTATATCTTGCAATATGTAATATAGTATACTACATGGCATCCCTCTTTCTTTAATTGTGCAGCTCAGCAGTACAATATAAGGCATTTCTATGAGAAGTTGCATAAATGTATTTTGTGAGGTACTTTCTTTAGAATTTAGTGACTGTTAGCATTAAAAAAAAAGAAAAAAAGAATAGAAGCATTTTTTGGTGTAATTCCCTTCAACTCATAGAATCATAGAATCATAGAATCACCAAGGTTGGAAAAGACCTAAAAGATCACCCAGTCCAACCGTTCACCTATTGCCAATAGCTCCTACTAAACCATGTCCCTCAACACAACATCCAGCCTTTCCTTGAACACCCCCAGGCTCGGTGATTCCACCACCTCCCTGGGCATCCATTCCAGTGCCTGACCACCCTTTCTGAAAAGTAATACTTCCTCATGTCCAGCCTGAATCTCCCCTGCCGTAGCTTGAAGCCATTCCCCCTGGTCCTATCACTGATGACACGAGAGAAGAGGCCGACCCCCAGCTCACTACAACCTCCCTTCAGGAAGTTATAGAGAGCAATGAGGTCTCCCCTGAGCCTCCTCTTCTCCAGGCTGAACGTTCCCAGCTCCTTCAGCTCCTCATATGGCCTGTGTTCCAGACCCCTCACCAGCTCTGTTGCCCTCCTTTGAACACGTTCCAGGGCCTCAATGTCTTTCTTGCAGTGAGGGGCCCAAAACTGGACACAGCACTCGAGGTGCAGCCTCACCAGTGCTGAATACAGGGGAACAATCACCTCTCTGCTCCTGCTTGCAACACTGTTTCTGATGCAAGCCAGGATGCCATTGGCCTTCTTAGCCACCTGGGCACACTGTCGGCTCCTGTTCAGCCGAGCATCAATCAATACCCCCAGGTCCATTTCCTCTACGCAGTCCTCCATCCACACCGCCCCAAGCCTGCAGCGTCGCCTGGGGTTGTTGTGGCCGAAGTGCAGGACCCGGCATTTGGCCTTGTTGAAACTCATCCCATTGGCTTCAGACCAGCTCTCCAGCCTGTCCAGGTCCCTCTGTAGGGCCTCGCTACCCCCAGGCAGATCCACACTTCCAGCCAATTTGGTGTCATCTGCGAATTTACTGAGGGTGCACTCGATGCCCTCATCGAGGTCATCAATAAAGATATTGAAGAGGACAGGCCCCAATGTCCATGTAGTTAGTGGTAGGGAATATTTTTATTTGTACATATTTATATCATGTTCCTGCAAAGTTATTATTTTCATGAATTATGAATATGTGACACATAATTTTCGTATACTTGAAGCTGAATGACACTCCTGTTACGCAGTCATGTAGAAAGACCACAGAACCAAGTGTAAGGTCTGGAATTCTGGACATGCAGAGTTCAACTCATTTTTGAGGATGACATAATCACACTAAAAAAAAAATGCTAGCAGATTTGTAAGTCTGCTTTTAGAGATCAGTTCCTCTCTTTCGCAGCAAGCGGATATGGAGCTCTTCCAATGCACTCAGTTTCTCCAGTTCACAATGCTACAGGAGAAACTGGGTTCATTTTATACCTCTATGCAACCAGGAAAGCATACACTTCAGCAGTTTATTGACTTTGGCTGTTAACAACGGCATCACAAAACCAGTGATGCAAATTGTGTTTTGTGGAGTTCTGTTCTTCCACTTTTTTGGAGCAGTATTCCTAAGACGAAGGGGAAAGAGTTAGCAGAAAGGTATGTTTCTGCAACAATTGTAACTGTGTTAAGGCCAACATAACTGACAGTTTTATGGGGTTCGAAATGAGCTTCACTCATTTTGCAATTAAAAGTTTCATCAATGCAATAGAGAGAATGTGGCATTTGTGGCCTCTAAAGATTTTGGTTTGTTTTCATTGCTATGTTGATGCAGTCCAGACAAATAGAAGACTAGCTCTAAATCAAGGCATAAGCTTCTGCAAGATGTTTTACACTCCATCTGCTTTTCTCCACTTGGGTCAGCTGTGTACCATATATGTTGGTAAGACATAGTGATTTATTTACAAAACTTGGTATGTTTCCATAGTAGTGAAGTTTGTAACAAGCAGCCTGATGTGCTTCCAAGAACATATTAATCATCAGTGATTTTCCTTGTTTAGGAAAAAAGCATCCCCGAATTCTGTAGAGTCATAACGAAGAAGCTTTCACAAACTGCCATAATGAAAATCACCAGAGTTCATCTATATTTTGCTGGTATACCTCTACACGTAACAGGTTTTGGAGAAACCTCCTACCATTTCTTGCTACATACCAGAAGCAGTTCATAATGAGTTATAAAGAGCAGATCAGCTGAAAGCAGCAAATTCATTTACCCCACCAGCTAGGTTAAATCTACCTCTGTTGCATTCAGGGCAGCTTTCAAATGCATGACATTTTAAAAACCTTGTGGTTACAATTAGTTTTCCTTTCTTACTGAGTTGTTTCACTCCCCACTAAGTGTACTTAAAAATGCAGATCAAAATTTAACCCTTGCAAGACACGTTTTTTACCTTTGAGACACAGGTGAGATTCAGTGTGCAGAGTGAAATCCAAAGATACATTTTTCTTCTAGACGTACACCTAAGAAGGTGAGAGTGTAAGCTGATGTGTTTTGCATATCAGGGTCTAGAAGAAGGCCTGGAAAAACCCTGTTTCAAAAGGGCCTTGAATATTTGGCTCTTTGGGTTGCTTGACAGGAGGATTTTTCCTAGCTTTCTGGCCTGTCCATTATTTTTGTCACCACTTTGCGCGAATGCATAATGCAAAATGGCTGGTTTGTGACTCAGTGCACACAGAGGGCTTTTACTGATCTACTGCATCTATGCAAAACACATAGGCTATTCTCAGGAGCTGCATGAAATAATAAAAGAACTTTCTTTAATATCACCAAAGGCACTGTGCTGAAGAGGTATTTTTACAGTTAAAATAATGACTAAAAATACCCAATAAAATATGAAAAGATAATGGATGAATTGAAAAGATTTGCATATTAACATGATTTCTATTGAGAGCACTGATGCTAGTGACAGAGACTTGGAAATCTCAGTCCTGAATTCATTCTGCAATCTTTCCTTAAAATTTTCTATGCTTAAAATTTCCCTTGCTCCCACATCTAGTCTTCTGCTCTATTTTCTAGGTACTCAAGTGGTGCTTCTAGGATGCCAGATGTGCTTCCTCCTAGGAGGATGGATCTAGGAATGCATGGGTTTACTCCAAGGAGACACGCACAACTGCAGATGGATTTCAAGATTCACTCCTGTGTACTAGAGTAAGATCAATTATACCTGTATCATTCTTGATAAAAGTTTGATTTGGCCTTGGCTGTAGGCACCCCACATGCAATGCAGAGCAGTACCTGTCCTGTTCAGTGGTCTCCAGATCATCTGATATGATCCTTCTCCACGGTGAGCTGAGCCCTCCATACCTTGTCCTCTTCCCAGGGATGCAAAAAACAACACATTGCTTCTCCTTGCATTATGACGGCCATTTATGTATTACACGATTGTTGCTTTGCCCATTCTCAGTATATCTCTCCTGAGCAGCATCCATTTGTTCAACCTTCCCTCAGAGGTCATGTTTTTGGGATCATTCCTGCTGGGCTCTCCTCTGGACTCTCTAATATTTGTGTATTTTAACAAGTGACTATTGATACAAAATGCAGAGATGAAAAAAGTTGCCTTTGCTGCCTGTGGATGGTCCGAGTTGCAGAGAGATCCACGTGAGCCAGGGTTTTTCCACAGTTGTCTTGGCCCTCCTGTCCCTCAGTGGAATGTATGTGGTGAGGGATTCATACACACATTTCACTTGCAACAACAACAAATGCAGAGAAGGGGAACATTTGTGAACATCCTCTGACATTTAAACAAGACAGAAGTGAAAGGATGCTTTACAGGGAGAATATTTATGGTAACATGCTGGGAAAAAAATAAACATTTTATTCTCCTGGCAGCCAATCAGCCTTGCAAAAATCTGTTCTCTTCTGCTTGGGGAAAGCCTCAGGCAAGATCAGTGGTGCTCAGAAAGCAAAAAATACTGGGTTTTGGAAAGAGAGCATACTCTCTGCTGCTCCTTGGTGTAGGAGAAAGCCAGGATGCTTTCCCTTCCCCTGGAGATAACACTTTGTCTCAAGTCCTGCCATGAAGCAGGGTCTGGCATGGAGGGAGGAGCCTGGGTCACTGCATCTCCTGGGACAATAAACATGTGGGTGCAGAGGGACAACTGGGGCATGGAACAGCATCCAGGTGGAGGATGCCAGCCAGTTCACAAAGGTTATGAGAAATGTTTTAGTCTTGTTCTGAAGAGCACTTGCTTCCTGCCTACCATGTGGAGGAAGCCTGGAGCACTTCATGACAGGATTTAGAGGATGGAGTCCGTTGGGGAGGACAGGCTGAGGTTGGGGTAGAGGCTTTCACATGTGTGTGGTCAATGGCTAGTGACCCACCTGTTGGATGGACACACACTTATAAGAACTGTGGCAAATGTGATGAAAAAAAAACAGTTTGAGGAAAACACAGTGTCCTTGTGGCAGTGTCAAGGACAGAAAATGGACAAAATTAGTTCTTAAAAAATATGCATGCTCTGATTTATTTTCAAATCTCAAAGGAGATCCAAAAAGTCCTGTGCATTTTTTTCCTCCCCTGTTATGCTGTAACAGAGGATAGAAGCTGAGATTAAAAATGTTGCCCACAATCAACACAGTTGTACAACAAGGAAACTTACACTGTCAGGTAACATAGTCATGTAATTTCCCATTTTATGCCCAACATAATTTGATGCTAACCTTGTGGCAAGTGTGCAGTAATTCTATAGGCAGATCTGCCCATGCACTGATCCAGTGCTCTCCAGTGGCTCCTTTAAAGTGAAATAACTCAGTTTTTAGAGTCTGTATGTACAGGAAACAGGAAAGAAATTGCAAGCATTTCTCACTAAAAAAGGGAGAAATTCTATTTTTATGAGAATAAAATATATTAGAGATTGCTCATTTGTTTACTTGTGCTGAAGGCACATCTAGTATGTGTATATAGCAATGTGGTGTAGTCTGCAAGGCCTTTCAGTGGATGAAAGTAACACCAAGCTGAGTGGCACCGTCAGTACACTGATGCAAGAAAGGGAAGTCATCCAGAGGGACCTGGACAGCAGGGGGTTGGGACTAGGTGATCACTGTAGTCCTTTTCAATCCAGGCAATTCTGTGATTCTATGATTCTGTGGTTCTATGATTCTGTGATTCTATAAAGGTGACAGACACTGTCCAGAAGCAATTCTTATATTTCATCAGATTGGCCACTGCAGTAAAAGGGAATAAAAAATCCTTTTATAAATATATCAACGGTAAAAGAAGAACCAAGAATAATTTTTGTCCTATACTTGCAGCAGGGAACATGGCCACTGAGGATAAGGAGAAGACTCAGGTCCTCAACACCTTCTTTACATCTGCCTTTAATAGCCAGACCAGTTATCTTCCAGGCATTTTATGCCCTGATCTGGAAGTCTGGGATGCTACTCAGAATCTACCCCCAGCAATTCAGGTGGAGACAGTCATAGAGCTCCTCCTCCATCTGGACTGTCACAAGTCCATGGGACCGGATGGGCTGCACCCTCGGGTGCTGAGGGAGCTGGCAGGGGTGATTGCCAAGCTGCTCTCAGCCATCTATCAGCTCTCCTGGTTAACTGGTGAGGTCCTAGAGGATTGGAGGTCAGGTGGTCAGGCATGGAATGGCTGCCCAGTGAGGTGGTGGAGTCGCCGTCCCTGGCAGTGTTCAAGAGGTGCCTGGATCAGGAGCTGCAAGATCTGGGTTAGTGCTTGTGGTAGCAGTGGTGATGAGAAAACAGTTGGAATAGATGATCTTGTAGGTCGTTTCCAACCTTGTGATTCTATGATTCTATGATCTTTCTCTCTCTGCCATTGATTTTATTCTGTATTGCTTTATACATTTTATTCTGTCTCAGTTTGTTAAATAGGGCCTTTTCTATTTGTTTAAGACTGAACAGTATGGAAAACATGAAGGAAAAATAAATTTTTAACTTGAAATATTTCAGACCATGTGTTTTGAGATGCCAGGAGTCTGTACTTTGTGTATTCTCTACATCACACAGAGAATGTAAAGAAAGTCTTGATACAGGTCCCAGGGTAGCCCAGAGTTGCACACCTCATGGTGTTCAGAAACTCTATGTCCCTTTGCTCCTAGAGATGGGATTCAGCTGCAAACTGTTCTTCCCCAGGCCACAGTAGTGTCGGGATTTTTAGAGTCCGGTTCTGACCAGAGAGAGTGACCAATGCTGTGCATAACATTAAGTCTGGTATCTTCTACAATGAGGCTGCCACTGGGCATGCGATGGGTGTTGAGGAGAGGCTCAGGCAGGTGGTGGGTGGCAGCCACATTCACCTGGGGCTGCCCTGCAGCAAAGCTCTGGCTCCAGCATGGGCTCTGTCTTTCAGCAGCATAGCATTAACTTGTCACCCTCAGCCTCACTCTTTCCTGTGGTTTAATCCAGAGCTGGGTTTGAAATGCAAAGGAATTCTTGTGTTTCACATTCTTCTCCCTAGTTGCCTCCCTCACTGCTGTTGCTTATTTATAGAGAGATTGCTGCAGGTGATACCTAGAAATTGCTTGCTGTCTTTATATGGTGCTGCCTCACTGCTATAGCTTGGCAATGCTTACTTTCTATTTCCCCCCTGTCTCTCGTGCATTTCACTTATAGAAGGTAAATGAATTTATGTGTATTTCAATACATGTAAAATAGACTGTAGAAACAGGCAGTAAATGCTTGTAGGGTATCCCTCTGAATGGAGGGTCAGTGATTTAGCATAATACAAAGCATAATTCAGGTTGGGTATTAAGAAAAACCTCATGAAGAGTGGTTGGGCATTGAAACAAGCTGCTCAGGGAGTTGATGGAGTCACTGTCCCTGGGGGTACAAGATCCGTGTAGATGTGATATTAAGGAATATGGCTTACTGGCAACATTGGTGGTAGGTGGATGGTTGGACTAGGTGATCTTAGAGGTATTTTCCAAGCTTAGTGATTCTATGAGTCTATAATTCTATGAAGCATCAGTGTGTACGACCTGAATGTGTACAGCTTCAGCTACAAAATGACCTCACATTCTGTACGTATTGTGGTTTGGCAGAAGTGTTTGAGTTGCTTTTCTAATTGTTTCCCCCTTTATTTTTTAAATCAAGAGATACTTCTAAAACTAAAGTTTCAAACAAAAATGTCAAAAGGTTTCAATCTGAAATTGCCAGAAGTATTTGAATGTATGTAATTTCCTTCCTCCTGTATTCTCTTCTTTGGATCCAGATTACATAGGAAGTCAGGGTAAGTTTTATACTGATTCATAGAGTCAAAGAATGTTTCTACCACCTCACAAAACATTGCAGTACTCTGAAAAAATTTCTCAACGACACCCATGCAGTACTGTGTTTGTCATTGATGCATTTCTCAAAGCTGCCTCAACAACTTCTACTGTTATTTGTTTGCATTAGCGCCTGCAAGGTTAGAGGCTTTGTCTTGAAAAATAGTAAAAAAACAGTAAATATAGCTCTTGTCCCTGAAACCTTACTATTTTCAACGTCCATGAGGGATTTTGATGAATGAAATAACTCAGTTCTGCCACTCTGTCTGAATTAGCTCATTAGTTCATTCCTTGAGCGATGTGCGTAAAATGGTGCAGACTGTGGATGGGCAGCAGGAATGGCTCCTGAAGAAACACCACATAATATTTAACAGATTTAGAACTCCTCATTATCGTAGTATCTCCAGTCTCAAGTAGTCACATGAAAGACAAAATGAATGAGCTATAAGAAATTCACACCATGCAGCATTGCTATAAGTAATATATCTCCTGCAGAAAAGGAATTTGTATAGAAATAATAAAAGTATCAGATGGTAAGAAGAAGTAAAACCAGCTGGGTAATATAAAAGAAAATCTTTATCCTCATCTCACTGGTGAAAACTAATTCAAACAAAGTCCATTATATAAAACATACACTTGAAATTATTTACATAAAAACAGATGGAGAGAGTTCCTACTGCAGTG